>NC_080671.1:6337378-6984878 GCF_030247195.1 Topomyia yanbarensis
GAGCAATGAACACTTGATAATAGTTCTGCGAGTTGCGTAGATCGTATCACTTATCAAGGTGAATTTAGATTTATGTAACTCTTTACCCCATCCTACTAACAAAAACTCCTTCCCGTGACAAAGTGGAGATTAGACTGGTTCAATTTTTGACTTCTAGCTCCACCAGGCTCTACTAATTCTTTTTATGGCCCTTAGTAATTGTGCAAATTTTGGTATCGATCGGTTGTGTATACGGACCCTCCAAAAATTTCAAAGTTTATGTGGAAGTTTGTATGGAAAATCGGTTAACATTTTTTTTCGAGAGTTGTCCTACTGGAGCTATAGAGCTAGGTTCTCGGAAGGGCTCCCCGTCAGAATCACATACTACAATTTGCAGACGAGACAGGCAAGCCCACTAAAACACTGCATTAGGCCAATTGTAGCGGGCCGTGATTCTGAATGTGATATTCTTTGTACGGTTCAGGCATGTGCGGGCGTAGGGACTCGGAATCGCGTGTATCATCGCGAAGGGCTCGAATATTTGTACGTTAATGTGCTCGATCGCGTGTGCGTTTGTATGTCGCGTGTGCTAACGTGTAACTTCGCGTGCATAAATTCTATTTCATAACCGTGTGTCTTTCTCATATTCGCGTGTGTTCTTGGATAATCGCACGCGGACCCTGAGTCTAATACTTTATTTTTTGGTGTACTGCTAAGATGCTAAAAGAGTGTGAGATCTTCCATATCACTAGAGTGCCCGGTGATGTCGCCATGGAACGTGTTGTCTAGTGAATAAAACGTTTAATTTTTTTTGGTCCTACTAAACGTATGGACCTAAGTTATTAGGACAGAGAGTAATGGTTTCCGGACGTGGCCGATACATGAGCGCGCGAAAACGGACGTTTGTAGGTTCGTGTTTGAGACAGCGTTTGAAACTTCGTGAGTGCTAATACGTTCTCCTTATTACTGGGTTAACTTTGCGCGATCGCGAACGTAGGTGTGCGTTGTTAATAGCGAAGGGCTAAAGCGTTCGTACGTTAACGTGTTTGTCACGTGTGCCTGCGTTCATGTGACTTTGCGTGTACAAGACCGGATTTGTAACTGTGTGGCATTTCCTATATACGCGTGTGTTCTTGGATGGTCACGCGGACTTTCATTCTGATAGTTAGTTTTTGGTGTACAATTCACATTCTGACAGGGAGTAAGTTACCCCATATCATCAGAGTCCTCGGTCATGTCGCCATGTAACGTGGTGTCCAGTGGATATGAGAGCTTTCTTTTTTTAATTGATCCAATTGAAGGCATGGACCTAGTCTGCTGATATCAAGGATAGAAACAACAACGGAAGTGACCGATTCATGATCGTGCGAGTTTTTAGGTTCACGCTTGAGACCGCGTTTGAAAATTTATAGGAGCTGAGACATTCACTTTATCACTGGGATGTCATCATGTTTACTAGATCGCGGGTGTAGATGCCGGGGATGATCGCGAAGGGCTCAAGCATTTGTATATTAATGTGTTTATCACGTGTATGTGACTTCGCGTGTATAACTTCGATCTTTTAATGACGTAGTGTGTATTTTTGTTTGATCGTGCGCGGACCGTGAATGTTAAGCTTAATTTTTAGTGTATGGTACAGATGGTAGTCCGTTTCCCCATATCACTTGAGTTCCAGGTCATGTCACCATGGAACGTGTTATTTAGTGAATATGAGCTTCACTTTTTTGATTGGTTCAACTGAAGGCATTAGTCCAGAACTGGTAAAACTTTCGGACGTGACCGTTTCATGATCGCGCGAGTGGTGGGTTAATGTTTGGGACCGCGTTTGGAAGTTTAAAGATGCCACGTTTACTTAACTACCGGGGTGTTTTCATGTAGGCGTAATCGCGGGCGTAAGCATATGTGGATTATTGCAATTGCATGGTCGCGTTTGTGGACAGGTTTGTGTTATCGCGAAGGCCACGAGCGTTTGTACCTATATGAGTATAGATAGCGTATAGTAGAGATATACTAATGGTAAAAGAAATCATAACATGCTGAATAAAGAAAAAAAAGATGCAAAAAGCTTGACTAGAAGTGTATAAATTGGACAATACTATTTTGGTATACATAAATAATGAAAAATCAAACTAATAGATGTACAAAAGAAACAGACTAATGAAGTAGAATGGCCGGGAATGGATGACTCGCGTGCGTCGGTAAATTAATTTTACCCTAATTTATCCAACCCGATTTTTCCGAATGAATAGAACCAAATGCTCAGATTGATCATCAAAAGTATTAGCCACTATTCTATCATATACGTCAGTTCTGCATCCATTCCCTGACCCAACTGTCACAAATACTCAGACGAATACATACATAGATAGACATACGACTAGCACATAACAGTTGTACACTAGTACGAAAAACTACGATTATCACAAAGTTACAACTAATAGTTTTCTATTTATCCTACTTTATTAAATTAATTTAATTATTAAATTAATTTAATTGGTTTATGCACGATGACGAAGTGGACCGATAAATGGACACACAATGACTCCCTCCGTGAGCCCCGTCCACGAATACCACCAATGGAACAATATTTACAAACACGGCACACAGCAAAAGTCAATATACGTCGATCCGCCAGTCGGCCACGACACCGCGCATAGACCAGAGGTTTAGCGTTGGTATGCGCAGGTGCAGAGTATGAAGCAACATATAACATAAAAACGCTTTTAATCCACCTAACAGTGTGATGAGACATTTCTTATAACTCTTATCACTCTCTTCGGATATTATATCGTTTGAGAACATTTAGAACTTGATGCTTCGCGATGTTTTTGATAACACATACTACATGGGATAGCGGCAGGACTCAGAGAATCGCTCAAATCAGCATAGGACAACATCAGTGCTAGAAATCTCAAACCAAATCAATGGGAAAGCGAAAAAATGGCCAATAAAATAGACATACAAACGAATTATTGCTAATGCTCTGTTAAGAAAATATCTAAATTCCTCAATAAATGCATTGTGGTGGGAAAACTGAATTTTCCTAAAGGGGTTATGTATATTGTACTGAGCCAAAAAAATCGATTTTTTTTAATCGATTTGAAGTTTATACTTTACTCAAATTTACAACGCGACTGAGAACTAAGAAATCAACGCTTTTTCTTGTAAAAAGCGATAGTAGCAGTGATACCATTCAAAGAAAATCAACAGTGAATATTTCCAGACTTGGTTTTATTTCCTATTTAAGAACTATTGTGTTTTTTACATCCTAGATTGCATGATTCAGTGATCGAAACCCAAAACTTCATAAAGTATTTGAAATTATTAAATTAAAATTTATGTTTGCTATTGAAATTGACAAAATGATAGTATATATAGAATATAGTCCCTTTGGCGTTGGTTAATTTTTCGGTCCCACCTATCGCCCTTACGTTTTTTTACAATACCAATTTTACAATTTGTGGGAGTTTGGTGAAAATCGATCTTACTGTCCAAACGGCATAATTCCGAAACCGTAATTTTTGAAGTTTTAAAATTATGCAGAATTAATTTTTCAGACAATAGTAACAGAGTTCGTGTCTTTAGCAAATTTGTTGAGACTTTATTGTAGTCATGAATATTAACCTGAGAAAATTCACCATAAATACTTCTTGGACGATATACCGTCAAAATTACTTTATCAAATGATGCGCTGTTCGTTTGTAAAACTCATCGAAGATACTAAACCTCCGAAATTGGCGGTTTCAAAATGATGCTATCTTGACCTTAAATTATTGTTTTGGAACATTTGACCTATACATATAATGGGTCATACAACAAAAATCAAATTCTCATCAAAATCGACCAGGACCTGCTAGAGTCGAATGGAAATCGTCATTTTTCATAAATTTCTCTCTACATTCGGAAAGTGTTATCCTCGTTATTAATCATATTACGTTTTCGTCTCAACTCGACGCATTCCCAAAATAAAAACCTATTTTGATCCACCTAGTGGTGCAATTGGGCTTTTCTCATTTGTCCAGACTACGATTCCATGGCTGGTTATGTTCAATACGATGGTGGAAATGAATATTACATGTTCAGTACGATTTGCACATACGTACAATCGATCGACAGCCACGATCTTGAGATACTATGTGATACTGAAACATCGCTTGACCGCCGCTGGTTTCAAGCGATGTTTCAGTATCACATAGTAAGATCCGGGAGGTCCGGGTCCTGCCGAAAATTTTCAACTTGTTAAGAAATTTTAAACTAGTTTTAATTTTAAAACAGCAACCCCTCACTGCATACTCCCTCCGGGCCGGTATGATTGACGATTTTTAGAGTGATTGCATAACCTTTCTATATAAGAAAGGCAAAAAAGTCCAAAAAAATCAATTTTTTTCAAACATTATTTTTTCGAGTTCATGCATTATAAAGTCATTTGGCATCAAAAATACAAATTTGATTTTGAAAATTTTTCATTTCAGTTTATATGGGAATTTGCTGTGTGATTGCACTCTTCAACTCCTAACTCCGGAACCGGAAGTCCAATCAATAAAAAAAATCAATTGCAGCCGATGGGAAGGTTGTACCTTTCATTTGAGACTAACTTTGTGCAAATCGATCCAGCCATCTCTGATTAACAGAGGTCATATTTTTTTACACATACACACATACACACATACATACATACACACACATACATTTTCCTATCTCGACGAACTGAGTCGATTAGCATATGACACTCGGCCCTCCCGGTCGGGATTAGATTGACGAATTTTAGAGTGAATGAGAAAGGCAAAAACATTTTTAGCAAATGTTTCATAGACATTAAATCAATTTTAACTTCGCTTTCTATTAAATAAAGACCCTCATTACAGTACATCTCTACAAAAGCGAGCTCAATTTGAAAAGAAATCTGAGGATTATGATTGATTACAGAACTCTGGAATTTTCTATTGGAATGTTTTCAGGCAGGAATTTGATATTGATGCTATTAGGCAACTGTGAAATCAAGACCAATAGATCAATTACATATCAGGACCCCATTCCGACAATTTATCAAAAGTCCTCATGATGTTTACAACAACAGGTTATCAATATACGGATCAGATAATTGTTATTGTAATATTGAATTAAATCAGTCTGCATCAATAAATTTTCAATTGCAATCCAATATATTTTTTGGGTGTGGTAGGGAGGGAAGTTGTTAAACCCCAAAACCTTCTCTTGGCTACGCCGTTGCTTGGAGTTATTTACTTCACTTTCATTTTCCGATATGTTTCGATCGATCCGTTGGTTATAAGTTAGAAAAATTGCAGTCAGAAGGTTCGTACAAATGAACATTTTTGCACTGATAAGGTATCAAGTTCCTTCCAGACAACTTGGAAGTGTTCGGTGATTATTTCTAGCGGTTGTAGATAGAAAAATGAAATACAAAATTCTTTTTATCGTAATAATGTTTGGCTTATTTCAATGGATTATTACTATATTGAACAATAAATGGGCGACAAAAGATAATCCACAAACAACAAGCCATAACTTTTAAAGTATTCAAAATAGATATTTTATGTCTTCAGTAAAGTTATTCGCAAAAATAAGAGCTACAAATTTGCTGAAGGCATCATTTCGATATAATCACTTCCAAGAAAATTTGTGAAAATATCTCACTCATAGGGAGATTAATCAGTAAAAGCACAATACCAAAAGAAAGGGCGTATTGCCTCCATTATATTCTCCGAAGATACTATTGACCTATAATAAGCCGTTTTGGCGTTAATAATAGATTACATGTTTTTGGTCATATTTCTGGCAATGGGAAATGATAAAAATCTTTCGTCCGCATTCAATGTTAAATATCTCTTTTGATAACAGTCCGATTTCAACAATCTATATCTTGTTTGAAAGGTATTCGTTAAAGCTGTCTAAAAACATATAAAGTGTTAATCTATGTTGTCAATTTCGGCAGATAATTTAAAAAACTGCAAAAAACGCCATTTTTACACATTCAAACATTCATATCTTGGAAACTAAACATCAGAATCAAAAACAAATTAATAGCGTTCATACTGTTTTTTAGTTCTTTCATTTAAAATTGGTTTGGATGAGATCGGTTCAGCCATTGCTGAGAAACACGAATGAGAATTTGTCCGTTACATACACACACACACACACAGACACACACACACACACAGACATTGTCCCAAATCGTCGAGCTGAGTCGATTGGTATATAAGACTCGGCCCTCCGGGCCTCGGAAAAAATCTTGAAAGTTTGAGCGAATTCTATACATTTCTTTTATAAGAAATGTAAAAAGGCGCATAAGCCCTCTCGGTCTCCTCGATGCACCACTATCGAGGCGTAATGCAATACCCATCTTAAAACAATTGATGCTTGATGATGTTTGCAATACCGTCAAACTCCTAAACCTTGGGGAGGGGGAAAATCGGTTAACATTGAAAATAAATTCTTAAAAAATCACCTCATCAATCAATTCAAGATACTCGAAATCCTGATTATCTACATCTTTGCTCTATTCAGCAAAGTTGTTCTATAGGCCAAAGTGGCTTGGGAGGTGACCATTTTAGTTTGGAATTCTGTCGCTGCGTGGCACTAGCGTACGTGTGGATTTGTGCACTTCAGCTTGTTTCATCTTGTTTTCCTAACGTCCTAGAGGATCCGTGTGTTTGGAAAAACCATTTTAACTCGGAACTCTGTCAAGACGTGGCGCAAATGTATAATAATGATGAAATAATAATACATTAATGGGCATGTTTTATCTGGCGATTCTCACTTCCTACAAAATTCGCGCCTCCAGAGATTTTGTATTGAAAGACAAAACCGAGTGGATATTATTTGTTTGATTCGGAATTTTTTAACTACATGTACTAGTGTACATACATATGATCTGATGAATTTTGGATTACCAATTGATTCTGGCAGCCCAGACCATCGGCATCTTCGGCGAAATCAATTATAAAGCCAGTGTTTATGTTTGATATGGAATTCTACCACGGTGTAGCTCTTGTATACATCGGAATTCATGAATTTTTTAACTTGACTTTGACCACCTTCAGCGAAGTTGTTTAGAAGGCGAATACTGTGATGACTAAGGTGGAATATTTGGTTCGAAATTACGTAGCACTAGTATAAATAGTAGATGGTGCATTTTTAACTTGTTTAATTTCGACTGTCAAACAGTCAGCAAATGTGTCTTCAACAAAGTTATGCATCAGGTCATGACCACGTACATGATAATCATTTTGATTTTAAGCTGTATCATTTCGTAGCTTTAGTATTGTGAAATACTGCATTTCAGAACTCAAGTGAAACTCGTGTCTTTGGCTAAATAAAATAGAAAGACATTGTTGTATAGTGCAAGTAAAACAATTCGTCGTTGCTACTCCGTGATTGACCAGAACAAGCGAAATTGCACAGAGAATCAGCGAATGGGACATGGAAGTAGCTATCCATTCTCAATGTGCACGTTTCGAGGGTTGTATGCTTTGAAATGCCAATAACGGCGCTTGTCACGTCCTTACAGTCATCGGGAAGGAAAGGAATGTTAGTGTAACAAACGTTCTTGTGGAATCCGTGAATACCCCTGCATCTCCACTAGATGGTTCAATTTTTGACTTTTAGCTCCACCAGGCTCTACTAATTCCTTTTATGACCCTGAGTAATTGTGCAAATTTTGGTACCCATTGGTTGTGTGTACGGACCCTCCAAAAATTTCAAAGTTTATATGGAAGTTTGTATGGAAAATCGGTTAACATTGAAAATAAATTCTTAAAAAAATCATTTCATCAATCAATTAATCAGAACTCTATTTATTTCTAAAGGTATTCTTTTACTGAACACATTCGGGGAACATTTCAAGTTTTATGAAAATTCACTGAATAAAGTTATTAACTAAAGAAGCAGCATGACTTCAAAACAAGTGGATTTTATTATTAATCATAGCAACCCTGTCACCTCCCAAGCCACTTTGGCCTATAGAACAACTTTGCTGAATAGAGCAAAGATGTAGATAATCAGGATTTCGAGTATCTTGAATTCACCTTTTCCTAGGTGATGCTAAACTTTTCGGGGGGTGTTGCAATATTCAATTTGAGTGTTTCAATACTTATTGAAGCGATTCCAAACTTATGACGAGTAGTGTCAGTTTCATAAATTTTTGTCTAAAATTGATCATAATACGATGGTATATAGATCTGGCAATCGATTACTGTAAATAGCAATCGCAAAAATAATCGAACCTATTGTATCAAAGTAGATCAACATTCCCTGAAATTACCAAATTTACCTCCTTAGTCAAATTTAAATAAGCTGAAAGCTAATTCAATTTCACGCCAAATTACCCGTGTACCTGTATTGCCGAGCCAAAATGAAATACATCAGATGCAATGATCTTTCATCAGCCGCTTAAATTGATCTATAAATCCCGCAGCCGGGAACGAAGTTGTTTGTAAGCGTAAATCGAGCGCGGCAGGCGTAGGCAGGCAGACAACCAGAGTGGCCTGAAGATTGACGCAAACAAAACATTAGTAACAGAGCTACCGCAACCGACCAACTTTGGGAAACTCTTCTGCACGCTCCATAAACCGTGACGCGTTGGGGCAAAACAGTGAAAAGGTAATAAAATTAGGTAACATTGTAAGAAGCAAAGTTAAACGAAGTAATGTCTGGTAGGTACGCGGTGAGGTGAAGGTGTGAAGTAAATTTACAGAAGACTCCCCTGTGTTGGTACCAATTGTTAGCGTACAAGTTCAAAGCGCATATAATTTGAATCGGTTCAATGCAATCAATGTTCAGACCAATTTAAAGTACACTCGTGTTCGGAATTTTTTTCTGGATCATTGACTAAGTTTGAAACTTGCAATCACACGACGAAGTGATTGACGGATTGATTGATTGCTATTAACTAAATCGATTGAATGTCGATTCGAGTCCGAACGACACATTCGCGGAAATTACAATATGGGATCGGCTGGTCAAACTGGAGTGATTATAATAATATTTTCCAATGAACTGTTCGATTGTAAGTTAGCCCAGATAAGACAGACATTCAATATTATATGACATATTAATTTCATTGCATTTGCCTTTCCTATAGCAACGATATGTCGAGATTAAGTTTGTTATTAAAATGTCACGTTCTATTGATCCACACGAACTTATTAGCAAACCTCGCTACTTTTCCTAATGAGAGCTGGAAAAACGTGTCACCAGTTGAGGCGTAAACAACTCTCCTCGGCGCGTCGTTTGTTGAAGTAGTGAAAGAAAACAGAATAACAAGCCAACTTCAGGTTTAATCAACGGCACATTCGGAACGGGGGGAGATGAGTGGGGAAATAGTGTAAACAAACTCATACAAGGAAAATGTTTATCTGGAACCGGTTTTCCGCAGCAGAAAAACCGCAAAACGTTGCTGTAGTTCAAAGTCTCGGCCTGTTGTGCTGGTTGGGATGACCAAAAGTTGATTGCAAGCAGCGGTAAAGTGGTTTGTCACCTCCAGGATCCTCCACGGTTGGTTCTACAATGTTGTTTACTGGTTCTATTGAAATACACTGATGCTTTAGTGTTTTCTAGCGAGATTGGCTTTTTAGTTGACTCTAATGTTCGAGTAATTCATACAATTTTTCTTCATCGAACTGCATTCAAAACTTTGCAACAAGCAAAAAACTTTATTTTTTTAATGTATTTCAACGTCTTTTCAGAAAAACCTAATCAATCACGTTCAAAACTAACTTTCACTTCGCCCAGCTTGAAATTTATCTTTACCCGCTCACCTACATTATAGTGCTAAGTTAGGACAAGATCAATCGCTCGAAGTCCCCCGCTGGCGCTAAATACACATCCCACGGAACCCTAACAACGTTTGGGTGCAATATAAATCAATCTTACACCACATATCAAATCGAACCGCTTACACGGCAAAAGCGGTGACATTAATCCTAAGCTTGAACAAACGTTTCTCCGCGGATTGAGTTGAATAGTAATAAACTTGAAACGTCACGAGTTGAATTGCGAAGGACCCGCAGTGATTTGTACTACCACCAGACCATACCGAACGATTCCTATTTTTGGATCCCGTCGTATATGCTTTATGATGAAAACCGCCAACGGAGAAATAGTGATTTTCTGAGTAGCAGTAGTAGTAAATAAAACGCTAATCAGATTATACAATTACTCCCCTTGCGGACGGTTCTCAAGCAGCTCGATTGCATATTTATGAAAACGACGCCCGTCACGTCACGGAAGACCGACCGAAGTCGCGGTATCATCGTCGTATGTCTTCAGAATGCAACCGTTGCTGCTTTGCTGATTGCAGGACGGGTAGTTTTTTTTTGTGTCCCTAGTGAACCCCCCAGTCGGTAACCAGATAGGTCGGTAGGTATCCATTTCATAACTGTGTCTTCTTTTCCAAATGGTCGGTTTTGCTATTCTTCGAGTATTGGGAACCGAACTCAGCTGATCAATGCAGTTCGCTGCAACGGATTGGAACACGACCCTCACACGTTAAATGAAGGTTTGACTCAAAACGTATCCACAATAATTGTCGACCAAACCACCAGCAGTGCACCGAGGCAGACGGGCAACGTACGGTCCGATCAATGGAGTGCTAGCAATACGAGCGACTTGTTGATAAATATAGACATTGAAGGGTTTATACAATGGTGCAATTGTGTATCAGTTTGTTTGTTGATACTGAAGTGAGCTAATAAAAAATGTTCCGATCCGAGGTTCGACGAATGTGTGTACTTTTTGAGGAAGGTAAATAAACACAGCTGTGGTTCGATGAGAATCGGCTGCCTGCAAAGGGGGCTGTGCTAATCGAGTTGTTGAAGCAGGATGCGTTGAGTTCTTTGAGGTTACCAGTTACATGTGCAGAGTGTTGCTTTTATATGTTCTTAGAAGTGGCCGATAAATGCAAAACTTACATACGATCCGGTAATTTAATAAACAAACAAAGATCAAAATAAAAATATGGTTGCGGGTCTGGTTATTGTACCTTCCATTTTCCGAAATCATTCGGTAATATCTAAGAAAAATACAAAAATGTGTCGTTTTCTTGGAAACAAATGTAGTTCTTTTCAGAAAACCTTTTCATAACTATAATTGTATTTGTGTCGTTTGAATATAACTGTAGCGTGTGCTTGAAAATGATTAAATTTTCACAGTAATTAGTTAATAATAGTTGTAATGCTTACACCGGTAGTGTTCCATCAAAATTAGTCGATGGGTTGCAGTTATGGCTCATTTCTAAAGATCAAACGTCTCTCATCGATGAATCGGTAAATTGATCGATGTTGCGCATTCAACCGTAGTCTATGTGTTCAAGGAGCACCAGACAACCAATTGAAAAATGTTGGCGGCAGGTAGCCCTACAAAGTAGATACAAAGGCACGTTTCTCACTAAATTATTTATTGGAGAGGCGTTTCTTAGTGATTAGACTAAGCTAGCGTTGGATTGACACTATTGGTTTTTCTGAGCAAACCCCCTGACCTGCGTGTTTAGCCAACTGATGCGTAAAAGAAGATTTGTATATAACACGTTAACGATATCGTGCAAATGTTTGGGGATTTTAGAATCAATCAAAGTTTAAAAATGTGTAAAATTTGAGTGAAATTGGATCATGGAAAGAAGGTATTTTTTCGCCGTTTTGAAAATTAATAACTTTTTTAAAATGTTCGAATATTCTGAAACTTGCCTGAATTGTACTTCATTTCCAAAGAAAAAAATATATAATTTTTTTTTATATGTTTGAAAAATCCGATTAAATACTCTTTACATTTTTAAGTGAATAATTGTGCACACGAAGAACGATATTTTTTTCTATATTAATGGTTTCTTATCCGTTTAATGAAATTTTCTATTTTTTTGGTATGTGAACGAATATTTAATATTTACACACCTAAAAAATCGTGTAAAATTACGTCTCCTGACCATGACATATACGAGCATCAAAAATTGTATAGTTTTACGTTTGTTTAAAATGTTGAAGGGTGTAATTTTATGGCACTGCGCATGGAAAATACATCTTTCATGTAAAATTAAACAGAACACGGTTATATTTCGTCAATTACGGTGTGGCAAGTTTGGAATTACTTCTTGACATTTTCTCATTATTCGCTGTTAGGGAGCTAGGGAATTATTTGAAAGACAATTTTTTTCAATTACTTCAAAACAAAATTTAAAAGCAGTATTTTTTCATTATGATGGATAAGCAGGAAATAACACTATTTCAATTTACAATTTCCAAAACAGCATGCAATCATATTATGCTAAACCACAAACGACTGTAAAACCAATATCTACGGACGTGGTACAAAAAAAATACCACAGGCAGTACCACCAACAAAGAAGCGAGCGCCGAAAAGGACGAATACATAATTGACCAAACCAGCCAAAGCACACTAGACACAAAGTTTTAGAGCTGGAATTATAGTAATATGGGGGAACTCAGTTTCATCTAGCATCTGAACAGTATACTCAAAATAAAACATCAGAACCGCGGTCCACTGGAACTTTCAAGAACCACATGAATATGTAAATGAGCACACTGTTATACAATCGTATTTAAACACGCCAAGTTTCATACACACTAGCATATTCGACTCACAAAAGCCCATCCATCCATCGGCCATCAAACAACTTAACATACAAACGCTCGAGCGCTTCGCGGCCATCCACACAGCTACGCTCACGATCTCGCAAACATGAAAAGGCTCCGGTGATTAAGTGAACGTTTTAGTATTTAGAAATTAGTTAAGGGAGGTTTTGAATATATTTTTCTTTCTTTTTGATAAACCGAAGCTCTTAAAATTCTTCTTCTTAATCTCTAGATATAGCTTCATAATCCTTTCTGATTATTTAGTTTAAATTCCGCCTAATAGGGTCAGACAGCGCAAAATTTGAAATAAAATTAAAATTTGGATTTTTGCCTTTCTCATATAAAGAAAGGCTATGCAAGCACTCCAAAAATCGATGTTCCAACCGATGCCCGGAGGGCCGAGTTTCATATCCCATTCGATTCAGTTCGTCGAGATCGCAAAATGTCTGTGTGTGTATTAGGGTGGGACAAAAAATAGATTCCAGCTCCGAGCAACTTTTTAGGTACCATTTGGGCCCTAGAACAACTGTGCAAATTCTTAGCTCGATCGGTGAAACTATATTTTTGCGCCCACTGTTTAAAGTTTACATGGGATTTTGTATGGGAAAGTTAACTTTTACAAAACAATTCCTCCAGGAGTCGCCCATTACTTCCTAAAAATAAATCGTTATGTGGTTTGTATAGGAAATTTAACAAAGAAAAAAAGTCTCGAAAACCACGAAACGATCTGATGCTTGAGAAAAAAGTTATTAAGCAGAAACCGATTGATGCTTTGACGATTGATAAAATATTCATTTTTTCTAGCACCACTGCTGTTGGTTGTCCAATTATACGCAATTTTGTTTTAATCCTCTGTTAACGTATCTAAATCATTTATCTATACTATTTAGCCACTTCGCAAGGTTTTGAGGGATAAGTTGAGGCTCCTTTTGTACATAATAAGTTAAATTTTTTGTATATAATAAAACCGTCAGAAGCAGTGATTCTATGAAAAGTGAAATTTTCATCAATCTTCAGGGCATCAATTGGTTTTTGCTTAATAACTTTTTCCACTAGCATCAGATCGTTTTGCAGTATTCTAAACGTTGTTTCCTTGACAAATTTTCTATAAAAATCAGACATCTGTTTATTTTTAGGAGATAACGGACGACTCTTGGAAGAATTAATTTGCAAAAGACAATTTTCCCATATAAAATCCCATGTAAACTTTAAACCGTGGGCGCAAAAATATAGTTTCACCGATCGAGCTAAAAATTTGCAGAGTTGTTCTGGGAGCTAAATGGGACCCAAAAAGTTACTCGGAGCGAAATTTTATTTTTTTCTTATAACCATGTCCCACTCTAGTGTGTATGTATGTATGTGTCAAATAATGTCACTCAATTTTCTCAGAGATGGTTAAACCGATTTGCACAAACTCAGTTTCAAATGAACGATATAACGCTCCCATAAAACGCTATTGAATTTTTAGTTGATCGGATTCCCGGTTCCGGAGTTATGGGTTAAAGAGTGTGGTCACACAACAAATTCCCATATAAACTGGTAACCCTATGATGTCTGAATGGTGTAATACATATTCAAATACATTCAACATTACTTGGATTTGCGGGTCTAGACCAGTAATGACCAATTAAAGTAGTTTTGACCACATTGGTCACCTATGACGGATCTTGATACCCCATGGGAACTCGCCGAGTTCCCGAGCTAATGTCACAGCTATTTTCCAGCAAACTCTTAACCAATGTTTACAAACTTGATTTCAAATGAAAGATATAATAACTGCTGCTATTGAATTTCATTCAGTTCTGACTTTTGGTTCCGGAGTTACAGGTTGGTTGTTGCGGTCACATAGGAATTTCTCATATAACCCGGTACAATCGTAATACCTCATAGGTTTAAAATCTATTGAAATGAACATCAAATTGCTTCGATTCGCAGGCCTGGATGGCGAATCAAAAATTATTGGAATGTAATGTCCACTATCGATAATTCCGGAAGTCCCGGGGTTCCGGGCAAATTCCAGATCTAAAGCCACTTCGGTGATGACTGAACCAAATTTCACTAACCTAGTCTCAAATGGAAGGTACAATATGAAGTTCGGTTTTGAACCCTTCATCTACCCCTCCACCTTCTACCTCTCAACCCCCCTCCCATCTCTCACCCCTCACCCTCTCAGACCAACCTCCTACAAGCATTGCCTTCATCCACTACTATACTAAAATAAGTTAGATGATTCCCGACGCATCCTCCCCCTCCCACTAATTATATCCCTTCCATTCTCTACCATGAAGTTAGCATGAAGACAACATTGAACATACGCTGATTAAGCTATTTAAATATTATATTTTTGTTTGTTTCAAGCGTGTCAGTGTCGACATGTTGCTTATCAGGTTCGTGACAGTCGTGCACTTATATATGCTCAATGCTCATCAAGTGTAATAAGAATGTAATAGACATTTCCACAATGTTATATTGAACATAACCAGCCATTAAATCATAGTTTGGATAAATGAGAACGCACCACTAGGTGGATTAAAACAGGTTTTTTATCAATATTTTTGGTTTGTGCCTCAAACCATATAGTTGTCTAGTACGAAAAAATCAAAAGAATCGAGCGGAATCTTTGCGATCTTAGTCAAAATATAATTCGTTTGAAGTCAAGGACATTTTGTCATTCAAATTAAATTTTGTTTTACTGTTTCGGATTTCGGATTTTCCCTTCAAAACGGTATATCTCAGGATGCGCTCATATTATATTGGGACGATAAGTGTTTTTTATGTAAAAATGTCTGAGGAACGCGATGGAATTAAAATTTTCAAAATTAAAATATATGTATTGAGAGAAAAATTAACTTTTAATATTTAACTGAAAAAATCGCATAGTTGGCATCACTGCCGGCAAAAAATAATATTTTTTCTAGATCCCTTGAACGATCTTCTTTAAAGCCATCTTGTGGTTTGATTCTGGAGTAAATAGAACCAGATATATGATCAAAAGAAAATCAAGGGTTTTGGCAATTTGCCAAAACGGGGGGTGCTCCCATGACCCGAGGGGTGGTTCAATTGACACAAAAATTTGGGTTTTTATATATTGGCTCTAGATGAACAATTCCTCCAAATTTTGTTCAAATCCGTGAAGGTCGATTTCAAGTTTGCATCTTTTTTTGATCACTTCGCGTGGAATGACCCATATTTAATTCATGTAAGCAAAAAAGAATAACTATATGGAACCACATAATTTTCTTATAAGAAAAGTTGTTTGACACTTAGATTTTAAAAATTAGTTACGCCTTGTCAAAATTCTACAAAAAAAAGTACCATGAACAACAATTTTGTTAGCTTTTTGCTTGCTTCGATATAACGAACAATTCGATATAACGTTCGTTTTTTAAACCAAAATGTACGTTATATCGAAGTTTACCTGTGTTCAGGACTTGTTTTTATACTATTGTGTTGCAGTATATCCGAGCTGTTCGGTATTTTTGTTTGTTCCGTAAGAAACCCAATTTTCTGGTGTTTCCATCGTTTTAGTCCATTTAACCTATTGCCAAGCTGGGGTTTTACGTAGTGTTAATCGTTTACCGTAACTGAATAATATCGTGTCACTAAACAAGTGGAAGTTTTGCCTGTTTTTACAACAAAATTAACGGGACAAATAAACAACAGCGGCGAAGCCTTTTGTCTTTTGTGTTCTTGCTATAAGTTGACTGGTAGAAGCAGAGATCGCCCACCTCATACCATCTGTTTACGCTTTGCATTGAAAGATGAAAATGAACTGTGGGAAGTGTACGCTTCACATTGAAAAAACTGAAATAGTGATTTGCGATGGTTGGCGCGCATTCAACAAAATATGTACTGGTTTATCTAAAGACAAAATTGAAGCATGCAAAGAATTAAATGTTTTCTGGATGTGCGATAGGTGCCGCGACGTTTTGGAAAATGCAAGATTTCGTAGCACTATGTCATCTTTAGAAGTACAACGTGAAAAGAAACACGATGAGGAGATTGCTCGTTTACAGTCCAGTATCGATCAGTTGAACGCATCCGTGAACAGCTTGGTGGGATTATCGGCATCGAATAACTTATCCGAAAACGTACACTGCAAATAATCCGCACATTGAACTCAAGTGTTCTACACTTAATTTTGCCGTATCTGTCCTCACACTTAGATCTCATGTGTTAGACACTTACAAACATACTTCTTTGAAACGCGTTATTTCCAATAGACGCCACACTTTAGTTTCATATGCATGGCGTATTAAAATCAAGTGCATGATAAATGGTTATTGATTGTAATTCATATAGAGTTCAAGTTGGAATCAACTTGAATATTATATTATTTCCCATAAAACGCATGTGAAAAAAGTTAATTTTAAAAAGGAGAGAGAATTTTGTCAAAATGACTGATACATTTAAGATTTTTCAGTTCGTTTTTATTTCAATATAAAAATAGAACTTAGCTTATGCAAATACAAATTTACTTACAACCTAATTAAAAATCTTCTTCATAAAGTTAGTCCGTTTGGGAATCGGAAAGTTGATGTCCAGTTGGAGTTCCCGTAGCACTCCCTCGCTCTTTCTTCATTCTGTAAAAAAAATAGAGTATATTAATGAATTAATGAATTAAATATTTTACCGGAAACATATCTGTTATTCGATAATTTTACAAATTCCATCAATTTACTTACCATTCAAAACCTTTATAACCAGCCATCTTGACTCAAATTGATGTAGGTAAAAGTGAACTTTTATTTAAGTGTTTGCACACTTAATGTTGCCGCAATTGTCAGCAAACATAGATTTCATGGGGAAAATATTTATGATTCAAGACTTTGACACTTAAAATTTAAATGTTTATGACAGCTGATCATGTGATAGTGTTGCACACTTAATTTTCAAGTGTAATTTTATTGAAGGGCAAATGGAAAATTCTTGAAGTTTCACTAAGGCTCGAAACTTAAATTTTATGTGTCAAATCTGTTCGAAAAAAGTATACATTATTTATTATTCAATATGATGACACTTAAAATTTATTAGCGATAGTAATCGATCTTGCCATAGAGTGGCACACTTAATTTTCAAGTGTTATTTTATCAAAGGGCAAGTGGAAAGTTTTTGAGTTTTCAGTGTGGCCTGACACTTAAATTTTATGTGTCGAATCTTTTCGAAGAAAAGTGTACATTATTTACAGTGTAGCTAATGTTACTGGAATTGAGCGAGTTCATCCGTTGTCATCGACGCAATCGACCATGGTTGCTAGCATTTCAGAACCCAGCACAAATTTCGAGTTATTCCGATCTAGTCCAATTGTATGGAAAACGTAGATGAAGGCAGTATAAATTAGAACGTTTTATCAGTTTTTAATACTATTGTCAGACTACGAATATATTCCAAAATTTTATTTTCACCTTTAACAGATGCAGCACTGCTTCAGCGTTAACCCATTCAGATTAATTGCAATAACTTCTGTTCTACTGATAATACTTAGTGCTCAAATGAAAGGTTATTCCCAGCTATTAACCTTACTTGTCGCACAGTGGCACGACGAGTGACAAAACCCCAAAAATCAATGTCTTGTAATTCTTTTGTAAATATTTATTTTATTTTTTTCTAAGTTTGAATAATGGTATTTCAAAATTTTACTATAATCGGACGAAAAATGAATTTTTAACATGTCGTTGAAGCAAGTGATGTCGAGGATTTCTGTTCAATTCAATTCATTAGAATTGTTAGTACCTTAGAACTTCAAATGGCGATATCTCAAGAACTACAGTTTATTGTTTAACGGAAAGTAGAATGAATATGCTAAACTATAAATGTGAGTTTTTTGGGTAAAACTAATTTACGTTTGTACTGCATCAAAAGAAACCAATTGAAAAATTTCATATCATATCAGTAATTTATCTTTATACGTCTTCCAATTTTTGAGATGGTCTCCCATGGGTTACTTATCATGAGTCTGACTCAAAATTTAGTGTAGTTTCAAGATATACAGGGCTCATCTTGCGCATTTTTGCGCCGAAGTTGGTATATCTATGTTTTTGAAAATACCCCTATGGAGACGCCCTGTACCTCATAAATCTCCTTACAAACTGGTTGCCTAAACAACATCATATTACTGAAAAATTAGTGATTTTTACTAGTTTTGTGAACCATTTCTGCTATCCGATGTGATTGGGTACTATGATTAATGTTTATATTAACCATTTAACGACCAACGCATTCAAATGGGTTAATATAAAAGTAGTCGAAAAAATGAAATATGGAATTTCAAAACTGATAGCAGAAACGGATTCAGCGACCCAAAATGGGTAAAATCACAAATTTTAGCCATATAGACCAATTTTTATAATTTTGTCACAACTTTGTATGAACAGAGTCAATTGTTGAAGGGGATGAGGGGAGAAGTGCAACATTTTGTTAAACTCCACTGGAACTCTGAGCAGGATAATCGTCAGAATTTTACACCGGATTTCATTGAAAATATTAACATGATTCTATCCGTATCTTGAAGCTTCAGCAGAGTTTAATCAAATACAAATTAAATATGCCAAAGTCTCACACAAAATCATCATCAAATTATGGCTCACCGAATAAACGAATTATTCTACCCTATTCGTCTGTTTCGCCTTGACAGTTTACAGTATTCGGAAAATATTGAAACTGGCAACGCTCGAAGCAGCCTACAAAAATAAAGAAAAATATTTGCTATTCGATGTTTTGTTTTTACCTGGAAAGTATAATCCGGTAGTTTTTCATGCGTACAAAAATGCATGAATTTGAGATAGATAGCGGAACAATTCTCGGCGGCAGGCCAGACAATGGACTTATAGTTTGTGTGATTACTGGTGGAACGGACCAGCTACCGTAGTGGATACAAAATCTTCCACATTTCTTGTGTAGAAGGTTTTGTAGCCACTACGGTTTGCCTGGGTGCAGAAATCACTCGTTTTGAGCGCTACAGATTTTGATTGTGAACAAGCTGACAGTGTCAGCAGTGGACATTGTGGAGAAGATTTTGAGGTGATAGACAGGTATGTTTCATCATCTATGATCAATTGTATAGAACTAAGAACTTGTTTTCCGATAGATTCGTGCTTAATCTTCCGTCACTCGCGCTAGTGCACTGAGTGCACGCCACCCTGAAAATCTAGCGAAATCGTCTTAGGGCACCAGCACCTGCTTGTTCAGTGAGCCATTTGCGCGACTTTAGGAGCGTGAAAAGGGGACAGAACCCGTTTGGCTACAGAAGATGCATTGTATCAACGGTATATTCTTTGTGCGGATTATGACCGATACGATTAAAATTATACAGAAGTGCAAGGAGAAAAACAGATCATTTATCATTTTTATCGACTATAAAAAATACGTTCAATATTATTGGATTTGGATTTGACTTTTTGAAACAGAAAGAACGGGCTGCCTAACTCAAACAATTTTAATCAAAATGCGTTCGAATCCCAATATGTGGCAAGTTGCGGTTTGGATATTCCAAACGTACAGTTGTTTCTAAATCGTCGACTTCTGAGAATTTGTAACGCTTACATTTATCGAATCGCAAGCTCATGCCGGATGGAGTAGAATATCCTTCCCGTGTGTAAAGTTTCTCGCGATTTAGTTTCTCGGGGCAGTTGTAGTACACACTAATAAGGAACTGGCGGAGCATCCTATTGGTCCGATAGAGCGCACTTTCATACACATCAGTGTGGCTCAGGGAAACGGAGATTAACTAGTAGCATGATGAACGTCGGCATAATTATAAAGGATAAAGTGCTTCAGGCAATGGCTTGATCCGGTAGAGTTGGAAGACATTGCAAAGCAAGAGCAGGAAGCGCGAGCTACAAAAAGTAAAACTCGCTTGAATTTCGAAAAGAAAGAGCATAACATGATCTGGCGATGAGGAATGATCGACTTTTAGAAGTGGCTGAAAACGAGAAGTTAAAAAATACTTTGAGGCGAAAAGTTGAAGAAGTTCATTTAACCATCAAAAAGGCAAGCTAAAATTGTGACTTCATGAGGAATCGCTCATAAGACCCAATGAAATCAAAAGCCTCTTGTTTGTCGTTTTATCAGTGCGAGGATCGAAAGCCCGAAAACGCTCGATTATTTGTATTTCAAATTACAAGTACATTGAAACTAGATAACTGTAACTAGCCAGACGGTTGGCTAAATTTCTACACCTTATGCGAGGTTAACGAAAAAAGATTCGTATGACGGTTCTATACTCAATTCACAGACGAACATTCTGAATCCATAAAATATATATTCTACATTCGATGGAATGATAGGATCTTATTCAAGTGAGAGAAAAATTCAAATTAGTACAAGCATATCATTGTTAATTTTTTGACGACCTGTCCGACCTTCTTGTTACCGCGCACCATCTTCGTACTATTCATGCGTTCTTTATGTTCCCTACAGGTCATCTTTTTGTCGAACATTACATGGCGCTCCGGTTCGTAAAACCTTTACTTAAGTATCTTCGTTTATAAATCAAAAGTATTTCCGTTTTAAAAATTCATATGTGAATTCCATTATTAAAAATAACTGGACCTACCCGGTCAAATCATTCGGAATACTGTATGTATGTATTCCAGTTCAAATGCAACAACCGATTGAGTCGGAATTGGTTGTTGTATTTGAGTTGGAAACGATACTGAATCCATTCAGAATTCCGAACTAGTTCTTGAATGTGTTTAGCTGGGTATTTACTAACGATACTTTATTCATAGAATTTGCTCGCGTGTTGTTGGGTCGAAGATATTCTGCTTTCTCAAAACAAGATTATTTCGTGGGGACTTCCTTTTATCTTTGCAATCACTTATGACTGGAGAAAGACTTTGTAAGATCATCCAAACTGATTGGCAACTACCCAGTAAAGTTTAGGAAAATGAGCCGGAATTCTGGCTGGTTTTAGTTAACATTCCGGCTCCAGTGATAACCGATTCTAGCTCGGTCACTGAAGCCGGAATACTAGCTAGAACCAGCCAGAATTCTCGTTTATTTTACGACTAAACTTACTGGATATTCGAGACTACAGTAGTGGTTGCTTCGCACGAAAGCCGTGATGGTCAATGAATATTGTATCAAATGTTGATGCATCCTTTCAATACCAACAGATCTTCCCTCATGTGATTACAAAATATTTGGGTTTGTAGTCCCAAACTGAAAAATATCTGAAATGGGAAAAAAAAAACATCAATTGGTTCAGGCAATTATATTATCAAACCTGTATAAGACAGAGGTAGCCAACAGCATATAAATTTCCACCAAAATGCCAGTTTGCCGAATCTAAATAATTATTGTTTGTTGATTTTACGAAAAAGTTTCAAAATTGTTACCGTAGTTACCATGAAGTTGTTTGGGATGTATAAGGGCAGCCAGTTTTAGCATTATTTCATCATAGTGCGCTACCTGTTCAGGTACAGGGTAGCTTAAAACGTGTCCTCGAAAAATCATCCGAGCATTCCGTATTAACATATTTGTATTTGGTTCTATCTTGGGAAGGATTCCACCGAACCTCTAAGAACCTTTGCTCTAGAATCTTGCATCAAAATTCAACGCAAAAAAGGGAGAAATGCGGATAAGGATTCAATCGAAATTCTGAAAAAAAAATCATTGGAATGCTAAGAAAACTTAGGAAAGGATTCAAACAGAATCCTGAGAAGCATGTCATCAAAAAAATCCTAAAAGAGTGTCCGAAACGGACCGAGCAAAGTCGGTATAATGACAGTTTATGTGTGAAAAAGGCGTGTAGTAACCGACCTGTATCGACAACTTTGCTAAAGACACAAAGTCTCTTACTGTTTTTTGAAGAGTTGAATCTCTATAATTACTTCTAGGAGAATTAATCACCAAAACTATATCAAATGATGCGCATTTTATGTTGAAAAACTTCTTCGAAGTTGTTAAACCTAAAAAGTTGATAGTTTCGAAATTATGTGATCTTGACCGTTAGTAAAGTTTTCAGACATTTATTCATTGACATATTATACAAGAAAGTAATCCATAGATGTTTGAAAGCTGATCAATATGGATTCTTCTTGTTTGTAGACTGGAATGGCATTTGTTAGACCAGTGATTCTCAACCTGGGGTCTGCGGACCCCTAGCAGGCCGTTAAGTCGCTGCTGGGCGTCCGCGAAGAAGAATATTTTCCGAGTGCATATTGAATTTTAAAGTCTTGTTTCCTGTTAGGAAACAAATAACATATTGGTAGCATACAAAATCGATGTTTATCCGTGGGAGTGTACAGCAACCCAGGGTGATTTATAAGGGGTCCGTGATACCTAAAAGGTTGAGACTACTTATGATTCTGAACTATAAACTTACATTAGGCTGCCCCACTGGTTTTGTACACAAAATGAGCATTCAATGTTCATTTGGGAAGGCTGAAAGATTGATCAATAAGTTCAGATATGGTCTAATCCACGGTTAGTGCAAGATTAAGGTTAAATTAGATGGAATTTATGGTAAGTGATTTGGCTCAAATTTGAACCAGTGTGGTATATGACACCGTGATGTGGGGCAACGGTTTTTTTATCCTAATAACTATGCACATTCGGTTTTAACGAATTACATAAAAGGTTACTCATTGTCAGTAGTATCTTCTCGTACTATCCCTGCGATTACCCTGTACGACAAGAATCAACTTCGGCAGAATAGATGGTCAAATCGGATGATTTTTTGCTTATCAAGTTCTTGTTTGGAATTAACAGCCTGGAATTCCGCGAAAAATTCTTCAATCCAGCGGTCAACTCAGCCAAGTGTATCCGTACCACGACACGACTACTCACAGGCATTCCCTCTTGTATGCAAATGCATAATATCACATTCATTCAAGAATTCCCATGTGCGCTCGCGCGCTAGAAGCAGTAAAACCCGAGAAGGCACATGTACTCACTTGTGAAATGTTTTATCCGTAGGTCGGTAGGTACCACACCGGCAGGAGAAAAGCAAAAGAATTTGAATAATTCTTATTTACTGCCGACATAATGAGCCGATTGTTTCGTCGTTCGGTGTTCTCACTTTAACTTGACGGCTATCTATCAACCATCGGCCATCAGTCACCCCTTACTGATGGTCATAACATGAGCCTCTGCTGGTTACACGCGATGTTCGGCACAGCAGAGACGTTGTTCATGGTGAGTTGTTGTTGCAGCAGTGGTAGATTAGCAATTTGGTGCGTGAGTGGAATCGACGATCTTCGCATTAAGGAATTCAAATTTTTATAACGCAGAAAAAACGGCCACTTTCGACGGCCTTGATGATCGTCAATCCGACGACGATTCATCGGGAAATGAAGCAATTTGTAACGGATCGTGAGTAACTTGTTGTAAAATGATTCACAAATTGAAGTCAATTGCAGTCAATTGGCAGTGTCTGCTTTCTCTCTGTGTCTCTCGTGTATAGAGGACGTGGCCAACATTCAATCGAATTCTACTCTCGATTATATCAATCGAATTACTACATTAAGATGTAGGTATAGTAATTAATTTACCCTCGATGGAACTGGATCAACGAGCCTCCTCCGGTGCGAATGGACCTAGAACTTGCAACCGTGTAGGAGGACAGCAAAGCCTGGTAATTTATGATTAGATCATTTCAAGACCACACTTTCCACCGCATCGACCGGCATCCTTGAAACTGTCTCACGTTCAAAGTCGCTCAAAATAGGATAGCAATTTACGGCCTTCGAAGGAGATTAGAAAGAAGGAAGAACAAAAAATATGTAAACTTTCCCACAGGTTTCATTTCCTTTTTCTACCCCTCACGTTTACAGAAACAGGTTGGTCGCTTCCTTTGTCTGCTTTGTTCCTTTGTCTCGAACCGCTTAGTATTTCATTTATGTTCCAAGCATTGTGTTGACTCGCGCCTGAAATTGAAATTTATTTAAAAAAACCATACAGATTGATCGAGATAGGTGATAAATAAAATCTAACTTTTTTTTTCTATTTCAATTTATTACAGGACTCCAACCATGGGATGATGGGAATGCAAGCGGAGCTCGGTGGTCCACCGTTGCAATCGGTATCGTCAATGATGGCCACTAACGGTGGTGCTCCTTCGAACGGAAACATGAACCTACTGCCCGGTCAGGGAGGAATTCACCATCATATTGGTCCGCCGCCGCATCTGCATCCTTCTCAACCACCACCTCCACCAGGTCACCAGCAACATCAGCAGCAGCAGCAACAACAGCAACAACAACAGCTGAGTAGTGGCCGTTCCGGTGGTACGGCACGGGAGCGAGCGATGCATGCCGTCGAGTACTACAACAGCAACGTGCTAAGGGCTCGTGTCGGTGCCGGGCTTGCTGGACCGCGAAACTCAGTTCACGATCGTTATCCCTACATCCAGCGACATCTCGGGATGAATGGAGGAAATAAGTTGGTTCCACCTACATCGGAAAACCTGTATAGAAGTAACTCAAGCTTGGAGCTAATTCACGATCACAGCGGTAGCCACGATGGACTACATCCCGGCGGGAGTAATTTGCGGAGGGAGTACGGAAGTCACGGTTCGATTGATGTGATCTCGTCCGATCGGCATCACGTGGGACAATCGACGGGTGAGAGTTTCCTGGCGATGCTGGCCGAATACAGACCGGCCGTGTTTGGAATGGATCACACACATCATCATGTAGTAGGACATCATACACATCACGATAGTCGCAATGGCGGTATATCTTCCGGGGAGGATAGTTTGGATCGGGGTAACGCGAGTCCTAAGTTAAGAATGAAATTCAACCGATTGTGGTCGTCTTCCGGTGGTCAAACTGGTAAGGCTGGACGTGCTCAACAGACACAAAGTGCTTCACTGGAAGATCCGTCGATGAGCGCAAATGTTTCGATGCTGTCCAATGTGAGTGCGTCCTCGACTACGACGGTTTCGTCGGCTGACATCGAAGAACGTCAACGGAGGAGAGCGTTTGCCCATTTCGATTGTCAGTCGCTAACCGCTAATTTGGGTTACGCTGCTAAACTGAGAGGATTGCTGTTGGCTAGAAGACGGAACACTACGACGGGTGCGTCGGCAGCAGCAACTTATGGAACGAGGTCTTCTACTCCGGACGGAGAAAGCATAGATGAAGACTATGGGGATGGGCAAGGGAACGAGTTGCTGGAGAGCTGTCCATTCTTCAGAAATGAAATTGGTGGAGAAGAGGAACGCGAGGTTAGTTTGACAAGGATGCAAAATCCGCTTCCGGTCGGTCAGCAGAGACGAGCAATTCATCGACCTTTGCTAGCGTACGGTGTCTCCGTACTTGAATGTAGCCCGAATGAAACACTCTGGAAGGCAAATACTTGTCCATATCAGAGAGGTCCTCGTCCCATCGAACAAATCGACAACGGTGCTCTGTACTATCATCAGTTTTTCTTCGGTCAAGAACATCAAAATTGGTTCGGAATGGATGAACAGTTGGGCCCGGTGGCGATTTCGATCAAAAAGGAAAAACTGCCACCAAGTTTAACACCCACGTTGACAATCCACGGAACAGATGTAACACCCGCCGCAGGACAAACTCAGCAACATCTTTACAGGTTGATCGTACGCACCTCGGAGTTGTTGACACTTCGTGGATCAGTCATCGAGGACTCCATTCCGAACCCGCGCGGATCGGGCAAACATGTTAGTACCAAAGAAATTCTGGAATATGTAGCGCCAGAAGTACAAATAAGTTGTTTGAGGTTAGGCGTCAATACGCCACAATGTGAACAGCAGCTGTTGAAGCTTGACGAACAGGGTCTGACCAATAAGTATAAGGTTGGCATTCTGTACTGCCGAGCGGGACAATCGTCCGAGGAGGACATGTACAACAACGAAGACGCAGGTCCCGCGTTCAACGAATTTTTGGACACCATCGGAAAACGTGTCCGATTGAAGGGTTTCGAACACTACAAAGCCGGACTGGACAACAAAACGGACTCCACAGGGACTCACTCGCTGTACGCCAACTACCAGGATTGCGAGATAATGTTCCACGTTTCCACCATGCTTCCTTTCACACCGAACAACAGACAGCAGCTGTTGCGCAAACGTCACATCGGGAACGATATCGTAACGGTCGTTTTCCAGGAACCCGGGGCTCTTCCCTTCACTCCAAAGAACATACGTAGCCAGTTTCAGCACGTGTTTATTATTGTTCGTGCGGTGAATCCCTGCACGGATCACACCCAGTATCGGGTGGCCGTGTCCCGGTCAAAGGAAGTACCCGTGTTTGGTCCCCCTGTTCGAGCGGGAGCTCTCTACGCCAAAAGTAAGCACTTTGCCGATTTCCTACTATCGAAGGTGATCAACGCTGAAAATGCAGCCCATCGGTCGGAGAAATTTGCTACGATGGCAACTAGAACGAGGCAGGAGTACTTGAAGGATCTTACGAGCAATTACTGCAGTGCAACACTGGTTGATACCGGACAGAAGTTTTCGATTTTCCCGAGTAAAAAGCGGGAAAGGAGTAAGCCTAGATTTTCCGGAGATCTAACGCAAAGAGGGGCTTTCTGTTGGCAGGTCGTTCTGCATGACAGTGGCCAATCGACGCAGGTTGATTGCTTCCTGGGAATTTCGGCGGAAACGTTCGTACTGATCGAAGAATGCTCACGACAGATCATCTTTGTAACTCCGTGTAAGGCAGTTCTCGGTTGGTCAACGAGTCAGAATTCACTTCGTGTTTATCACCACCAGGGTGAATGTGTAACGCTGAATATGAGAGATTCGGGAGACCGTGATGAGCAGTTGGAGGTTATTGAGAGGCTGCGAGCTGTCACCAATGGTTGTGGGGCTTTGGAGCTAGGTCTGCGAAGGAATCCGATGGGCCAGTTAGGTTTCCATGTGCAACCGGATGGTGTTGTGACACAAGTTGAGATCTCCGGACAGGCTTGGACTGCTGGTCTGAGACAAGGTTACCGGTTGGTGGAAATTTGCAAGGTTGCCGTGGCTACCTTATCCCATGATCAGATGGTAGATTTACTGAAAACTTCAGCCCAGGTCACAGTAACGGTGATAGAATCATTTGCGGACTTTAGTCCACGCAGGGGCTGCTCCCTGCAGAATTGTCGCTTTAACTCAATGAACTACGAAAGTGATTATGATAGTGTTCCGGAACGAACAGATAAAAATGGAAAGAAACATTTACCAAGTGCTCAGCTGCAATCGGCAAACCACCGAAGAAGATACGTAAGGAATTTCTCGCCGCCGCGGTCCAGTAACAGTTCCGGCTACGGTACTGGAAGCAGCAGCAGATCCTTCACCGCTCTGAACCCGAATGGTATCCCACCGATCGAACACCGGTACTGCCCGGATATGGGAACACTCACCAGCTCCTCCAGTGGCCACTCTTCCAACGACGAACGCTGGTATGATGTCTTAGATCCACAGCAAGAAGCCGCTCCCACGTCTATGCCAACTTCGTCGGAGCAAAACATCTATCATCATCCAAAGTTAACATCTTCCAGTAATTCGCTACCCCTTGCGGGAGTAACTCCCCGCCCTCTTTCCCTACACAACGATTCACGCCAGCTGGTGGTGAACAACGCAAATAACAACGCCAACATCGCTCTACTCAAGCGATTAATTATAAGCGAGAATAATGGACACGAAAACAATTCCGCCGCCGAACCCCTATATAGCAGTTCCATGAAAAATCTTGCCAACAACCAGCACCTGAGTGCGACGGAGGATGAAGACCTGTCGCGACACAACTCACCCCAGCTTAAACGATCCGCAACGACAACAAACATCTACGGGATCAACGGTGGGAAGAAAGCTGCATCGAACGGCCCAGCCAGTTCCAGCAGTACGTCAAGTTCCCGAAACAACAGTCCGCGCCCGAACAGCGGAGTCATTGATACCAAACTGCGCCAGAAAAGTGCAGCTCCCCAACGAAACAGTGTCAACTACACGGGCAGCTCTCTGCAAGAGGACCTGATGAAACTAATCAATCCGGACTATATAGCTGCCGCTTCCAGTGACGATAACTTCAATGTGGGATCAATCGAAAAAATGCAGAAGGGTCACCCGAATAGTCACAGTTTGGGAAATATCTCCTCGCTGGCTTCTGCCAGCGGACTGAAACCAATTCAACAGCTAACGCAAAAGTCTCGTTCGCGAGAGGGAATAAATTTGGGTTCTTCCAACAATTTGAAGGTGGCCAAAAATAATGGAACCATGAATGGTGGTGCCAATGGGCATCAATCCGAACAGGAGTCGGATGTGATTTTTACAACGGCACGCCCAGCCACGGTTATATCTAGCAACTGTTCCAGTCCAGCCAGCGAACTGAACAATAATTCCAGCAAATTGCACATCAACGAGGATCATCTGAAAATGTCACCCAGCCGGAAGCAGCAAATGATGGCAGCGGCGGCGGTGGCTAGCGGCATTCTGAAGAACAGTATGATGGCTAATGGCGGTGGTGGAAGCTCGGCAGCTGGTGGAAGTTCGGCTTCTGGTGGAAAGATTCCACTGCCCGATATGAAGGAAATGGACTGGACTAGTTTGGTGGATACGGCGACCAAGGCGATGACGCAGGTGAGTTTAGGCGTTGGTTTAGTGTATTATATTAGTATTCTAGTACACTGTCTATAATCACATGTATGTCCTATATTCTATGGGAGTTTGGGTGGCGCGCTTATTGGCAGTATACGTATGTGATGATACAGTAATAGTGGGATTGGAAATTTTGTAAAAAACGCATTTTTATTGCATTGTAGTTGTTGTTCTTCTAGTAGTTTATGGCTTTTTTCTGAAGTCAAGACACCTGGAACAGTTTATCTAATTCAACTTATTCCGTTGGATGATATTGGTAACTATAGTTAGTTGATCTTCCCTTTCGAAATCCAAACCATTCCTCAAGAAAGTCATCATGTTCATTAGCGAAAGCCGAATACTTCAGATTGATTTCTCAAACAGCTTGGTGTGGGTCGGCAGTTTTTGGACACAGAACGATCTTTCACCGGTTGCAGCACTGGGATAACTTGTGCTAACTTCTACACTGAAGGAAAGTAGCTAAGCTTCCAGCACCAGTTAAATATATTAGCTAGGAAAGCAAATGAGCTGAGGCTCGAATGCTTTAGCTCAACGTTAAAAGTATTGTCGAAACCAGGTGTGGACTATCTATCGCAATCCCCAATTTATGAGAACACACAAAATGTTGTCCCTGTGCATATGCCTTTTCGGTAGGTGGAAGAGATCATCCACATCCCCAGACGTGATCAGGTTTCGGTTTTTTCTTGAGAGACTTCGCCAGGGCCCAGAATCGATTTTAATGAGGAGGGATTTGCTGAAGTTTTTTCTGAAAATCTCTGTTGCGAAAGTCCAGGATTCTCGCCTGAATAATCCTAGATAGAGAACTGTATATTAA
Organism: Topomyia yanbarensis; assembly: GCF_030247195.1. Lineage (NCBI taxonomy): Eukaryota > Metazoa > Arthropoda > Insecta > Diptera > Culicidae > Topomyia > Topomyia yanbarensis. The sequence continues at coordinate 6,367,317 of NC_080671.1, forward strand.
AAAGTTATCCCGGTCGCTGATATTGTCTCCGATAAATATTCAGGAGACGGATAAGTTTTTTCGTGATGTTATCAATTTGGAGTCACTCACTTCGATGTCCACCACGAAATCCAGTGGAAGATCCATGTTGATGTGATGATCGACGACTTGCTGAAACGTCTCGCAATGGTAGTTTCGCCGATTCTAAGGTGGGAATGTTTCGGCTGTTTCACCCAGCGTTAGCAGCACCAGAAAGTGGTGGAATGACAACTCGCTGAAGACGACCGGTGAATTTTCAGTGGAAATGATGGTGATGAAAATATCCAATGCGGAATAGATCCTCAGTCTGGAAATTCTCATCGGACACTCCGGTGCGATGATGTTGTATTTATCGGTTTGACGTCGCCAGCTAAAACCACTCCAGTACGGGTCCACCTTCTGTTACCGCACATATCGTGCCGGGCGTTGAGGTCCCCTTGAGGTTGGTTTCTTTAGAACAATAGACCGCGATGATGATGATTGGGCCAGTCAAAGTGGTGACTTCCACCCCGATTGCTTCGATGCAGTTGAGTTCGAAGTTCGACAGCAGGCAGCACTGGATATTGCACCACACAGCAACAACCACTCCCCATCCTCCAGTACTAGATCTATAGTCTTGCGAGCCGGAAGTCAGGTTGTAGATGTCTACATCCGGCTTCAGGTGGGTCTCTGGGTGATGACGATTATGTCGATCTCCTTCGTTTTGAGAAAATTGAGCAGCTCAATAGGCTTGTTCCTCAGCGAACAAGCATTCCAATTGGCGGCCCATACTTGTTGACGAGATACGTGGCCGCCGACGTAAGTGACGATGACCTCGGACACCAAAGTAACTAGCTCGTTCGCAGAGAGCGGGGAGTTTTCGGCATTACTGGTTACAGTATCGGCATACGATAATCCTGGGGTGGCTGCTGTAGTGAGGCGAGGCTGAAAGTCTTGATCGTGAAGGTTCTTCATTTCCAAGAATTTTAGTTAGTTTGTTGTAATTTTTTTTGGGGGTTCGAACATGTACTTTTCGATGAAGTGATCCAACCTGAAATCGAACATTTTTCTTCTGTTGAAGTAGGGTATTGTGCTGTCGTTTGGGTTCAGTTAGTATACGATGAGGTTGAATTTTGTGGCGGTTGCTTCTCGTTGCTATCTGTGAACGGATATAGCTGATTTCTGTGATACATGCGTTTCAGTACCTCTTTCAGGGTCAGTTGAGCTCTTCCGATATACAGCGGCGTCTGTTCGGTTTTCGCATGGAGTAATTGTTAGATACCGCATCGCGCTGCGAAACTACGAATTGTGATGTTTGAAGTTTCTGTAGATTCGAAAGATTTGAGCACCGTACTCTTGATGAGAGTGTTTAGGTTGGCGCTACTACTTTGCTTCTAGAGCATCTTGATGATGTTTAGTTTCGTTGCTGCTTTGCCCAAATTGTCTTCGATGTCAGGTTCTGTCGACTGTGAATCCCAAGTAACGATCGGTATTGTTGAGGTTGAAGTTTTTCCTACCTATTTTAATTTTTGTTTAGCTGGTGTCTTTCTTGTGAAGGCCATATGCTGTTTTTTTTTAATTCTTCTAGACTAGCGCCAATCATACCACAGCCAAATTTTCAGCAAACTAGTCAAGTTCGCATCCATAAAAATCGTTGCGGAAGATCTGCACTAATCTCTCTGTTATCTTGCGATTAACTTGTCGATTTGGAGCCAAGAGATCAAGAATACTGTGATGGCGTCTGTTCACTGTTTCGCTAACCTATTAGATTTAAGGGAGGGTTTGTGCAAGTAAAGAAATGCGCGCTTTCTCTTCAAGCGTTTATTTAAACTAACTTCCAAAACCACAGATTTTTCTTCTTCAATTTCCGATTACTCACACATTCACAACACCGAGGGTGTTCGAATGTATGTTAGCCTTTGCGATCATACTCCCCCATATCTTTGTTGTGGCTCTTTTATATTCTCCGTTTGCTGTTTTTACTGTTACAACTCTTACTATACCTTCCTCTCCTGCCACTGATGGGGTGGTAAATTATCGTCCTTTAGCACCACGAGCGCTCCTACTGGCACCTGGGTGGTTCCGGTGTGCCACGTCGGGCGAGATTGCAAATGATGCAGGTACTCTGTTGACCAGCGTTTCCAAAAATGCTCCCTTATAAGCTGAATATGCTGCCATCGACTCAGCCGTCCAACCTTTTCCTTCTCATATGATGGTTCTGGAATGCTAAGTGCCGATCTGCCTATTAAGAAATGTGATGGGGTCAACACTTCGAGATCATTGGTATCATCTGATATTTGAACTAAAGGTCGACTGTTCAAAATAGCCTCAGTTTGTGCTAGAAAAGTTGTCATTTTTTCGTAGGTCAGCTTATTTTCCCCTACAACGCGCTTCAGGTGATATTTAACCTAGGGGCAGATCACTCTAAGAATGTATAACAAATTTGCATCAAATTGAAAAAAATGCATTTAATTTCCATTTTTGCATCAGCTTTGCACTGCCCCGCAGAAAAGTTTGTTTAACAAACGTCCTACGCTGATCCACTTTATTCGACGTTTTGTTAAATGTAGGGCTAGTTTTTTCTGTAGGGTTTTGACGTCTTACACGCAACGCAAATAACATTGCACGCAACGCAAAAACATTGCACGCAACGCAAAATACATTATGAATTTCTATTTTGATGGAAATAAATGCATTTAATTTCGCTGATTTTTAAAAATGCATCACAAGTGATCTGCCCCTAGTATTTAACCGACTTCACGCCAGCCTCCACCAGATGCCACCAAAATGAGGACTACGCGGAGGGATGAAAACAGGGCAGGAAATATTCGAACCGAACCTATGTTCGAATACTTTCAAAGCACGAAGCTTTGCGTTACTGGTTCGTATACACAAGCTTCGCATCACAATCGCTTGCCATCGTAATTGCGGACATTTGGGCGATACTTTTGCATGCTCTTCGGCGAGGACAAATGCAGCTTCTTGTTCATTTCATTGATGTTCGGAAAGATATGTAAAAGCTTTTGCGTAGTTTTCGACTAACACGAGCTGATATATTACCAGTAGGGATAAAATCAAGATTTCGTGACAGGGCGGGGATAAATTTTCAAATGAAATAAATTGGGGCTAGAAAATGAAGTTAAACACAATGTACACGACGTATTGAGTGGGTCGCTTATCTTAGTCATGTTCCTATAGTTACCTACCAGTTATGTCAGTTTCTTGAGGATAAATATATCGATATCCATTCAAAGGAAAAAATCAATTATCAGTTAAATAAATAACGTCATGATGTGTATGATGAATCCTAGAAATAAATAGGGAATGTCAATAAACTCAGTTGATTTTTTATATCGGTGAAAGGAAGTCTGACGGAGTAGCAATCGTCGTCGTTGCGGGTAAACGTACGTAAAAAGTGTGCTTCAACAGCTTGTTCAGCTACTGTCAACAATGACGCTTCGCGGCATGCATCAAGCTCCCAAAATTTCGTCAAAGTGTGGTTCAATTCATTATTACTTACATTCAACTGACATATGCCTTGTGACTTCTTTAGTCTTTGATTACTAACGTTGACTGGTCCGCTGACAATCCATCCAAACTGTGTGTCGATTAATATTGGTTTGGTGTTGCCGAGTCGCATTCTGCCTTCTTTGAGCAGATCGAAAACCAACTCTGCGCCAAGAATTATCTGAATTTCGTCGGGTCTGTTGAAGGATGGGTCCGCCAGTACTGTACCAGTGGGGATGGGCCAAGCATGGGTATCCAGTTCAATGATCAGCAGTTTGGTTATTTTGGGTACAACCAGGAATTCTAGTGTAGCGTCGAAAGCGTTGACGCGCGATTTTATCTTTGTACTAAGTCTATATTTCACGTAAGTTTCAGTATTATTTAATCCGCTAATGGGAATATTGATGCTTTCTATTTGAATATTTATTTTTCTCGCAAGTTCTTCAGTCATCAAATTCTAATCGAAGCCCGAATCCAGCAGTGCTTTACAGGACCACGTTGTATTCCCTGATCCACATTCTAAAACTTCAGCTGTTGACAAGAGTACTTGTTTTGTCACGTTATATGAGTGAGCACAATTCACAGATTTTGTTTGTTCAACAGTTTCGCGAATGTCGCTAGAACACGATGTCGATGATGTTGGTTCCTCATTCTCAAGCTTCTTCGGGGCTTCCGGTTTTCCGTCGTGAAGTAGCCTGTGTGCTTTCGATCGCACCTCTTGCAAGATTGCTCCGAGTTGCAGTCAACAGTGCGATGATCCCGGCGTAAACAGTTAAAGCAGAGACCAAATTGCTTCACTTTGCTATATCGTTCAGATACCGAAAGCTTTTTGAACTCATCACATGTATAAATTGTATGGTCTCCATTGCAGCCATAACAGGATTCCTTGCTTGTCTGAACAAAGTTCTTTGCAGGTATTGTTTTCTGCTCCATTTTACCACGTTGCTTCCACACACCGGTGGTTGGTCGCAGCTCTGACTAACCTTTCATCTTTTGGAGGATATGGCATCGTTCTCTTAAAAATTCCATCATTTCAATAAAAGTTGGCAATTCTTCTTAGGGTATCTGAGATTTCCATAGCTTTCGAGTGTCCTTATCTAAGCGCTTGGCGATGACATTAACAACGATCATTTCTGCCAGTCCTTCAACTGGTAACTGACGGTTTATAAGTGAATCAACGTGTTTCGTACAAACATCGATCAACTTTCGTAGTTCATCACGAGATTCACCAGACATCCTTGGTATATTCAGTAGGGCTTCGATGTGTGTGTCTATTATTAAGCGTTCATCCTCATACGTGTCTTCTAACATTTTCCATGCAGCGTCATAGTTATTGTTGTTAATAACATCCTGGTCAATTTTTCCTGTAGCGTTTCCAATAAGCGAATTTTTCAAATGATAAAGTTTGATAGCCGGTGACTCGTTTGGGTATCTATTCATGATTGTCTGGAATATACACTTAAAGGAGTACCAGTTTTCAAGATTCCCGTCAAATGTTGGCAACGGTACTTGCAAGTGAGGTGCTGACGAGCTTACTACAATTAGGCAATCCATGAGACGTTTCTGATCAGCTGATTATTTCTTGTTTACTTCTTCTGACGTTAATCCGAGGGGTGCGACGTCCGACAATATCGTTGATTCGGTCCAACATCAAACGAATCGGACTAACGAAAGATGCTTGTCGGACGAGTTTTTCTGTTCGCAGGAGCAGACTTGTTGACAGAACCCACCGCTGAATTGTCAAACAAACGTCTAATGGATTGCCTAATTGGTCGCTGTGGGTCGGATGAAACTGCATTTGCATCAAGTTTTACTTGGTTGTCTGCATCCTTCAATCTGGATATTGCCGTCTGAATAGTGATGTACAGAAAATTATACATTTCCTCACAGCGGAAATACTCTTCCGTGTGCGCGGCTCGTTGCACTCGAGGTATAAGTTCGCATATTTCATTATAGATCATCTCGGACTGCTCATTGCACTTACGAATCGTTTCAAGTTGCAGATTCAACCAATGAATGCTTACATTTTCGCTTAATCCTTGCCGAATCCTCAGATATTTTTGAGTGATCATATCGCGGCGATCGAGAACTCTTTCTAAGTGCTGGGACTTCGTTTAGCATTTCACGTACCCTTTCTTGCATGTCTGGTCTGAGGTTTTTGAGGATGCGTTAGGATATGCCGTCTTCTTCTGGAGGAGCTTTCTTTTTTGTAATGCACCTAGTATCTCTCAACCTGTTGCGTCATTTTATATCAATTCCAGTGTTTGGGGGACTCTGATGTAGGTTTTTGGACCGCTCTGAATTTGCCATCGTAGGAGTATGCAAGAAACTGTTCTTTCACCTCCAGGGTCGCCTCCGGTTTCCAGTTTACTGGTTGTGTGAGCGCTGTGTCCAGGCCTTTGACGATGTTCCGTAGCTGTCTTGGGGAGATGTGTTCGTCCATGGCCTTGGAGTTTCTGGCAGTATGAACACGTATGAGTCCAGTGTGGTTTGTCATTGTTTTAATTTGGCTGTAGTTTTGCAACATTTCTCGTTTGGTGTTGTTGGCCAAATCGCAGCAATCCTCGACTGCACACGCAAGTAATTTCATCGTAGCACGATTCGCTTCGTAGCACGAAATCAAGCGAAAGGTGCGTTCCGGTCATCCAATTGAGTTGCAGAGAGAAAGTGACGTGTAGCCTGTTACACTTCCGGAAGCGACGTAGAACGAGTTTTTGGCAGTACATAGGATATAGAAAGGATCTTCGCATACTGGATACCGGTGAGACCGTTTCATGTATCTTTTCCAAGTATTGCAAATTTTAAGGCAATATGACCTCTATTAATCTCCAGGTCACATTTTTTCGCCTTTTAATATCTCCGTCATCTATGAAAACTGTTTGGGTTCCGAGCGATTTTCTTAAGTAGATGACAGGACTAATGAAACAAAAACGCTTGTAAGGACGTGGCCAAGTGTGTGGAGATGAGCGGGTTTTCGTCATTGTAGATCGCGGTGAAGTCTGATATGGCAATGCTATTTCTCGCTTGGTCTGGTTGACCAGGCCTATTCAGACCGCTAGTGCTTGAGGAAGTTGTTCTTTTTGCTCTTGACATTGAAACTGGTTTCCCTGATACTCTTTTCGAAAACTGTTTACGTTTCCACTGGGTCGTAGATGCATTGCGGTTTAAACTGGTTGTTCAGATTCGCTGATTTGTTTTTGTTAACCCATTCCTCGTGTCATCGTTGGAGAGTACAAAAATGTAACGATTTTTGTTGGCTATTTTCGGCCCATTTGAGACTAAGAGAAACGAAAGCAATGGCGTCGGCGGTAAAACATGATGATGAGTTATGTTCTATCAATGACCATGCGGTAGACTTGGGTGCAACGCTCAACTCCTACTTAGCAGAAGGCAAAAGACTCTCCACATTTCCTTTCGATAATGTCCATATGAGCCTGCCTAGTCCTAGTTTTCCGTTCTAAGTTTATAACTGATTCGCTCTAGAATACGTATCCGTCTTTCAATTTCATTGCTTTCGTTTCTCTTAGTCCCAAATTTGCCGAAAATAGCCAACAAAAATCGATACAGTAGAACCTTGCGGCAATTAAACATAGTAACAGAGTACAAAAATGTTGAACAGTTGGGTGAACTAGGGTCCCATCTTTGATGGTGGCTATTGAAGTTTCCCCCCATGAGAATTTCTTCTTGCATGTATTCGAGCGTCTCAAAAACCTCCAGAAAATTTCTTCTGCGAAGGTTTTACCGCGGTGGAACGTACACCGTGTGACAGGAGAGAAACTTTTATTCCTACCGCTTCAATAGGCAAGAAGTCCTTACCCAACGTTAGAATTGCATTTGTGCAATTCTAGTCGTAGCCATTCGAAATTGGCTGCTCAGAATGGGTTCTCTTAGAATCTCGTGCAAGATGTTCTGGGTGCTATGTGATTGATTTGAGGTCAGGTTTACTGCAAATAAATGGTTTCAGTCTTTCGCGACTTGTTTCTCTGTACCATGAGTTCAGATGTGTCCGTTGGGAATAAAACTTCGTCTTCTCCGTCTCCTATCCAGGAGATTGAACCGGATTTTGCAACTCCGGAAAATAGCTTCAGTCGTGTGGTGTCTGTCCCTCATTGTTTTCCGAATCTGAATGTCTTTCCGGATACTTGGCGTTGTTTGCTTCGTGTTGGACATTACAATTTGGACATTTCGCGTCTGTATTGCCATTCGCAGTTGAATGCCACAGTTGGCAAATCTTGCTTTGGCTGTGCAGAACTGGGCCCCATAGCCGAATTTCTAGCAGTTTTTGCATTGGTGTATTGGGAGATGTACAGCTCAGGTCTAAAGTTGCAGCCGAAAATCTTAACGGATTTTGGCGCTTGTGGTTCTTCAACTGTCGCCTTTATGTTCATAGTATCCTGAAGTTCGGCATTACTGCTCTCAGATCATACGGTCACATGTTGTCTTCTGCCAACTTAATGCGGCTTAGTTCTGTTTCGAACTTGGCATCGGCCTTCAATCGGAACCTTTCCAGCTTGATGATTTCTGAGAATTTGGTACAGTCTTTACCTCTCATAAAATTCCCTGAAAAAGCCGCTAGAAGACTTGAAAAATTCTTTTTCGTGTCGATCATTTCTATGTTCAACGTTTTGTCTGGCCAACCTCTTGTTCCGAGACGGTTGTTGCCTAATGACAAGTCCGCTATTGGTTTTCCTGCTCTTTACAATTCGTTTAATACTATCGGTGGCCTTCGCGCTTGCTACCGCCATGTTCGAACCGAGTAGACCAAGGAGCTTAGAAAAAAGCTCCTTGGGGTAGACTGCAGGCATCCTGGTTGGTTTCGAGTATCCGTCCGTCGAGGAGTAGTTCCCGTATGGTTGTTTGTCCAATAAGTCACAATAAGTTTACAGACCCTTCATTTTCGACCGACGCTGACGAGAGTCTTGGTAGATTACGTGAGCTTCTCCAAACATTTTGATTTTTTTCCAAACGGACTCTCCACGATTTGATTGCGAATCCGGATTTCACGCGTGTTTTAATACACTGTCGATTTAATCCGGATGTTTAAAGAGATAAATTCGTGTTCGACTTGTTCGCGACGGAGGTTATTACATTTTTCCGATTTATTGAACCAACAGTATGTAAAAAGATTCTCATTAATGGCGCTCCACCGAAAATTATAGTTCCGCACTTACCTTTGCTCTCATCACAGGAAATTTCGCATCAATACTGGCCATTCTACGAAAACAGCAGAAAATTTGGCATGCGTGCGCGTTTAAATGTCAGATAAAATCTGAACTTTCAAATTTCGCGCGGCGCCTACTATCTCATCAATGCATCATTATTTTCTCAAAAGCAGTTCTATCGCCATTCGCGATCAACCACGTTTTTTACCACAATCTAACCATACGTACATTTCTCATTCCAGCTCACCGAATCCGGCTCCAAATCCCACCCGCAGGCAAACGTCTACTACGACGACATCAGCCAGGTCCTGAACGGGGTCGTCCAACAACAGCAGCAACTACAACAGCAGCAGCAACAGCTCCAACACCTTAAACAGCAACAACAGCTGCAACAGGCGGCTGCGGTTGCAGCCCATCACAACGGCACCGGAACACCTGCCCTGTCGGATCTCTCCTCCAATTCCAGTTCAACCTCACCGGTGTCCATCGGTAGCGGAAACAGTGGACATCAGATGCAGAACAGTTCCAGCCTTCCGGAGCTGCAGAGCCAGGTGACGCAACTGTCCGATCGGGTACTGCGCGAACAGCGCCGGAGACGATCCCTGGAACATGCTGTCCGGCGGTTGACCGAGGAAAATCGACGTCTACAGGACGAAAGTCAGGCCGCCGTTCAGCAGCTGCGTCGCTTCACCGAGTGGTTCTTTCAAACCATCGATCGGCAGTCCTAACTGAACTCGCGGGACTGAAACGTGTTTAGCCAATAGCGTCTTCCAAAGTTTTGCACCGATTATCAGCTGTGCGCATCGGCAAACCGATTATTGACAATATTTTTATTGTGACGACTTTGTTTCCTTTTAAAAGCGACATTCTGTTAACGAAATAAAACTAATCTTTCGTTTAATTATTTACTTTAAAACTGCTTAGTAAGCTAACGAAATAATTTAATTAAAAACTGTAGCGACCATCAATCAATGATCAAAAGTGTATCTCTTAAGTGACCAAAAATGTAATGTTAGTGAACGATAATACAAGAAACCGTAATCAAAACATACAAAATGCAACACCAGTCTTATTAGAATTGTTAGGTCGAACGGAATCGACATATTTATACACTTTTTCTACTTACCGCACTCGACGGTTAGCGGTTATTTTCTCTAAATAATATCACAAACATAACGAACATTTAAATCAAAAATCACACTAATAACCTATGAAGTATGCGAATTTAAAAAGAAAGAATACATTAGACACATCAAAACTCGTAAAAATAGATCGAACAGAACAGAAACGGAAACATACCAAATAAAGTCTTAAATAGTTTGTGTAAAATTTGTTAGATTGAATTTTACTTTCGTGTTAATTGTGTATAATTATCCTTATTATTAATATTATTGCTACTATCGTCTTAGGTTGTTGTTAAACTCCAGCAGAGAATAATGTGTAAGCTATTTTACTTTATTGTGTTCTGTAATAGCGTCCTTAACTGTTCTGTTAAGTTACTTAACCGGCAAACGATAATTTGTTATTTCCCGCCTCCGTAATATTAGGATGATCTATTTACTTAGTTCTAAACGTGTGGAAAACCATTCTTACTCGGTCAATCGCTGCTAAGTACTTTATAGTGTATGTTCGGTTGGAATCAAGCTAGAGAAATCTTCATGCGCTATATTCAGGCAATGTTACACAATATAAGCAACCAGACACCAATACAACATTTCGTGTACACAAATAGTAGTAGAGTGCGTTATTATTATAATATTATATTATATACAAATATAAGTACATACTATACTTCGATAAAATCCTGAAATATAAAGTAAAAAGTTAATCTGATTGTTTTCTTCTCATCGTGGTTCAATGGATGATAATGATAGTAATGCGGAATAAGGCAGAATGTTTCACTCTTTGCATTCACGCTTGATTTGTTATGCGTGTCTTGGCGAATTATTGGCTAAATATGATTGAAGACATCTTTTAATTAAATTTAAGCAACATGAAGAAAAAAAACTAAATATATGAAATAGAGTAGGTAGCCATCTGTATGTGAACATCAGTAACAGTAGTTTGAGCCTTCACTAAATAGTTCCATTTGTCACACATAGATGGAAAAGCACCTTGTGATGTTTTGCTACACTGAAGAAAAAATTATAGTATAATATACTAGAATATTATTCTAGCGAAACATGTCAAATGGTCCTAAGTGAAAATGACAGTTTCTGTTTGTTTACTTTCTCTTTCGCTAATAACTCGTCCGTTTATACGTTTGTTCATTAACTCTTAGCATAATGTGCTAGTCGAAATCAGCGTTTTTCGATATATCCTGAAACAATATTAAAAAGTTTTGTGCTGACGCCGTAATAATCGAAAGAGAAAGTAAACAAAGAGAGGCTCTCATTTGCACTTAGGACCATTTGACATGTTTGTCGAGATATATGGTCCGACTATCAGTTTTACTCTGCAATGGATTGAGTTTTCGGATGTTTTATACAATGACATAAGCTCGAAAATGATGATTCTATACAGCATGATTTTTTTTACATTTGAACTCTTCCATTGGTACATTATTCTTTATATAGCAGGCTCACTGCATGAATTATTTTTTTAGTTCTATCAATACTATAATACGGAAAACTTTCGGATCAGTTTGATTGCTGCATATTGGACGACAATGAAATATCAACTTGCTTAATCAACGGTGAAACAATGAATGAAATATTATTTTATTTTACATAGCGTCTACAAAATCATGGCAAACTATTGCTCTTGCTATCTTCAACACTCCTCCTCAAGTTCGATGTTTCTCAAACCATCATGATGCTTCCGAGGGATTGCCCTTCCTATGATGATTCTCAGGGATAGACCGTTCCAACATCAAATAATGGTCTTGTCAAATTTTGGTCTTGTCAAACAGCAAATGACGTGAAAACCCAAGATGATACCAGATAAGGTATATGCATACGTAAAGCGAGTTTTATTTTTACAATTGGCAACATCTACATTGCGTAAATACTGCCTTACTTCCCATAACAAAGAGGTTATTAAAATAGAAATTAATTAAAACAATGATTTGAATACAGAAACTAGTGCTTTCTGCCTTTATGAGGTTCTCAAGGCGTTTGCCACCAATAATATTATTGTACACACATGCATACACCTTATGCAAATTATCTTGAATCTGTTTTGCGTTTGTGAAATCTGCCACTCTTCTTATTCTTATCCTGACACGCTCTTCTTCCCTTTGGGGCACACCCTCGGATGTTTCTCCCTCATCATTTGTAGTTTGATCCGTCCAAGTGGTTTTGTGAGCACGTCCGCCAGCATATCTTCCGTCGGGCAGTACTTAACTCTGAAGACTCCGGATCTGGTCAAATCACGTATGAAATTGTACCGAGTATCAATATGTTTTGTTCTTCTTGATCCACCTTCAGCGTTCAACATACTGATGAAGCTTTTGTTGTCTTCGTTGATTATCACCGGTTGCTGAATACTTTCGCCAAATTCTCGCATTAACTTTATCAGCCAGAGTAACTCCTTACTTGCCTCAGCGAGTGCAACATATTCCGCTTCGGTGGAAGACAAAGTTACACATTCCTGTTTTCGTGCTGTCCAGCTTATCGTTCCATCGCCAAGCATAAACAAAAATCCAGAATTTGACTTTCTATCTCTGCGGTCACCTGCCCAATCAGCGTCAGCATAGCCTTCAAGATTGTTATTTTTACCTCGTAACTTCAACCTTAACCCGGCTGTACCTTTCAGATAACGTAATGCTCGCTTTGCTTCCGTCCAGTCGCTCTCCGTTGGCTTGCTGACTTTACGGCCAAGAATGGATGCCGTAATGGCAATATCAGGCCGTGTGCATACAGCAACATAGAGCAAAGTTCCCTCCAGACTCTGGTATTTCTCCGTATTAGACATAATCTTCTCCTCCTTTTGCTCTATCTTGACGTACCCAGGGTCCATAGGAATTGGTGATGGTTTTGATTGCTCCATACCAAACTTCGTCAACATCCTTTTGATGTAGTGTTCTCGGCTTAACAGGAAGCATCCATTTTGTTGCTCAACTCGGATACCAAGATAATTTTTCACACACCCAGGCAGGATATTTTGAATTTCTCTTCAAGGTGCTTCCGTACTCGCTCGTACTCCTCAACGCCATTGGTAACGATCAGCATATCATCTACATAAAGAAGAATGTACGACAGTTCCCCTTCGTTCTTTACAAAAAGTCAGCTTCCGTAGCTTTGTATCCCAGCTGCTTCAGAACGTCGGTGATAGTATGGTTCCAGACCCTTCCTGCTTGCTTTAAACCGTACAAGCTCCTCCTCAAAAGACATACTTCCGATTGGTTTCCGGTTTCGTATCCAGGTGGTTGAAGCATGTACATTGTCTCTGAGAGCTCTCCATATAAATATGCCACTATTAATAATAGTGCTCGAAACGTAATATGCTTCGCAATCGGTGCGTATACCTCGTCGTAGTCAGTTCCAAATTTTTGGCTGCATCCCTGCAAGACTAGTCGGGCCTTGTATCTTGCAACATTCCCAACTTCATCCATTTTCTTCTTGAAAATCCACCGATATCCAACTTGTTTGCGGTTGGGGGGAAGAGTGACAATGTCCCAGGTGGAGTTTTTTGTAGAGAAACATACTCTTCATCCATCGCCTTTTTCCAGTATTCCCGCTCTGGACTTGCTAGCGCTTCTGCTAGTGTAGTTGGCTCGGTTTGTTGACTTACTAGGCTACTGATTTCACGAAATCTTGACGGTGGTATTCCTTTATTTGGACGACTGGATACTCGTATCGGTGTACTCGTTGACGACGGTCCTCTCGGTGCGTTGAGGGGACGTTCTTCGGCATCTTGCTGTTCAGTAAGTGTTGTATCATCATACGATTCGGTGGATGCATTATTTTGATATGTGCCTTCTTCAGAATCCATTTCCACCTCCTCATTGTCGTCTACTGGCTCATCGAGAACGTCCCCTGCAATGATAGGAAATGAGTTAGTTTGGAAGTGGTCGGTTGAAGGAAAACGATATTCAATGGTACTTCCATTGTCTTTTTCTTCTTCTTCAACACGGCTAGTTGGCACGAAACGAGCATCTCTGCTGTTGATGGCATGTCCGGTGCTTCTCTTCAAAAATCGGTACGCTCTCTGTTGCGTGGAATAACCGACAAAAGTCATCTTTTGCGCTGCTGCATCCAACTTCGTTCGGTTCTGCTGTGGTATCCAAACGTACGCGTCTCCACCAAACACTTGTAGGTGGCTTAGGTCAGGCTTTTCTTCAAACCATTCTTCATATCGTGTGACATCAATTGACTTAGTAGGTAGTCGGTTTTGGCGATAGCTTGCCGTGTTCACAGCTTCAGCCCAGTACTTCGTTGGTAATCCGGCGTCTTGTAGCATGCATCTTGCCATTTCATTTAGTGATTGGTTTTTGCGTTCAGCGACTCCATTTTTCTGCGGCGTGTACGGTGTAGTAAATTGCTGTCTGATTCCTTCTTGCTTGAAAAACTTGCCCAGTGAAATATTCTTGAATTCACCACCGTTATCGGAGCGCACCATTTTCGGTGGCCCACCGAATGACGTCTTTACTTCCATAACGAAACCCCTCAGCTTTTCTCCAGCATCAGATTTCTCTCGCAAGAAAAACACGATTGTGAATCGAGAATAATCATCGGTGACTGTGAGATAGTACCGAGATCCTCCTGGCGTAACGTTTTTCATCGGACCGCATCCCGTTCGGCGCACATGTGAGATGTCGCTCCCGAGTCGACGATCCAGCTTACCGGTTTTCCAGTTCCCATGATTGTGAATGCACAATTTTCACTTCTCGTTTCACGTACCGCTTTTGCTTTGGGTGGTTTCTTCTGGTGTTTCTGGCTGCTTTTGGTATCCATTTCAAGGTTGCTTGCCTGCTTCCGACAATCCTTTTGCTTATGACCAGGCTTTTTGCAATAATGACGAATTAGTTTCTTGCTGAATCCAGCTTTCATAACGGACTCGTAGCTTCCCTGCTTCGTAACTTCGTCGATCAGCTTGGTCTTCACCAGCTCCAATGTCAATTCATCATCAGCTCGGCTCTCCAGAGCGGTCGTCAACGTGTTGAACGATTTCGGAAGACTACTCAGTACTAGAACAACCTGCACTTTATCGTCCAGCTTTAGCCCTGCCACGGAAAGACGCTCAAAAACAATTTCCATTTCGTTCACGTGCTTCTCCATGTCCTCGCCTTCGCTGTACCGCTTGGCAATCAAGTTTCGCAAATCTGATGTCAGCGTTGGTTTTTCGAAGTGATCTCTCAACTTGTTCCAAGCTTCGCGCGCCGTTTTCGTCTGTTTGATTAAGCCATGTTGATTGCTTTCCATCAAAAGACTGATCGTCTCGTTGGTCACCGCAGTCCCATGCTTCGACAACGGCAGCATTTCCGATAGCATGTTCCGTTGCAGTTTCTTTTTCGGGTCGTTGCCTGATAACGTACTGCCAGAGGTTTTCACGAATCAGCAGCAATTCGATGCTGAACTTCCAGCTGCTATAATTTGATCCTTTTAGCTTCGCTACTTGTACTTTTTCCATTTTAGGTTTCGCTTCAGGAAAAAATTTCACTTTGTTGACTGGTTACTAAGCGACTGATCCCATAACCTATTGGACGACAAAGAAATATCAACTTGCTTAATCAACGGTGAAACAATGAATGAAATATTATTTTATTTTACATAGTGTCTACAAAATCATGGCAAACTATTGCTCTTGCTATCTTCAACACTGCAGACCTAACAAAGCAGCATTAAATGTTATGCAATAGATTTTGCATTAATATATTTCGTTTAATGATTCATCTGGGACAGTATTATGGAATAACATCACCAAGCAGAGGATAAATCAAAGTTCAGGTTTTCAATAAAATGTTCCTCAATAGTTTGATTTTCGACATCCATTGGTTTGGTTGGAAGATATGGTAAACTTTTGCAAGAATCTGATCTTCCTCCGACGTAGACTCCATATCATTTCCCCCACGGTATCGGATATGCCGAGACCGATCCTTCATGTCAAGTGCTTCTTCCGCATCGACATGACTTATTGGAAAAGTTTTCGAACAACTTACAGTGCTAACATCCATTTCATCGTAGTTTCCGTTCTATGGATTATTCTGATCCATACTGAAACGGTGCCAGCGAAACATTTAGAGTGGTCCACGCTATTTTCATCGAATATAATAAATCCGCATGCTTTAAACCCATTTCGAATAATGTGATGTGATCATCGACCGATTCTATCGTCTTTTTCAGAAGGCATGAAAAAATTTCCGTTTTTGCGTGTTGTTTTGGACTACTGATTTTGAAGGCGTATGTGACTTTTAACCATGCCGTTTTCAACGGCTTAAAAACTGCAACGTCCACAAGTTGTAACATCCTTGTGCAGTTTGCATACGAGCAGATAAGAACAATGACAAGCTTACTGCATTATTCTGCTGTTTCCCATGGCGTGTGCGAGGAGTGTTTATCGACAAAATAAATAACCGGAACACTTCTCCTTTAACCAGCTGAGGAAGCAAGATATGCTTGATGTCCCTGATCAACTTTACACAGGTTTCGCTCGTCTAGCAATCATATTGTTGATGGTCCGATCCAAGTGGAAAAAGGCTTCATCGCCGTTGAGAATTCTTTGATCAAAAAGAATGTCGGCTTCCTCCTCTTTGCGACCTTCTTAAACCACTTTCTAATTGGCGAATCAAAGCGTGATTGACATAATGGAAAATTTGACATCCGTAAAACAAATCGTGAATTCGGAGTAGGTCTTGCAATTCTTAGAAATTTCCTGAACTGATTTCTGAGAATTGCAATCACAATATATTGTAAGGATATTTCATATTTCAGCCGCATTTGCACCACCGTCTCGTCAGGTTTCGTCTCCATACCTCGCAATATTTTTGTCATCGTTGTCATATTCGACATCGTGTTGCATGTTATTCTTCAACATGAAGCTCTGCCTCGACTAATCTATTGAACGTTATTAGTACAACATTTCGTGTATGATGCAGTTGCACGTGTGACACATCCGTAAGCTCAAGATCCATTTTCACCTTTATAAAACTATTTCATCTCGCGCTCTTTGAGCCTAAGACGGGTATGTATAAAGTCATTAGCGATTGTGTTGTCCCTTAATGAACGCATCTTGTTTTGTAGAATAGGTTTTAGAAAATTGAGATCAAACAAGGAGTTTCCAGCGCTTCCAGCACCACAAAAAATCTCATGCCAGTACCGAGGAGACTTTAATTGTTACGGTACGGCATGGACTTTCATCATGATCTTTGCTACTCCTTTGAGGAGGTGGCTTGCGTTACTACTCATGACCACATATTTGTATAACGTATGTTTCCATGAACGAGCGATACAGTTTGCAATAGTTTTCGCTTCTTTATTAGTTCAAAGTGTTTGTACATGTTAGTTATCTATTCTTTTGTCCACTTTATATTCAAGAACAATACCATTTATTGTAAAACAATAGCACTGACAGGAACGTAGCGTGATACTCTGGTGTCTTCGGTGGAGTCTCGGGTTTGCGCTCCTTTGATGTGTACATTGGTATTCTTATCAGTTTGATTTTAGAACAATAATTTAATGTGCATCTGGAAATTATTTTATGGCTTATCCTCACTTTTTATGCATAGAAAATGAGACTGTCATGCGTATCCTGGCAGTATACACGTTTATAAAATAGAAAACATGAATTTCATTAGCTTGAAAAAAAAAATGTAATCAGCAATGTACAACACAAGAATAAGAATATAATAAATTAGAAAAATAGTCGAAAAAGATGGATGGGTAATGTCTGGGACCGAAGTAAAGTAGAGTACACTTATACTGTTAATTCGAATGCTGCACTTTTTACTATATTCTGCATGGTTGCATTAAAATCAGTTATTTCGGTATTTCTAGTAGAAATCCAAACACAATGGTACCCGTACATTATTACTGGATATATCGCATGTTTGCATTACAATGTACATAAAACACTGGCAAATTTCAAATGTTAGGCTTGCTCCAAAGTTTCAATCCGCTAGGTTATTTCGAGTGGGTAGTACTGTCTATACTACCCACATTATCCATCGGCTCTGATTATTGAATTGAATGTGGAATTCTTGCAATAACTCTGCAATTATAATAACTGACAGCGAATGTAGTACAGTAGGATTCCGTTTTTGGCAACAATTTTATTGTTTTCAGTTGCCAAAACCGGAACCGTGCCAAAAATGGAACCTTATTTTTGTATGTTTCGATTTTCAATTTACGACTTCAAAAATGTTTCAAGGATTTTAAATCATGTGTGAAATGGAATGATATGAAAGAAAAAAATAAGAAATTTGAATTTTATTCATGTTTTTATCAAATTCAGTTGTCGCACAGTGATCACCTTCCATACAAAAGTAGGACAAAACCTCAAAAGGGGTCCGTAGCTAAATTCATATTTGGTGTTAATTTTTTATTTTTTTTGCTTCGAAATTTTGGCACCGAGGGTGGTTTAAAAATTCAACATTTACGAATATAAAGTGCCCTGTATCTGAAAATTCTTTTTAAAAAAATTGATTTAGGGAATTTTTAGCAAAATTCACATTTTTTCAATTGTTGATAATGCTAAAAGACATTTATAAATTATATTGCGAACCCTGGGTAATCAAACATTACCATGCCTCTCCTTCAGACATATCATGAAAAATCACCTTTTTTCATACCTCGGGGCAGAAAGGGGTAAAACAAGACATTTCTTTTCGAAAAGTACACTAATTTTAAAAAGTCATGAACTACAAGCGATCTATCCGAACTGTTTCGAAAAAAGTACAGCCACTTTGAATAAATAATTTTAATTTAATGCACGATTTATTATTTGTTCATTAGAAAGAGTGACGGAGAAGAAAGACTTGTATCGACTAAATTGAATGGTAAGTACAAGTCCGCCGAATACCTTACTAATGAAATCAGTTCGACCACAATCGGAATCTTAACTAAAACAATATATTCATAACATAGGTTTTTTTCAGAATTGATCATCTATTTCACCTTTGAACGTCTGTAAAAAATGTATCTTTTGTCCTCAAGACTTAATATTTTGAGAAGACTCTATTCAAAATGTTAAATCATGAAAAATTCAAAATAAAAAGTTGAAGTTTTGTACGGCTAGGCGACACTGTGCGTCGTCCAGTAGAATTCTCACAATCTTCGCGCACTTCTCGAGTACAATGCCCCTCATTACGGAGGTGTAACATATCATTTAATTCGAATCGCTTTTCTTCGGTCCACTGGACGTCAAAACTCAAACAATAGGGATCTTTAATTTGGAAAAATTGTGCCAGTTTTTCATATGTATTGGTAGCGGGTGTCCTTACGAGTACACTCATATCATTCTTAAACCTTAATTATTCTTTTATGATTTTTAAATTAAAAAAAACCAAATTAAACTCAACCAGCAAACTGACAGTTGTCCTACTAAATGACGTATCTGCAAATATCTCGTTCGCCTCATTGTTAACCGGGACAGCACCCCACACAGCATGATCTGGTACTTTGTCAATCCGCTAGCAACCTGCCATCCCAAGTTTCATCTGCAAACTATGGTAGATCTGATAAGGCAACCTATAGAGTCGTGCAAGTCGCATGGGTTTGGATGTGTTATTGTCCTAAAAGGAAACAAGCTAAAAAATGTTTTTTTCAATAGTTTCGGGCCAAAAAATTGAAAAAGGACTGAGATATTAACTCACGGTACTAATCTGCATCAGAATATGCCTTAACCCGCACACCCCTAAAGATCCCTATTCGCTGCGTGGTAGTGTTGGTTTCGCAACTGGGGCTGTTATCTCTTCTTTATGAAAATTTATGAACAATTTATCAAGAGCCACCCTACCCCAAATCTTTTAAAAAATCATGACAAATTAACCATTATAGATAGCCTTGTTTATTCAGTAAACTTGCTTCAATTTATTTGTGTTATTATGTTATTGTGTGTGCGCAGGTAAACTTCACACATCTAAACAGTCGATACTTTGAAACCCCAACCACAAGGGCATTCATTTGAATGAATCGTCAAAAAACTAACAAATTTGCCAAAGACATCATAAAGCTAAAACACATTACTTTAGAGCTTTCAGTTTTATATTCCTAAATACGGGCTTTCGATATGTACTGAAAATTCAGTGTCATTTTTTTGTAGTGAACGCGTAATAATCGAAAGAGAAAAAGGCTCGCAATGTTACTAAGGTTCTATTGAAAATTTTCTTCAGAACTAGTCTTATTATGTAGTGTAGCGCATTGCTCTGTACTTGACTCTTAAAGTTCACAGACTCTGGGTCTTATCATAAAAATTGATTCCGTCAGACACTAGTTACACTGTTACCAGTTATATTATACATAAATAATACATTTCTATACTTATAGTAATCACTAAATACGACACGTATAGTGTAAAATATAGTTAACCCTTAAATGCATAACGCTGTTTCAACATAACATTGCGAAAAACATCTCAAAATTATCACAGTAATGAATTGAAACTATGAGACAATTTTCACAAAATTAAAAAAAAAATGACTTGCGCCTTTGAGGGTTAATATGACTCCCGTATTTGGAAATAAAGTCAAATTACTGCACATTTTTCAAAGACTTATTATGTACAGCAAGAATGTTACCAAAAACGGAACCCATTTGTTGCCAGAATCGGAGTGTGTCAAAATGGGAGTATGCCAAAATCGGAATCTTACTGTACCAGTACATCAATTTTAATAAAGCATTTAACCAACGTCGTTGATTTAACTTTGAGCCGCGAAATTCACAAACAAAATAAGTAAAAGCACATTAAGCCATGTTGCCACCCGAATAGAAATGTACAGTAACAAAACCATGATTTTGACTGTGACAGTACAGTAATTTTACATTAATTTACAGTAAGTTTTAGTGTTATGCACAATACAAAAACAATAAACTTTAACGTTTTTACAGTAAAGTTCAATGTAAAATAGACTTTTACAGTGAAAAAGGGGGGTGGTTATGTATCTTAACATTAAAAAAAATCAATTTTTCTCCATACATTTTTTTCTTGAAAACAGTAAAATTTAATGTGAATGCACTGTATCAGTTTTTGCTGAATAGAGAAATTTATTATTACATGAAATTTTATTGTAAATCTACTGTGAGAACGTGGCATCGAACAATGTTGAAATAGTAATAACTATAATATTTATTGTTTTATGATTGTTTGTAGGGTAAATGCTATTGTAAAATTCTATCCGGGCATGCCTGTTCATTCTATCTCTCGTATATCGCATAGCCTCTCATTCTACCTCATACATTTTAAATGAACTGGCAGCATTTAACAGTTTCGCCTGGCTGCACTTGACGTTAGGTTTTTTGTGATACAATGACGCTAAATATTTTGTTTTTTTTTGCTGTGTAAGTTTTAAGCCCGCCAAGGTGTTGATCGAACCTATATTCTGAGCGTCGAACGCTCAGCGTGTAGACACCTCGTTTCCGAAGGGCGCAAAAAGCAAAACAACAAAATAAACGTCAAATAATCAGCTGTTGTTGTTATTCCGTGGTTGCTCGGACAAAAACCTGCTCTTTTACAGTGAATAATATTCAGTAAATTATAATGATTAAATTGTAATTTTGTACTTTTATTGTAAATAATTATTGGCACAATAACTTGTAACAGTAGTTAGCAATAACTCGAGTGAAAGAAGTGATGTATTGGTTGTTTTGAAGAGCTAATGGTGTTATAAGTGAACACGGACTGCAAAATTGGTAAGTGTTGACCAATCTAATGTTTTATGTGCAATGTGTACGTTGGAATTGTCGCAACCGTCTCGCTAAAAGTATCTAGTAGTTGCAACACTTGTATCGAATATCATTATCATCGGCTAAAGCATATGAGTAATTTTAGCCAAAAATCGTATCTGACAAAGTGCACAAACTGCACATGTTGATGTGGTACATGATACATAGTACATGATATTAATGCCGCTTTGGCTTCATCTCGAAACTGAGTAAGGTTGCAATCTCAACCGCGGTCAGTTCATACATTTTGACTACAGTTGAGGATAGATCACAAGCAAAAACGACATAACAGCATTCAAAAAATATATAAAATTTGTTATAGAAAATAAAAATGAATAAAAACTAGATAGTTTGACGAAATATCGGTCGATTTCACCGACTGTTGTCAAGTGGACTGTGTACGGTGTAGGATAAGAGCCGGTATAAATAAAACCATGAATAAATATTGAACTTTTGACTTAACGAATAATTGAAATCGATATTCGTTACAGTGTCTTGTTGAAATTTGTACAAATCTCATCAACCTGTATGCTGTTTTGCCATGATGCAATACAATCAAACGGAATAGGTTAGCAGACCTTGGATGTTGTGATAGACAATCAAGCTTCAGTTTTTGGAAGGGAAAAGGAGAGAGCAGACGCAATAGCTCTGGTTACGACATAGGGATGGTTTAAACGCATCGGTAAAAACCTGTTTTAATCCACCTAGCTGTGCAATTGTGCCTTTCTCATTTCTCTAAACTATAGCACGGAAGCTTTTTATGTTCAACATAGTTGTGGAAATGTCCATTACATTCTTAGTACACTTTGCATTTATACACAATAGCTTGCCAGCCAAGAACTTGATGAGCTACGTGTCGACGGTGAAACACTTGAAACAAAAAAAATATCGTACTTCATTAGCCTAATCAGTATTAGATCAATGTTATCTGCTTGCTAACTCATTTTGTCATGCGGGGGTGGGTATGTGAGGTGGGCGAAAGTTCCATGAACGAACGACTCCCCAGCTTAAATTGGTTTGCTTTGTGATATAGTGACGGTTTAAAGATGATGGGGTTGATTGGGAGGGGTATGAGGGCTGAGGGGTGATTTAAGGAGATTTTTAAGGGAGGGGAGTGAACGGTATAGGGGGGGGGGTGTAACCCCTCTCCTTAAATCATCAACTACGCCCCTGTTAAAATCCAGAAACCTTATGCGAGTCAAAAAAAATTAGGCCGGGATTAGGTTAACGTTTTTCAGAGTGATTGCATAACCTTTCTATATGAGAAAGGCAAAAAGGATACAGTTTGCTCAGAAAGCAGCGCCTTCATATGTAAGGGAATAGTGGGTAAAATGAACAGCGGGGGAGGTATAAAGTGATCAGGTAGCCAAATCAATTCAATGTGTGTTAAATTTTGAACATACTTCACAGAAACCTGACCCGTCAAGTATTCAAAGAATATTGAAATCATTTATTCGATAAAATGCTGTCGAATATGAATTAAATATGATGAAAACCCAAATCGGCATTCATATCTGCCATGATGTTAAATTCGGTATGTAGAATATAAAGTCTTTTGCGGTGAAATTTTGATTTAATTCTGAAAATGGTGTCATAGTAATTGAAAAAATGGGTCAATCGGAACAGATGTTAGAAAATAAAATGTTTTAGAGAGTAAAATAAATAGATTGTACGAGGTAAATATGAACCAACTTGCCACTCCAAGTAACAAGTCTCAAAATTAATCGGAACGCTAACTTCGAGTTGCTGTATCTTCACTGTTCTCCAATAGATCCTAAAAGTTTAAACACCCATAGATAACCCCATAATTGTAGATTTGTTTCGATGCTACAGGTTTGTTATTTGGTTAATATCTCGACAAACATATGATTACGGCCTAAAAGCCAACTGTCAAAATCCACTTTGAATGGAAATTCCGGAAAAATCAAGAATAATGTTTGAAAGAATGTGTTTATGTCGAAGAAGTTTCACCCAATATGTACCAAACATGTCTAACAAGAAACATATAAGGGAATCTTAGTGTCTCTATCGCTTATCAGTTAGAAAATAATGACTTTGCTTAACGTGTTCATTCTACCACCAGTTACCCTATAAAAACGCGATAGCAACGCGGAAGAAGAGAAATTGCAATTGAAATTATTTTTTTCGGTATTTTCATGAATGACCTGGATCCCAGAAATGAACAAAAACAGGAGAGTCAACATCCTGACAATATTCTATACATCGATGCTAACCTGTTAGCATCAACAGCATTCGGGGATACATTTATTCAGGCAATTTTTTTATTTTTTTTTTTCACAGCTGAACAAATGTTTGAATTTAATGTATAGAAGACTCGCGTTTTATGTAAAGAACTACTGCACAGCCTATAATTGCAAGTTAATCCCATATAGATAGGGAATCCCATAGAACATGGGACAGACTTTTGATTATTGGCAGTGCAGAGTGAACCTAAAAAATGATTGATTGCATTAAGCCCCATTAATATTCCAATTTGTCACCCATAATTCGCAAGCATGATTTTCACTATCAGTATAGAATTTGCGTCTCATTTTCTTGTAAATATCAACATTTTTTAAAAAAAACTACGAGGGGCAGCCCTATGGGGTTGCACGAACTGTAGATGTAGGACTATACTACTTAATGTAAAATATTTATTTTCTTAGTACTTAGTGTGTGGGAAAAACACCCGGACCGGTGAAGAAAAATCAAATTTTAGACAATATAATCACATCTCATGTA
Organism: Topomyia yanbarensis; assembly: GCF_030247195.1. NCBI lineage: Eukaryota > Metazoa > Arthropoda > Insecta > Diptera > Culicidae > Topomyia > Topomyia yanbarensis. The sequence continues at coordinate 6,391,546 of NC_080671.1, forward strand.
TAGAACAAGCTTTCTAGTTGCTCTCAAACAGATCCTAAAAGTTCAAACACCCAAGTGTAGATGTGTTTCGATGCCACAGGATTGTAAAATGGTTAATATTACGTCATGAAAATTCAATTCTTCCGTGACAATTTTTTTTACCTACAAAATGCCCTGTGTGTATGCAAAGCTCATGATTTGTTGGGATATTAGCATTGATCGGAAAATGCTTTCCAACGCTGCGCATTGCATACATATAAGACATTTTGCTGGTCACCAGAAGCTGTTCATTTTACCCACTCGCTATAAACATGTCTCATTTTTGGACATGTTTAGAAATCAAGAATTATGTTTGAAAAAATGTGTTTATGACGAAGTATTTTTACCAGATATGTACAAAACATGTCTAACAAGAAACATAGGGTGATTGTAATATCTCATTCACTTATTAGTTAGAAAATAATGACTTTGCTTAACGTGTTCATTTTACCGCCAGTTCCCCTACCTACCAACACATTCGCCCCAAACATTGAACCCAAGCGTACAATGCAAAATGAGTCAACGCTGATGATGATGGGTAGAGCGAAAGAGACAACTAGTACCACCACGACACTATTAGCGCATTTCACCAAAATTCCACGCTTCCTTTCCCAATTGAAAGGAACGGCCGCGCTTAACCCATCTGTCATAATATCGTGATTTTGCATAGCGAAGGGCTGAATGATTTTGTTCCAAAAAACAGCCCTGTGTTATGCAACACTTTGTGCAGGTTGATTATACCAGTTGCAAGTGGGGCCAAATTCACCAAGTTCCGTAAAATTCCTTTTAAATTACAGAATTGATAAAATTGCTTAGATGAGCTAAACTAAATAATCAAATCTTGTTTTAAAAACTGTCCTTGCGTTTAAACCAACATGGGAAGCTTATTACTCCCACTACATTACTTAATTTCAAGCGCAAATAGCAAATACATGTGCTAGTTAAACCAAAAATTTACTGGCAACATTACAGCGGCATTTAGGAAGCAGTTGGAGCGGTCGCCTGTTGGACGACACAGGGTAGCGTCCCTCCACAGCCAATGTAACGGACTTCTAACTCAGCTACACTGGCTGTAAAAAACACAGCGCAATGATCTGCTTCGCCAGCCGTTCAACAGGGAACTGAGCGTGTCTGGCCAAGTCCGTTCTTTAAATAGTCGATGATGACGTCATTCATAGAAGCGTTGCGCGCTAGGTACACCAATCCGTCGTACAGGGCTTGGGAAGCGCTATCTTCTGTGTGTTATTGCGCGATATTTTGACAAGGTTGTATATTATTTAATTTTTTAATGCTATGATGTCAAAACTCTTTGGGTTTATCTATTGGAATCTATTCTTAGAAGTATTTCGGGGCGATTCGTGCAAAAAAAAAAAAATTAAAATTGGACCACTTTTCGTTACATGCCATTTTTGTAGAATTTGCAGAGTGCACCCCCATATCGAAAACAAAGACGTAGTCCTACGTAAAAAAAAGCGAAGTCAATTTTTTGGAAGCCGATTCTTAGTGTACAGGATCAAGCACTACTATCCTGGCACTGAAGATTCTTCCTGATCAGCGCTCGAACACGACGACTGGTTTATGAGCCCAGTGCCATATTCTTTTTCCGCCAGACGCTGGATACATATAAGCCACTCATCAAATGTTCGTTCCCCAGCTAGGTACAATTTTTAATCTTAGTAGGATCATAGCACAAGGCCTAATATTGACGTGACTGTGAAATCTGTAGAAACGACTTACAGCAAACAGAACATTTTCTGTGTTCCATTACTAGACTGCGCATTTATTTTTAAAAGTGAAAGGAGGGTTTCTTGAAGCAACTAATCTCAATCAATCCCAAATTCAGCATGTCCTCGAACTTTAAATCTGGCTTGGGGTCACGGTGAAACGATAGTGCTGCGTAAAACGAGCCCAGCAAGCAATCTTGTTTGTCTTCTCGAGACCATTTGAGCAAAATCGATTAAAACTAACTCCAATCCAAAATGCTGAAATCTTAGCAATTTAGATTCAATTGTTAGATAAATTCTCTTTGCTCAAAAATCATACCACATACGTAGTAGACGGTGCCGGTGGTTGACGTGATCGCTACCCACCTCAGTGGATCTGGTTTCAATCCCAACCAAGGTCGTTGAAATTTTCTAAGGTAAAAAATCTGTGGTCACGTCTTCCTTAAAAGTAAATCCTTTAGAGGATTTAGTGTGGACAGAGGCCGACAGAAAATAAACATGAATGAAACGTATAGTTAGTTGCACGATAAGTCCTGGGAGGGAGAAACAGACACTACGCACGAAGTGTAAATAATAGCACTTGTCAAGAAGCAAGAAAACTTTCGACAGCCAAAATCAATCAAGGTGGGCGACGCATAAATGAGCAAATTTCTTTTTGCGTGTCATTGATGCAAGCGTGTTACCGGCACATGACTTCAATCGTGTGATGGAAAGGATCTTGGGACAGTATAAAATCAGTGAAAGTTTTTTTTCCCGGGTGCTTTACATTGATTTGAAGATAAAGTCAGACGACAGTTTGCTTCCAGTACTCAAGTGAAATGGGACAAATTTCGGAACGATGTGTCTAATCTTATACTTTTAAAATAGGATTTTTGTGCCGTTCTTCTCCTTCATTCTACCACGGTTTCCTAAAAAATTGCTTAAACTGAATATTAAAAACCGATACAACATTAAATTCAATCTGAAAAATAGAATTTAATTTTATAAAAATTTAACTAACAGAATCCTTGAATAAGGAAACTCACCGGTAGAGACATGTTTATCTGATTTGTGAAATGTTGACCAATGCATAGGTATTTGATAGGTAGATATATATATATAGGTACGGCTGCAGCCTTGGAACGTAAATATCCATATAATCACTCAAAAAAAAGTAAACGTTATGCCTATTGATTTTACACATAGATTTTTGCAATTAACGGAGGCATATAGACACTATTTGCTGGCACATAAACCTAATGTGTGTATTCACAAGAAATATTATTCTTACATTCACATTTCATAACTATTAGGCACATAAAACCCCATTCTATAATAATATGCACATATAACTTATGTGTGTGCATACATAGTTTATACAGTTGACACATAGAAGGTATGTGTGTGCGTGATAACAATAGCATTTCTTCTTCATATGAATTTTAAGCGGTTTGAAGCAAATAGAATTAACGTTTGGATTTCTTTCAGTGATGAAATAAACGAAAAAACGTTTGATATAACATGTTTTCGTTTTTATATTTCCCCTTTATTTACTACTGAAAAATATTGCCATCCTAAATAAAGTACAGAAAACTGTTTCCACCTTTCTTTTTACATCATCAAACAATTTTAACCGTCGAACTGTCAAATTTAGCCAAGGTTATTTTGCAAATAACTTTTGAAGTGTAAGATTTTAACTAATAGATAGAAATGGAATTTTTTCATGATTCTGATCATCAGATTAAGCTGCATGAGCACCCGAACGTTAAAAATATTATGTCGATGTCAAACTTCACGTCGAAGTAACTTGCCAATTTTTTTCGAAACTTTGTTTATATTTATTAGCATGCATCTAAGCCGTTGATGATTTTCATTTTTGCTGTATACTCTCAAAAGAAACTTTAAACTGGAGAACCATCAAATCTGACTAGCAAGGTGTCACTCATTCTAAAATTGTTAAATCAGTCACAAATTTTTAAAACTTTCTTCGCACGATTTACACCATTATTACTTGTCTTTACTATAGATATGAAAATAGCTTTTATGACATGTTTTAAATAGAAAGATGATATAAATTATTTTAAACCAAAAAGTATTTTTGAATTACCAAAAAACGTGCACGTCACAGCATATTTTTTGATTCCATATTCCCATTTCTTGGAGTAGAGAACATTTACAGCGTCGTCACATTTCCATAACTGGTTTTATAACAAGCATAAAATATATTTTTAACGTAGTTCATTGAGCTTAAAATGTAAATATTATTTGAAATTTTCATATAAAATTAGCGTTTATTTTACATTATTGCAAGATCGCAATATTGTCTTAAAACGATGCTCGAAACTTTTGAACGCATCTAAATTCTTATTCATCATTGAATACATAGAAATACAATTTATTTGATTGTGACAGCACGGATTACCGAAAAATTTATCTGGCTAATTTCAAAATGGTATTAAAATCACAAAAAAACTTTAATAATATTTACTGCTACACCCAATCTAGACAAAAAATCAAGGAAATTCATCGTTCGGAAACATTTTCAAGCAAGCATATGATAACAATACTCTCATTTCCTCGATGAACACTTTTTTGTGGCTCGGAGTGACAGTTTCGTTCTGGCTGGCTATGACATTCACATTTATTGAGTCTGTTTCTCCCTCCCAGGATAAGTCTATCTTCTCATACAGCACAAATTAGAAACAAAAGACTTACTGCGCTATAGACATCAGTGAAGCAAGCAAGTGCTTTGTCCATTACCCAGTACACGAAGAGTAGTATTGGACAACGTACAAACACAGTTTTGCACATGCAGCACGACGCCTAATAGAATAACATTAGCATCAAGATGTGGACGATGATATGGTAAATGTTCGTATACAAGACCTAACACCGCGCACTACAACTAATTACATCAAACGAATTATGTCACAATATGGAGATGTTAAATCTGTTACGAATGATATTTGGAAAATTTTGTTTATTTCCATTCCCAACAGCGCACTGTGGATTAACTAGAACAAACAGTTGAACGAAATAGGAAGATATTTTTTTTAACCCATTCATGCTCATGTTGTAAAGCTCATTAATGTGATTGTTGTCTTTAATTTGAGTATTAACAGTCACAAGGATCAGCTCTAGAACTGAAGTTATTGCAATTAGTCTGATTGGATTCCGATGGAGCAGTGCTGCCAGGGACAGTTTACGTTGAGGACCGATAATGATTTTATCATATATCTTCGTTATGGTGCAATATTATTGAAAACTGATAAAACTTATCAATTTAGACCGTCGTTGGCTACGTTTTCCACGTAATTGGACTATTGTAATTATTCTAGGAGAATTGTATTGAGCAGACCGGACTAAGTCGCAAAACATCAAAAAATGAGATAATGATAGCAATGGATAAAGAATTTCGTCAGTTACATTCGGCTTTTGCCGGATTTGAAATATGTAACAATATACAAGAATTATGGCAAAAATTAATTTCCAGTCATAATGTAAAGGATGCTGCGATTCAAACTTTAAACTCGTTTTTCTCGCAATCAATATTTTGTCACTTAATCCGGTCTGACTTAACACAGACCATATAATCATTACTAGAAACATGCTACGACACGTTTTAGTTTCCTCTGCTGCTCCCATATGTTACAATTTCCTCTATAACGAAATTCTAAAACCATGCAGGTTTTACATAATTTTAATCTTTTTTGTCGACCTTTTTTAGCAACTAATCTTAAGTCTTAATTCACTGGATCGCTGTGTTTACCCATTTTCCCTTCTTATGGAGGAATAGAGCATAGTCCCATTCAGATTTAGTCACAATAAATAGTATTGTTCTGAAATGTAAAATAGATAAAAGAATTAACGACAAATATGGTGGAAATGCATGAAACGTAAATTTCAACTGCTGTGACTTCAAAAAACTTTATCGCCCGTTTCTTAGTTTAGTAGTAGATTTTTTTTTATCTCATTTACCTATTGTTTTAGGAACGGTAAAAGATTCCCCCACATGGGGATTGTCTAAGTGACACTCTTCCTGAGCCAAGCGTATAATGATTTGTCTTGGTGAGTGGCGTAGCTCTTTTTAGTATTTCTGCCATTGAGTGCTTAGAGCGTCTTTGAAAGTAACGCTACGGATTTCTTATGCCCTGTTTGCGCTCAGAGAATGGAAATAGATCATCTCTCGCCATAACAGACATTTTTCAACATTCCCAATGCAAGCATCATCCTTACTCTGCGCAATTCTATTATGACTACATTTGCTTATATGTTTAGTGCAATGCTGTAATCCATGACGAGCGGTACGAACAGCTGAAAAGGCAGATGATCGTTGTCGATGGTCACCCGATAGGAGTTTAAGGAATACTTGTCCGGTCCAGTGCGATTCTCTTTCACAAATTTTCCCTCAATGGAGGAAACTTGGAGCAGCCAAGCCCGTGCTTCAGTAAATCCATGAATGACAAACTCGAATCGGTGATCCCGCCGTCGATCTCAACTTTGTGAATGGTCATGTATACGCAGTAGTCCTTCATACAAGCCTTGTCACCACTAACGCCATTTGCTTGCTTTAGATAGAATATCACAATCAGGGTGAATGACCCATCCAGGTTAAAGCCCCAATAAACAATACAATTCAATAGAACACCATATCACAGATTTGAGTTTATCTGGGACAGAGAGAATAGGGAAAGAGACGAATAGTGTCATGCCAAAAATACTTTATTGAGCAGACCAATTGTGCAATGTAAATAAACATTACTCATGCTTGAGTTGGTGGAGATAAGTATTGCACATCCATCAAAAAATTTAAATTTTCGTTAGAATTTAGTTGAATCGTGATTCTAAGCTGCATTCTAGAGTATATGTATTAATAAAAACAAGCTTTAGAATTATTTCATCTCTTGTTTCGAAACGTACATCATTTCCTAAACAAATCCAACGATCACCATACGGTTTGTTTTCAAAATATACTCATTTAAAGTGCAGCCTGTGGAAGCTGTTGCCAAAATGCTAGTGTTGAAATCATCATAAAGGGAGTGTTGCCGTTTTGACTGATTTTCACTCTTCGTCTCTCTCCCTATTCTCTTTGATCTGGGCGAATCTTCGTGATATGATATCTGTCACTATTATTCAATATTCTTGTCTGCGCCAGTTCTTTCGAAATCTTAGCGGATTATGTTTGATCCGAAAGAAGCTCATATATGGTCGGACTGAGTTTAATGTTTATATTTTTGAACAAGAAGTCAGAGTTGCATGTAACTTTTTCGACATCACTTATACCATTTAGTCGTTTCAGGAAAGTTTACGTATCCACGAGACAGAAATTACCGGATATATCACTTGAAAGACAAGTCAGAGGCTAATAATGCAAATATGTATAACGGCGCCACGTGCATGGATACTACTGACTTTTTTGGTAACTATCATGATGAACTTGTGAAAGCCTTCATCGGCATCAGCATCATAAAAGCATCTTTGTTTCACTCGCATGCACAAAAACATGAATGGGAAATGTGTGGGACAAACCGATCTGCACGTACAATCTCCCGAAACAATCTTCCATCCGTCGCCTTCAAATACCTAGCGTCAATTGATTTCATAAAACTTTCCGATAAATGCTTCGTCTGTCACATTCAAACAACTTCGGATGAGATTATAGACAAATCTGCAGTGAATTAATATTAAAAATTTCACAAAACTTTAGTGTTTTGTCGGTCCTCCATATTGATGGTTTTGTGGCTGGAAATCCATATTGATGATTAGGCTGCGAAATTTTGATTTTCCGTGTCGTTTTCGAAAGATTGTCTAAAAATAAGTTTTCGCATTTTATTTTATAAAAGTTTACATGCTAGGAAACTGATAAAAAATTGGTTAAATTTTGTCTGCATTGTGCAGAAATAATAAGTCCGCGATGCCATCCCCAACGGTTTTTAAACGAATTGTTTTGTCAAGTCAGCAAAACTTTGTATGTAATCACCTTTAAATGAGAAAACAGCCAGCTGCATTGTGACATTGCTTTAGCAATCCTAATTCACGAATGAACTTTGTGTTATCGAAGTGAAATTTGTGTCAGTGGAATGTTATACAACTTTTGTTGTAGGGTAATTTCGGGAGAGACGCCGCGTCAGGAGAGATGCCGCACTTTCTATATCTCGTATATAGGGTCACTTTTGTACGGTAATATGATATTGTGAGTTTGTCTTTTGAAGAATTACAACGCTGGAGATGCAAAATAATCCTTATTATTAACCTACCAATTTTTTTAATGATTATGTGCGTCAAGTTGCATCACGGAGTGTCGAAAATTTTTCAGCACCACATTAAAATTTCGTTTTTTTAAATTGTTCGGTTTTTTTTTGGTAAATCATGTATCGGTTGAGTAGCTGGGACCTTTTAGAAGGCATTCTGATCATGAGCACGGTCATCCATAACTTCAGAGGAAAATGTCGTCGTGCGGCATCTCTCCCATACAATTGGGACAGATGCCGCATCAAAATTGCGGGTGAGATACCGCACTCGATGGCGGAGGATACGTAGCTAAAATGTATTTTTTTCACTTCGAAATGTCATTATATGACCAGACCATTTGCGTGAGGTATAGATCATTAATAAGGTACATACACAACCTAAACGGACCTAAAACAGTGGCATATAGGAATATGAGTCTATTTATTTATATATTTGAACGGGCGATATGTATCTAAGTATTAGTTACTTCGGTTAATTCTTTAAAGTTTCAGGCACTAATTTTAGTAAAAGCATTGATTTATAGTGATGCCAATCTTGGGATAAAAATGAAAATTTCGACGAATTGATGCTTTTTAAAATGAATCTTTCAAGAACATACCAAAGTTATATAAATACATTGTTGGAAGAAGCAACCAAAAACTGCTTTTAAGGCACCCCTACCAATATATCGCTCGTACAAACATATAGATAAACAGTACCCTTAATTAAGTTACTCCAACTAAACCGTTACACAAGATTGCAAAAATAAAATATTTTTAAAATGTTGAATAAAAAAATGTTTCTAGAAATGGTATTACCCCCTTAAGAAAAATGAAGGTGCTGGCCGATTTATAGGTGTAATCAAACTTCATGAAATTCAGCTGAAGATCCTAAATCACAAAAACATCAATGATAGCTAAAAATACTTTTGTTCACCAATTTTTAGTTCGTGAGCATGGTGCGGCATCTTTCCCGCAATGACCTTTTTTTAAAAAATGTTCATGGAAATTTGATGATTTTTTTTTCATGAAAAAAACCATTTCACAGTATTTTTGAAACTTGTCGCAATTGATAAAAATGATTTTATCAAATATTGAATGGTTAACTTCGATGCAGGATCGATTTTAAAAAATGTGCGGCATCTCTCCCCAAATTACCTTATTGCTACCGTTGATAAATGCCGCAATTATACCATTTTTCCTATTCAGGCCCGTAGCGTGCCGTTGGCCTGGATGTCCCCCGCCTTAGGAGAGTGTTGAAGTCTTGATCTATTTTATAAACTAAGTGAGGATAAGTTATGGAATATGTCGGGATGAGTGAGCTATTTTCAAATATACATCAGTAAATTATTGTTCGAGCGTCGAACTGAAAAGAAATGGCAAATTAAATTCCAAAGAGGCGCAAACTGATATTGCCAAGGGCGCCAGGACTGGCTCTGAGTGTCGCGTTCGTGTTGTGAGAATGTGTGTGACTAAACCTATTTCTTCTTATTTTAGTATCGAATGCAACTCACCGAGAGAAAGCGTAACCTATAAAAAACAACGCTGAACAAACAAAGGTACCAACTAATGCTATACTAGAGGGTCCCTCGAAATGTCAAACAGAAAACGTGTTGACAATGCTTTTCTTTGGAGTGTTATATATTCCTCGCTATCGGTTGTTATGGGTTTTTTTATTTATAATTTATTTAGAAGCATTTTTCCAAATTTGCTGATGACGGATGCCATTACGTTTTCATTATATTGCATGCAACATACGGACAAGCTGTGTGTCATAAGATCCAAAAATGTGTGTTTCATAAGATCCGAAAAAGTTAAGTTTCAACGCAAATTTGTTTCCGATTTTTACAACGTACCCCCAGTGCATCTGGCACGATGATATTCGTTATCAGTTTTAACGTTAGCAACTGCGTCAAAACAGCTCAAGTCATAAAACCCCTTTGCAATGAAAAAACTGTTCAGCTTGAAATACTTAATTATTTCTTCGCCTTTTACAAGTATAAGTAAGATATCCCTTTAAATACTAAATGTCCTCCCGCTTTACTAATCATCTGATAATTTTCCTAGTCTATTGAACGAGCTAGTTTCTTCCTATCTCGGTGACGTTCATAATTTAAAAACCTTTACTCATTTTTGCTCTTAAACAATAACAGATGTATGTAGCAACGATCCTAGAAACAAATTTAGCGACGAACAATAAACAATTGCTACCACCTTTACGAGCTTGATAGAAAGTTCGATCATCAGATTTTTTTGTCAATGTTGGCAAGACTAAAGGGGCCGTTCTTTCTCTATTACTTCAAATGATCTAGTACACGATGTACTATAGAATTTAGAGTACTTCTTCATGAGTTGGTAGTCTCGATTAGCCTTTGGGGCATACCTCTACATTGCACTTCTGTAACCAGACGACCCACTATGATACAACATGGTGCGAAGCATCTAGTTAAGACTCATCTACTACAGACAATTCTAACAAGTAGCCACCGACATTTACAGATAAACCACAAACAGACGCCCAATCGACCATTAGCGAAGGGACAACGGATACGAGAAGCGCATCCAAACCAACAATCAGCATCACCAATAAAGAAGCAAATGTCGATTAAGACTGTTTTACTTTCCCCTAGGAACAAGAAACAAATGAGAATAGAAGAATGAAGAGCAAGATAGCAGTACCGATGATGACATGGACGCAAACGATAACACTCGAGAGAAGTAGACCGAATGACCCCCAAGCTGCGGCGTATAATGCAACTAATGCTTCTCTGCCAAGGAAGAGGATCTCAACACGCAGCTGCAAACTGCACAAACAAGTTCCGGCGGATAGCCATTTTCAATATTTTAACTTGAATTATTGTAAAAAAAAACAAAGTTTCACGGCTCAGTTGTGCTAACGTATTGAACCGTGTTAAATAAACATACTAAAAAGAACTCAATTATGAAAGGTTCAGTAATCCAGGTTACTGAAAATTCGTTTATTACGCTGTCAGCATGACACATCAATAGTTGAACTTTTGGCAAGGAAAAAATTCCAAATGGTTGAATTAAAATTTACTTTCAGGTTTTTCAATTGTTGAATTGTCATCGTTTGGTATTCGTGTTAATAGATTTCGAATCATCTGAAATCTTGATCAAATTGCTCGTTTGTTTCCATTTAGTCGACACTGGCATATTCTAATAACAAACACAAGGCACCCTCTTGCACTGAACCATCAATATCGATCCTTTTCAGTTTGTCTTCACATCTCGCCCTGAGCAGAAGTTAGAAATCGTCCCGCACAAGTGAAACAGTCAATTCTACCTACAAGCCGATCGGTGCCTATCGCATAAGCAGTCCATATCATATCAGTGCACAAACAATATTGTATTGTTATCCCCGGCTGCGGAGTGAAAGGAGTTTGCCAAATGAAACAAAAGTGCTCGATCAACTTTAATAAAACTCGTGTTAGACCCACAGTTCAGGAAGTGGAGCAATTAGTTAAAGTTAAAATGGAGTTTAATCTCGCTGAAGTTACGTACATTCAGCTACATCACGTTAAAAACTGCCAACTCTAACAAGCAGCCACCGACACCTTCAGATAAACCAAAAATAACGATCCAATTAACCAATAATGCAGGTACAACGACTACGACAACCGCTCCCAAACCAACAACTAGCATCGCCAATAAAGAAGAATATACCGATGAAGACGGATTTAAAACAGCGACCCGTAAGAACAAGAAACAAATAAGAACCTCTGATCGTGAACAGCAAGAAAGCAGTACCGATCAAAGCTTAAAAAAATTGACATCGTTGCCTGAATTTGAAAGAAAACAAAATTCATTTCACGCCCGCAGCGATGAATGAAATTTTTGGTTCGTTTCAATCGTCATTCGTTCGGCCGACGCAGCGCTTTCAGGTACGGACATGTTCGGTTTCAGAAGCAAAGTGATTTTTTTTTCTATTCTAGCTCTGAGATGGATTATTGATCAAAAGTGCACCAAATATAGATTACGCAGTTCCCTTATGCTCGAAAATGTAGAAGATGCTAACTTCTGCCTTGAAACTGTCCACATAATAAAAAATGAATGCTTTGGTTGGTGAATGAATTTATATTTCCTCCGCACTCAAGCATTCGATTCTGCATGAAATTTCAGACAGCTGGAAAGTGAATGAATGAGGGAGGCGTTGAATCTGAATGTCGGTTTCGGTAAATGCAAGCAGAAATAGGTAACTGATTTTGAAATTTCGTAACACTGGTACCGATGATTACATGGACGGGAACGATAACGCGAGAGAAGGCAGACTGAATGACCCCCAAGCGGCTTCACCGCCAAGGAAAAGGGTCTCAACACGCAGCAGCAAACTGCGTGAACAAGATCTGGAAGACCGACATTCTTAGCATTTTATTTTTTTATTTTTACTTATTGTAAAAAATTAAAAGACCCACGGCTCAGTTATGCTAACGCATTGAGCCGTTTCAAATAAATCTTTAGATTAAAAAGATGGGTGGGTAATGTCAAAGACACAACCGGAGTGAAGTAGAATACACTTTAGGCTGTTAATGCGAATGCTACAGTTTTTGACTATCTTTTGATAGGTTATATTAAAACCAGTTACATCGTTAATTCTAATGGTTTCTAATGGTATCGGCACACGTACATCGAAACCTAATATTCCAACATATTTATCCTCATATGGTAAATTAGTCAAAATTGCAGCATTCATATTAACAACTTAAAATGACTTCATATCGGTAATGTCGTTGACGTTACCTATCTTTCTAATCTAAAACAGAACAATTGTTTTGAAAACCTAATAATTGCACAACCTGAGACGACTTAAAGCTACACTTTTGTGAAATCTCGACAAAAAACAAAATTACGTGATAGTCCAACAAGCCTTTTGTCCCGTTGTTGTTGGGAATTATTCAAATTTTGAACATTTTTCAAAGCGTTATGATTGCGATTACAAGGGAAAATGTTGGCGTTTATATTTGTTAAAAAAAATGGATTGCCTTATTTCATAAATTTATCAGGTGTACCCCAGGGTAGTAATCTCGGACCCTTGCTGTTCTCCTTATTCTTCAATGACGTTTGTTATATCTTTCCACCAGGATGCAAACTTATCTATGCAGATGACCTTAAACTGTTCCTCATTGTGCGATCTGAATTGGACTGCATCGAACTACAGCGACAACTAGATGAGTTTTGTAACTGGTGTGCTCCAAACCGGTTGAATCGCAGTGTATCTAAATGCTCAGTAATTTCTTTCACGCGTAAAAAATCCAATCTTGTGGCGTTATACTATCTCAGGGAAAACACTTAAAAGAGTATCAGTTGTCAGGGACCTTGGAATACTGCTGGATTCTAAATTGACGTTCAGAGATCACTATTCCCACACCATTGCGAAAGCCAACAGGAACCTTGGTTTTATCATCAGAATAGCCAAAGAGTTTACTGATCCATATTGCCTGAGAGCACTGTATTTCTCTCTCGTTCGCTCTGTCCTGGAAGCTTCAGCTACCATCTGGTGTCCGTATGCGAGTATCTGGATTAACAGAATTGAATCTATACAAGCTAGATTTCTCCGATTTGCTCTTAAATCTCTGCCATGGCGCAACCCGATAGAGCTGCCACCTTACATTGATCGTTGTCGTTTGCTTGATATGGACACCCTTTCAAAAAGACGAAATATCTCCAGAGCAGTCTTTGTAGGAAAAGTTCTAACAGGTGAAATAGATGCCCCAAATATACTTTCACAGATAAACGTAAACGCACCCCCTAGAAGCTTAAGATCGTGCACGGTGTGTTTGGTAGAACAATTTTATTCGAAAAAAATCCGCATCGCTAAAACTTCAGCATGTGATAGAATGGGCTTTTCCCTTTCATTTGAAAGTAAAATTAAAATATTCTGTCGGGGGCTTCAGAACAACTTTTTATTTTAATGTTTTTTTGTTTGAAAATTTAGGTTTTTCAATGAAGCTGGTTCACATTTTTGCCCCTAGGTAGTACTTTAGACATTCAAATATTACTAAAAGTGAGAATCTGATGGAAAATTTCATTGTGTACAACTTTGTAGAAAACTACATTACGATCTAAAATCGCCAGAGAAAGCTATTAAATTTTTATCAAAGTTTCTAGATTCGCACGGGGCCTATCGGTTAAAAAGCTTTATTCCAAAATCGTTTATATTTGTTAAAAAAATGGATTGCCTTATTTTAACAGTGTGCTCAGAGGAACCTGAATACTAGCAAAGTCCCATCTTTAAGCGCAAAAACATAATTCCAGATTCCACCGTTTTTTGCGCACCAATGATATTTCAGGAGAATGGAGATATAGAGAAGAGTAGATAAAATTTGAACAAAATTAAGACTCTTTTGAAAGATGCTGTGTAATGCAGCTGAATGAAACAGTTTTTTTCTGTCACATATATATTTGTTTCTTCTTTTTTTCTTCACTCATTCTGGAGTATGCTGGATGTAATCTTGAATCTACCTTTTTGCTCGTTAGCATATATTTGTAGGATATATTTGGCCTAAATTTTAACTTTATATTTGGTCAAACTCGATTAGGTGTTCAGTCATTTGATTTTATTGCAATTGAGAATCCTGATTGACAGTTTCATGAAGGATAGAAAAATAATTCGATGAGATTTATGTTCAAGTTTATTAACTTTTGGGAGTCGAACAGAAATCGCAATAGTAAATGAGAAATAAAGGTTTTGTCAATTGTACGAAGATAGCGATCTCAATATAAAAGTAGATATAGAAAGTATCACCTTTACCCGAAAGACGTGTTGCTGTTAATGTCTTCAGATTCTGAACTGAACTGGCAACGCTGTCTTCTTGATATGTTGTCTTTGCTCTTATCCCATATTATGAGGGAAATCTTCAATAAACAGACTTGTATTACTTTGAGAATTTACTGAATGTATGGTCCAGCCTGATATTTTCTTGTTCGTTTTCTGTTGTGATCCGTGTACAACGAGTAACGACTCCGGAATTTCTTCTTAAAGGAAATTATGAAACCTGGTTTTGTTCTTTTTTCTACGATTATGTGAAATGTGAACATATATTTTTTCGACTGAGAATGGGACTTTATATACATTGAAATTTATCTGAATTTACTGTTCATTTAAACCCAACATTTTTTGTAAGTCCTTATTAATCGATTTCTCAATCCATAGGTCCCGCGCACACCTAAAAACTGATAAAATTTTAATAACTTTCTCGGGTGATTTTATATCGATTTATAGCATTCTACGAAGTTGTAGACAATAGGATTGTTCATCAGATTCTCACTTTTAGTATTTTTTGAATGTATATAGTATCAATTAGTAGCAAAAATGCGAATTAATTTCATTAAAAAACTTAAGTTTTCAATAAAAAAAAACTTTAAAATAAAAAGTTGTTCTAGACCCCCCGATAGAATATTTTAATTTTACTTTCAAATGAAAGAGAAAAGTCCATTCTTTCATATCCCGAAGTTTTATAGATGCCGATTTTTTTTGAATAAAGTTGTTCGACAAAGACACCGTGCGTGGGATTTTCTAAGACTCGACTATCAAAGTACTAATTATGGACAGAACGAAACCGTAAGGGCGATGTGTAGTGTTTTTAATAGTGTGTATGATTTTTTTGACTTCTCTGTTTCATGTGATATTTTTAGAAATAGGCGGTTGACTTAGTGCATTAGATTTTGATTTGTTAGATGTATTATTAATTAAGTCATGTAATGTAATTTAACGTGCAATATTGTTTAATGTGTATATGTGAAAAGATAATGAGGTTTTTACGCACATTTGGAGGGTGTCACACTAACTGCAAATGGGCTTTTCCTCATTCCATATTTCATATTTCATTTATACCATGTAAGTCAGATGGAAAATCAATAAATAAATAAATAAATAAATAAATTAGAATGAAATGCTATCAGCGCCTGGCGGTAGTCATAGTATCTATTACCTATCATCGAAGAATGCGAGCTGATATGACACTTACAACGTCAGAACACAAACTAACGTATTTTTCTAGTGTTCCCTTTTTATACGCGTCGCAGTTCATTCGATGAAAAAAGGCAGTCCCAGCAACGCTTGCTTTTTGAGCGAATTGTACCGACCAATCATAGATCAAATAATTACTACTTTCATAAAATCCATTATTTCCGCTATTTTTAGTAATTGTACATGCTACCGAAATAGATACAAAATTTTTGTACATATTTCCAACTAGATAGCGTAATAATCTAATTTTTCCATTCAGTACAATGGCAGATATTCACGTTTAAAAAATCGGGTAAATTTCCGGTAGAAAATTTTGAAACGGGCCCCTATCTTGAAATGTTAGAAGTATTCTACTTCAAAAAAAATCGATCCTTTTCCATTCACGAATTCTTCGTTCGTATCCTGCGCTCCGGCTAAGTCAGCCTTATTTTTTACTCACTGTCCAGGACATCGTCATTTGAAGCAGACGGAAGGGTAGAATCAAGCCAAATTTATAGCTTCCCGATCCGATTCAGTGCAAGGAATTCACACTTGTCCGGGACGGTGCCGTGCCGGACAAGTGTGAATGCTCGGATTTGATTTGCATGAAAAAATATTGGTGTCTGGACACGGAAGTGAACTGGCACTGAACTGGATCGGATAGGTGTAAATAGTGCTTAATCCTTTAAGCACTATTTACGCCTATTAGATCCCTTTCAGTGCCGGCTCAGTACCGTGCACGGATACCAATATTCTTTCATACAATCCAAATGCGAGCATTCACACTTGTCCGCCGGCACGGTTCCGTCCCGGACAAATGTGAATGCTCGCATTTGATTGTATGGAATAATATTGGCATCCGTGCACCGTTACTGAATCGAATCGGAAAGGAGTCAATTTTTCTTCATGCTTTCAGTTTTCAACGATCCTTTTACTAGTAAACAATTGTTTATCAAAAATGTAAATATGTACACCAACGCATGAAGCGTAAACTATTTATTGAACTATAATATCATCGAAGCGAAAAAATTGATAGGCAATTGATTGTGTGCCGAATAATCATCGTAAAGAACGGAAAATTAATAATCCGAGCAGCCAGGCAACTGAAACCAGTCAACAATCGATGTTTCCGTTTATCATTGACGGAGTATCGGAATAGGGGCGGGAAAAACATTTTATATACAGTAGCAGCAAGTAGAACCGCATCGAAAAACGACAATGAAAAAAAAAAAAAACAAACCGGAAATTATATCAGCAATTTCCCGAAAGGGCTAGCTACCACGTTGAGTGCTTTCTACCTTTGTTTGCCAGCCCCTTGTGACTGAATCGGGAAGGAAACGGTTTTCGAGAATGATTGATGCGCTTTTTTGCCCGTGACGGCTCCTAATTGAATTGAACAATTTTCAGCAAAACGGTGGAACGTCTACCATTGCTTCCTTTTTATTGATACGTTCAGTGCTAAGCTACCATGCGCCTCCTTGAATGAGAAACTGTTTTGTGATGCTGTCTAAAATGTTAGTTCTGTTAGTGCATATTGCCAAACTTGTTGTATCGTTGTCATAGAGACATCGTTACCCGCAAAAAATTTGTAATCTGCCGAAATTAAATTATCATCAGGTTCGGCACGCTACAAACTCGTTGCAAAACCACATGGCCGGGCTCTGTCACGTTCAACCAGCAGTAAAACACGTCAGAATTGTTTAATTAACTGTCGTTCCTACGTCCCTCGGCGACACGGCAAAGCTCCGTGTACAGAACGTGACACCATTGCCGTGTTTTACCGAAAACATCCTCACCATCCCTAATAAGGGTTTTTATGGGCGGTGCGCGTCGTGTCGGGAGATGAAAGCAAAATCTCAGCGGTAATTGAATTTATTTAGTATTATTATTATTATCATCATCGCCGACCTGCCATCAATTTTATTAGTGATGTTTGAACGATAAATTTGTTACGATTTTGATAATTCAATAAAATCTGAGAGTTTATTTGGGTAATAAAATAAGTTCGCCGAAACTAAGCAGGCGTGTGGCTTGATCTTGAACAAAACAGTTTTTATTTCTTTCCATTGCGGTAATAAGGAGGCCTAGCAAATTTTTTTTGGGGTTTATCATCGGATCCGGAAATGCTGAATAATGATTTAAGTTGTACCAGAGCAACGAATGTTGTTTTTTTGATGTACGGTTGGCAAGTATCAGTACATGAGCCATGTTTATTTTTGGCAACTATTCAAAATAATGTCGATAACTCGGCTTTTGTATAGTACAAATCTCGCAAAATTCATTTCTAGCTGTTTTACAAATCAAAATGTGATGTTGAAAATATTGCACATGTGAGACCAGACGTATCAATAATATATTCACCCCTTTTTTACTGAGCCTTGTAATATTTACGAAATATGAAGCAACTGATCCATTTAGTAAATCCTCAAAACATTACGCTTCGTATCCCCGCTGCAACATCTTCTGGTTTGGAATGGTTTATCTGCACAGCTGCTACGCAATAAAGTAACTATAAAGAAGAGTGAACGGGAAAACAACCGCACCAAACCCAACTCAAAGATTCTGTCAGCAAACTCACTTTTTTATTGCGATCCGTTCCAGCCCATCCCGGCAAATAAACAAGATTACCCTTGTTACCGCTGCTCGTTTTTCGTTGACTAACTCACCAAACTACGGCCGCCGCCGTCAAGGCTACCACCAACGGGATTATCCCCACTGACGGTCGATAACACAGTCGGTGTCTGGTGAGAGAAAATCATGTAAATTCATTTTTCCTACCAAGCCTATCCAGAACATCCAGCGAAAAGGATTATTTTTCACCACTTGCTGTTTAGTATTATTTATTCTGCTCGTTTTCTCGTTCCTTATTTA
This sequence comes from Topomyia yanbarensis, assembly GCF_030247195.1. NCBI lineage: Eukaryota > Metazoa > Arthropoda > Insecta > Diptera > Culicidae > Topomyia > Topomyia yanbarensis. The sequence continues at coordinate 6,410,334 of NC_080671.1, forward strand.
CATAAAATTTTCGGCCTGGATTTACCGGGGAGTTTCGTTTTATACCTAACCTAACCACTTGATCCCTGGCTCACCCAGCCTGATCAAACGAACAAGTTAATCCTGTTGATTGTCCAAAATGAGATGGTTTGAGATGGTACACTGCTGGTGTGGCGTTGTCAGAGTTGGTGTTTCCTGAATGGAATACCACGACCCCACCATTTCTAACAACGCAAAGCAGTAGGCCATAAAAATCGACCACCCCCGATTCGAGCGGATCTTTGCAGCTGTGTTCGTCGGTGCGTGTGCCGTCTTGTTGTAGACAGAGTTACAAATATTCAAATTCATTGAGTGACAATCCATTATATTCATCCGCACTCGTCTTCAATATTCAGTTTGTGATCCATTTGGCGAAACCATGAACTGGTAGAGGTGTAAACATTTGTCGATATTTTAATATTAGTTCTTTGCTTATTACATTAGGTATGACAGCCGTAGCCTCAAAACTTGAACATCCACATAATGAAATAACCCAAACAAAGCTTTTCTTTTCAATTGAGAAATATTGACATCCTCAATTAAGTACAGAAAATGTGTTCACCTTTCTTTCTGTATCATGGACAAAAAAATTAACTATAGGGCTGTCACATTTAACCATGACTCCTAATTGGCTCAACTTGTACCTGTCTGGACGTCAAATGACTGTAAAAATGGTCGATTGCACGACCTCTCCATTTGCTGCAAGCTCTGGAGTTCCACAGGGCAGTCATCTCGGTTCATGCATTATTTTACTCTACCTGAGAGACTTGAATCCTTCGAATGTATATGAAATTAACGTCTGCTGATGACTTCAAATTTCATTCTCCCGTAAAGATTCTGTTATCAAGTTCGACTACAATATTTCACATACTGTTCTTGAATGTGAATTATTTATCAAGGATTTAGGGATTCTGCTGCATTCCAAATGGAGTCTTAAAAAGCGCACAGATTACACTATTTCTAAAGCATTCAAGCTTTTAGAATTTATTCTTCGAGTTGCTAAGAACTTCGATAATATATATTTATTAAAGCCACTTTATTGCACCTTGGTCCGCTTCACGCTCGAACATGTAGTTGTTGTTTGGAAACCCTATTATCAACATGATGGTCAACTTATCGAATTTATCCAACGTAAATTTGTCCGATTCGCCTTTCGTCGTCTTACAGAATTACTAAGATTGCTGTAAGCTTGTCAATCTAGATCTCCTGTCTGTTTATCGGGATGTTTCAAAATCAACTTTCATTGCCGAAGCACAACAATCACAAATCTGTTGTTTTAATCTTCTGCAGATGTTAAATCTCGACATCCGTCTTAGCACCCTTCGATATAATCCGTTCTTCCACATTTCTGTTTCCAGTATCAATTAGGTGAGACTGAGGAGACTTGATCCCACCATCGTAACTCAAAGGCGATTCAGAAAACATTAATCGAATATACTAGAAAGTTGCGTAATTTTATCTAAACATAAATTTTATTTTATGCAAAGAAAGAAATTGGAGATGCTATGGGTTCAATTGATCCCTTCAAAGTCGTGGAGATATGATCCCCTTCGCCATGATTCATGCACACCACCGAACATAACTAAATTTGATTTGAAATCTATTGAAATGAATGATTGTTGCCGGAAATAAATACAAAGTTAACACTTCATCGTACAGAACCTCAACTGGTGTCCAAAAGGGGGCTAATCCAATTTTTTTTCCGAAATCGACATTCTTGCATTTTTTGATAGTTCTAAGTAATCCACGTATGCTGCCGTTTAAGAAGTTTGAAAATAATTTTTAGATTTTTTGCTATTAGCAGTCAAAGTTGACCATGGAGGTAACCCCAGTACTAGCTTGCGTCCAAAAGGGGCTAACCCCCCATTGAGTCTTATGGAAATTCAAGTTTTCTCGTTAGTTTTCGAGGTTTTAAGAAAAAGTAGTCAATCGATTCGCAATCAGTAAATTTTATGTTGTTGCTCACATATCGATGAACTCGATATAATACTGTCTTTAGTAGGTTTGCATTGTACGTTGCCGTTCAGGCCCTAACAGTCGTTCTTGAAAGTGAGGGCCGCTCACACAGTTGCTATGGATATTTTCAATCTAATGTATTTTTTTGCACGAATGTATATTGTTGAGTATAATTTTTTGAAAATTTTGAGAGTGTCATGTCTCTGCATCTACATGTCCGAGCAATAAGCGATCTAGAGAAAACGGCACATTTTGGTCTGAAAGTTAAAAACGCTTTTAATCCACCTAACAGTGTGATGAGACATTTCTTATAACTCTTATCACTCTCTTCGGATAATATATCGTTTGAGAACATTTAGAACTTGATGCTTCGCGATGGTTTTTGATAACACATACTACATGGGATAGTGGCAGGAATCAGAGAATCGCTCAAATCAGCATAGGACAACATCAGTGCTAGAAATCTCAAACCAAATCAATGGGAAAGCAAAAAATGGCCCATAAAATAGACATACAAACGAATTATTGCTAATGCTCTGGTAATAAAATATCTAAATTCCTCGAAAACTGGGAAAACTGAGTTTTCCTAAAGGGGTTATGTATATTGTACTGAGCCAAAAAAATCGATTTTTTTAATCGATCTGAAGTTTATACTTTACTCAAATTTCCAACGCGACTGCGAACTAAGAAATCAACGCTTTTTCTTGAAAAAAAAGCGATACTAGCAGTGACACCATTCAAAGAAAATCAACAGTGAATATTTCAAGACTTGGTTTTATTTCCTATTTAAGAGCTATAAAAACACAATAGCTCTTAAATAGGAAATAAAACCAAGTCTTGAAATATTCACTATTGATTTTCTTTGAATGGTGTCACTGCTAGTATCGCTTTTTTTTCAAGAAAAAGCGTTGATTTCTTAGTTCGCAGTCGCGTTGGAAATTTGAGTAAATCCTAGATTGCATGATTCAGTGATCGAAACCCAAAACTTCATGAAGTATTTGAAATTATTAAATTAAAATTTGTGTTTGCTATTGAAATTGACAAAATGATAGTATATGTAGTACATAGCCCCTTTGGCGATCGTTTACTTTTTCGGTCCCACCTATCAGCATTGAAGTATCGCCCTTACGTTTTTTTACAATACCAATTTTAAGGGGGTGGGCGTAGCGTATTGGTAAATCGATTGCCTTGTACGCAGCGCACCTGGGTTCGAGTCCCGACCCCGCACATAGGGTTAGAAATTTTTCATAAGAGATTTTTCTAACCCGAAGAGGCGAATGACCTTAAGGTTAAAACCTCTATAATCGAAATAAAAAAATACCAATTTTACAATTGGTGGGGGTTTGGTGAAAATCGATCTTACTGTCCAAACGGCCTAATTCCGAAACCGTAATTTGTGAAGTTCTAAAATTATGCAGAATTATTTTTTCAGAAAATAGTAACAGAGTTCGTGTCTTTAGCGATTTTGTTGAGACTTTATTGTAGTCATGAATATTAACCTGAGAAAATTCACCATAAATACTTCTTGGACGATATACCGTCAAAATTATTTTATCAAATGATGCGCTGTTTAACGTTTGTAAAACTCATCGAAGATACTAAACCTCCGAAATTGGAGGTTTCCAAATGATGCTATCTTGACCTTAAATTACTGTTTTTGAACATTTGACCTATACATATAATTGGTCATACAACAAAAATCAAAATCGATCAGGACCTGCTTGAGTCGAATGGAAATCGTCATTTTTCATAAATTTCTCTACATTCGGAAAGTGTTATCCTTGTTATTAATCATTACGTTTTCGTCTCAACTCGACGCATTCCCAAAATAAAAACCTGTTTTAATCCACCTAGTGGTGCAATTGTGCTTTTCTCATTTGTCCAGACTACGATTCCATTGCTGGTTATGTTCAATACAATGGTGGAAATGAATACATGTTCAGTACGATTTGCACATACGTACAATGGATTGACAGCCACGATCTTGAGATACTAAGTGATACTGAAACATCGCTTGACCGCCGCTGGTTTCAAGCGATGTTTCAGTATCACATAGTAAGATCCAGGAGGTCCGGGTCCCGCCGAAAATTTTCAACTTGTTAAGAAATTTTAAACTAATTTTAATTTTAAAGTAGCAACCCCTCACTGCATACTCCCTCCGGGCCGGTATGATTGACGATTTTTAGAGTGATTGCATAACCTTTCTATATGAGAAAGGCAAAAATGTACCAAAGTCCAAAAAAAATCAATTTTTGTCAAACATTATTTTTTCGAGTTTACATCAAATCTCAATATTTCATGCATTATAAAGTCTTTTGGCATCAAAAATACAAATTCGATTTTGAAAATTTTTCATTTCAGTTTATATGGGAATTTGCTGAGTGATTGCACTCTTCAACTCGTAACTCCGGAACCGGAAGTCCAATCAATAAAAAAATCAATTGCAGCCGATGGGAAGGTTGTACCTTTCATTTGAGACTAACTTTGTGCAAATCGATCCAGCCAACTCTGATTAACAGAGGTCACATTTTTTTCCACATACACACAGAGACATTTTCCGATCTCGACGAACTGAGTCGATTGACATATGACACTCGGCTCTCCCGGTCGGGATTAGATTGGCGAATTTTAGAGTGAATGAGAAAGGCAAAAACATTTTTAGCAAATATTGAACGTTATGCATTTTTTTGGTGAGCATTAAATCAATTTAAACTTCGCTTTCTATTAAATAAAGACCCTTATTACAGTACATCTCTACAAAAGCGAGCTCGATTTGAAAAGAAATCTGAGGATTATGATTGATTACAAAACTCTGGAATTTTCTATTGGAATGTTTTCAGGCAGGAATTTGATATTGATGCTATTAGACAACTGTGAAATCAAGATCAATAGATCAGTTACATATCAGGACCCCATTCCGACAATTTATCAAAAGTCCTCATGATGTTTACAACAACAGGTTATCAATGTACGGATCAGATAATCGTTATTGTAATATTGAATTAAATCAGTCTGCATCAATAAATTTTCAATCCAATATTTTTTTTGATTGTGGTGGGGGGGGGGGTTGTATGGTGTTAAACCCCAAAACCTTCTCTTGGCTACGCCGTTGCTTGGAGTTATTTATTTCGCTTTTCATTTTCCGATATGTTTCAGATCGATCCGACAGTCATAAGTTAGAAAAATTGCAGTCAGAAGGTTCGCACAAATGAACATTTTTGCACTGATAAGTTATCAATTTTCTTCCAGACAACTTGAAAGTGTTCGGTGATTATTTCTAGAGGTTGTAGATAGAAAAATGAAATGCAAAATTCGTTTCATCGAAATAAAGTTCTTATATCAATGGATTAATACTATATTGAACAATAAATAGACGACAAAGAGTAATCCACAAACAACAAGCCATAACTTTTAAAGTATTCAAAGAAGATATTTGCAGTCTTCAGTAAAGTTATTCGCAAAAGTAAGAGCTACAAATTTGCTGAAGGCATCATTTCGATATAATCACTTCCAAGAAAATTTGTGAAAATATCTCACTCATAGGGGGATTAATCAGCAAAAGCACAATACCAAAAGAAAGGGCATATTGCCTCCATTAAATTCTCCGAAGATACTATTGACCTAAAATAAGCCGTTTTGGCGTTAATAATAGATTACATGTTTTTGGTCATATTTCTGGCAATGGGAAATGATACAAATCTTTCGTCCGCATTCAATGTTAAATATCTCTTTTGATAATAGTCCGATTTCAACAACCTATATCTTGTTCGAAAGGTATTCGTTAAAGCTGTCTAAAAACATATAAATTGTTAATCTATATTGTCAATTTCGGCAGATAATTTAAAAAAAAACTGCAAAAAATGCCATTTTTACGCATTCAAACATTCATATCTTGGAAACTAATCATCAGAATCAAAAACAAATTAATAGCGTTCATACTGTTTTTTAGTTCTTTCATTTAAAATTGGTTTGGATAAGATCGGTTCAGCCATTGCTGAGAAACACGAATGAGAATTTGTCCGTTACATACACACACACAGACATTGTCCCAAATCGTCGAGCTGAGTCGAGTGGTATATAAGACTCGGCCCTCCGGGCCTCGGAAAAAATCTTGAAAGTTTGAGCGAATTCTATACATTTCTTTTATAAGAAATGTAAAAAACGCGGAATCAATCATAAGCATTGGCACTTAGCGCTTCATTTGGTTCAATCATACTAGTTTGGAAGCCGCTTGAGCGGCACTGTTATAAACTTTTAAATAAAGCTAGATATGAATATGACGTCTGCGAGAAAGTTGTAGGTCCTATCATTTTAACCACATCTTCTGAAAATGCCAACTTTGTAGGTCCTGTATGTTTCCAGATAGTGAAGGTTTTAGTTAAAGATTATGTTTTAAAAAATGCACCATATTTCAAGATAATCCCTACAAAGTTTGTAACTTCAGAAGATATGTTTAGGACTAGGACTTACAATTTTGCTGTAGACACCATTTTTCTATCTCATTCCATTAAAAAGTTGATATCAGTGCCGCCCTAGCGACTGAATTCCGAAGTAATGTGAAATGATCAAATAAAGCGCTAGATGTCAGACAACAACTTTGCCCAAGGCACCATAACTCTAAAACGAAAGATAAGCAAAGGACGTGTGAATTGTGGGCTAGCCCCTGTTAGACTCTAGGTACCTCCGAGGTTAACCCCTCGAACTAAGAAAATGCTCGTGAAGTGAAAGGTAGCTCATGTAATGATCTTATTTTATCTAGACAACATGAGTCAATGAACTACTAATAAAAATAATGTATTTTCACATTAAAAACAATGCTAATTTGGAAATGCGGAATTTTTTTTCCATTTCCTGTAAAAAATGCTAAATGTGAGTTAGCCCCTTTTGGACGCCGCCCATTCAATTGTTTTCTACAGTATAAGTAGCAACCATGCATCCCACAATTGACTTAAGAATAATGAAATTCTTCTGTTTGAGCACAACGAAAACTCAAATTGACTGCCCCAATTATTACGAATTATTGAGCAATGATGGCAGACGTTGCTCTAACCAAAGTCTTCAGATGGATAGGAATTCAGGGCAAAAATAGGTTCATTACCCTGCATGCTCTTTTAAACATGTTTTCAAAGAGGAATCAAGTATCCCCAAATTAGGGCACGGTGTCTTTTTTTAACAACTTTATGCAAAAAAATTCAGCATCTCTGAAACTTCAGGATATAAAAGAATGGGCTTTCCCCTTTCATTTGAAACCAACATCAAAATAATCCGTCGGGGGGTCTAGAGCAACTTTTTTTTTTGAAGTTTTTTTCGTGAAAATATAGATTTTACAATAGAACTAGTTCATATTTCTGTCCCTAGATGGTGCTTTAGACATTCGAACAACACTAAATGTGAGAATCTGGTAGATATTTTAATTGTCTACAACTTTGTTAACAACTAAAAACCGATTTGAAATTATCCGATAAAGTTGTTTAATATTTTAACGAAGTCTAAGTTAGTTTCACAAAAACCCTAGTGGTTTGTAAGTCAATTTACACGCACTTTTTTCATTTGCCAAATACCTGTGTATAGTTGAACAGTGCATTCAGCGGAATTTGAGAGCTTGGAAAGTCTCATCTTTTAGCTGAAAATTATAATTCCAGATTCCACCTGATATAGGGCACCATTAATATTTTTGGGATGAAAAGTCTTAGATAAGTGTTGACCAAACTAGTATGATATTAATATTCTTTTCCAAGATGGTGAGTGATTCCTCCCGCAGAAACAGCTTTTTCAATGATGTATATCTTCTTTTTCATTTTTTCGATTGTTCTCGGGGATGACTGATAACTATTCTTGCATTAACCTCCTACTTTGTTAGCATCTTCGTATAAAATTCACTTGTCCTGAACTTCAACCTTTATATTTGAACAAACTCAATGAAACTGTTAACACCATTGCAATATTTCACGAATTTCATTGCAATGCTTGTTTAAAAACGTTGATTTTCTTTTTCAAAATTAACTCAATATGACAAACAGTGAACAACAAACTTTGAGTTTTTGGATCAAGATATTTTTTTGGGATATATTCGTGGATTTGTATGTATATAAGGATTTTCTTGTACTCAAACCATATTTTATTTTCAAAAGTAATACATTTCGCATAATCTAGGATCAATTTATTAACGATTTCTCGCATAATTCATAGGAAATGGCCGTAAAATCCAACTGCCACAATATACTTTGCGGAAAAATTTAAATAAATCGTTTCACGCTAACCACTAATTTGGACAGTTACTTCTGTGGTTTGTGTTCAATTATAAACTGTGTGTCCCAACATTTTTTAACAGAATTATAATAGCTGACTTAAACGATCATAACCTAAATTATGCGACGGATGGTCCTTTCAAAAACATAAATGTAAGCAAACTCCTGTAACCAAGCAATACTTTCCGATGAATGGTAGTTCCTTCGAATCTATCGGGAAATATTACAAACTTGAACCAAAAGCACAAATAGTTTTCTGTCTCTGTCAAACATCCTAATTTTCAGAAGGTCCATTAGAATTGCCAACGAAGAAGTTGTAATGAATCCCGTCAAATAATTTCATGCCACTAAACCCAATTATTTTTTTTGGTAGTGAAATAAGTGCGAGAAAATATATTTCCAAACCACTAGGTCTTGTGTGAAACTATCTTAGATATAACTTCGTTAAAATCTTAAACAACTTTTTCGTGTGATTTCAGATCAATTTTTAGTTGTCAACAAACTTGTAGACAATTAAATTTTCTACCAAATTCTCACATTTAGTGTTTTTCGAATGTCTAAAGCACCATCTAGGGACATAAATATGAACTAGTTCGAGTAGTAAAACCAATATTGTTACGAAAAAACTTCAAAAAAAAGTTGCTCTGGACCCCCCGACGGATCATTTTGATCTTAGTTTCAAATGAAAGGGGAAAGTCCATTCTATCATATTCCGAAGTTTCAGAGATGCTGAATTTTTTTGCATAAAGTTGTTCTAATAAATACACCGTGAGGGATCGAGTATCTATTAATCTAAGAATTTTCCATTTTTTTCAGAAATTCTTGTCCAGTGTAATATTTCGATGTAATTTTTTTTATGATTGTCAGTCATTCCTAGAAACTATATAAAACTACAAAACATACTAAATTTTTTAATCATTTCACGAAGTTGGATTGAAAAATAAAAAGGGTCAAGTCTCCCCAGTCTCCCTTACTATAGTATACTATAATAAGCCATTCACCTGTATGCGTTGACTATACAATCGTTGTTCTGAAATCTGGTTGTTAATTCTTTGTTTAGTTACCTTTAGTGTCGGCTATAATGTACCAATAGTATAATGTCAGCATTAATTGTCCAGCGGGATTTTCTAAGCTTAAAAATACAGATAAAGCTAAAGAATTTCATCCGGACCATCTTCGGATTTGCTGTGAAGAATTGAATGTGTGTAATTTATCTACTCTTTATCTTTTCAAAAACAACTCTGCAAATCGAAATATACAATTTTTGCTGCCTAGTGCCGTTTTGATCTAATTATCGGATTCGAATTAAGCTCCAGATAGTATCAAGATGGAACGATGGGAACTGGGTGTCATATCTTTTTTTCTCTGGTTTCACAACGAGCGCAAAATCGATTAACTTTTTGTGAAGTTTTTCCTCTAGAGTCACAATAAGTGAATCTACAGATATTTTGTGTTCCCTCCATCACTCACATGTGCAAACAGGACGCAGCGTGTGCGTTTTTTTTGGTCCCAACTGCGGATGCACAATTTCCCAGCTTCATGCATGGTTCCTTTATGGCAGCTGAGCGGAGCAATTGAGCTTGCATCCAATGCAGACCTGTCTGTGTGCGCCTAGTGCCGAGCATTATTTGCAGTTCCAACAAACGGCCTCGGAAAACCTATATCCGGTATGTACGTGTGAACCAATTGTTGTGCAATCTCCATTCTGGCTTCGTTGCTGCTGCTGCTGTTGTTGTTGTTGTTAATGTTGTCGGCAATTTGAGACCGACACGACGGTTTTGGGTTGGTCTACACCGGGAGGCAAAAATTTACACACCTACCAAAGCCATCTGAATGGGTAATTACCCGTGGCGATGTTGATGTTCCAAGGTTCCTAGATTTTAGCTTGGTAGATTTCAGTGAGCGGGCCTAGCTGGGATAACAGTCTCGTGAAACTTTTTCGAGAGATCCAATTTAATATGTTTTTACCTTCCACTTTTACTTCTAAATATTTACATTGCACAATTTTTACACCATTATTGTAATGCTTACTAAAATGCACCTTAAACGGACTGACTGACATATAATTAAATTTTTTTTATTTTAGAACACGTCTTTTTCAAATGATTTCTTCGCATGGTTAATCTGTAGAATGAACTGCCTCTGGGTTAAAAATTGTGAAAAATACATACAAGCATTGAAATGCATCCCCGTTTATAGGATAGAAGCATAAAGGAAATAATTACTAGGGTCCCCACTCTAAGGAATCACCAGCTACACTGAATCAGCGCTATTCAACAGATATGGTTGCGCTTGGGTGTACTAGAATCACCACGCCATGCGTATTTATCTATGCCTACTATGTTCGAGTGAAAAGGCAGGCAGTTTTATCTGCTTTGTTGTGGGTGTTTTTCCACATCCATTTATCACCAGATGGCACTTTAGAAAATCAAAACAGTGATAACGAAAGTAAAATTCTGAAATAGGTACATAACGATGAATTGTAGATGAATAACGCAGAACTAAATATAACGAAAGAAAGAATGTTCGTTAGTTAATTTGCAAAATATATCGTTTGAAGCTATTTGTCATAAATTGAGATCTAGTCCAAAAATATTTCAACAACCTACCATATCGTTTCGGCAAAAATAAAATTCAAAATATTCATTTTCCGATTTTGGTGCACTCAGGAAGGCGCTCGGTAGCGGGAACGCTGCGAGTTTTGCCGCACAACGGTTTATTGAATGACGCAGGAGATAAACTAGGATTTAATAGGACAAGTTTACTGGCTGGAATTACTGTGCAGGCAGATTCCATAGAAGAGCCCTTTGAGAAATGAATCCATGAGCATGACTTCAGGAGGTATTATTATCTCGTAGTAGTGTGTGTGTGTGTGAGTTCTGTTGCTTTCGGCGAACAATGGTTTATCTGGTACGGACGGCATTATTGGTTGGATTTATTGTAGTTTGAATTTGTTGTTTTGAATGCTGTGTTTCCATTCACGGTTGTTAATATATTTTCTACCCTGTTAATTTGATTTCAGCTTTCAATTTGGTCCGGTTTTCATGCTATAGGAACGTCGGTAAGTGTAAGTTTTGCTTAATCGCATATTTGAAATTCAGTTGGTAGAATTTACTATTATCTTTACTTTACTTACTTTACTTTACTTTATGTCCGGACAGAAAACGAAAACTGCACTGAGAACCCCAAATAGTGTGCGTGATATAGTGCACAGAACTAGATATCGCGAATTAGTCTAATTTTAATGATCCAGTTCATATTGTCACGTTATTCCGAGTAAAAAAAACGTTAGTAGCCAAAAAATAATAGATCACGATAGGGCAAAGAGAATTTACGAATACCATGATTAAATTGCTGATATTATGAACATAAGTTACATTACTCTTTGAAAGACAGCTCTAAAATAAAATACCATGATAACATGAACAGAAATTACGAAAATCGTGACTAAGATTCTGAAATTATTAACACAAATCATACAACTAGTGGCAAAATTATCGTGACTAAGATCTTGAAATCATGAACATGAATTGCTCTATCCATGACTAAAATATCACGATAACGTGAATATAAGTTACAAAAATCGCGACTAAGATCCTAAAATCATGAACACAAATCACAAAACTCATGACAAAAATATTTAAAATCGTGGCATAGATCTTGAAATCATGCACATGAATCATTCTACTCATGACTAAAATATCACGAAAACGTGAATAGAAACCACAAACATCGCGACTAAGATCTTGAAATCACGAACTTTAATCCCGCTAACGTCATGAGAATTCACAAGATAATCGCAAATAAGCTCTTGAAATCATGACTGTCGACTGTGTATTCCCAAATCATGAACAAGAATCCCACAAAAACTAAACATGTCCTGGGAGCAACAACAGTAACCCAACCAAACATACTAATGTAAGTCCCTGTATATATTCGGGGTGAACTCAAATAGTTTCATGAATACGAGGTTTATTATTCATAACTTCAGTAACTTGGTCACGGTTTTCATACACCGTTCAGTTCACGAAATCGTGGATGTGTTCATGAACGGATTTTTTTTTTCGTGTGAAGAGAAATACAGATAACATATTGATTTTTCGTATTTCCCGAGATTCCCGGGCATTCGTATTTCGTCGCTCTTGAAATTTGTGTTCTTCTAAACAAATTCAACCGAAAAACTTCGATCTGCTAACATTTAAAGCCGGCAGCAATGGACTAGTTTGAAGAATAGTTTGATTGTGTAACTAAGCGCATTTGTAATCAGATAAATGACAAAGTTTACACGCGGAACAAACCTCAAGTGCAGTGAAGATGTTTCATATAATTTTATTTGAAAATTGAAAATCATCCCCTTGTGTTAATCAGGTTTTTGACTTAATTTTTCTATCCGCATAACCTGTAAATGGCGATTTCCTTTTAAAAAAATCCTATCACAAAAATTATATCACCAAAGTACCTCAAGCAAATTTATCGGATCCAGGTTAAGAATCGCTGGCTCAGTACAATGGCTTCGTCGCGTTTAATTTACAAGAAAAGGGAACACCTCAAAACATATTGTATTAGTGCTTCGCCACGTAGCTCTTCCCAATCGAGGGCAGGCTGTTCGGCAGAGTGGAATGCAAAGGAGCATAAACTTCACGGCTTATGTGTTTGAAATGCAATTTGTGAAGCGCTCTCGTGGGAGCTATTTGTCGTCACTTTCGCGAGTTTCATTTGCTATCGTAGCTGGGTATCTGCTTCCCTGCTGCGATTGCAACTTACTACTTCTAGAAGATGTAGGTACAATATACGTCATCATCAAGAAAGTTTGGTTCGGATTTTCCTTGCACCGATGGGGACTTGTTACTTGTTACCATGGTGAAGAAGTAACAAGGGGAGTTGAAATTAGTTTTTTTTAATTCTAGAGGGAACGTGAACGAGCACGAATAATATTTTTAATATTTACGAAAGTAGCATTCAACTTATACTATTTTCCATTTCTATTTCCCGTTTAGACGTAAACTCATACTAAATTGGTTATTTTAGCTAATCAGTTTTCTGAAAACTTTAACCTGCAAATCCGAATGCTACAGTACTCCGTAGTAACAAGTTATTCAATTTAACCAAACTGCTATGAATATTTTACGCAGCAGGGCGCTCGATTAATTTAAATATTTCACAGTAATTAAAAATAAACTGTTCAAATGGGTACTCTGTTACTGTAGCACCGGTGAATATTTGCTTATCGTAGTCTTGTAGGTAACTGTTTACTGCCCCAAACAACTCATACAGCCGCATCGGGCAACCAGACTTGTTACTGGTTGCTACCACGCACAATGTCTGTGGATGTCACCATAGAAGCGACAAGTTGTAGGTCCTATTGAATCTTGCGGTACGATTTTCCCTGAGGTGTACTGAGTTTGTTTACGATTGAACCCATTTACCCGCTGTCATGCGCATTAATAAGATGGGGAGAGTTGAAAGGACTCATTGAGTGCTGCGAGGTCACTCATCTAGAACAGGGTGGTATTTTGTATTCATACATTGGACAGAATATTATGCAGTAACTAGTTAGTGGTAGATGATTTGGTTTTAGGATCAAATCTAGTATTTAAATTTTTTTAGATATCACAAGGCTGGCGTTCATGTTAAAGTTTGTTTTTTGCCAATGGCTTCGTTTGCAAGTTGATCGATTTACCCAGAATTTCATCAGCAAAGTGTTCAAAGATAAGTTTATTAGCTTTCGCTGATCGTACGGTCGGAGTCATGAGGACGTCGGTTAGCTGATTACTGATGTTTTGTGAAACATTCGGCCAATGCGAATTATGGTCGGATGCTTATTTACCAGGCATTTGAAAGGCAATAGACGACTAACTCGAACAAATGTTGGCAGCACCCTCTCAGATTTTCATTAAACTTTCTGTACATGAAGACTTTGTCACAAAAAGCCACTTTGCATACTTTGTTTTTCCAAAAATGATCTAAACTGTCTTTTCAAAAGGGTCAAACTTTTTTACCAATTTTTTTCAAATGGCTATAGTCTAAAATTGACAAATCCTTCAAAAAAATTTGTGGGAGTGACTTTGACAAACTTAGTCAAATTTTTGAATAAAAATTTAGAAAAAAATTCTTAATCGACTTCTACACTGAAAAAAATCGATTTTAAAAATTTAAAGTCGATTTGCTAAAAAAACCATCTTTGATTTGGATGAAAATTTGTTTCAATATAGGTAATTATGTTCCCTACCTACCGTCAAAAATTCAAGTTGGGCATTTTCAAGGAAAAAAAATTATTTGAAACCTTATTTTTTGTTGCTACATGCAAAAAGTATTAGTAACGCATTTGGTATATATTCATAACAAACTTGAATGAAGACTAGAAGACTGAAAGATTGGAAGATTGGAAGATTGGAAGACTGGAAGACTGGAAGACTGAAAGACTGAGACTGAAAAAATGGAAGACTGTTCATCTCAAAAATGATAAATTTTATGAAACAATTGACAAACTTTTCTAAAATGTATTTTATGTCTGATGGAGCAGCAGCACAAAACAAAAATAAGAAAAACTTCGCAAGCTTGTGTTGATTCCAATCAAAGTACGAATTAAGCGCAGAATTTTTTGCAACATCCCATGGAAAAGGACCCTGTGATGCTATTTGTGGCACTCTCAAGCGAATGGCAAAAAGAGCCAGTCGCGATTATGGAAATACCATAACAGTTACGTGAGAGTTATATAACTGGGCAGTTGAACAAACTTATAAAAATACCATTAAATTAAATTTCTGCTCCATATCCACTGAACAGTGCAACAAAAATGTCAGAAGAACTCGAGGAACTGTATAATAACGCCTAAACGATATCTGACACTCAGAAATTCCACAGTTTTGTGCCTATTCCTGGTGGCAAAGTAGAGGCGTTCAGTAATTCAGAAGATGAACCAACAATATTTTCCTTATATAGAAATAATACAAAATAGCATGCATGAAGATAGTTTTAAGACAAATGTTATTTATAAATATAAATAAATAATTATGTAAAATTCAATACATAATGTTGTGGTGGTTATTTCTTTGTTTCCCAGATCCTTCCTCAGAACTAAACAAGATGGAATATTTGTTGAATGACATGAACTTCAAAAGTTTGACCCTTTTCAAAAGACAGTATAGATCATTTTTGGAAAAACAATGTATGCAAAGTGGCTTTTTGTGACAAATTTTTCATGTACAGAAAGTTTCATTTAAATATGAAAGATAGCCATAAATCCAGTTCATTTAACATTGAAAAAGTCTATGCTGAAATGAAAATGGTTCACTATACTATATTTCTCCTTAGCGGAGAAAAATAAGGTAAAAGCTGTTTACTCCACTAAGGAGAAAATTGCTTAAAACCAGCTTTGCGCGTTGAGCGCACAAGATTATCTTGCGGGATATCACGCAGGATTAGGGGTTTGCCCAAAAACACAAATTGTGTTTTTGAGCAAACCCCTTTATTTAACGTCACGTGAATAAAAACAGATAAAAAATAATGAATATGTGTTTTCATGTTGGTGCTAGCGTCAATCCGGCGCTAGTTTAGTCCTGTCACTCAGTAAATGTCGGATTCTGATGAGACGAAGTAGAAATTCAAATTCCATAACTGATTTAGCTTTAGGTTTTGTGCCGTTTACGCGCAGCTCAGCTAGCAGAAATTGAATTTTTAGCTACTATTTTACCAACTAGTTCATATGTTACTATGTTTTAATCGCCGCAAGGTTCTACTGTATCGATTTTGTTGGTATTAATTGCTATCAGCCATTCGTGTGTGCGGAACAAAAAAATCAACAAGTAGTTCAATCACAATAGGATCGGTGCGGAGCCGATAGATTGGTGTCGATAGAATGTATACGTTACGGCTACACGAAGATGAGTTATGTTCTATCAATGACCATGCGGTAGACTTGGGTGCAATGCCCAACTCCTACTTAGCAGAAGGCAAAAGACTCTTCCCATTTCCTTTCGATTATGTCCATATGAGCCTGCCTAGTCCTAGTTTTCCGTTCTAAGTTTATAACTGCTT
Source organism: Topomyia yanbarensis (assembly GCF_030247195.1). Classification (NCBI taxonomy): domain Eukaryota; kingdom Metazoa; phylum Arthropoda; class Insecta; order Diptera; family Culicidae; genus Topomyia; species Topomyia yanbarensis. The sequence continues at coordinate 6,426,593 of NC_080671.1, forward strand.
CGCTCTAGAATACGTATCCATCTTTCAATTTTATTGCTTTCGTTTCTCTTAGTCTCAAATTTGCCGAGAATAGTCAACAAAATCGATACAGTAGAACCACGCGTTTATACATCCTGTATGAGGCTTACTTGGGTGCTCTCTCTGTCACCCCTTGATTCACTCTCTAACACTCCACATGAGGCTTACTTTTGTGCTCACCTTTTTCATACCTTGCTAGGCTTACTTTTGTGCTCGCCTCGAACACACGCTATCACCTGATTCACTCTCAATCATATTTACCACTCTATTACACCCCTGTCGCTCCCCCTGGCATCCCATGTGGGACTTTTTTCTTAGGTCCCACTTCTGACATACCATGTGAGGCTGACTTTTGTGCTCACCCTTCACTCCTCTGCCACGCCACGAGGTATCGATAGCTAAGTCCCAACATACTACGCTTCGACCCTCCCATCTTGACATGAGGCAGTCCATATATACGCCTATACACTCGCTCTTCTGCCTTGCTTCGGGGTGGCTGGGTTTCCCCTTTGCTCGGTTGCCAGTCGCTGCGCCAAACCTGCCTCAGCATGGACAGACCATTCACTCACTTTTTTGCGCTCGGCCTTTTTCGCTCCAACTAACCAATCACTAGTTAGCCGTGTCCGTCGTCTGTTGCTCGGTTCGCCAAATTACCTGTAGCCTACAGGCAATCTGGGTGGTAGCAGCCGAGACTGGGTGGTAGCAGCCGACGTCAAGCATTGCTCTTTTTTCGACGTCGAACCGAGGACATACGAACAATATGTGTTCGGCAGTTTCGTCTACACCTGGGCAGTCCGGGCAGGCTGGGACCTCCGCGTGCCCGAACCTGGGGAGGTACTGTCGGAAACAGCCATAGCCTGACAGGAATTGTGTCAGATGGAAGTGAACTTCCCCATGGGGTCTTCCCACCCAGCTCGATATGTTAGGTATCAGCCGGTGGGTCCACCTACCTTTCGAGGATTTATCCCACTCACGCTGCCATCTGGCGACCGAGGTCACCCTGGTGCGCTCGCGGGCTCCTCTATTTCCACGTAGCTCGAAGCACTCCTCATCTTCCCGAATGACCAGCCCGACTGGCATCATACTCGCTATCACACAGGATGCATCGTGTGATACCGTGCGGTAGGCAGATATCACTCTGAGGCACATCACGCGGTAGGTGCTCTCCAGTTTCTGTAGGTAACTGGTTACCCTCAGTGCTCTTGACCATGACGGGCCACCGTACCTGAGGATAGATACGGCAACTCCTGCCAGTAACCTACGTCTACTGGCGCACACCTTTGAGCTGTTGGACATCATCCTCGATAGAGCCGCAACAGCAGTCTACGCTCTCTTGCATGTATAGTCTACGTGGCTGCCGAAGGTCAGCTTGTCATCTATAATGACTCCGAGAGACTTCAGACTTCGCTGTGAGGTGATCGCGACTTCTCCCACATGGATAACTGCATGTTGTGCCGACTTGCGGTTGTTGACGATAACTAGCTCCGTCTTATGATGAGCGAGCTCCAGGCCGCTGGCGCTCATCCATTCCTCCACCGTGTTGATCGCGTGTTCTGCTGTTAGTTCTACCTCAGGGATTGACTCCCCGTAGACCTCTAAGATTAAGTCGTCGGCAAAGCCAACGATCTTGACCCCAGGAGGGAACTTCAGTCTCAGAACCCCGTTATACATGAGGTTCCATAGCACCGGGCCTAGGATCGAGCCCTGCGGGACTCCGGCAGTAATCGGAACCCTTTTCTGACCGGCATCGGTCTCGTATAGCAGTACGCGGTTCTGGAAGTAACTTTCCAGGATCCGGTACAGACCCACTGGTAGGCTAAGCCGGTGTAACGAGAGCGCGTTGGCATCCCAGCTTGCGCTGTTGAATGCGTTCTTCACGTCAAGTGTCACTAATGCAAAGTATCGAATGCCTCGCCTTTTTCGTTGGATTGCTATCTCGGCAGTCTTCATCACTGAGCTGATAGCGTCCACTGTGGACTTGCCCTTCCGAAAGCCAAACTGGTTGCTTGACAGGCCGTCCGTACCTTCTGCGTACGGGGTTAGCCTGTTGAGGATAATCCTCTCAAGCAATTTGCTAGTCGTGTCGATCAGACAGATTGGTCTGTACGCCGATGGGTCGCCTGGCGGCTTCCCGGGCTTCGGCAACAGTACAAATTTCTGCCTTTTCCATCTATCGGGGAAACGGCACTCATCAAGGCATCTCTGCATAGCTAGCCTGAGCATGTTCGGGTTCGCTATGATCGCTGCCTTGAGAGCGCCTTGTTAAGGGCCAATTTCGCAGCTCGAAACATTTCACGGCGGTTCTCTCTTGCATCCTCGGTGCGAGCTCTTTGCATCCTACGTCTAGCTCTGAGGCAGGATGATCGTAGAACTGCAATCTCGGCACTCCACCAGTATACCGGGCATCTGCCGTTTCTTGGCTGGGTTTTCCTCGGCATAGTGGCGTCGCATGCGCGTGATGGAACGGCTACCAGCGCATCCCCGCTTAGACTGTCGGTGTTGGCTTCCAGTCCCAGGGCCGCGGTGAAAGCTTCGCTGTCGAAGTGATTGGGCTTCTACCCGCGTACCTGACAGGGATTTTCCGCCCTCGGATGCTGCACAACATAGTTGATCCTAAAGCGGATTGCTAAATGATCGCTATGGGTGTAGCCTTCGTCTACACCCATAGCGGAACCAGACTCGAGTTGGCAAATGTTACGTCAATCCACGCCTCCACCCCGTTTCTACGGAATGTACTAGCGAAGCCATTGTTCGCTAGCACAGTATCGAGTTTCGCAAGCGCTTCCATTAGCGCTTGGCCTCTGCTATTTGTACAGCGGCTGCCCCACTCCACTGCCCAAGCGTTAAAGTCTCGCGCTATGACTACCGGTTTCCGGCCCACTAGGTCTGACGAGAGTCTGTCGATCATCTGGTTGAACTGTTCTATTGGCCACCTTGGTGGAGCATAGCAGCTGCAATAGAACACACCATTGATCTTGGCAATCGCAACACCCTTGGCGGAGGAGTGTATTACCTCTTGAACCGGGAACCGTCCCGTTGTACAGATTGCCACCATCCTAGGCCCGTCCGACACCCAATTGCCGTTGCCCGCAGGGATGTTGTACGAGTCTGATAGGAGGGCAACATCTGTCCTCGACTCCGAGACCGACTGCCACAACAGCTGTTGGGCAGCTGCACAATGGTTAAGATTTAGCTGTGTGACGTTCACGGCTTCTTCTTATTTGCCTCACCGAAGGGACACGAAGGTCCACTCATAGCATGATTACGGGATTGCTTCTTAGCCTTCTCCTCGCCGCAGCGACGACATAGTTTGCTCCTGTCTGTGCCCTTACATTCGTAAGATTTATGGCCGGACTCAAGGTACCGATAGCACCTATCCACTGAAGGCGGCTGGGGTATGCTAATTGGGCATACCGACCAGCCGATCTTCAGTTTACCTTTCACGGTAACCTTTCTGGCATCCGCCTTCAGTAGCCTGAGGTAGCCTTCTTGGGTGCCGGAGGGTCCCCCTCTCAAACGCACAGAGGCCCGCTCGATTGTCACGTCGCATTGCTCCTTTACGGCTGCGACGACATCGTCTGCGGTCGTGAACTCGTCCAGATGCTTGCACTGGAGAGTCATTTCCGCCCCTAACGACCGGACCTGGGCGCCTTCATACTGGACCTCTTGGGCCAAGGCCTTATACACCGCACTAGATTGTGCGCCTCGCTTCAGCACCAAAAGCATTTCGCCTGTGTTGGTGCGTCTCACGCTACGCACGTCTTGCCCGAGGGCCGAGAGGCTTTCGTCCGCCCTCATCGACTTTAGAACGTCGGCGTATTTGTCTTTGTCGGTTTTTAACCACAAGGTCTCGCCTCTGTCCTTGGCCTTCTTCGCGGGCCATCCGGTGTCCGGTGTCGGCTTCTTCTTGGTAACCAGCGTCCACGGGTTTACGTCCCCCTGCCCCGGTTGCACCGAGTTGCTGGTACCTTCTCTCTGCCCAGCGGGGTCATTCTCGCCCCGGTTTACCTCCACCAAACGGCGTTTGGCCGTGACGGTTACACGCCGTGTGGTGTTGGTTTTTTCACCCTCGCCTGGTGGCCTCCTAGGGCGCTAAGCGTTCGACGCCGTCTTGCGCTTCTCCTTGCCTTTGCCCTTCGAGGGGAACTCAGCCGCCGCTTCGAGCGACATGGCTGCTCCCTCTTGGAGGCCACTGTCTGGGTTCCTCTGTCGGACTTCTCCCGACATTCCACCCTCTTGGCGTAAGCCTGCTGTTCCTGTCTTGCGACACGAACAGCCTTCCGGAGCATCAGCAGGCTCTGTTTGAGCTCCTTGCTAATATTTTGTTTCGCGCTAGTGGACTCGATTATTGCATCAAGCTGCTCCACCACTTTGCGCATCGCGGATAGTGGCCCATCCAGCGCGTTGGTAGGGTTTTTTCTACCACTGCTGGGGGGTGACTGGTGCTATCGGATACAGCACTCGTCGCTCCACTACTCTCCCCCTTGGGGGGAGACCTCGCCAAACCACCTCTAGCAAAGGGGTTCGGCACCTCCGTTTTTTGGTTTTTGTTTTTGTGCACTTCATTCATGTTGATTCCCACGAGTTGCGCGAGGAAGAAAGGTCCGCCACGCCAGAGCTCCGCAGTAACGTGGTAAGGGACGCTTACTGTGGGGGTTGCCCAGGTACGCCACAGGCTCTGTTAACGATCGAGCATCTTTTTCACCCCCTCAATCACTCATCCCTCGGCACGGGTCGCTTCACGCCTTGGAATTGGGGTTATGACCTATTTTGCTTTACGTGGTGACCGCGGCCCAGATCATCACAACCATTCTCCTTTACCAGAGCTTTGGACCTGTAGCTCTGGTTCTCAATAGTTGTTATTACAGACATGCTACTATTGAGATCCGTCATTCGCTGGCGGAGTTAAGAACTTGATTGTAGCGGCTGCGGCGTGGCAAGGTGCCCCGTCTTGTTGAAAGTAGAAGTTTTTCAGACCTTTTTTCTGCATGTGTAGACAGACAAAGTGCGCCAAAATCCAACTGGAGCGTGCGCCGTCTCCCTCTTTGAAAAAAATAAGGACCGAAGATTGTTTTGGAGCACACTCCGGCCCAAACAGTTACTTTCTGGTCGTGCAGTGGTGTTTGATGTATAACGTGTGGGTTCTGTTTTCCCTAAATTCGACACTTTTGTTTATTTACTCCGACGTAAAGGGTGAAGTGAGCTTCGTCCGCCATTAAAATATTTTTTTCACTTTCGAACGATCGTTTTCAATGAAAAGCGCTGCGATTTCTGCGCGTTCTTGCGATGTAAATCGACTGGCCTTATTACTGTTAGCGAAGGGCCAAAATAGCGTTGGGCTGACCCGTGAACAGAAACGTTTACGCGCATTCCGCGGGAAACAGAGAATCTCTTTCCAACAATAACATCCAGAAACATAATAAAGAATTTTGTAATACCAGCTTGAACGCGCCTAATTGTTTGTTAGAAAGGCGCGTCTCACTCATTTGAGACCTTCAGGGGGAACGGGAGGTTTCTTGCAAATGGTTCAGGTTGGCAATCCACTTCATCATCCATTTATATTTCGCTCTATCTGGTACTCAAACAATTACCTCACAAAGTACACAAAATGTCGAATTGCTTAGTACCAGGATATATTGTGTTAATACGTCGTTTGACCTCAACCTGATAAAGACACATTCCAGCGTTAGGGGACAACGTTTGCACGCATTATGAAACTGTTAACAGCTTGTCGTTTGAAAAATCCTGCGATGTACGCTCAAAACAATCGATTGAATACTTTAGAAGTACTAACACAACGTTAATGTTATGGGTTCGATATTTTTCAGGTTGTCATTTCATTCTGAGAGGTGAAAATGTCGCGTTAGGGGACAACAGAGCAAAATATTGATTTTCCAACCTACACTTGTATTTATCAAAAAACCTGCTCTATCTCAAGTTATGATTGCGGAAATTAATCAAAATGCAGCCGTTTTACGCGATTTTTGGAAAAGAAGGGAAAGACGCAGCTTTTGGAAAATTTAGATATGTTTCAGTATAAAAAAAATGTTAAAAATCTGCACACAATTGCGGTCTTATGGGTCAGCTGGCCGGCTTGTCACTGTATTATTTAAATGATAGAAAACTAGACAATTTCGTGAAATTGAATCTTTTATTTGCGAGTTCTGAGAAATGCGTATCCTCGATAAAATTTTGACTTTAACGTGCTATAAAAACATTAAAAAGCTGTGTTAAACTACGATGTTTGGTTCATGTAGAAGAAAGTCAATTTCGAAACCGTGGTTTGTGCCAAGTGGTCAATAATTATAAACTGTGAAGTCCCGTTCCATTTTTTTTTTCAAAAACTTCTCCTCGGTGATTTAGTTGGAACCGTAAATCTCCGCCATCTTTTTATTTGTTCTGCTCCCAAGCCCAATACGTTGGAAAAATTCGATCAAAAATGTCCATTTTCACTTAAAAGATGCAAATTTTCAAAACATTCACAAAACTTTGGTTTTAAACTGTGAAGTCCCGTTCCATTTTTTTCAAAAATTTCTGCACGGTGATTTGGTTGGAACCCCAAATCCCTGCCATCTTTTTATTTGTGCTGCTACCAAGCCTAGTTCGATGGGAATTTTTTTTCAATCGTAGGGCATTACAGTAAAATTTTCGATTCATTATTTCAAAAATTTCCAAGTCCTTGGATCTAAAATAATTTTATAATTTGTTTTCAGCGGTTTTTGTTTGTTTTGAGACTAGATGCTGATGTTTCATGCTATTTTTAGACATATTTCGACAATTTTTTTTTCGATTTTCGACATTTGGATTTTTTCTTATATTATGAAAACAATATTCAAACGCCGAACCCCCTTAATGATGATTGCGCTAAAAACTTGCATAGATTACTTTTTCGATGTAATAAGCATTTTATGTAAGACTTTATGCGAAAATTTAAGATGACCATTTTTATTGATATCTTGCTTCTTGAACACCCGTAGTTCTCCATACAAACTTTGGGTTTGGTTTTAAACTGTGAAGCCCGGCTCCAATTTTTTTCAAAAATTTCTTCAGCAGGGCACAGTGGGGCCGAGCCGGTCAAAACCTCCAAAAATTTTTGTCGATTTTCATACCTTTTATATTTTTTTTTTCTAAATGTACATTACCTAAAGCTGTCTTCGCCAAATTTTTGAGTCAATCGATTGAAAAATATAAGTGCTACATTTTTTTGAACCGTGCAAGGTTTTGAAAATCTGCAAGAATTTGAGTGACAAGAAGCTTTTGTTCATTCCAATTCATCTCGTTTTAATAGGCACTACAATGATAATTTAACAACACATATAGACGTTTCTAATAGAAAATCATCTCAGGAATTCAATGGTGTATTTCGATATGAGAAATAATGAGTATTTATAAAGTTACCAATAAAATCAATATAACTATGTTGTTTAACGCTGACTTATTTACATTCAGAGTGTCATCTCTTTATCGGTAAAAGCGTATTGAAGGATCTCATCTAGTACAACTAACGTAGAATTTCATCTAGTTTTCAAAAATCATAGTGTCATCTTGCGCTGTTTTGCGCCGAAGGTTTTTTTTTTTTTTATTCAATTCGTTTATTTGATAGGCACAAATGCGTTAGCTTGGCGGTGCCAAATTCTTTTGTTTTTACATTTTGGATATCTTAAAACTAGGAGGTTACAATGTTGAGATATTTTTTTTATACAAGAAAAAAAAAAGTTTACAGCTATCTTAAGACTAGAAATAAGATTCAATATACAAGAGAGGGCCAAAAGATTTTTTTATGAAAAATTTTAAAACAAGGGATTCAGTTTGATATACAAGAGGGGGAGTAATAGTATTTTACGAAATATTTTACAGTTATCTTAAAACTAACAAAAGGTGGAACAAATATTTATGAGAAATTTCACAGATATCTTAAAACTAGGGATACAATTCTATTTACAAGATGGAGGACAAGAGCTTCAATAAAGAGTAAAAATTACAGCTATCTTTAAACTAGGAATACAGAAATCAAATTTGATTTTTTAACGAAGACTTATGCTTGGTCAAGATATTTCAGAGGGGGGCCTATTTCCACATCAGTGTAGCAGCAGGTGTATCGAGGACAGGGGAGAGAAGACGTATATGGTGACAGGGAAAGAAGAGCAAAACTTGCAACTATCGCGCAAACGGGAGATCAGCGAAACAAATTTGCGCCTCAGTCTAGTAAGTCATCGAGTACCGGGTTGGCGGATGGTATTATTCGGACCCGCGGGGAATCCTTAAAAAGTCATCGGACATCAAGTCGCTCTCGCTTCAGTTTCCTTCTATGCAGGCGTAGTGGTAAAGGCGACGGCGGTTACATAGTGGCACTCTGCAGCTGATCGGTTCCACAAGCAAGAGGAAATTTCTAAAAACAAGAAATAAAAGAGAGGGGCTAAATTGGGATATTTATCGTTTTAATGAAATTGTAAATAAGGGACATATAGGGGAGATCGCGATTTGCTAGCATATCCCGGACTGGGACATTGGGTGGTCTACCTCGGGCCCGAAGGGAATCCTTTAACAGAGACCTGGCGTCACAATACTCGGCACAAACCCAGACAACGTGGTCGATGTCGTGATAACCCTCGTCACAAGCGCACAGACTACTCTCCGCAAGCCCAATACGCCGCAAATGTGCATGCAACGTGTAGTGGTTAGACATGAGCCGGGACATTACACGAATAAAATCCCGACCCACATCCATCCCCCTGAACCAAGGCTTCGTTGATACCTTCGGGATAATGGAATGTAGCCATCGTCCAAGTTCACCATTGCTCCATGAGGTTTGCCAACTGTTGAGTGTCCTCTGACGACAAATACTAAAAAATTCGTTGAAGCAGATTGGTCTTTCGTATATGTCACCATTTAATGCGCCCACCTTTGCTAATGAGTCGGCCTTTTCATTGCCCGGGATAGAGCAATGAGAGGGGACCCAAACAAAGGTAATCTGGTAAGATTTTTCAGATAACGTATACAAGGACTCCCGTATCTTCCCCAGAAAATACGGGAATTGTTTTTTGGGCTTCATCGCACGAAGAGCCTCGATAGAGCTGAGGCTGTCCGAGATGATGAAGTAGTGATCTGTGGGCAGAGTGTCGATGATCCCAAGGGTGTACTGAATAGCAGCTAATTCTGCGACGTAAACTGAAGCGGGATCATTGAGCTTGAATGAAGCGGTGATAGTATTATTGAAGATACCGAAGCCAGTGGACCCATCGAGATTCGATCCGTCAGTGTAGAACATTTTGTCACAGTCGACTTCACGGAATTTATTATAAAATATATTGGGGATCACTTGTGGGAGTATATGGTCCGGTATTCCACGAATCTCTTCCTTCATGGATGTGTCGAAGAATACAGTAGAATCAGAAGTATCTAGAAAACGGGCATGGTTGGGATTATACGAAGAAGGATTGATGCTCTGTGCCATGTAGTCGAAGTACAAGGACATAAAACGGGTTTGAGAATTAAGCTCGACGAGTCTTTCGAAGTTTTCAATCACCAACGGGTTCAAGATATCGCATCGAATGAGCAATCGATATGAGAGTTCCCAAAATCGATTTTTCAACGGGAGAACGCCCGACAGCACTTCAAGACTCATCGTATGGGTCGACTGCATGCACCCTAAGGCGATACGCAAACAACGATACTGAATTCTTTCGAGTTTGATGAAATGTATGTTCGCCGCGGAGCGAAAGCAGAAGCATCCGTATTCCATTACCGACAGTATCGTTGTTTGATACAACCTAATTAGGTCTCCTGGGTGGGCACCCCACCATGTTCCAGTTATTGTCCGGAGAAAATTGATCCTTTGTTGGCATTTTTGTTTCAGATACCTAATGTGACATCCCCAGGTACCTTTCGAGTCGAACCAGACCCCGAGATATTTAAATGTGAACAACTGATTGATCGTTACACCCATGAGTAGAAGCTGGAGTTGCGCCGGCTCACGCTTCCTAGAAAAGACGACCAGCTCAGTTTTCTCCGTGGAGAACTCGATACCCAGCTGAAGAGCCCAAGCAGACAAATTGTCCAAAGTATCTTGTAATGGTTCTTGCAAATCGGCAGCTTTGGGCCCTGTAACAGAGACCACCCCGTCGTCTGCAAGTTGCCTTAGCGTGCATGAATTGGCAAGACAATCGTCAATGTCATTCACGTAAAAATTGTAGAGTAGGGGACTTAGACATGAGCCCTGGGGAAGACCCATGTAGCTAAATCGCGATGTTGTTAAGTCGCCATGCGAAAAATGCATATGCTTCTCAGACAACAGGTTTAGCAAAAAGTTATTTAAAATCGGCGAAAGACCATGCTGATGCAGCTTCTCTGAAAGAACATTGATAGAAACTGAGTCAAAAGCCCCCTTAATATCCAAGAAGACTGATGCCATCTGCTCTTTGTTAGCATAGGCCATTTGGATTTCTGTAGAAAGCAACGCAAGGCAATCGTTCGTCCCTTTGCCTTTGCGGAAGCCAAATTGTGTATCTGACAGTAAGCCATTTGCTTCGACCCAATTGTCGAGGCGAAACAAGATCATTTTCTCGAACAACTTCCGGATACAGGAAAGCATTGCAATCGGTCGGTACGAGTTGTGGTCGGAGGCTGGTTTTCCCGGTTTTGCGATGGCGATGACCTTCACTTGCCTCCAGTCGTGAGGAACAATGTTACCCTCAAGGAACTTGTTAAATAAATTCAGCAAACGCCTTTTAGCAGAATCAGGCAGATTCTTCAACAAGTTGAATTTGATTCTGTCTAACCCCGGGGCGTTATTGTTGCACGATAAGAGGGCAAGTGAGAACTCCACCATCGAAAACGGTGTTTCGTTCGCGGTATCGTGAGGAGACGCGGCGTGGTATGTTTTCTGTACCGGGACAGAGTCTGGACAGATCTTCTTGGCGAAGGCGAATATCCAGCGGTTTGAATATTCCACGTTCTCGTTAATACTATTTCGGTTACGCATACGTCGAGCCGTACCCCAAAGAGTGCTCATCGCTGTTTCTCTCGTTAACCCGTCGACGAACCGGCGCCAATAACTGCGTTTCTTGGCTTTCATCAAACACTTCATTCGCTTTTCTAGCGACGCGTACTGTCGATAGCTATCGGGTAACCCGTCGTCCCGAAAGGTTTTATACGCAGTGGACTTTTCCGCGTACAGTTTTGAGCACTCTTTGTCCCACCACAGGGTGGGAGATCGTCCGTGGGTGTTCGCGCCCGGTACTGGTTTAGTCTGAGCTTGATTCGCACTGTCGAGAATCAAGCCAGCCAAAAACCTGTACTCTTCCTCCGGAGGAAGTTCTTGAATGGATTCGATTTTAGCGGATATCGCGGTCGCGTAACTCTTCCAATCAATGTTCCGTGTGAGGTCATATGAGACATTGATTGTTTCTGATGGTCTTGAACCGTTGGCAATTGAAATTACGATAGGCAAATGGTCGCTACCGTGGGGATCAGGGATCACCTTCCACGTGCAATCTAACTGTAGCGAAGTCGAGCATAGAGATAAATCCAACGCGCTTGCGCGTGTTGGTGGTGTAGGAATCCGTGTCATTTCTCCCGTGTTTAAGATGGTCATGTTGAAATTGTCGCAAAGATCTTGGATTAATGTTGATCTGTTATCATCGTGAAGACCACCCCATACCGTACCGTGCGAGTTAAAGTCTCCTAGAACTAGCCGCGGTGCCGGTAGGAATTCCGTGATATTACAAAGCGTTCGGTTCCCTACCGACGCTCTAGGGGGAATGTAGATGGAAGCAATGCTAAGGTATTTGCTTTTGATCCTTATTTCACAAGCGACAACTTCAATGCCTGGTGTCGAAGGGAGGTTAATTCGGTTGAAAGAATAGCACTTTTTGATCCCCAAAAGTACTCCTCCATAGGGGTTTTCTCGATCCAGACGAATTATATTAAAGTCGTGGAAGTTGAGATTTATATCGGAAGTTAGCCAAGTTTCACATAATGCGAAAACATCACATTTTAAACTATTTAGTAAAAATTTAAAGGAATCAATTTTCGGGAGGATACTTCTGCTGTTCCACTGTAGAACAGTGATCGAATCAGTGACCTCGTTCGATGACTTAGCCATCGAAGGATACGATCGCTGCAAGGAGGGGCCATTTAGTAGTCAACTGCTTCAAAAATGTTTGCACTATAGGGAGAAAACGTATCAGAAGGCTTTTAAGAGGATCGGTAACATTGAAAGCTGTGAAAATTAAGTCCACGATGTCAGAAAATTTCATTAGTCCATTACTGGACTGAGTGTCTGTTTGAAAAAGAGGGACACTTGGGGTTTCTGGTGTCCCTGGAAGTGGTGGGTACTCCTTGTTTGAATTAAAATTTCCAAATCCAGGAGCAGATTGCTTCGGCATTAGTGCAGCACTTCCGTTGGATTTATTAGATGTGGTTGGCGCACTCTCAGAGGAGGACACCTTGGGACCCTTACGGGGCAGTCTAGGGGAGGCAGGATTTCTCCGCTTCCTGGACTCCCCCGGGTTAACAAAAGATGTTCCCTCTTGTGGATTATCAGATTCTTGCTCAACAGGAGCCAAAAGAGCAAAGGAGTTTTCGGAAAGGACAGATGGCGAAGCATTCTTTAACATTTCTGCATAAGAGCGCTTCGAGCGTTCCTTGAGGGAGCGCTTAATTTTATCCCCGCGCTGTTTGTACGCAGGGCATGATTTAAGAGCATGCGGAGGGCCCCCGCAGTAAACACACTTTTCAGTGTCTTTGTCACAAGAGTCATCCTCATGCTCTCCACCGCACTTGCCACATCGTTTTTTATTGCCACAAAAGGTGGCTGTGTGGCCCAACTGTTTGCAGTTGCTGCAGTTCATTACCCGCGGTACAAACAGGCGTACAGGCAGGCGAACCCTATCCAGAAGGACATAATTTGGAAGAGACGATCCGGCGAAAGTCACCCGAAGCGAGGCTGATGGTATATAGGATTCTTTATCTCCAGCGAGCGTGTGCAATTTCTTGCAGTCTAATATTTTCACCGGCTTTAGTAGGGGGTTTTTAAAACAGCCAGCCCCATACTTCAGCACGTCCTCGCATGTCAAACTCGCCTCGGTTATGACCCCGTCGACCTCTACATCTACACACGGTACATACACCCTATAATGCTGCGTAAAGCGGGTACAGGAAGCAATCCCGTTTGCCTGTGCGAGGTCGCTAACAACAATTTTTAACTTATTCGCGCGAACCTTTGTAATCTGGGTCACGGCCGAGTAATGCTCTGTCAGATCACGTGATATTTTCAAAATATCAAATGATTTATTGGTGGTCCGGAAGTAAACCACAAATGGCCCAGTCGAGTTCTCTGGGTATGCTTTTAGGCGAGGGGGTTTGGTAGGAGGCTTATCAGGGGATGTTTCATCATCCATATTATCATCGGTGGGCTGACCGTCGAGGGACATTTTAGCGCGAGATCAGCACTTCGCGCAAAGAACGATAAAAAGAGCAGTAACGGAATGTATCAAGGGCAAAACAGAAAATAATAGTAGAAGGGAAACAGGTACTTATCTTTTCGATGCCGATGACCTTTGCTGGGACTGGCTGACAATACCAGCACGACACACTTTGTTTTCGAAACAAAGGCCTAGCAATCACAACTGGCTTTGACACTGCACTGAGCACTGGACACAATAAAAACTGAGCCGGGGAAGGCAACTGCAAAAGCACTAGCACACGTCTTATCCGAGCGCAAGTCGAACAACGAATCATTGCGCCGAAGGTTGATATTTGGACATTTGTAAAATTAGTTTTTTTTCATGGAGACACATGGTATTTTTTGATTTCATAAAGTTTTGCATTATTATTCACCGGTGGTTTTTTTTCTGAATGCTGCTTGTAAATTCAAGGTTTGGGGCGATTTCCTTGATACAAATATAAGTATGCCTTAACCGTCTTGCAACTATGACTCGTGTTTCTACATTTTCACAGTTATCTGCAGTATAGAAAAATTCAAATAAATACAAGCGAACGAGGCAAACTAACTGCTACTATTATTATATCTTTCCATGAATCCTATTTATTTTGTACGTATTGGTCGTTAGCTTTACTGGTGACCGATGTAAGGTAAACACGTGAGTGTGGGAAGTGTTCTGTTTTACCTGCTTTTTAGTTATGGTCAGTAATGCAACATTTGTTTTCAAGTGCAAATTCCCTATTGAATCTATCAAAATCAACAATCAAATTCAAAATCTACCTCAATAATTCACTTCCAAATTGATGAGAGTTTCATGCAAAAACGCTCATACCTCTATTTCAAATCATACACATACATATGTTTTCGTACAAAAACCAAGTCAGTACCCACAAGGAGAGATATTCATATCATCATTGGAATTGAAAATCAATGGAAAAGTATTAAGCGGCTTAGCTGCAATATGCATCGTATGAGCAACTGTGAATAGAGCATAGTAGGGCATGATTTGAGATCTTCATCAAAATCAAATAAATCATCTTTTAATAGCTTTGGCGATAACTATGAATAAATAAACCAATAAAACAAAAAATTAAGGTATTCTATCAAACACCTTAAGATCTTTTATAACTATTCTAACTATTCTAAACTATTCTAAACGCATACGTTCATAAATTAGTACATGAAGATTATCTCTTAAAGAGCTATGAAGGGAAGATTTTTCCAATGATGGTATTCAGATTAGACTGAAGATCTATAAACAAATGTATAAAATTACATCATTTTTTATTCGCCAGATTTCGATAAATTGGAACCACTTTAGCTAAGTCGTTACTAAGGACTACCCTAGGAAATCAAAATGTTTCTGTTTACTTACGAAGTATCTGGTTTGAGAAGTTAATAAAATTCACTTTTTCGAAATTTAAAAAAAAAATAACTTTTAGAGCCACCCTACGCTGTCGAATTTTCATTTTAGCGTCCTAATTTAATCAAAATCGAGTTCAGCGCACCAAAATTACGCTTAGATGATATTTTCATTCATTTTAAACTACTTTTGAGGTTTTGTCCAGCTTTTGTATGGAGTGGATCCACTGTGCCGGGGTTTCCTGGGACCCAAAACTTTCGCTATTTTTTTTCGTTCTGCTCCCCGATCGATGCGCTATTTCTGAAATAGGTTGCTTATATCTTTTATGTCTATATCCTGTTCTGTAGGCTCCCAAAGTATCTCAGCAGAAGGATTTACCGTACTGTAACGGAAAGCGTTAGGGGACAACACTTCAGTGCACCCCCCGATTTCAAAGTTTGTTATACACAAATAGCACATTTTTAGAAAGGTGTTGATGAGTACTATTAGCTTTTGAAATTATTTCATAGATATCGTGCATTGTTTTCGTGAAAAATTAAAAAAAAACATGATTTTTGTGTTAGGGGACCACGCAAAAATGGTCAACTTTTGCCCCCCCTTTTATCCGGCAATCCATTCACTCAAAAAATCTGCGTCCAAAGATGAAATCTTTGTACAATATGTATACAATAAAATGGCATTAAAGACTACTCCAAATTAATTTTATTGCGAACATACCGATGTGATACGGGAAGATATATTCAATTATTAAAAACGAGTCTTAAATGTATACCTGGTTTTTATTGACGAGCGTCATAAAATTCTTTTAAAGATTTTCTATATATCTATGATTTGGGAGCCTTAAACCTATACCAACATATTTCAGAACAACTTTTACTTATATTAGCAGATTTATTTTCATGAGGTAAGCAATTCAAGTGCGTGGAATGTGTGAAAGTCTTCTTTTGCTCTACAGTGTAATATCAATTCTGTTATGTATCAATTCAAATAACGTATCATTTCCCCTTCGTACGATATCCTGCTCTGATAAGCAATCGCCCAGTTGTTTTTAGCGAATTGTAGGGGAAAACCCGATGTAGTTATCACTCACTCCGCCACTCACGAGTTCGTTCGTGGCCGCAGTTATCCTGTGGTCGACCGTTGCCAACCACGAAGCTCAGTCATAGTTGAGTCACAATCCGAAACGGTAGCGTAATAATGAAAAGACCTCCGCCGCAACTAACCACCCGTGTCTAGTAGTGTCCTTTGTGCTTAGAAAGGGTGAGAAAAAAAAAGAATTCTAAAAATAACACTCCTTGAACCCCTTTTTCGATTAGTATTTGTCGGTGGTCGCGGTGGTAGTGCCAGAGGAGGGCAATAGTATGTACTAGGAAGGACGCCACGACAGAACCGCATAACGGAAAGGGATTGTCGATTAAGAGGAACGGGTAGGAATGGAAGCACCACGGGTGTGATGAGCATAATAAAAAGTGGAAAATGATGTCGGTCGGGTGTGGGCACTGCGACAGCATTTAGCTGTGTGCTAGTACTTTTGATGCGCTCGGTGGCAGTGATAGCAGCAGCGGGTTATGGTGATCTTTCTCGTAGTTAGCAGCTAAGTGGCAGTGACGTTGAAATTTCGGATTAACACAGTTAATGCCCGCTTGGAAAACCCGTCCGGATTAAGCTGATGGTCATTTTTGCTGCAGACGTCTGAGATTGTGATCGGATTATCTACGTCAGTACGAGATTACCCTGCTGAACGAAGGATATAAATTAGTCCATGAATGTTTAATGTTACATAAGCTAGAAAGCATATTGGAAGTTTGCAAACCAAAGAAAATTGGAATAAAATGTAACGAAGAACCGAGCCTACGAGAAGTTTTGAAAACGTATGTGCATCAACCGAACATGGCCCATCAATGATGGAGAGCGGGTTACTGGATTACATTATATAATGATACCAACTAGTATTGCAGAGTAGTGTTTGTGATTGTGAGTCCTTCCGAACAAAGTGGGGGCGTGAGTATCGAATGTATGAAATTAGCCGATCAACTCGGTTCGTGACTGACTTCCTAGTAGCACTGGAGCAGTACGCATCGTGAGTGCACATCAATCCGTTCCATATACCGGTCTTTGTTCTATAGTGTACTGTGACGTCTCGCGACAGCGAAAGCAAAAGAACAGCAGCAAAACAAAATGAAGCTAATTATAGTGGACAAGCTTACTTGGGAAGTGTGCTAGTACGGACACGGAATACGGAATGTGACATTATAAAATAAAAGCTTTGTTCTGTAAGCGTCATAATCGAACTTTGTTGATTGAATTGCGCTCGAAAGCAGACGACGAGAACAACGAAGAAAGTGTGCGATTTTATAGCCGTAGCTAGTGTTGTTGGACAATCTGCTTTGCGTGGGAGTTGCGTCTGGTGTGAAAAGTATCTGCAATCGATAACAGAAGGCAAAAATCGTGAAATCCTGCCCAGCAGCGTTGTTCACAGTAGACGACATCGCTCGTGTGTGTGTGTGTGTGCGTCAGTGAGAGAGTTCCCGAAGTGAATCGAGTGTGTTATAATGCTAGACCAACTGGCAATCATCTACATAAAGGCGTCGACAAACGATCGATCCCGGATTGAATATCATGCTCACAGAGCACCTCCACCGACAGCAGCAACCGAAACACGAAGAAGGTGCCGTCACAACACTACGCAAAACACTTGCCAAACAAAGCAGCAAACTAGCACGGAATCCATTCTGCTCATCCCAAGATAATTTGGGTGCTTCCGAGTATCGGAAAGACCGCAGAGTACATGGGCTTCAGCTTCCCTTGCATCCTCTCCAGCTAGTCGGTTGGTTTGCGCTGGTTGTTTTCGGTTACTCGACTTTTGCCGTGCTGATTCCAGCGCTGAAACCATCGGTGCAGGAACCGCTGTACTATCTGCTAGCTACGCTCTATTTGCTACATCTGGCTTCGCACCTGGCAGCACTGCTACTCGATCCAGCCGACATCGAACTGCGACGCAAAAGTACCCGAACTGTTGTGCCCGAGTTTGACCGCAGTAAGCATTCGCACGTGATTGAGAACGGACGGTGCCATCTGTGCAACATCAAGACAACCAGCCATCGGACGAAACATTGCAGTGTCTGTAACAAGTGCGTCGGTACGTTCGATCATCATTGCAAATGGTTAAATCACTGTGTTGGTGGTCGAAACTATGTGGCTTTCCTTATGTGCGTGGTTAGTGCTGTCATCGCAGCGTTGGTCATTTTGGCCGCCGCTGTCCTAGAGATTGTACTGTATCACGTGCAACCTGAATGGTTGAACCTCACCTGGTTCGGTTTTGCGAGTGACACAAACAGCTCCACTATTGTTGATTACCCGAGCACGGATCGGAACAATGAAACGCTTTCCACCAGTCCGACACTTTGGGAAAATATAACTATCACTGCTCAGGATTTGTTGCTAAACCAAACAATCTTCATCAGTTCCTCGGAGAACACAACGGAAGCCATCGACTATGGTACGGAAAAGCCCGTTGAAGCCACTGGAATCAGCACCAACAATACGATAGTTTTGGCTTTCATAGGATTTCTCGGGATCCTCGCAGCTGTAGCAGCAGGTCTCCTCATACATCTCTGTTGCTTTCACATTTACATTTCATTTCTTGGTCTCACCACCTACGAGTACATCCGCAACAGCCGCCAAAATGTGATGACCAATGTACCAACGAATGCTCAGGTTTCTCAAAACCTCGCGAATGGCCCTTCGACGACTAC
Source organism: Topomyia yanbarensis (assembly GCF_030247195.1). NCBI lineage: Eukaryota > Metazoa > Arthropoda > Insecta > Diptera > Culicidae > Topomyia > Topomyia yanbarensis. Next base: position 6,445,173 of record NC_080671.1, read on the forward strand.
ATCAACCACAGCTACCATTTCCAAGGTATCAGTACTTACGAACTGCACTAAACCCAATGACTCCATACCGGAAGTTTACGTTTGTTCCTCCGTAAACCCACTTATCCTACCGGTATCGGGTACCCTGAACGATCTGAACCGACAGCGACCTCGTACTTTGCATTGCTGTGATAACTCGAAGGAATGTACCAACAACATTACTTCGGCAGGGCTTCGAAATCTGGATACGCTCTCGTTGACGACCGTTGGTACCAGTGCTTCAGCAGGAACCTCCGCGCATCAAAAGGCAGCTTTCTATCTGTGCTCGATGCTGGAAGAGCGTAACGTTGCAGCGGTTACAGGTCATCCCCGAGATAAATGTGAATCAAGATCATTCCACTGTTGTTCCCAGTTTCGACAGACGACAGTCAATGGGGAAGACTTCGAAACGACGACTACGTCCGAATCGTACGTCCAGTATAGCGAACAGTGCACGTTCTGTAGCTTCAAGGTGAAACCCTCCAGGAATGCGCTGGATAAGAACGAACAAATTGCTGCCCTACAGGAGAAACGGTGTTGTGCTAAGTCTCTAACAAAGCATCACCGGTGGAAGAGGAAATGGAATTGTTGCTCCAACGTACCGGACAGCCCAGATGTTCCCGGTGATCCACTGAGATCCATATCGGCTGTAGTTCAGCAACAACAGAAACGTAATGTGCCGCAATCGTTTCCCACGATTACCAATGTGGTAGAACATAATCATTTACAGGAGGAGCAGCAGCAGCAGTTGAATCATAACGAACTGACAAATAATGAAAATTGTGCCAATAACAATAGGAATAATAACTGTGTTAGCAACAATAACTGTAGCAACAATAGTACCGTTAGCAGTATCAGCAATGGGAATGAATATTTTGATAATCTAACGTCGGTTGGAGAGCATAACGCTATCAACAATAACAATATCATCTACACTAGCACCAGCTCGACTAGTAGCGACAACAACAATCGAATCCTAAACGACGCTAACGGCAATGATGTAACGCTACTGTCCAACAGCGCCTCCCCGGTACCCAAACGTCCTAGAGCCCGATCGGTGCGTCCTTGGCCAGTAGTTCGTCTCCGTCATATGATCAGAATGATAGATCGTTACCGTAGACCACGTTGCCGACCGGGAGCTCCCTTGGCTGCGGCAAACATCAAGCAAAACCAGGTGCGACCTTTGTCAACAACCGAGTGTTCATCCGCTGTTGTCAACTGCGGACAAGGATCAACCTCAATTCTAAATCACGGAGTGATCCTTCCCACATCGGCAATCCGCAACGAAGCACCCCCGACGATGCCAGCCTTGCCGCACCCCGCCCGACGTAAGCTCAAAAATACCACCGATGATCTACGCGATCTTGCCGATACGCTCGCTTTCGTACAGCAACAGCAGCAGCAGCAATTTAACTCTCATAATCAACTTCAACCGACGACGGTTCGAATACCGGTCCACCCGTCGTACCGTCGCAGTCGACGGAAGAACCTAATACGTAATCGCAGCCCTACGCTGTCACCGATCCACGAATCCGGCCTATCCAATCCAGCTTCGCCGAAGCCATGTCGGCACTCGTGCTCTGCCAGTATTTCTTCGCTGACTTCCGGTGCGGTGGCAGTGAATGTGTGCGGTTCCGGCAGCGTTGGTGGCGGAACCCGCGGATCTCCTGTAGATAGATATGCTTGAATAACAGTGAACATTGTGTCGGCGTTTCCGTACTGTATCCACGTATACTCGCTTCATCTTGTGTCATACACTTGAACCGGATTTTCTTCTACCTTCCCACTATCTCTTTCTCTCGATGTGTGCGTATTCTCGTGACACAAACCATGTGTTAATATGTTAATATGAAGTCGTGTTACAAGTTTTAGCTAAAAAGGAACAAATGTATAGTGAAAACAAATATTTGTAAAACAACGAAATTGAAATTTCTAAACACGTTTAAAGTGGAGTAATGATCAAACGTTCAAATTGTTTACTTTTTTTGGGAAAAGCGAGTATTTTTTGTAAGAATTTGAAGCCCGTTGATAACGAGGAGAAACCAATATCTAAACTAATGTTAGTTAAACAAATAAGTGATTGTGAGACACAATTCCTCGAGGATTAAAAAAACGCGAGAAGTTCGTCCGATATATTATCATGATAAATATATTTGTTTTATAAAGCAGAAGAGAGGTTTTAAACGAGAAAAGATATAGTAATAAAATATTTGTTTCAAGAAAAAGTAGAAAATTAAATTGAGTGTCTGGGCAATGATGATTTCCCGAGAAATGGCAGGATAATGGTGCTTCACTTGTTGTCTACACCGCTCTGTCGGTTCCGTTCGTCCTTCGATTATGATTTCATAGCGTGTGCGCTGACAATGGTGCAGGAAGATAAAATGAGTGTAATTTGTCATTTTTTTATCGGAACGAGTGACCGTGAGGTGGGCAGAGGGAGGGGGGTTGTGCGGGACGATGAATGTTATAGATAAAATATTAAATATTGTACTCAGTGCGTTCTAGTAGCTTTATAGTGGTTAGCTGACCAACGCTTTTTTTCTGCACTTCGTGTGTGTGTTTACTTTTATACTTTTGTTTACAGCTGCTAATAATATACAGGGTGTTTGGTTCATGGTTAAGAACCTCTCGAGGGATGATTGACTGTCATATTTGGAGAAAAAAACCGTTCTACACATACCATGAAATCTCAACCGTTACTAAGTTATTGAAATTTTTGTTTTAAAAACTTATTTGTCTTAAAATAGCTCTAACTTAAAAAATATACTTTGTATTTCAAATCTTTTGGATCCATTGGATAGGTGAGAAAATTTTCCACTGAAAAATGTCCTCAAATGTTTCAGCTAATGAGGTTAAGTAATCTTTTCACAGTAATTTATTTAAAATTTAACAATTTTGATCAATTTTTCGTTCACTTCGCGAAAATCTTAATAGTTAACATCACTATTTTAATAATTCAAATTGTTAGTCTTGAAAAGTTGTATAATTTGTTCTTTGACATGATACACTTATCTTGTCTTGTTTTCATATGTTTGGGTTATTCAACTTGGATATTTCAAACTCATATTCACTAATACTAGCTCTTATTGAAAAAGTATGGCACTTATTGTACCTTTTCTTATTTTTATTCGAAAGCCAGGAAAATTTTGCAGAGAAAAATGTATTGATACCTTTCAGTTAAGTGAATTTAGTATTCTTTTAGAAGTTAATTAGTTTAAAGTTAGTGTTATTATTAGCATTTTTGCTATTTTATTAAAATAATAAATAATAAACTTCACCATTATTATCATGGAATTAATGCATCGCAGCAAGTTCTACAATTCTTCCTTTGACTCCATTCAATTATCTCTTTTAGTTTCGAAGCAAAATCATTTTTATCTTCTCGTTTCATATGCAAAAACAACGATTTCGAACCCACTGCATTTGTGATGAGGTCATGCTGTGTTAACTATTAAATTGCAGCGAAATGAAAAGCGATAGGGATAAAGTGTTAAATAACAAATTGTAGAGAATATTAAGGGGCACCAAATGAACAATAGTGACGATAAATTTAGGTGATTAATAATTACAATAATTACAAAAATCACCAAAAAACGCAAATTTTGAGTTATTTTACTAGTGAAAAGTCATGTAGTACACTTAACTAAAAGATATCTGTACATGCATCGAAAGGAAATTTTCTAAGCTTTCCAATGAAGCCCTGGTAATAGCGATGTAAAGCATATTTTTTTTAGATTAGAGACTTTTAAGAACTTGCAAGTCAGATACAGAAAAAGTTTGGAAGTGGAATTACAAGGAAAGGAGAAGAGATAGGAATATTATGCAGAAGAACAAATTATGAATCGTCCTCAAACCCACCTTTCGGATAATAGATATTGCTACAATCATAATTCATTATTCTGGGAAAATTAACAAAAACCTCATCCAAAACACTAACTTTTAACTACTTTACAACTAAAAGGTAATTAAAACTAAATAACTAAAAGTTATGAGAACACCATTCAATAGGAAATTTTTTCACCTTTTGAATGGAACTAAAAGATTTAAAATACAAAGTATACTTTTAAAGTTAGAGATATTTTAAAATAGATAAGTTTTTTACACAAAAAGTTCAATAACTCTGTAACGGTTGAGATTTGATGGTATGTGTAGAAAGATTTTTTCTCCAAATATACAGTAAATCACCCCTCGAGAGATTCTTACTCCTGAACCAAACACCCTGTATTGCATTGCTTGCTAGGCCCAAACAAGTTTCGATTTCATTAATTCTCATCAGCTTAATCAGAACTCCTTTTCTTGCGGGACTAGGAGTTTGCTCAGAAACACAAATATTGTTTTCATAGTTTTGTGGAAATAGCGTCCTTCTGGCGCTGTCGTAGAAGCCCATGTGAATCCAATATAATTTCGAATTTCAATCTTCTAGACGTTTTAATAATGTAAACTAAATGGTTAGTAGAACAAAACGTGACGAAACAGGTGTATAAGTCATCATTCGTAAAGCTAGTGTCAGCATTTAACATTTTGCGCCGTCATAAGTTTCCGATATGTGTACCAGGGCGTTGTTGAGCGTGCAGTTTACAGTGTATTTCGTACATATAAACGGGAAAAATATAGTTCCCAAAATCATGAATAAAGTGTCATGAATTCTGGAGCAAAACAGAACCGTGAACAAAAATCATGAAAACAGGACCGTGAACCAAAATCATGACCTTTATAATTATGTTTAATTGCCCTTCAGTAACGCCTGCGTCACGCTTTTATTAGTAGAAAAAATTGTTTTTGTTATTTTTTTTTTTTATTCAAATCGTTTATTTGATAAGGCACGTTGCGTTAGCTTAAAGGTGCCAATTTTGTTTTGTTTTACATTTTAAATTGCTTAAAACTAGGGGATTACATATTGATTTTTTTTAAAATGAAACTAATGCGATTTTATAGCTATCTTATATATCTACACAAGGTGATAATATTATTTTCGTAAGATTAGGGGGGTCATTTAGTTTTTGTGGCAATATGGTTTGACAATTTTATCAGTGAGATTATTGGAGCAAATAATGTTTAACTAAGGGGGACAATTTTTTACGACTAACTTAAAACTAGGAATAACTAGAGGGCATGATTGAATTTTGTAAAGATTCGTAATTATAGTTATTTTTGTGGGTAGTAGAGTTGGGCATTTTCAACGAGATTATATAATATAATAGTTAAAACTAGAAGAGACAAGAAGAGCTAAATGCTTCGTGATGATATTGGGGGGGAGGGGGTAGTGGTGTTACTTCTGGGTATAAGAGTCAGGGGAGGGAGGGTAGACAAAGATGGCAGGAAGAGAAAATTATTTCAGTTTCAGGCATCGTGAGATCAACGGATGGATTACAAACTCGGGTGGCCTTCATCAGGGGAATCATGTACTGGGACGCCGGGTGGTCCTCCTCAAGATGGCAGGGGTTTTTCCAGACGATTTCGTAGTACGGCTCAGATGTGGATCGGCTACATTTCGAGTTAAGCGTGTTATGTTCGTGCCGTAGGTCCCGTGTTTGTTGGCTCATTCGATACAGATGCTTTGATACAGGTGGAAGAGGGTTCTGAGAATGATAAGGAAAATAAGAAGGGGCAGTTAGACTTGTATATTGATGGTTTTCACAAAGGTGTATATAAGGGACATATAGAGGACATCGCGGCTTGCCAGCACATCTCGAACCGGGACGTTGGTTGGTCTTCCTCGGGCCCGCAGGGTATCCACTAGCCGAGACCTAGCGGAACTGTACTCGGTGCACGCCCAGACAATGTGCTCGATGTCGTGATAGCCGTCGCCACAAGCGCAGATACCACTATCCACGAGCCCAATACGCCGGAGATGTGCATCCAGCGTGTAATGGTTTGCCATGAGTCGGGACATCACACGAATGAAGTCACGACCCACATCCATCCCCTTGAACCAAGGTTTCGTCGATACCTTAGGGATTATCGAATGTAGCCACCTTCCCAGCTCTCCACTGCTCCACGAAGTTTGCCAACTTTCGAGGGTTCTCTGATGAGTAATACTGAAAAATTCGCTGAAGCAAATTGGTCTTTCGTAAACGTCTCCTTCTAAGGCACCCACCTTAGCTAAGGAGTCTGCCTTCTCATTGCCCGGAATGGAGCAATGAGAAGGGACCCATACCAAGGTAATCTGGAAAGAGTTGTCAGATAAAGCACTCAGTAGCTCCCGTATTTTCCCCAAAAAATACGAGGAGTGCTTTCCATGTTTCATCGAGCGAATAGCGTCAATAGAACTGAGGCTATCCGAAACGATGAAGTAATGGCCTGCGGGTAATGTTTCAATGACTCCAAGGGTATACTGAATGGCAGCTAGTTCTGCGGCGTAAACTGAAGCAGGGTCACTGAGTTTGTAGGAGGCGGTGAACTTTTGATTGAAAATACCGAAGCCAGTGGATCCTTCGAGGTTTGATCCGTCAGTATAGAACATCTTAGAACAGTCGACTTCTCGGAATTTATTATAAAAAATGTTTGGAACCACTTGTGGGCGTATGTGGTCCGGAATTCCACTAATCTCGTCTTTCATGGATGTGTCGAAGAAAACAGTAGATTCAGAAGTATTTATGAAATGCACACGGTTGGGATTGTAAGAAGAAGGGTTAATATTCTGCCCCATGTAGTCAAAGTACAGGGACATGAAACGGGTCTGAGAATTGAGCTCAACAAGCCTTTCGAAATTTTCAATCACGACCGGGTTCAAGATATCGCATCGAATGAGCAATCGATATGAGAGTTCCCAAAATCGATTTTTCAACGGGAGAACGCCCGACAGCACTTCGAGACTCATCGTATGGGTCGACTGCATGCACCCTAAGGCGATACGCAAACAACGATACTGAATTCTTTCGAGTTTGATGAAATGTATGTTCGCGGCGGAGCGAAAGCAGAAGCATCCGTATTCCATTACCGACAGTATCGTTGTTTGATACAACCTAATTAGGTCTCCTGGGTGGGCACCCCACCATGTTCCGGTTATTGTACGAAGAAAGTTGATCCTTTGCTGGCATTTCTGTTTCAGATACCGAATATGGCATCCCCAAGTACCTTTCGAGTCGAACCAGACCCCTAGATATTTTACTGTGAAGACCTGAGCGATAGTTTGACCCATTAATAGAAGCTGTAGTTGTGCTGGTTCACGCTTCCTTGAAAATACTACTAGCTCAGTTTTCTCCGTGGAGAATTCGATACCCAGCTTAATAGCCCAAGCAGACAAATTGTCCAAGGTATTCTGTAATGGTCCTTGTAGATCGACAGCTTTGGGTCCCGTAACAGACACCACGCCATCGTCTGCAAGTTGCCTTAACGTGCAGGAATTGTCAAGACATTCATCAATGTCGTTGACGTAGAAATTGTATAACAGGGGGCTTAGACATGAGCCCTGGGGAAGGCCCATGTAGCTAAATCGTGATGTCGATAAGTCACCATGCGAAAAATGCATGTGCTTTTCCGACAACAAGTTTAGTAAAAAGTTGTTTAAAGTCACTGAAAGACCATGCTGATGCAGCTTCTCTGAAAGAATGTTGATCGAAACTGAATCAAAAGCCCCCTTTATATCTAGGAACACTGATGCCATCTGCTCTTTGCTAGCATAGGCCATTTGAATTTCAGTTGAGAGCAACGCAAGACAATCGTTCGTCCCTTTGCCTTTGCGAAAGCCAAATTGTGTATCTGACAGTAAGCCATTTGCTTCGACCCAATTGTCGAGGCGGGATAGGATCATTTTCTCGAACAACTTCCGGATACAGGATAGCATTGCGATCGGACGATACGAATTATGGTCGGAGGCTGGTTTTCCTGGTTTTTGGATGGCGATGACCTTCACTTGCCTCCAATCGTGTGGGACAATGTTAGCCTCAAGAAACTTATTAAATAAGTTCAACAAGCGTCTCTTGGCAGAGTCTGGCAGATTCTTCAACAAGTTGAATTTGATTCTGTCTGGCCCTGGAGCTTTATTGTTACACGACAAGAGAGCAAGTGAGAACTCCACCATCGAAAAAGGTGTTTCGTTCGCGTTATCGTGACGGGACGCGGCGCGGTAGATCTTCTGTGCCGGGGCGGAATCCGGACAAACCTTCTTAGCGAAATCGAATATCCAACGGTTTGAATATTCCACGCTCTCATTAGTACTGTTTCGATTTCGCATACGTCGGGCTGTTCCCCAAAGAGTGCTCATCGATGTTTCTCTCGTTAATCCGTCGACGAACCGGCGCCAATAACCGCGTTTTTTGACTTTCATCAAACTCTTCATTCGCTTGTCTAACGTCGCGTACTGTCGAAAACTAGCGGGTAACCCGTCGTTCCGGAAGGTCTTAAACGCGGCGGCCTTCTCTGCGTACACGTCTGAGCACTCTTTATCCCACCAGGGATTGGGAGAACGTTTTTGTATGTTCGCGCCGGGTACTGGCTTAGTCTGAGCTTGATTCGCGCTGTCGAGAATCAAGCCAGCCAAAAAGCTGTACTCTTCCTCCGAAGGAAGTTCTTGGGTAGATTCGATGTTGTCGGATATCGCGGCAGCATAGCTCTTCCAATCGATATTTCGTGTGAGGTCATACGAAATATTGATTGATTTCAATGGCCTTGAACCGTTATTGATTGAGACTACAATCGGCAGATGGTCGCTGCCGTGGGGATCAGGAATTACCTTCCACGTGCAATTTAACCGCAGCGATGTTGAGCAAAGGGACAAGTCTAAGGCGCTCGGGCGCGCTGGAGGAGCAGGAATCCGTGTCATTTCACCCGTGTTTAAAATTGTCAAATTGAAGTTGTCGCAAAGATCCTGAATTAAGGAAGACCGGTTATCATCATAGAGGCAACCCCATGCTGTACCGTGAGAGTTAAAGTCTCCTAAAACTAGTCGCGGTGCTGGCAGAGATTCTAAGATGTCTTGTAGCCGTCGGTGCCCAACCGCGGTGTTGGGGGGAATATATATGGAAGCTATGCAAAGGCTTTTGCCTTTGGTTGTTACTTGACAAGCGACAACTTCAATACCTGTTATCGAGGGAAGGTTAATTCTGTAGAAGGAATAGCACTTTTTGATCCCCAAAAGCACTCCTCCATAGGGGGTGTCTCGATCCAGGCGAATAATATTAAAGTCGTGGAAGTTGAGATCTATGTCGGAAGTTAACCAAGTTTCACATAATGCAAATGCATCACAACTCAAATTATTTATTAAAATTTTGAAGGAATCGATTTTCGGGATGATACTTCTGCAATTCCACTGTAGAACAGTGATCAAATCCGTGACCTCGTTCGATGAGTTAGCCATCGAAGGATACAATCGCTGAGAGGAGGGGCCATTTAGCAGTCAACTGCTTCAAAAATGTTCTCACTGTAGGGAGAAAAGCTAACATAAGACTTTTAATAGGATCAGTAATATTGAAAGTTTTTATTATCCAGTCCACTATGTCCGAGAGTTTTATAATTCCAGTACTGTGATTACTCTCGAACTGAAACAGAGGAACACTTGGGATTTTTGATGTTCCTGGAAGTGCTGGGAACTCCTTCTCTGAGCTTAATCCTCCGAGACCAGGAGCTAATTGCTTCGGTTTGGTTGCAACACTTCCAATAGATGTGACTTTCGGAGCCCCGTCAAGGGACACCTTCTGGCCTTTACAAGGAACTTTACGAGAGGAAATGTTCCTCCTCTTCCTATAAATTCTAGGCACCCTAGTAGATGTTCCCTCTTGTGGGTTACCAGCCTCGCCCTCGTCAGGAGGCAAGTGAGTATAGATGTTTGCTGAGGATGGTGGCGTAGCATTCTTTAACATTTCTGCGAAAGAATGTTTGGATCGTCCCGCAAGGGAACGTTTCAGTTTATCCCCGCGTAGTTTGTACGCGGGACATGCCGAGATATCATGCAGACTCTCCGCACAGTAAGGACACTTTTCGGCTTGCCTACTGCACGAATCATCTAGATGATTCTCCCCGCATTTTCCACAGCGGGCCTTATTGCTACAATGGGTGGCTGTGTGACCCAATTGTTTACACTTTGTGCAATTCATGACCCGCGGCACAAACAGACGCACAGGCAGACGAACCTTGTGCAAGAGGACGAAATTTGGCAAAGCGGTACCAGCGAAGGTCACCCGATAAGAGTTTGATTGGGGGTACGTTTTTGAACCATCCCCCGCAACTACTACTGAGTGCAAACGTTTGCACTCAAGTATTTTAACTGGCTGAAGTAAGCGGTCTCTGAATCGGCCAACCCCGTACTTCAGCAGATCCTCGCACGTCAAACTCTCATCGGTTACGACGCCTTCGGATTGTACTCTTACAGCCGGAATATACACGTTATAATCCCGCGTAAAGTGCTCACAGCAAGCAATATCATTTGCCTGCTTTGAGTTGGCTAGCAACACCCTTATCTTGTCCGAGCGGACCTTTGAAATTTCGGTCACAGCCGAGAACCGTTCCGTCAGGTCTCTAGAAATCTGAAGAAGATTCAGTGATTTAGTCTTGGGCCGAAAGAAGACCACAAATGGACCAGTTGAGAGTTCTGGATAGCATTTGGGCCGAGGGGGAGCCTTAGAAGTTGAACCCGATTCAACTTCCATTTGACCATCCGGAGAGGGAACCATAGAAAACGTCAACGCACGGGGTCAGCGCCCGCGCAGACGGAAGAAAGCAATAAATGTGTTACAAATGACAAAAATCACTTAGCTTTAAACTGGTGTCCAACGACGAACCGATCCAGCTTATACAGCTGGCTATTGTTTAATCCTCACACGCGAACAAAAGACTGAGGACCGAACCGAACTGGCAAAATAACCTTGAATGCGGATTAACACTATTCTTTATCGCCTCACACAGCACTACGGACTAGAAAAAAACAACCTCTGTCTCGATGGAGAGCTCGAAAACGAATGAATTGTTTTTGTTATGTGAACTTCCTTCATGTTTTCCGCCATGTCATTACCAAATCGATTTTCTATACGTGAACTAGTACACATCTTTAAGAACAGGATTCATAAAACCAAATAATGACTTACGATGTTATCCATAGATTTAGTATCAAACGCTCACTAAATCAAAAGTCTGGATACTTCCTCGTGAACTATTTCACGAAACTCGGAATTCTATTCATGAATCCATACAATCCTCGTGAACTAATTCATGAATCTTCATATATTAGTCACGATCCAATATCCGTGCTCGAGAAATAGTTCTCAAAATCGTGAAATATTATTCATGTATTCGTGAACTAGTTCATGATTCCTAGTATAGTAGTCCCGACATACCATTCGTGGTCGTGAAAGAGCTCACGAAATCATGAAATATGTATTCGTGAACTGGTTAATGATTCCTAGTACTTGACTAGGATCTATCTTGCGTGCTTGTGATATTTGTTTATTTATTTCTCATTTTTCATCTGACCCGTGTTGGTCTACATGAAATTTAGGAGATATCCCTAATCATTTTCAATTTCATGCAACATGATCATAAAATTTTCACGGAAACTATTACACAAAATCTAGAGTATTATTTTTGTTCCATGCACTATTCCATGAAATGTCATATATGTCCAGCTGCTAGCAACCAGCAAGTGCCACGAGCAGTAGACATAATAAAATTATTAGGACCTAGAACATCGTTATTTATTTGATAAGATTCAGTGTGATGTCTCGACAGAACAGAAAAACTGTGCTGAGCATCCTAAATACTTTATAGAGCCACAAATCGTGTTCGTGATATAGTTCATGGAACAAGATCCCGCCTATTGGTCACACATTAATGTTCCTGATTATATTGTCGCGATACTCCGAGTACAAAAACCGATAATAACCAAAAAACAGATCGCGATAAGGCGAAGAGAAATTACGAATATCATAATAAAACTGCTGATGTCATGAACATCTGTCATATCACTTCACGTGTCAAATTCATGACTAAGATCCTAAAACCAACAACATAAATCATAGGGGGAACTGGACCAATTCGGATCTAGTAAGGGATTATGAGCTATAGAACTAGAAAGTGTGAACCAATTCACAAATAAATATTTTTTCTTGAAAGCCTGATCAATTGCGCACATTTTTTTTCTAAGGCGACTTTTTCCAATCTTTTACCATATTGTGCATAACCGTGCGCAAAAGTACATGAAAGGTTCGATTTACCTCAACCCTGTTCCGATTCGGACCACCCATTTCATATCGATTATTTGCAATAGAAATGAATTCCTATTTTTGGTCCAAGTTATTTCTTTTTGTTTTTCACTAAATTTCGAATCGTGAAATAAATTGATATATAAAACTTTGTAGTAAATATACCAAAAAAGCAAGAGCTGGGCCAAATTACCTAAAATAGGTTATGAGCTATAACGTCGAAACCTGTCAACCAATTTGTGAAAACTTATGTTTTCCTGAAAGCTCGACTGACTGCGCATATTTTCCTCTGAAACGGTTTTTCGCGATCGTGTATCAGATCGTATATATGGCAAAAGGTCCGAGTTGGACCAACCCGTATTCTATTATTCAAACATCAATTAAACAAAAACAGTGCATAGTCTCACCTAAAACAAGATATTAAATAAAAGACGTTATCCGGCAGATTCAAAATCACGATAATGCACTTGATTTAATTAATTGTTGTTGCCAACAAAAATCTTGTTTTTCTGCATACACATTTTTCCGAATGCTCCGAAACAGCATTCGCCTCTAGCGGACGTACACGAGAGCTGAGAACCGCAATTTTTTTTAAAGATAGAACAGAGCTACATGACAGCAATGAAAATGATATATACGCTTTTCATAATACTACCATAGCTGAGAAATAGCTGGGGTCCGAATTGGCCCACTCTCCCTACTATTCGTCACAAAAATATCAAAAAGCGTACCCAGAATCCTGAAATCATGAACATAAATCACTCTACTCGTGACTAAAATATCAAGATAACGTGATAAAAATTACGAAAATCATGACTAAGATCCTGAAATCATGAATATAAAACACATTACTCGCGATTAAAATATCAAAAATCGTGACCAAGATCCTGAATTCACGACTATAAATCGTTCTACTCGTGACTAAAATATCACGATAACGTGAATAGAAATTATGAAAATTACTCACACAGTAATCGTGACTAGTAATATGAAATCATGAGCATAAATCACTGTACTCATGACTAAAATACCACGAAATAGAAATTATGAAAATCGTGACTAAGATCCTGCAATCATGAACATAAATCACGCTACTCTGACAGAAAAATCCGATAGCAAACTCATGAATAAAATATCACGGTAATTTGATGAGAAATCACCAAAAAATCGCGAATAAGCTCCTGTAATCATGAACATCGTTTAACTGTCGGCTGTGTATTCCCAAATTGTGAACAAGGATCACAACAAAAACTAAACATGTCCATGTATATATTTGACACGAACTATTTTGTTGGATCACACATAGTTTCATGAATACGAGGTTTATTATTCATAATTGCAGAAAGTTGGTCACGGTTTTCGTAAATCCTTCAGTTCACGAAATCGTGATCTTGTTTTCATGAATTAACGAACGGATTTTTCCCATGTACGATTCTGTATGACCCATGTAAATATAATGCGACATCACATTACCGAAGCTGAAATTACTATTTATCAGCCTTCAATCATTTGGATAAACAAGGTCGAATATTACTCCAGATTAAGTTCTCTCAAATTTCTTGATCCGTTTAACAGAGTTCTAATACAGAATCCATCACATATTATCGTACAAGTCCTAGAAAATATTAAGATCGAGGCGGTTCAATAAGTTGACTCAGAGAAACAAAAAAAATCCTATGCTACAATCACTTGAATAACTTTCACAATTTTCATTCGATGTAAACTAATAAGTGCTTATTTTCATTGATTATTAGCAAGCTTTAAGTTGCCCTAACATGCAATTTTGAATTTTTTTTTACTTTATCTGAAAGTGCATCCTTGAGAATATTTTCCCAAATTTTCATGGAGATCCGCCCATCCCAAGGTTGAGGGGTTTGACGGTATTGCAAACATCATCAAGCATATTGCGTGCATCAGTGCTAAAGAACAATTGCTTTAAGATGGTTATTGCATTACGCCTCGAGGAGACCGAGAGGGCTTATGTGCCTTTTTTATGTTTTATGTTTTTTCATACTCTGCTCCTGTGCATACTAACGCTCAACTTGTGTTTTTCTATTCTACTTCATTAGTCTTTCTTTTGTACATCTATTAGTTTGCTTTTCCATTACTCATGTATACCAAAATAGTATCAGACAATTTATACACTTCTGATCAAGCTCTTTGCATCGTTTTTTCTTTATTCGGCATGTTATGATGCCTTTTATTAGTATATCTCTACTATAGTGTATATATACTCATATAGGTACAAACGTACAAACGCTCGTGGCCTTCGCGATAACACAAAACTGGTCACAAACGCGACCATGCAATTCTAATCATCTACATATACTTACGCCCGCGATTTCGCCAGCATGAAAACACCCCGGTAGTTAAGTAAACGTCCGGAAATCTGACCTCGGTCCTAGTAGTCTAGACTAATGCCTTCAGTTGAACCAATAAAAAAGTGACGCTCATATTCACTAGACAACACGTTCCATGGTGACATGACCTGCAACTCTAGTGATATGGGGAAACTGTCTCTCTTCTATCATCTATACCATATACTAAAAATTAAGCATCAGATTCACGGTCCGCGCGCGATCATTCAAGAATACACGCTACATGATTATAAAATCAAAATTATACACGCGAAGTCACATACACGTGACAAACACGTTAACATACAAATGCGCTATCCCTTCGCGGCCATCCACGGCACCTACACCCGCGATCTCGCAAACATAAATCCCGGTGATAAGATGAACGTCTCAGCGCTTATACATTTTCAAACGCTGTCTCAAGCGTGAACTTAAAAACTTCCGAGCTCGCACTATCATGAATCGGTCACTTCCGGAAGTTTCTATCCTTGGTATCAGCAGACTAGGTCCATGCTTTTAATTGGACCAATTAAAAAAAGAAAGCTTTCATATTCACTGGACAACATGTTCCATGGAGACATGACCGGGAACTCTAGTGATATGGGGTAACTCACTACCTGTCAGAATGTGAATTGTACATCGAAAACTATATATAAGAATGAAAATATGAATGACAACACAATTACAAAAAAATAAATGGCCACACGATTACAAAATCCAGCTTTGTACACGCGAAGTCACATGCACTCGAGCACACGTGACAAACACGTTAACATACGATCGCGCAAGCTTGACAACACTCCGGTAATAAGGTGAACGTTTTAGCGTGTACGAAGTTTCAAACGCTGTATCAAAGGCGAATCTACAAACGTCCGTCTTCGCGCGATCATGAATCGGTCATGTCGGGAAACCAATACCATCCGTCCTAGCAGATTAGGTCCATACATTTAGTAGGACCAATAAAAAAATAAAGCTCATATCCACTAGACAACACCTGGCGACATGACCGGGAACTGTAGTGACACGTTAGTAACGTTAGCACACGCGACATACAAACGCACACGCGATTGAACACGTTAACGTACAAATGCTCGAGCCCTTCGCGATGATACACGCGATCGCGATGTCTCTACCCCCACACATATCTCAACCGTACAATGAATCTCACATTCAGAATCACGGCCCGCTACAATTGGCCCAAAGCAGAGTTTTAATGGGCGCCATTCGCCTGTGTCGTCTGCAAATTGTAGTATGTGATTCTGACGGGGAGCCCTTCCGAGAACCTAGCTCTACAGCTCCAGTAGGACAACTCTCAAAAAAAATTTCTCATAGTTTTGAAACCGAAAACGTTTAGTAGTTGGCGTGTAGAAACAAATTATGTGCCATAAAAAAATATTCAAGTTGTCCAAAGGGTACTATAGTGTAAAATAAAGACTACAAAAGTTATAGAAATAAAACCATTTTTAAGGAATAATATATATATATATATATATATGTATATATATATATATATATATATATATATATATATATATATATATATATATATATATATATATATATATATATATATATATATATATATATATATATATATATATATATATATATATATATATATATATATATATATATATATATATATATATATATATATATATATATATATATATATATATATATATATATATATATATATATATATATATATATATATATATATATATATATATATATAAGTCAATATTTGTATGTATATGATTTATGGACTCCCAAACGGCTTACCGATTGCCGTCAAAATTTATACATAGTAGGCATTTGTTCTGGAGCGTGTTTGTGTGCTATTGGTTTGGGATTATCAGCCCGCCAGATGGCGCTTCGGAACAAATTGTGTTTTCCTTATATTTCATTGAAAGTCGCAGCAACGCGCGATGGGTATTAGCTAGTACCTTATATTATTATAATGTTAACTCACGCAAGATGCCTGACGTGTTTTCATTGATGACGAGCACTTTACTTTCACACGAGCAGGTAATGTTTAGAACGGAACCTTGAATTGTTAAGAGGCTGATCGAATACTGGCACCCTCTTGTGCAGATGCAATTGCATCTTCGTTTTGGCGTTTTCGCACGAAATTACGCACAATTTTCCTGTCTAAAAAATTCAAATTTATATAATATTAGCGACCTATAGCACAGAGAACAGACATATAACCTAGAACAAATTTTCCCGAAAAACCTGTGTAAACATTTAAATGAAAATACGTTGAAAATCACCATCGCATACAGGTTCGCATGCGTGAATCACCATTGTATCCAAGTTTGCACACAAGTCCCGTATGGCGATTGCTGACCGATCGAAGCGCCGACCAGTGGCAAGTTGCTACTCGCTGTTGTCATTTCAAAGCGACAGTTTTATTTCTTACACAAGTTGATAACGTTACTTGTATGTCAGTTCTCCGTGCCGATAGTGCCTCCAAGCGGCTGACATATCGTGCCACCAAGCGTCCTGTTGATGTCCGTATTTTTTCAAAAATAAATATATCGAAAAACCAACATAATACTCGTATTCAGCATTGATTTCTACGTAAGAAAAAACTTACCTGCTTTTTTTTAATTGAATAAATGTGCTGTACTGAGGACGGAAGACAATGCATTTTCACAGAACAACAAGCGAAAACATATACGACGCCGTACTAATACAGCTGATCAGACAGTAACAACCGAAATGACAGTTGTCAACGATGTGCTCTACCGTGTATCTAGTTCACGCGACATGAGCGACCTCTGCAATAACATTTCAAAGATATGCCCTATACCTATTGTACCCCCATACCTATTCGATCAAATTCTACTGTACCGAAAGTTTGCGTAGGATTTTTTGATAGTTTATATGGAGAAAACCAATCTGGTTGCGTTTTTACCGCTAGGTGACATTGTATACACTAGATTCGCATGACAAAGAAGGCTATTCATGCTAACATTATCTTTTCAATAAAGTGAGATAGAAAGTTGGTGTCTTCCACAAAGTGGTATGAAATGCTTTTTTGGAGTAATACGTTTGTACAAGTTAACGGCGTATTTATCTTCGTTGGAAAGTTGGTGGTGGCGTCCTCTGCCTGATGAATTTATTTAGAAACTAATATTTTCATGTATTTAATTTTTTTGTTATATCCATATTATTCAACTAAATCCAACCATTTTTGGTGAAACAAATAAGTTCGTGAATATCGACTTCTGAACCACCACCACGCGAGGCTAGGTCTCGCGCCAAACAAATTCATACACCACTTCGTTAAAAAATTCAATATCTTTTCTATTCAAATCGAATCGCTTTGCTGTCTTCAACAAAGTTGTCTTTCTGGTCATGACAATCTGGTGTGTATAATGTTACCTAGCGGTGGAAACACGATCAGATTGGTTATCTCCATATAAATTGTCAAAAACGCTAAACCGGAAGTCGCCGTATTTGTTTACAGAATGGTGTCAACAATCGATCTCTGGCATCTATTCGTAAAGTCCGTTCCGAAATACCCATTTTGATTAGGTTATAGAGAACTCAGCATTTGCCACACAAAATGGGGTGACGATAACCGACCATGTTTGGGTGCCGACAACCGATTTTAGTATCCATTTTGAAAACTGATGAAAAATTGTTGCGAACATTTCGGTGGCATTCAGTTTTTGGATCACAAACAAGAGTTAATTCACTACGTAAATATTCTATGCGCATACTTTTTCGATCGATTCGCTTCTTTCTATAACAATAAGCAAATGATCAAACAAACTTTTGCATGGATTTTCACTTCTTCAAAAAATATTTTGGTTGTATAACAGAACATACGAGTCTGTTTGCTTCAGCAATTAGCACAAACATGCTAATATACCACACAAATAATATTTTTCTGAATGACCATGTCTGCTTTCTGTCAAAAGTTATATGGGGGTGTCGGAAACCGATTACTTTCCCTTTCCGGCTTCTCATGTCCATAAATTCCACCGAAGATATCATTAACCCAAATTTAACGATTTAGGCGTAATTAATAGATCGGGATTTTGGCCGAACAAAGAACACTGTGCAATATGTAGAATGTCGGGAATGTACAGGGTCCGGCACTGACAGTGAAACCAGCTTCAAACCGTTTGTGCAGCTGTGGCACTGGCATCAGCTGTCTATAAATTAGCTGAATGACAGTTCGGAATATTGTTTACAAGCGTACAAAAACGTTTGGCCAAAAGTGAAGGTAGTGATCCGTGATGGAAATAAAAAAAACAGGAGTTGCTTCACTTATCCGGTCAAATTTTGAACATCGTGCTTTTTGATGAGTTTTTTGTCAAATTGAGCAATTCGTAAACTCTGAAAATGAGAGGATTTTTTGGTCGACCACCCCGTTGGGCCGCTGTAAATGCGAAATATTATCGGAAAAGTGTTACATTGAAGCCGTGGGCATACAAATATCGGTCGCGAACTATGGACGTTTCAACGCCGTTTCACAGAATACGAGTGAACCAGGAAATCACCAGATGCGAATCTAATGAATTTTTATCTCTTGGCCATTTTGGAGAGCAAAGTCCGAAATAAAAAATACACCAGCCTCGAGACGTGGAAGAAAACCGTTGTCCATCAGTGGGCCAAAATACCGGCAAGTCACATTCTGGCTGTTTGCGATTCGTTTTGACCGTCTCAAAGCCATAGTCAATTGAGCAAAAGTGAATTATTTCTGAATTTTTGCTTATTTTCATACGTTCTGCATTGTAAAGTAAATCAAAATAATTTTTCATGCTGAATTTATGACCTTTTCAATTGGTTACACTTCGTTTGCCTGACCCTTCAGCAACATTACGTCGAAGAATCCCGCATATGGTCTCGTAGAACGCGGCAACTGCCTGATCTAAATCGTTCCCCTTTGGTATATCACGCCATTTGATTGCACCAATTCATCGAGGCTGTACCGAGTAAAGTCAAAATTGAAAACGTCATTAGTTTTTTTTTCAAAAACTTCGCCGTCGTCAGAGCGCGTATCAAATCTTAATACGAAGCGTTTATGGTAACGGTCTACCTTGAGTATACATTTCGGAGGCTTAATCAGTGAAACGAGCAGAACAACATGTTCCAAATACTCACATCCGGTGCTTTTTTAGTTCAGCCTCAGTTAGATTTTTCGTTATCGCAATAAAAACACCACCTCCTTTAATATACCATTGCGTAGCCATGTTTAAGTGTGCACAATAATGTGCTAATCGTAGGAAGCGAGGGCAGACAAGAAGGTTGAGTTTTTGGTCTCATTCCGCGAACGTTCTGGTAGTAGACGGACAGGAAATCTCCGGAGATTAAACTGGCGGTTTGGATGGATAGATGAGTATCGGAGCTTATTTGGATGTTAGTGGCGTTTCCACTGTGATCAGAAGTGGCAACGAGGGGTTCGGGGTCTCCACGAATATTTTGTTGTAATAAATTATAGAACTATCTGCTAATGATGTGAGTGTCAGTAACGCCCCAGACAATGTTTATTGACACCCTTCGACACCAGTTTGGCCGTATCAAACAGTAATGTGGGTGGTGTCGTGAAAACAGTTGAATAGGAGTTGACAATTGTCCAAAGCTCTAAATGTGTATGTTATTTGTTTTATAAATCATCACGCGTGCTAGTAGATTTCTGAAGAATTCATTTAAAAAACTATACAAATCTGCTCTTGCAGGATCAATAAAAAACTTAAGTTAGAGTACAACGGGTATAGTTGACCGATGCTATCCTCAATTACCTTACTCTCAAGTTAAAAGTCGATATAACTATAGAGCGAGTAAAGGTGCTATAACCTAGTCTCATTAGCCAAGGCAAGGTGTAAATACCTCTGTCGCATCTCAAAGGACCAAAGGAGTGACATTAACCTTCTTCGGCTAGTCACTCCCAACGAGTTATCATATCCCCTTTACACTGAAATGGTCGGTACGGTTGTCCTCGTTTCTTCCTCCTTCAAGATTCAAAATGATTCGTTAGTTGTATTATTCATTAAATGAATAATTTAATTGCCGTATAATTTTGAAACATCTTTAAACCAAACTCTGCACAATAGGCCTGGCTATTTTAACATTTGCGACATGTTACACATAATATGCTTCAAATATTAATGTTGACAAGAAAAACACTAAAGAATATCTGCAGTGTTTTCCAGGATGCTTTTCAATATTGGCTGTGTAAGGGTTAGAATAGAATAGAATAGAATAGAAGTTAAAAGTCGATATAACTATGTTTTTAACGATTTATTAGGGTATCAGAACACTTCAAAGTTAATTTTATTCCCTTTATTTTAGGCAGATATAAGGTGAACGGCTCTTCAGGTTCGAGTGATTCTTTTAATTTTATATGGGCTCGAGGCGAGTTCTGGTGCTTAAAATTCAAACAAAACGAGAGTTTAGGTAGATTAGGCATATCAACAAATCCAGGATCAGGTCAGGTTTCCCAATTTACAGCTTCGGTTCGGGTTTTCTAATAGTTAAATCGCAGTTTTTTATTTTTCAAATTGTGTTCGGGTTAGGTTTCAATAAAACTGAAACCCGACCAGCTCCAGTGCGCCCCGACCATCTCCAGGACGTCAGTTCGATAATCATTGAGATGGATTAAAATATGGGAAAACTCGCTTCCATTTCTCAAACTCTCACTGATGTTCAATAAAACATCGATGTACTGATAAATATCGCATTAGAGAACGTGAGAGAGAAACTGATCAGGTCCATCAATTATGCTTTTGAGAATAAATTGGCTTGCTTGGAAAACAGTGTTGTCAAATTGTTGGATGATTTGAAAAGTTTTTATACTGAAAATGTTGCACGTGAAAGTGAAAAATACAGGAAACTACCGTATCACAAGGATCGCGTGGAAAAGTTTGTAAACACTTACTTCTTGTCGCCCTGTATAAGCACACAAAAACATCCTGTTGGATGCTTTTTACCTAATTCGTATGAGACTGTACACTTTAGAAAATTATCAAAAACAGTAAATTGTATCACCCCTTAACTGACTCACTGTTATAGAGCTGCACTATCTTCGCTTATTCAAAATGTTCACGATTTAAACCACCACCACGGTGTGCCCACAACAGTTACTAACAAAAAATGACGGTTTTGGACACACCGTGACTACCGCATCGTGCGCCCTGATAGTCGGCTAAGAATTGCGATGCACTCGATGATCCAGTGTATAGCAAGGCTTGACTGAATTTCAAATTAAAATCAATAAATTTCTTTTCCACACTATGCAGTTGCCGTGTTTTTTTAATTTTTGTTCCTCATCTATACTGCAGCAAATAAGGGACCATGCATAAATGACGTAGCCTTTTGGGGGGTAGGGAGGGTATACCAAATTTGTGACGAAGTGTGACGAGGGGGAGGGTAGGGTCAGAAGTTGTGCGACGTAGCATTAAGTTTAAAACCCATTGTTTAGAAAAAACTATTTAATTATCCTCCATTCCCTAGAGAAATGAATTTAACTTCAAACAAGTTACTTTTGATGCGGCTTTTCATGAGGTAAATTTTACGATTCGCGGAATTACAAGATCGCAAAAATACGAAAAGATTTAACTTGCTACATTAGTTAGTTAATGTTGCTAATTAGTAGACTTAGTTTGGAAGCTGAATTAAATTTTCACTTCGCATTCAACCAAGCAAAATTTAGTAATTTAGGTGATCGAATGGTTCTTAGAATCATTGGCAGCTGCACGATTGTGAACTGAGAGAACTTGTCTTCATGCTTTCCTTGAAATAAAAAATTCAAAACAAAACTATCAACACTAAATTTGTCATGAAATGGGCTTATTTTGCACGCAATTTGCTGTTATAATGAAAATGTTGATAAAAGTCGTCAAACATTTTGATAGGACATGTATTTAAAATAATTGAAAAACATCTGTAATTTTTTTTCATCTCCCGGGCGCTTTGCATGGGACGAAGGGGAGGGGGTAGGTAAATGCTACGTTTTTTACGAGGAGGAGGTTAGAATTTTGTGACCAAATGCTACGAAGGGGAGGGAGGGGTCAAAAATCGCCGAAAAAAAAGCTACGTCATTTGTGTACGGACCCTAATCTGAATGTATAGCGATATGCATTTTCCCGATAGCACATAAAACCTGCAAGCAACAAAAATTGTGTTGACTGGAAGGGGACGGAAGCGGCACAGGGAAACAGCATCAATAATTCCGATTTGGCAGCAGCTGAGCCGTGAAGTCTATCAATCCGTCGGTTGGTTATAGGAATACGGAATAAAAAAAATGCACAACGGGGAAAAAGTTACTCCGCACTGGTGCCGGTTCGAGTGAATCATGCCCCGAGCAGTGATTGCACAATGAACTTCCTACGGAACGGCTGATTTTGTATTCATCTAGTGCATAAGAATGCATCTGCTTGTGATTTAATTTTGTTTGTAAGTCAAGAAAAAATGCTATTTGTGTTCGCCTGATAAGCTTGCATAACGAAAATATGATATTGGAACTGATATTTCTGATGTTACCGTACAAACTCAGCGATTGTTACACTGTTCAATTCAGGATTGTGACCCCGGATCCGAGCCAATCAGGCTGCTCATAAGCTCTACCATAGTTTCGAGTCATTTTTTCTCTCTTACTGGACTGTAGATTGCATTTTGCACTGGCAACTTTTTCTTGGAATAATCTACTCTGGCGTCCTGGTGCGTAATGCATGGCACTGGAACAGTCGATAGTTTCCTTAGATGCCGAGCGTGGAAGAGTTGATGTTTTCCACAGTGGCATAATACCGAGCGATAGAGTCTAGGTTAGCTAGTGCCAGCAGCTTTACGTATTCTGCTGTACAGTGCAGAAAGGACAAGGTCTGGCGGTGGTTTTTTTTTCGCGCAGCTTTTGTTTTCGCCCATTGGCTATGAGTTCGTCCTTGTTTACATGGTGTCGCTTCCGCTGCAGGATCGAAGCAGTTTGTGTTCAAGGTGCATTATGTTACTGGATTTGCCATAGTTGAATCGGAAGTATGTATTTTGTCCGCTGCTGTCTGTTGGCGGATTGAATCACTAAATAAACAAGCATTCACTCTTTGTTTGAACATGTTGCTCTTTAAATTTTAACATTCGTGGGAATTCAGGACAATTTGCTTTTCCAACTAACTTTCCTATTATTGTTGTTTGTGAAAAGTTTGGAGGACTCGTAAGCAGAGACACTTACACACAATTCGCGGAGAGAGAAGAATCGCTCCGACAATACTCAATCAACAGATTTCGCTTTGGGTGCTAAAATGGACAAGAAGAGTAATAACGTTATTTTGTTATTGATTGGTAATTATGGTACTATAGTTACCTTATATTACCTGGTCATGAAAATATTACTACCTTGATTTTGAGTTTTTTTGAACAGTAAGTCAGATGAGACAAATGACGAAAGGAACAGAGGAAAATACAATACAATACACTGTTCTCGCTGGAGCAGAACAATCGACGTTACTACAGATAAGTTTTGTTAGCTTTTTCATTCCCTTCGTGTGCTTTTTTCTCTTTCCCTTCCTCCTCTCTACTGTAATCTTATAAAAAAATACATCTGTACATTCCTGTTCATATAACGCTCTGCCCTAGTGCTTAAATGGCAGAGGGCGAAATACCATCTGATGTCATCATGGAAGTCCCTGATCCCCCACACTCGAATCGCTCCCCGTATAAAGCAGTACCCACAAGGTTCCTCTGGGCCATGAGTAGTATATTTTCGGACCGGAGAGAAACCGGTTAATATATTAAAACTTTCTCAGGATTTGACCGCTAACTACCCGGCCGTAACTCAGATAACACGTGTTCGGGCAAACAAGATACGTGTTATAGTGAATGATCTCGGCCAGGCAAACGCGATTGCTTGCTGTAAGCGCTGTTCAATACTCACCTCTAATTCTCCAATACGAACCTGAAATGAAAATGAAATTTTATGTTTTGTATATACTTGTAAATACTTACCTAGATTTAAGAATAAGTGAACTAAACTAACCCTAGAAACAAATGCAATGTTAAGATACTTACCATAAGATTCACACTTCAAACCCATTGTGCGAGCATAAAGCAGAAATGGATTCTGCATCGCGAAAACCGCTGTCAATCAGCTGTACCATAAAACAGACGACGAATGTAAACAAACAAGATAGTAAAACGCAATCGTTGGTGTCGGTCGCAGAAAAACAGTTTTTCGAGTTTTCATTTTCGCGATATCCAAAGTTCCCTACAAACCCGTTCATTTCGCGCGCGACAGCTGAAAGTGCAGTGGATGCAGAAAAAGTCCTGATTCAGCAGGTGAAAACGGCAAAAAACTTTCTAAAAGATCCAGAAAGTAAGAAGAGTGGTGAAGTGCGTGAACATAAATTTGGTCCTTCGAGCCGGATCTTGAAGAAAAGTGCCCGCGAGTGAACAGAAAACTGCCCAGAATAGGCAAAAAGTGAACGAAAGGTGCCCAGAAGAGGCAAAAAGTGATTGTAAATTGCCCAGAATAGGCGAAAAAATCGCAAAGAACGGCCCCGCTGTAGACGGGTAAAGCCAGAAAAAGTGCGCGAAAGGTGATTTTCGGTAGCGTCCCCAAGCGGCAAACTAGCCATTTTACGCGGTAGTGCAAACAAAACCGCATAGTGTTCCCTCCAAGAATCCACCATCGCAGAATATTTACATCGTTACAACGAGTAGTGCGTGCGAGACACAGCCAGCTGACGATAGCGTAGGTAGTGTGCATTGTTTACCTACTGCCTGAACGGTGCGCGCCGTGCTGGAACATAAAGATTTCTGAAGGAATATTTTCAAAAAAGTTTTTAAGTTTCGCGGTGAAATTTTTATTTTGCAAATTGACTGTTCGGGTGCATTTTGGATTCTTGGAGGTTGAAAAGTGCGTGAGTGAACGGGAATACGGCGCTACCGAAGAAGATAATGGCCGACGAGAGGAAATTCAGTGAGTTGGAGCTGACGAAGCAGAATATTGTCGATTCAATGGCTTTGTTGGAATATTATGCGAAGGAGTTCGACAAGGACAGTAAGTTTGCGGGCCAAGTAGAAGCGTGGGCGGAAAAGTTGGAGAAATTTTACGACGAGTTTCACCGGACGGTGGTGAAATTGGAGATGTTTTCCACCGATAAGGAGCCAATCGACCTGAAAAAGGAACGGCAGTTGTTCGACGGTCGCTATTATGCTCTTCGGTCCTTCTACTTGGCCAAACTGGCGAAGAAAACACGTTCTCCCCCTTCTGCCAACCCCGCACCATCGAGACCAATGAACATCAGGCTTCCGGAGCTTAACCTACCCAAGTTTAGCGGTAAGTTGGAAGACTGGTGTGTTTTTCGCGATTCATTTGAATCCGCAGTAGGTTCCCGGAGCGACATCAGTGCGGTCGAGAAGATGCACTATCTGAAGGGCCTCGTTCAAGGAGAGGCAGCGCGCATTCTCGACCCTATCAAAATAAGCGAGCAGGGCTACAAGGACGCTTGGCGAACGTTGCGGCTGCGTTTTGAGAACAACCGGCAGTTAATCAAGTGTCACATTCGGACGCTTTTCGACACTCCAGCGATGCGCAAGGAATCAGCTGAAGATCTGCTTGCGCTGATCGATCGCTTCGAGCAGCAGATCTCCGTTCTGAAGAGCTTGGGTGAACCAGCAGACCGATGGAGCTCTATCCTGGTTTACCAGCTATCTATACGCCTCGATCCTTGTACGCTCCGGGAATGGGAGAACCACTGTAGCAAACTCGATGCTGACAACATCGCTTCGGTTCTGGGAGGAACCGCCGGCACATCAGAGGACACAAGCACTGGTGCGTCAACTTCAATGCCATCATACGTGACGATGGTAAACTTCCTCCAGAACTACGCTCGAGTTTTGCAAGCAGTTTCTTCAGCCACTTCGAACACCGCTCCTCCTCGCAGCAAGCCAAATCCGACATCCAAGCTAGCAGCCTTTCCAGTCGCAGCTACACAGCAAACTGCAGTATCCAGTACACCCTCTTCCAGCGCCAGCAAGCCGAAGCCGTGCGACAAGTGCGGTGAGAGTCACTACCTGTACAGCTGTCCGGAATTTCGGAAACTCAACCTTCGCCAACGGATCGATCTGGTAAGACAGAAAAACCTTTGCATTAACTGTTTGAGATCGAGTTCCCATTATGCCCGGAACTGTTCTGGGTCAAGATGCCGTACATGTACCAAGAAGCACCACACGCTTCTTCATACTGAGCCCTCTGACGACAATCCCGCTTCTGGTCAAGCCACCGGATCAACTTGCTGTGTTGCCCTCCAGCCGACTCTCACCGCAGCATCTGCGCTGCATGCTCCAAACTCACTGTCACCCCAGTCTGTTTCGCAAGCTCCCATCCAGCAACCGTCTACCTCTACCTCAATCGCAAACTTATCCCACATTCATGCGCCTTCCATGAGTTCTCAGACTGCCCTCGTATCACATACTGGTGAAGTGATTCCTGGAACCGTTTTCCTTCCGACTGCGCTAGTGAATATCCGTAACGGTAGAGGTCGCATCGTCACTGCTCGTTGCTTGCTGGACTGTGCTTCCCAACGCAACTTTGTTTCTGGGGCTCTTTGCGAACGACTGCAGCTTCCTCGCATCCGATTGCCGCATGCTATCCCGATAAGCGGAATCGGAAACACTACAACGCTGGTTGAATACCAGGCCACGATAACCATCTCCTCTCGAGTCACTCCCTTCTCCGTACAATGCTCCATGCTCGTTCTGCCTTCCATTACCGTCAAGCTGCCCCAGTCGACGGTAGAAGCCCGCCACTGGCCGATTCCAAAGCACGTGGAGCTTGCAGATCCAACATTCGCTGTTACTGGCGACATCGACATGATTCTGGGTGCCGCCCATTTCTTCCAAATTCTTCGATACGGCAGGATATCGCTCGGGGAAGAGTTACCGCTTCTGCAGAATACAGAGTTCGGTTGGGTCGTCTCCGGAGAGTGTTTATTGGAAAACCACGATCACAGCGATCCACGCAAGTGCCAGTTCAGTAATCCCTGCACAATCGATGAATTGGTCAACCGATTCTGGCAGCTCGAAGAAGTCCACGATGCAAAGGGATGGTCTCCGTCGGAACGATACTGTGAGGAACATTTCGTGAAGAACACCACCCGCAACTCCGAAGGCCGCTACGTCGTCAAGCTGCCCAAGCGTGACGAGCTGCTTTGGCAGTTAAAGGACAACAAATACAACGCCACCCGCCGCTTCTTCTCTCTAGAACGCTCACTCGGTGCGAGTCCCGATAAGAAGGCGATGTATCAGCAGTTCATCCACGAGTACGTGAGATTGGGACATATGCGGGAGATTGGCCCCGATGAAATCGACGCGCAACCGCAATACTACCTTCCACACCACGCTGTGATGAAACTCGACAGCACCACTACAAAGCTTCGTACCGTATTCGACGCATCATGCCGCTCGAAGTCCGGTATCTCGCTGAACGATGTCCTGCTTCCTGGTCCCACAATCCAGGACACTCTCGTGACGATTGTCCTCCGTTTTCGAATCCACCAGTTCGTGATATCTGCGGACATTGAAAAAATGTACCGGCAGACTTTGGTCCATCCCACCGACCAACCGCTGCAGCGAATTCTCTGGCGCGAAGATCCCGAGGCTCCACTGAAGAGCTACCAGCTCCGCACCGTCACATACGGCACAAGCAGTGCTCCATTTTTGGCAACTAGGGTGCTGCAGAAGCTCGCCGATGATGAAGGGCAACATTTTCCGCTGGCGGAACCCGCTGTCCGCCACGACTTCTACGTCGACAATTTGCTGTCCGGTTCTGACGATGCTGAATCTCTCGCTGTTACCTGCAACCAGCTCATTGCAATGCTCGCAGGCGCAGGACTTCCTCTCCGACAATGGTCTTCGAATTGTCAAGCTATTCTTGATACCATTCCGTTGGAGCTCCGAGAGACGAAAACACTACTCGATTTGGACCACGAGTCCTCCGTGACTGCACTTGGCCTCCGCTGGGAACCGTCGACCGATTTTCTTTCGTTCAAGACGCCGAATTGGAAGGAATGCACGGTTCTGAACAAACGAACGATCCTCTCTCAGATCAGCAGTCTTTTCGACCCCTTAGGTTTGATTGGACCGACCATTGCAAAGGCGAAAATCATGCTGCAGAGTCTTTGGAAGCTCCATCTCGACTGGGACACACCCGTGGCTAACGGATTCGCTCACGAATGGCAGGAATTTCACCAGAAGTTTTCAGCTTTTGCCCACCTTCGAGTTTCTCGCCATGTGTTACGTCCGGATTACGATCGCTTAGAGATTCACGGGTTCAGCGACGCTTCAGAGTCTGCATATGGAGCATGCATCTATCTCCGGTCAATACCTGCCGAGGGCCCTTGTACAGTTCGCCTGGTGATTTCTAAGTCCAAGGTCGCTCCGATGGGGACTCAAACCATTCCACGCCTCGAGCTATGCGCAGCTCAACTCCTGTCCAGACTTCTTAAACAAGTTCAGGACAGCATCGACATAACCGCCACCACATATCTATGGACCGATTCTTCCATCGTCTTGAACTGGATATCCGCAACTCCATCGACATGGAAGACGTTCGTAGCCAACCGAGTGGCTGAAATCCAAGAGCTGACGTCTCACGCCGTTTGGAATCACGTCCCATCCGAAGACAATCCCGCCGATCTCGTTTCTCGAGGAATGGACCTCGATGAACTCCTCGCTAGTGCACTGTGGTGGAACGGACCGCAGTGGCTAAAACCAATATTCGCTCCTTGGCCAGCGAAGTACGTCGTCGTAGCGACCTCAAACTCAGACCAACCGGAGGTCCGACAGACTATTGCCCTTCCGGTCGTGAGCGTAGAACCGTCAGATATCGTCGATCGCTATTCCAATCTTCGTCAGCTACTTCGGATCGGCACACTTCTTCGGCGTTTCGCTGCTAACTGCCTTCACCGGAAGAATCACCAACCAATTCTTGTCGGCCCGTTGACGGCTCTTGACATTGATCGCACTCTGCTCAATCTGGTCCGTCGCATACAACAGCAGTACTTTGCCAACGAGATACGCCAACTTGAAACCGTCGGAAAAGTAAACCGTAAATCCAAGCTACGGTATCTGCACCCGACACTCGTAGACGGCATTATTCGTGTCGGCGGCCGGCTTCACAATGCTGCAATACCTGTCGACGGAAGACACCCGATCGTCCTCCCCAAACATCGTCTCACCGACATGATCGCCACGAGAGAACACCATAAGACGCTCCATGCCGGTCCCAGCTTACTACTATCCTCGTTGCGCCAAAGATTTTGGCCCCTCGGCGGACGGAACTTGGTTCGCAACATTGTTCACGGCTGCATGGTATGCGCACGTGCCAAACCCAAGCCGTTGCAGCAGCTGATGGGGGATCTGCCATCTGTTCGGGTCAACCAAGCGTACCCGTTTCAGAATGTTGGCGTTGACTTGGCTGGGCCAATGTACGTGAGAACGTCACTCCGAAATAAGAGATCGCCATTCTTCAAAGCCTACATCACCGTATACGTATGTATGGCTACCAAAGCCGTGCACTTGGACCTTGTGTCGGATCTGACCACTGGCACATTCATTGCGAGCCTGCGAAGATTCGTCGGCCGTAGAGGAAAGCCTGCGCATATCTACTGCGATAACGCCACGAACTTTGTTGGAGCACAGCGAGAACTGGAAGAACTGCGGAAGCTTTTCCGAACTCAAGTTCACCAAGATGCCGTAGCAAACGAATGCGCAGACAACGGAATACAGTTCCACTTCATCCCACCTCGCTCTCCCACATTCGGTGGAATCTGGGAAGCCTGCGTGAAATCCGTGAAGACCCTGCTTCGCAAAATCCTCGGAAATGCCCACCTAACCGAATCCGAGCTGCAAACCGCATTGATTCAGGTCGAGTCAATGCTAAATTCTCGCCCAATCACGCCGTTGCCGGACAATCCATCCGATGAGCTTGCTCTGACTCCAGGACATTTCCTGATTGGTCGTCCGTTGAATGCGGTACCTGATCCAGATTGCCGTGAAGTTCCTGAATCCAGGTTGTCTCGATGGGAACGAGTACAACAGCTAACTCAGCACTTCTGGAGTCGTTGGCACAAGGAGTATCTCACCACCCTGCAAAATCGCTACCGCTGGACAGAAGCCATGGACAATCTAGCCGTTGGTTCCATCGTCGCTCTCAAAGATGAGAGAGCACCGCCGTTGAAATGGCCCCTGGGACGCGTGCTCAGCGTTCATCCCGGCCCTGACGGCCTTGTTCGTGTCGCCACCGTGAAGTCGACCTTCGGCATCGTTCAACGCGCCATCCCAAAGCTCTGCTTACTTCCAGTTGAAGTGGCGCCACCCATCGTAGCACCGAGTCCCTCACCAACTAGCAGCCCTACGTCAACAACGCCAAATGAAGGCCCTTGCTCAGGGAACCGAGCCGCCGGACGAGATCCCGGCCCTTGCTCAGGGAACAGAGCCGCCGGACGAGATCCCGGCCCTTGCTCAGGGTACAGAGCCGCCGGACGAGCTCCCGGCCCCTACTCGGGGAAATGAGTCGCCAGACGAGATCCTGGCCCAAGCTCGGGGGTATCGAGCGGTTCGTGGTTCACCTGTAAAGAACCAAGCCTCGCCGTGTGGGTTCCTAGAACCCCCGGCTGGGACTTGACTCGAGTTAAGTACCCCATCCTAATTTGTTAAACCAACAGTTCGCGTACAGATGTTCCTCCTTTACAGCACACCACTCCTGGACAGTATCCTGCAGTCGGACCCGACGCACCTCGAAAAATCATCCTGGAAGCTGTAAGGAGGCCTGTACCGGCAAGACGAATCCAGGTCTTCATATCCCGTTGAACGTCAGTCATCGCAAGAAGCTCGAACTTCCGCCGCTAATGCCCGTTGAATTCCTTAAAATTTCATTGGCGGCCGGAATGTTCAATACTCACCTCTAATTCTCCAATACGAACCTGAAATGAAAATGAAATTTTATGTTTTGTATATACTTGTAAATACTTACCTAGATTTAAGAATAAGTGAACTAAACTAACCCTAGAAACAAATGCAATGTTAAGATACTTACCATAAGATTCACACTTCAAACCCATTGTGCGAGCATAAAGCAGAAATGGATTCTGCATCGCGAAAACCGCTGTCAATCAGCTGTACCATAAAACAGACGACGAATGTAAACAAACAAGATAGTAAAACGCAATCGTTGGTGTCGGTCGCAGAAAAACAGTTTTTCGAGTTTTCATTTTCGCGATATCCAAAGTTCCCTACAAACCCGTTCATTTCGCGCGCGACAGCTGAAAGTGCAGTGGATGCAGAAAAAGTCCTGATTCAGCAGGTGAAAACGGCAAAAAACTTTCTAAAAGATCCAGAAAGTAAGAAGAGTGGTGAAGTGCGTGAACAAGCGCTTTACACGGGAATTTAAAGCGCACATGCCTTGTATGGCCGTAGAAATCGATGGGGTTGTGTCCGAACCGGGCCTAAAATGCGAAGAACTGTTGGAGCACGGGGTTGGCTGCTTTAATGACCCCTCACTTCAACAGATTAAGATCTTGGGATGCAAACAATTGTATACCGCAAACACCGAGGGAGGTAAAGCTACCTACTCTCCATCAGGCTCGCTTCGCCAGGTCTTCTCTTCCCAACTACATCCTCATTGACAAAGTTCACCTGTTTGTAC
This sequence comes from Topomyia yanbarensis, assembly GCF_030247195.1. Classification (NCBI taxonomy): domain Eukaryota; kingdom Metazoa; phylum Arthropoda; class Insecta; order Diptera; family Culicidae; genus Topomyia; species Topomyia yanbarensis. The sequence continues at coordinate 6,477,341 of NC_080671.1, forward strand.
CGCGGGTCATGAGCTGCAGCAATTGCAAGCAGTTGGGTCATACAGCCATCTATTGTGGAAATAAGAAACGATGCCGCAAGTGCGAAGATGACTCTTGCGTCAAAGAAACTGAAAAGTGTATTTGCTGTGGGGGCCCTTCGCATGCTCTTAAATCATGCCCTGCGTACAAGCAGCGCGGGGATAAAATTAAGTGCTCCCTTCAGGAACGCTCGAGGCGTTCTTATGCAGTAATTCTAAAGAATGCTTCGCCATCTGTCCTGTCCGAGAATCCTTTTGCTGATTTGGTTAGCGTTGCGCAAGAATCTGATGATCCTCAAGAGGGAACATCTCTAGTTAACCCGGGGGAGTCCAGGAAGAGGAAAAATCTTGCCTCCCCAAGACTACCTCGTAAGGGTCCCAAGATGTCCTCCTCTGAGAGTGCGCCAACAACATCTAATAAATCCAACGGAAGTGCTGCCTTAAACCCGAAGCAATCTGCTCCCGGATTTGGAAATTTTAATTCAAACAAAGAGAGGGACACCAGACACCCGAAGTGTCCCTCTTTTTCAAACAGACACTCAGTCCAGTAATGGACTAATGAAATTTTCTGACATCGTGTACTTAATTTTCACAGCTTTCAATGTTACTGATCCTCTTAAAAGCCTTCTGACACGTTTTCTCCCTATAGTGCAAACATTTTAGAAGCAGTTGACTACTAAATGGCCCCTCCTTGCAGCGATCGTGCCCTTCGATGGCTAGGTCATCGAACGAGGTCACCGATTCGATCACTGTATAAAATGTGATGCTTTCGCATTATGTGAAACTTGGCTAACTTCCGATATAAATCTTAACTTCCACGACTTTAATATAATTCGTCTGGATTGAGAAAACCCCTATGGAGGAGTACTTTTGGAGATTAAAAAGGGCTATTCTTTCAACCGAATTAACCTACCTTCGACATCAGGCATTGAAATCGTCGCTTGTCAAGTTTTTATCAATGGTAAACACCTTTGCACTGCTTCCATCTGCATTCCTCCTAGAGCTTCGGTAGGGCACCGAACGCTTTGTAATATCGCGGAATTCTTACCGGCACCGCGGCTAGTTCTAGGAGACTTGAACTCGCACGGTACGGTATGGGGTTGTCTTCACGATGATAATAGATCAACATCAATCCAAGATCTTTGCGACAATTTCAACATGACCATCTTAAACACGGGAGAAATGACGCGGATCCCTACACCACCAGCACGCGCAAGCGCGTTGGATTTATCGCTATGCTCGACATCGCTACAGTTAGATTACATGTGGATCTGATCCCCATGGTAGCGATCGTTTGCCCATCGTGATTTCAATTGCTAACTGTTCAGACCATCAGAAACAATCAATGTCTCGTATGACCTCACACGGAAACATTGATTGGAAGAGTTACGCGACCGCGATATCCGTTAAAATCGAATCCACTCAAGAACTTCCTCCGGAGGAAGAGTACAGATTTTTGGCTGGCTTGATTCTCGACAGCGCGAATGAAGCTCAGACTAAACCAGTACCCGGCGCGAATACCCAAGGACGGTCTCCCACACTGTGGTGGGACAAAGAGTGCTCAGAGCTGTACGCGGAGAAGTCCACAGCCTATAAGGCCTTCCGGGAAGACGGGTTACACGCTCGCTATCAACAGTACGCGTCGTTAGAAAGGCGAATGAAGAGTCTAATGAAAGCAAAAAACGCAGTTATTGGCGCCGGTTCGTCGACGGGTTAACGAGGGAAACAGCGATGAGCACTCTTTGGGGTACGGCTCGACGTATGCGTAACCGAAACAGTACCAACGAGAACGTGGAATATTCAAACCGCTAGATATTCGCTTTCGCCAAGAAGATCTGTCCGGACTCTGTCCCGGTGCAGAAAACGTACAGCGCCGCGTCTCCTCACGATACCGCGAACGAAACACCGTTTTCGATGGTGGAATTCTCACTTGCTCTCTTGTCATTCAACAATAACGCCACAGGCTTAGACAGAATCAAATTAAATTTGCTGAAGAATCTGAGGGTAACATTGTCCCTCATGACTGAAGGCAAGTGAAGATCATCGCCTTCCAAAAACCAAACCTCCGACCACAACTCGTATCGACCGATTGCAATGCTGTCCTGTATTCGGAAGCTGTTCGAGAAAATGATCCTGTTTCGGCTCGTCAATTGGGTCGAAGCAAATGTCTTACTGTCAGATACACAATTTGGCTTCCCCAAAGGCAAAGGGACGAACGATTGCATTGCGTTGCTTTCTACAGAAATCCAAATGACCTATGCTAACAAAGAGCAGATGGCATCAGTCTTCTTGGATATTATGGGGGCTTTTGACTCAGTTTCTAACAACATTCGGTCAGAGAAGCTGCACCAGCATGGTCTTTCACCTATTTAGTTATTTAACGATAAACATCCCAATTTAGACCCTCCCTCTTATTTCTCGTTTCCAGAAGCTCCCTGTCCTTCCTTGTAGACCTGACCACCTGAGCAAACGGCAAGCCCATAATACCCCCATGCTCATGGGGCTTGACATGGGTGTTTGAAATGGATTCAACCCATGAAAACTCCATTACCATGGTCCGTTAGATCCCATATAAATTACCATATGGTGGTGTATTTATGGGTTATTGTGACCATTTTATGGTGTCTTGATGGTTGGGAATTTTGGCACGGACCATGTTTAAGGTCTTTTCAAGAGGCTATGTGGTGTTTAAACCCATGAGTATTTGCTCCGGCAGCGCCAGAGGGCCGCTATGCGACCACCATCGCCCTGCATAGAAGGAAGCTGAAGCGAGAGCGACTCGATGGTCTGATAACTTCCCCGCGGGTCTGAAGCATACCATCCGCCAACCCGGTACTCGACGACCTACTGACAAGGAACTTTGTCGCTGATCTCCCGTTTGCCCGAAAGTTACAAGTTCTGCTCTTTTCTCCATGTCATCATATACGCCTTCTCTCCCCTGTCCTTGATACAACTGCTGCTACACCGATGATGGAAATAAAGCCCCCCTTTGAATATCTTAACCAAGCATAAGTCTCTTTAAAAAAATCAAATTTGTATTCTGTATTCCTAGTTTTAAGTTAGCTGTTACTTTTATTATTCATTAAAACTATTATCCCCTATCTTGTAAATAGAATTGTATCCCTAGTTTTAGGATATCTGTGGAATTTCTCATAAATATTTGTTCCCCCTTTGATATACCAAACTATATATCAAACTGGATTCCTTGTTTTAAAATTTTTCATAAAAAAAAATTTTCCCCGTACTCTTGTATATAGAACTGTATTTCTAGTCTTAAGATAGCTGTAGAATTCTTCCTCTCAATATAAAAAAATCTGTACATTGTAACCTCCTAGTTTTAAGTATTTGAAATGTAAAAAACAAAAGAATTTGGCACCGCCAAGATAACACATTTGTGCCTATCAAATAAACGAACTGAATAAAAAAATACCAATATTGTCCATCGAACAACTCAAGCAGACTGTGCACCGGATCCAGATTCTATTAGCCGATAGAAAGCTTACTGTGCAAAATAAAAGCGTACACAAAATAATGAATTTTGATCAAACCCCCCCCTGGTTCATGTATTCAAGCGCATTGTGTGCCTAGTAGACCGTAACAATTGCCATTTACCCACCCACCTTACGACACGCCACCTACATCGCCCCATTGTGCTTTTCGATGCGAACAAAATTGGAACACAAAGACAGAAACGCATAATTTCTGTTTTTACCAAAAATGCGACAGCAGGCGACCAATCTGTTCGGCGTCGCTATAGGCAAAATACATTTTTTCCCAACCATAACGCAATGTTCTTTTGTCCTTTTCTTGCTGAGCTGTCATCGCCGCAGTCTTATCTATGCGGAAAATATTTTTCATCCACCCGGATTCGTTATTATTAACGGCAAGAAATGGTAATGCGTGCTGCCGTAAGGAAATTCGAGGAGATATTTTGTAGCCTGTCAAATTTTCGGTACCTTGAATCTTGCTGCTTTAAAGTTAGAAAATTAAGGCAAATGGAAGACGTGAATGTGTATTGATTTCTAGGGAGTTCACCTTTTACACACACACGTATCATAAATTTCAAATGAAACGAATATTTGGAATTCGTAGCGCACTTGAAAATTCAAAACAGAATATGGATGCCATATCGCATAAAGTAGTCCGAATGCCAGTGGGGAGAATAGGTAAAGTAGGGTGATCATACGTCCTGGTTTTTCACTGACTGTCCTGGTGTCCTGGGAAGTCAAGGAAAACGCTTGATTTGTTCTGGTTTTTGCCCTGTAAGCCTAAAATATTTTTCTTTACTGGGTCTTCGCTTTATTTTCTCTGGTTCAGATCGCTGTTATGACCGATCGCAACCATAATTGCAACGTAAATTCACCCTCAAGCAAAATACGACAAACAAAATTTTAAATACTCGAATCCCTCAATTGTACAATCCGATGTCTTTTTTAATTTCTCAACTTTCTTCTCTTACGTGGAAAATGAAAAGAAAAACATGAGGCGTTCGTACATAACATGTGAATGACCTGTACTACCGTGATAAGCATAACAGTCCCATATGTATAGAAAATCGATAGTAAATGGGACTCTTATGCGTATCACGGCAGTGTGATCCGTTTTCAAGGAAATTTGGCAGCCGAACAAATCGAAATGGTTCCAGTTGTGGACCAATCTCTGGCCGATGAAACAATGATAACTAGAGTTTCTTACTGGCTTAAATTGCCTTTCAATCGAGGATCTCAAACTGATATTATTTACACCAACCAATCCGCTATTTTCATATAACAATTGATAAACTGGAGGAATTTCTAATCAATGGTAGTTTTTGCAGCTGTTTCGATTATAGTTCTCAGATCGAGAGATAATGATTGTCATTGGAGATTGCTACTTAACTTAAAATCATAGCTACTTAACTTAAAATCAAGAATAAAGTAGGGAAGTTACTTTGGACCGTTGATGTTTCTACTTTACTTCAATGACCCCTCGCCGGTGCTGCACAGATGATTTCAGAATATTTCGTATCATCCGCTAAATTGATGATAGCCGATGTATCCAACAACATCATGTTACATTTGCTGATGGTAATGTAACAAGAACTGCGTGTGTGTAAATCCGAAAAAAGAGCTCGGTGATCGAATTACCATGCAAGACTTTTTGGCTGAGCTTTGCCTGTAAGACCCCAGAACTGTTTTACTGCCGAATAGAACGTTTTAAGCTGCCGAACACGTGGGAAGAAGGCACAATCGATTAAGAGGTGATGGAGGGTGGTAGTCCTTTTTGGACTGTCCTGGTTTTTCACTCGCTTGATATGGTAAAGTGTTGTTCAGTAAAAAATCTGAACAAGGTTAAATCGAAAAAAATACACTCATAATTGGCAAAGAAACTAGCGGTGGAAAGGGGCAACCCCAAGACGAGCAACATTAAAGTCTGAAATATGTTTAAGGTGCGAGTCTGCATTTCCGCGCCAAGAGGGCAGCAAATCGGTACCTTTTTGCCTTAATCACGCAATATCTTTGGAAATAGACCAAAAATTAAAAACAAAAATGGTATCCAGTAAACTAGGATAATTACCGAAGACATTGGCGAAAAATTTATTTCAAATTTCCAATTACTTCCAAAGTGATCGGTAGTTTTAGTAGAGAAAATCGCGAAAATTTCGAATCCTTTATGATTCCGCTCCCGAAAACAAAATTGCCTCTCCCATTTCTCTGCATTCTCTGGTTTCCACCCCACCAAAACCAGTGTTGTATCAACAAGGATTCCGTCCTATTCCTTCGTAGTATATTACAAGTTCATTTATGGATTATAACTGTTTGTAATCATGTGGATTACCAAAAGATGCAGAATGCGATTTTTGCATTGTTATGCGTTGAATAAAATACATTCAACGCTTGCAAATACATCTATTGATCGAGAATTTCTTTATTTGCGGAAGCGCACGCTACTACGCAGTTACACCACTGTTAGCGCGCCTGGGTCAACGTGCATGTGTATGTGAAAACCTCGGCTTCCTTGCTGCTACCTATAGCACGTGGATACATCTATAGCTATAGCAGCACGTGGATGATCGGAGTAATGAGTGAAATGGACAACTGTTATTTCTAATTACCAAAATAATCTCTCATACTAGTTCCAAAAAGTTTCAAAGGTTCAGGTTTTCCATACTATCGCAACATATTAATTTGCGCCTGAGATATTGAGGCACAGGTTCTGTATTAGGAAGTTATTTGTCGTCTATATAAAGGCTAAAAGAGGACATCATTGTAATTTTTTCTGTATCTGTATTTTCCGGAGGCCATTGTCTGCGAAAATTTTCGGAAACTCAAATGTACATAGTAATAGGACATATTCGAATGAGCTTTTCTCGGAATATGTTTAGTACTGTAAACTAATATCTTAGCTGACATGTTGAAAACAGGCGCACAACTAATTCGTGATCCTGCGACTATAGCGAAAATGTTTTCTAATCTGAAATATAAAAAGTATTCGAATTGATCGAAAATGGAAGCGGTGATGTTTATTGAACAACTCAGGAAATCCTGAGATTGACTCTAAATTCAATTTTCTTGTGCGTATTCTAATATGTTCCAGTTTACGGAGTGTAAAGATATTCTTTCCCGACACTTTGCGCAATTGCACTTTGAGAAAAAAAAATTTATGGGTTAAGCATGCGAATTCATGACAATACGTTTTTTTTTTTAATTGAGAACAATTTTACGTTCAATAAAACCAATTCAACCCGGCTACCATTTTGACCATCTATCCGAAGTTTGGATTACTCAGTACGATGTACCATTCGACTCAGTTCGACGAGATATGGCATGTGTGTTTGAGTAAGCATTTTTGAATATAATTATGGGATGATGAATAAGTATAAATTTCATAACCTATTTGAATGGATATAAATTACTTTGATTTGGTGGTCTAGAACATTGTAGATTAAAAATAGTTTTATTTACTACAAGGTCACTGCTGCCGGCTTCGATTTCTCAGAGGAAGTGAATGAAAATTTGCTCATTCCAAAATATTCAACGGAATATCGACTGACTGTCTGGTATAACGCAGATAGCTGCAATTCAATTAGTACATTGAATGAGACGATTTTTTTAAACATCTAACAATCACAGGAGCGTGGTTCGAAAATATCTTTTCAGTTGAACGAAATTCGGAACACAGTTTTAGAAAAGTCGATTTTCTCACATTTTATCACAAGTACCTGTTGTGGCATCTTGTTCAAGTGGTTTTCGATTCTTCGATTTTGTCTGAGTTACTTGACGTCAAAACCCTAAGTAATATAATTATTGGTAGTTTTCATAGTAATTCATATCATGTTTACCTTATGATGATATTCAAAGCATCTATTGTGCTACGCATCCGCATATTTGTCTACATTTCGACAAACAAATCACTAGAATGTGCCAAATTGCGCTTATATAGTTTGACGGATAATTTCACTTGTAAACAAAATTTGGTTAGTTTGCTAACATCGAACATTTGTTTGCACATTTATATTATGCACAATAAATACTAACTCTTAGTTTGATTTAAGCTACTCAATACTGTCCCAATTACTACTAGTTATAGAAAGCGGGTATTCATGGTATTATGACTAAGCCGGCTATTCCCCACATTTTCCTCTTGTCTGAAAATGCGAATACAGTCCAACCCTAATTCGACGATATCTTTCGACGGAACCATAAAAATATAAAACCTCAGAATGCGAAGCTTTTGAAATACGCAAATGAGCCACCGAGGAAGAATTCATAATCTAATAAGAACTCAATCGTTCTTCGTTAGGATTCGAACACTCAGATTGGGGGAACAGTATCATAATTCCTGTATCATCAGAATTGACAATAGAATTTTATATACGAATTGCTACTACTTTTCGCGATTGCTAGTTTAAAGATTAGCAAAGAACAAAAACAACAGACTCATAGTGTAGATCAGAAACAAATCAACGGCCAAACATCGATTTGTTTCGTTTCAGACACTGGAAGGTTCTTTTATTCTTTATCTATAATGGAGGTTACCAAATGAGTGTTGGAAGTAAATGACGAAAACCACATGCATGGTTGAGCTTTCGTAATATGTAACATAGTTAGATATTTTGTGATAAAATTCCATTTTTAATTGTGCAAGTACTTTTTTCTTAAATTGTTTACGTTCTTTTTAACTTTTTGGTGATATGATTTCGTTTTGATGAATAATAGTGCATTTCAGCTCGACGTTATTCCTGGAAATTGCTAGTTCTAACGGAATTGTGAAACAGAAGGATGAACTAAGGTTTTATTTTAATCAAGGATATAGTTGCTCGGCCAGATAAGTTTCTCGATTTCTTCTATACATGATCTTATTAAAAAAATTTAAACTATATCATTCGACTACAATAAAAGCTTTGATTGGAAATACAATGTCGCTCGATAGATCTCTGATACTTAACAGGATGGGTAAAATTGCAGATTTTTTTTTATTCATTTCGTTTATTTGATAGGCACAAATGCGTTAGCTTGGCGGTGCCAAATTCTTTTGTTTCTACATTTTGGATATCTTAAAACTAGGAGGTTACAATGTTGAAATATTTTTTTTACAAAGGAAAAGAAAGTTTACAGCTATCTTAAGACTAGAAATAAGATTCAATATACAAGAGAGGGCCAAAAGATATTTTTATGAAAAATTTTAAAACAAGGGATTCAGTTTGATATATAAGAGGGGGAGTAATAGTAAAATTGCAGATTGATTTGAGTTACATAAGCAAAGTACAGTTCATCATTTACAATGATTGCAGTCACAAAAATTAGAATTATGTCCTGCTAAGCTCGAAATAAACATTCTCGAGTTTATCTGATACAGTGCAAGATGCAAATTAATACACTGATAGAATATATTCGTAAATCGCTAGGAATTACAGAAAATTTTAATAAAATATACGAATTTTTCGTACATATAATCAATCGTTCGTAGTTCTATTGAAACACTTTAATTTTTTATTGCGAGTTTTTCGTGAAAACCACGAAACGACTTTCGATGGCTTATTACGAAACGAATTGTTCGCTGCTATATACGAATATCTTTCTAATATTTACGAGCACCATTCGTCAAACCGTCAACGTCAAAAGAGCTTCAATATGGAGTCATTGTTGCTATACGTCAGAGGATTGTTGATCATCACGATGGTCTCGGTTTGATTATTTAGTAGCCGTATCCGTGTCCGCCGGTTTCAGGAAGATTTCCTGAACCTCTTTCGCTTGATCCAGAATCCGGAGCAGTACGGATTCAGTTGAGCCATCGCGAACTGCTCGTTGGTTTTGAATGAAGAAGTTTAAGTTTTTCTCTGCCGGAACAAAGTCAAAACAACATGCTATTAAATACGAAAGCTTTTCTAACATGAAGGAAATGCATTCGTACGACCAACGAGATTGTTCGTAATATACGCAAACATTTATTGAAATAAACGAATCATTTTGTTTCATTCACGAAAAATAATGTTGTTATCAACGATTACATTCGTGCAATGTAAACTAAATAAGCAAAATTTAAGAAAACTTTCGTTCATCAAGCGGCCATTTCTTCGTACCACAATGAAATCGATTCTTCATGATTTTCTCTGAACCTTGCAATATTTTGATACAAGAGCGATTTTTCAAAAGGGCGTAACTTTTCTACGTGCCTTAATTTCAATTTTTTTAGCTCTAATATTTTTTTATACAGCATAACTTTCTGAGAATGAGTTTCAGGGAATAAATATTTATGTACGAAAGAAATATGCACTGAAAAAAATGTTGTGCCATTTTTCACAAAAACAAAAATTTGTGTTAAAAATCAAAATTGCAAAAAACCCACTTTTTTCTATTTTTTATATTTTCTCAACTAAAACCTAAAGAGAAAAGAAACATTTTGAATGTGATTGTATGATGGAGAACTTATCGGTAAAAAAGTTTTTCTAACACTAACTTTATACGTGTTTTTAAATTTCATACTAATTGACGTACAAAACTGTAATTTTATTACAGAATATAATTCTATGTATCATTTTAAATCAAAATGCATTCAACAATTTTCCAAAATGCTATAGTTTTTGAGATATTTGGAATTTTGTTCCAACAAAAACATTTAATTCGTGTGATTATGCCCTATTTGAAAGCTATTCGCGTTACCCCATCATAAAATGACAAAAATCATATGCTTCTGGTTTTAAAGAAGTAAAAGAAACTTTTTAGTGTATTTGGATCATGGAGAAGCTTTCAATAAAAAAGTTTTCCTAACAACAACTTTTGACATATTTTCATAATTCATACTATTTGCAGTCAAAAATACAATTTTCTTTTTGAATATATTTCAAAACGCCATTTCATATCAAAATGCTCATAACAAAAAAATTCTGAAATGAAGTAGTTCTCGAGATATTTTAAATTTTGTTTTAACAGTGCAATTCTTTTGTTTTATTACGACCTTTTCAGAAGTTATTCGCGTTTCTCCATCAACAACAATAAGTTTTTAGAAGGCCTCGATTCACTAATTGTTTTCGTGGAATAGTTCACATAATCGCAAGATATTATTTTCAGACTCGTGATTCTTAGTAGTCATGACTCACCACGTGCTGGTGGAATAGTTCACAAAATCATAAATTAACAGGCATTCGTGATCTGGTTCTTGATTCATAGCACATTATTCGCGATCTATCTTGTGTGCTTGGAAATATCTAGAAGATATCCATAATCATTTTCACTTTCATAAAACTCTACATATGATCTTGAAAATTTTGAGTGAACTATTCCAAAATATTTATGATGAAATACAATATGGTCTGTGTCTGGTAGTGACCAGCCATATATACGAGCAGTGAATGTAAGAAATCTATTAGGACTTCGAACATCGTTATTCCCGTGATAATGTTTAATGTGGTGTCCGAGCAGAAAATGAAAACTGAGTTGATCGGTCAAAATAAACTATTGAGTTACAAATCGTGTTAGCAGCACATTTCCCAAAACATGTTACCGCGAATTGATTACACTTGGTCCAGTTCATATTGTTATGTTTCTCCCAGTTAAACATCCAATAGGAATCCACAAATAACCTACCACAATAAAGCGAAGAAGAGTTATGAATATCGTTATAATACTGCTGATATCATGAACATAAGTCACAAGAATAAAATATCCCGTCGGTTTTCACAGTAAAGAGGGACAAGTTTATCTTTACCAGGAGACATTTTGTTCGTAGTTATGCTGGATATTTTCTCGTGAACTATTTCACGAATCTCGGAATTTTATTCATGAATCCATTCAATCCTGGAGAGCTAATTCATGATTCCTAATATATTAGTTACGATCAAATATCAGTGCTCCTGAAATAGTTCACAAAATCATGAAATATTATTCATGTATTCGTGAACTGGTTCATAATTTCTAGTGAAATAGTCACGGCTGACCGTGTGTGCCCGTGAAATAATTCACAAAATTATAAAATATTCATGTATTCGTGCACTGGTTCATGATTCCTAATACAATAATCATGACTGACCATTCCTGCTCGTGAACTAGTTGATAAAATTATGAAACATTGTTGATGTATTCGTAACCTGATTCATGCATCCTAGTATAATAGTTACGATCTAAAATCCGTTCTCGTGAAATAGTTCACAAAATCATGAAATATTATTTTTTCTCGTGGGCTGGTTCATGTTCATCATTAGTGTAACAACCACGACATACCATTCATTCCTGTGAAATAGTTCACGAAATCCTAAAATAGTATTCATGTATTCGTGAACTGGTTCTTGATTCCTAGAACAATAGTCACGTCGGATTATAAAATAGCTCACATATTCATGAAATATTATTCATGATCCGTGATTCCTTAAACATGACTTACATTTGATTTTGCGTGCTTGTGATATTTAAAAGATATCCCTAATTATTATCAATTTCATGCAACTTGATAATGAAATTTTCACGTGAACTATTTTAAAAAAATTGGAGTATTGTTCGTAGAATTATTTTTGATCAATGCACTTTTTCATGAAATGTCCAGCTGCTACCGAGCAGTAATAGGTACAAACAGTAGATATGAGAAAACTGTTAAGACCTCTAACATCGTTATTCATTTGATAAAGTTCAGTGTGATGCCTGGATAGAAAATGCGCTGAGCACATCAAATCATATTCGTGATATAGTTCACAGAACAAGATACCGCGAATCTGTCGAACTTTTATGACAGTTAATATTGTGACGCTACTCCGCGTAAAAAAACCGATGATAACCAAAAAAACCTGTTTTAATCCACCTAGCGGTGCAATTGTGCCTTTCTCATTTCTCTAAACTATGGCACGGAGGCTTTTTATGTTCAACATAATTGTGGAAATGTCCGTTACATTCTTAGTACACTTTGCACTTATACACAATGGCTTGCCAGTCACGAACTTGATGAGCTACGTGTCGACGGTGAAACACTTGAATCAAAAAAATATAGTACTTCATTAGCCTAATCAGCATTAGATCAATGTTATCTGCTTGCTAACTCATTTTGTCATGCGGGGGTGGGTATGTGAGGAGGGCGAAAGTTCCATGAACGAACGACTCCCCAGCTTAAATTGGTATGCTTTGTGATATAGTGGTGGTTTAAAGATGGTGTTGAAGGGGAGGGGTATGAGGTGGTGGTCGGAGGGGTGATTTAAGGAGATTTTTAAAGGAGGGGAGTGAACAGTAGAGGGGGGGGGGGTGTAACCCCTCTCCGTAAACCATCAACTACGCCCCTGTTAAAATCCAGAAACCTTATGCGAGTCGAAAAAAAAATTTGGCCCTCCGGGATTAGGTTGACGTTTTTCAGAGTGATTGCATAACCTTTCTATATGAGAAAGGCAAAAATGTGCAAAATCCAAAAAAGTGAATCTTCGTCAAATTTATTTCGTGTTTGCATCAAATCTCGACGTTTTATGCACCTTGAATACATTTAGCATCAAAAATAAAAATTCTATTTTTAATTTTTCCTATAGTTTTTATGAAAAATTTCTGTGTGGCCGCACTCTGAAACCCGTAATTCCGGAACCAGAATTCCGATCGATCCAAAATTCAATAGCAGCCGATGGGAAGGTTGCACCTTTCATTTGAGACTAAGTTTGGGCAAATCGGTCCAGCCAGCTCTGAGAAAAATGAGTGACATTATTTGACACATACGCACATACATACACACACACACATACACACACACATACACACACATACATACACACATACACACACATACAGACTTTTTCCGATCTCGACGAACTGAGTCGAATGGGATATGACACTCGGCCCTCCGGGCCGGGATTAGGTTGACGTTTTTCAGAGTGATTGCATAACCTTTCTATATGAGAAAGGCAAAACATTAGATCGCGATAAGACAGAAAAATTGCCAATACCATGATAAAACTGCTGATATCATAAATATACGTCACATCACTCTACGTGTCAAATTCGAAAGTAAGCTCTGGAAGAAATTACGCAAATAGTGATTAAGATCCTCAAATCATGAACATAAATCACACTCGTGACAAAAATATCATGACTAGAATACTGAAATCATGAATATTAATAAACATAAATTTCTACTCGTGACAATAATATCACGACAACGTGAATTCAAACTATGAAAATAATGGAAAAGTTCCTGAAATATTGAACATAAATCACAATACTCATGACTAAAATATTAAAAAATAGTGACTAAAATCCTGAAATCATGAAAGGGAATCACTCTACTCATATTTAAAATATCACGATAATCATATTTAAAATATCACGAAATCATGAATATCGTTCGACTGTACAAATAGTTTCATCAATACAAGGCAAAAATAAATATAATACATAGAATAAAAAGAGTGCATAAAATAATTTAAATTAATGATATGAATAAACTCATGAAGTTAATAAACTGATCAGAATGAATCCAAAGTAGGAATCGAATTAATAGATAAAATGAACCAAAATGATCAAAATGAACAAAAGGAATGCTAAATCACATAAATGATTGAAATGAAATGATCATATATTTAAAATTAGTCAAGTATTCAAAATAAATAAAATAAACAAAACAAATAAAATCCATGAAATGAATAAAATATTGAATTTAAAAAAATGATTTATTCATGTATTCGTGAACTGGTTCATATTTCCTGAATAAATCATTTTTTAAAATTCAATCATAATAAAATGAATAAGTAAAACGAATTGTACGAGTTTGAGAAACATTGCTTCGGAAAGTTCTAAAATATTTAAAAAAAATCCATTATTTGAAAATGACAATTAATATACAACGCACTTTCTAGTGTTTCCATCCTTTTTTATTTTGACCTTATCGTTCGTCTTTCCTTGGCGGCGTCATTTGAGATTACCTGATGTTTTTGCTTAATTGATGGACTTCAATTAGTTATTTAAAAACCGGAAAAAAAAATTTCGCGCAGAATAGAATTTTCAGGTCCATTATTTTAACGTACAATTGAAAAACAGAGAGATACGGTCACATGAACTTTCAAACCCATCAAACACAGTGCGTCAGAGAGAGAATGCAATTCGTGAATGAGACAGGTAAGTATATATTTAAAAGTATTAATTTGCATAGAGAAGTGTGTAAAGTCTAGGTTATGTTGGCGATATATCGTTCCAGTCATTTGCAAATAAATGAATTTTTGGTCCCGTTAACCATAAAAACGGTACCTTGTAAATTAGTGGGGTTTGTTGCTATACAGTATGTGAATGGCATTAATGTAGTCAGATCATCTATCTGTCCAATGCATAAGCTCTCATTGTAACCCCAGCCCTTCCGCATTGTAATCTCTAGCTCTACTTCCAAGGCTACTTCTCTGTGTGTATCTGCGGGAATATGTGTCTATAGGCGCATGTATGTGGAATTACGAGGGTTTTACGCTGATTGTGGCACTCTCTCATTTCGTTCGTACCGTAAACCTCGCAGGATTTTTAACCGAGTTGGAGTTATTCATTATTGTGGGCCGTGTTCGGAGGTGATCGATAGAGAAGATTACACGACCCATACGTTAAAACATATATACTTTATTAAAATATAACGCGGACAAAACAGAGTGATAAAAACGCGTGTTACTGCTACTGAACTCTATTATATTCTGATTAGCTAACCGGATGTTGTTCGATGCGTCAACTGAGTGACAGGCGTTCTACCACCAGTGAGCCCAGCAATTCCTATTGAGTTGTAGGGATGTCCACGTCTCCAACATTCATCCACATCCATCGGTTCATTAGTATTGCTAACTTGCTGATCGTAGGTACGATCTGAATCGATCATGACCAACCAGGAATTGTACCTTGTTTGCTCCGCGGACCCCTTCGAAATCACCTTGGGTTATCGCGGACCCCTTCGAAATTATCCTGGGCGGTCGCGGACCCCTTCAAAATTACCCTGAGCGGTTGCGGATCCCCACGGCTTAACATCGATTTATATGCTGTATATATTATTTTCAGTCTGATACGATAAAAAAACTTGAAGTTTCAATATTCGTCCGGAAAAGATCTCTTCGCTGACCCCCAGCAACGACTTGACGGCCCCCTAGGGGTCCGTGGACCCCAGGTTGAGAATCGCTGAGTTAGAAGGTTACTTATATCCAATTCATATTCAGCCAGATCGGGATAACCGGTATGAGTCTGTGTGTTCATCAACAATCATCCGCCAAATCCCCTTCTTGTTTACACTTGGTCATCGAGTTAGATATCAGTGTTTTCCGTAGTTTCCTTCTATATATAACACTCGCTATCCTCCACTAGAATGATGCAGATAGTGATTATTCCGGCGACGACACAGACTGCATCCGATGAAATAGTTATGTACACGATCGTGATTCGCATGGTTTTGAGCCTAAATGTACTGCTTGGTTTCATTCGATTACGCTGTGTCCCCAGCACCGTGACCCTGACAGAAATTCCATACATCAGAATAGATGATGATACACTAGTCGGAAGGCGCCTCTTGCTACTGTTTGCTTCATCGCTGTTCGGCATATTTCTGTTTAATGCGTTCATAGCTTTGACCGCCTTCTCACAGATATAATCGACATAGGATGTTGAAATTCAGTCGATCGTCACTTCGTGTTGTTTCAGCGCTTGCTTCGAGATTACGGAATGCTCCCCGATCGTAACTTCTGTGTTGTTTCTACAACAACCTATAATCGCTCTCCATAAATGGTGTCAGCCTGTTCAGGATGTGCCTTTCCAAGAGTTTTCTGAAAGTACCCAGTAAGCGATTCTCAGGCGGCTTACCCGCTTTGACAATAACACTAGCTTCGGCATCGATCAGAGAAGGGCCCCTCATTTAGTAATTTTCTTATTACTAGTTTAAACATGTTCGGAAATGCCGGGACTACCACTATCAGTGCGACGTTAGGGATTCTATCCGCTCCAGGCACCTTTTTCACCACATTAGCCACTCCTTGTTGAATACTTGTATCACTTCTGTGTTTTCCTGCTCTAGGTATTTGAAGCCTATGAATCTCTTTATTTATTTTATTATTCAATTCGTTTATTTGATAAGGCACGTTTGCCTTTTCTTTGGACAAAGCTGGGGGTAGATATCGGGCATCGGGAATCAACGGTAAGGATTACATATTCGGACGAATGCATCATGTAGGGGAACTGGGGGTAAGACGGACATATTAAGGATATACTTAAATATAACATGGTAAGAGCATGTTTTTGTCACCATGTAATACTCTATGTTCTAGCTCCTTATGTTGGCTTTCGAGTGCCCAGGGGGATTATTTTACAAAAATCATTTTGTATCAGTTTTTAAAGAACTGGAAAACGAAGAAATATCTGCACTTTTTCCATACTGCGGGTGAAACGGACATATAGTAGGGGTAAGACGGACATGTGGCAGAAAGGATCACAATGCAAAATATTGAGCGGATGTTTTGAATAGATTGTGGTTCTTCTTAATATATATGTTCAATTCGAGGTGAAAAACGACGTTTTGGGGTTCGATTTAGAGTTGAAGCAAATGATGTATTTTCTAATATCGTTTTTGCGGTTGTCATAAAGAGAGCAACACAATCAGTTCCAACATTGGATCATTTGATAAGTCACAATCAATTATACAAAACTGGAAGGTTATATATTAAATGCGTAATTGGTAACATCAGTTCCTCGATCACACAGCTAGAGTATGAGACTTCTAGGAATCCCGTATTGAACCTCGGTCACATTAACGTACATCCTGCAGCCTACTGCATGTGAGACTTCAGCTAACTGGATGGTTCTCCACGTTTGACTTCTAGTATTTCGTTTCTACGGGCGAGACATTCATATAAGGATGAATCAATAGAATTAATCAAGACTCCGTCTTGCCCCACCAGTATACATATTTTTTAAACGTTTGTACCTATTCACGCATAAATAAACTTACCTTTTATTTTCCACGAAGATGTCACTTAAAAGTTACTTTATCGAAACAAAGGAAAAACTCCGCGAAAGAATTGATTTTTTCATCGATAAACCTTAAAATCGGAAACTTTTAAATTACATCCGCACAAAACAGCACTACCGATTATCAATATTTGCTTAAATTGTATTCGTTTAGCAGTATTCAAGGCCTACTAAGTGTTTCATAATTCAAGGTTACCCATAATGATAGAGTACACATACAATACAATTGAAGTTTTAATGTTATATCCCTAAAATAACCATGTGTCTGTCCTACCCCACCTGTCCGTCTTACCCACAGTTCCCATATGGGGACGCCGGGCGGTCTTCCTCGAGCCGGTAGGGGTTTCTCCAGACGATTTCGTAGTACGGCTCAGATGCAGATCGGCAACACAGCGCATTGCGCGTGTGATGTTGTGCTGTAGGTCTCGTGTTTGTTGGGTCATTCGACAGAGATATTTTGTGTTGTCTTGGAGTCGCATCAAACCATCGTTGCAGTACGGTAGGCGGAAGAGGGCACTTCTTAGAATGATCTGAAAAATAATAGGGGCAAATAAATTTGAATATTGATGGTTTTTAGGAAGATATATACGAGGGACATATAGAGCAGATCGCGGCTTGCCAGTATATCTCGAACCGGGATATTGAGTGATCTTCCTCGAGCCCAAAGGGGATCCAATAGTTGAGATCTGGCAGAACAGTACTCGGCGCATGCCCAGACAATATGTTCGATATCGTGATAACCGTTACCACAGGCGCAGATACCGCTTTTTGCGAGCCCAGTGTAGTGATTGGACATGAGCCGAGATATCACATGAATGAAATTCCGACCCACATCCATGGTTTCTTCGATACCTTAGGGATTATCGAATATAGCCACCTTCTAAGTTCTCCATTACTCCATGAAGATTGCCAACTTTCGAGGGTTCTCTGATGAGTAATACTGAAAAATTCGCTGAAGCTGATTGGTCTTTCATATATATATATATATATATATATATATATATATATATATATATATATATATATATATATATATATATATATATATATATATATATATATATATATATATATATATATATATATATATATATATATATATATATATATATATATATATATATATATATATATATATATATATATATATATATATATATATATATATATATATATATATATATATATATATATATATATATATATATATATATATATATATATATATATATATATATATATATATATATATATATATATATATATATATATATATATATATATATATATATATATATATATATATATATATATATATATATATATATATATATATATATATATATATATATATATATATATATATATATATATATATATATATATATATATATATATATATATATATATATATATATATATATATATATATATATATATATATATATATATATATATATATATATATATATATATATATCACCTTCTAAAGCGTCCGCCTTAGCTAAAGATTTCGCTTCTTCATTACATGGAATGGGGCAATGCGAGGGAACCCAAACTAAGGCAATCTTGTACGATCTTACAGACAAAGCATGCAGGCGCTCCCAGATTTTCTTCAGAAAATATGGAATGTGCTTTCTAGGTTTCATTGAAAGGAGACCCTCGATTGAGCTGAGGCTATCCGACACAATAAAGTAATGATCGGTGGGCAAAGTATCAATGATCCCAAGGGTATACTGAATAGCAGCAAGTTCGGCGACGAAAACTGAAGCAGGATCGTTGAGTTTGAATGAGGCTGTGAGGTTTTGATTGAATATACCGAAGCCAGTGGAGCCGTCGAGGCTTGACCCGTCGGTGTGAAACATCTTGTTGCAGTCGACTTCTCGAAATTTACTATAAAAGATACATGAGATCACTTGCGGATGTATGTGATTCAGGATTTATCGAATCTCGCACTTTATGGATGTGTCGAAGAATACGCTTGAATCAGAAGCATGGGGGAGATTGACACGATTGGGATAATATGAAGAACGATTGGTATTTTGTGCCATGTAATCGAAGTACAAGGATATAAATCGGGTTTGAGAATTGAGTATGACAAGCCTCTCGAAATTTGCAATTACTAACGGGTTCAAGATATCGCATCGGATGAGCAATCGATATGAGAGGTCCCAAAATCCATTTTCAGCGCAAGGACACCTGCTAGCATTTTTAGACTCATCTTATGAGTCGAGTGCATGTAACCCAAAATAGTACGCAAACAACAATATTGGACTCGCTCTAGTTTGATGAAATGTATGTTCGTAGCGAAGCGGAAACAGTAAATCCCGTACTCCATCACCGACAATATCGTTGTTTAGTACAGCCTGATCAGGTCTCTTAGGTGGGCACCCCAGCATGTTCCGGTTATTGTATGGAGAAAGTCGATCCTTTGTTGGCACTTCTGTTTCAGATACCTAATGTGACACCCCAGGTACCTTTAGAGTCCAACCAGACCCCGAGATATTTGTAAGTTGAAACCTGAGCAATAGTTTGATCCATTAATTGAAGCTGTAGTTGCGCTGGTTCATGCTTCCTTGAAAATACGACTAGCTCAGTTTTCTCCGTGGAGAACTCGATACCCAGCTGGAGGGCCAAAGCAGACAAATGTAACAAAGACCACATCGTTATCTGCAAGCTGACTTTGCGTGCAGGAATTGACAAGACATTCTTCAATGTCATTCACGCAAAAGTTGTAGTGAAGGGGGCTTAGACATGAGCCCTGGGGAAGATTCATGTAGCTAATTCGTAATTTCGACAAATCACCATGCGAAAAATGCATGTGTTTTTCAGACAGCAAGTTTAGCAAAAATTTGTTTAGAGTCCGTGAAAGACCATGCTGGTGCAGAAAGGAATTTGGATAGAAACTGAATCAAAAGCCCCCCTGTTTTTAAAGCCATTTGTATTTCTCTTGAGAGCAAGTCAAGATAGTCGTTCGGGCCTTTGTCTTTGGGGAAACCAAATTGTGTATCTGGCAGAAAGCCATTTGCTTCAACCCAATTGCCGAGGCGAAACAAGATCATCATCAGAAACAGGTCAGCTTTGCAAAAGGTCGATACAAGTTGTGGTCGGAGGCTGGTTTTCCTGGTTTTTGGATGGTGATGACCTTCACTTGCCTCCAGTCATGAGGGACAATATTACCCTCAAGAAAATTATTAAATAAATTCAACAAGCGTCCCTTGGCAGAATCTGGCAGATTCTTTAACAAGTTAAATTTGAATCTATCTGGCCCTGGGGCTTTATTGTTACATGACAAGAGAGCAAGTACTGTTTGGGTTTCGTAAGCGCTGGGCCATGCCCCAAAGAGTGCTCATCGACATTTATCTCGTTAACCCGTCGACGAACCGGCACCAATAGCTACGTTTTTTGGCTTTCATCAAATTCTTCATGTGCGTTTCTGCCATCGCGTACTCTCGGCAGCTGGCTGGTAGCCCGTTGGCCATCTCCGTGTACATGTCTGAGCGCTCACAAGCATCTAGCAATTTTGTCACACCTTCATCAACATTCATTTTGCATCTTGCACTGTATCAGATAAACTCGAGAATGTTTATTTCGAGCTTAGCAGGACATAATTCTAATTTTTGTGACTGCAATCATTGTAAATGATGAACTGTACTTTGCTTATGTAACTCAAATCAATCTGCAATTTTACTATTACTCCCCCTCTTATATATCAAACTGAATCCCTTGTTTTAAAATTTTTCATAAAAATATCTTTTGGCCCTCTCTTGTATATTGAATCTTATTTCTAGTCTTAAGATAGCTGTAAACTTTCTTTTCCTTTGTAAAAAAAATATTTCAACATTGTAACCTCCTAGTTTTAAGATATCCAAAATGTAGAAACAAAAGAATTTGGCACCGCCAAGCTAACGCATTTGTGCCTATCAAATAAACGAAATGAATAAAAAAAAATCTGCAATTTTACCCATCCTGTTAAGTATCAGAGATCTATCGAGCGACATTGTATTTCCAATCAAAGCTTTTATTGTAGTCGAATGATATAGTTTAAATTTTTTTAATAAGATCATGTATAGAAGAAATCGAGAAACTTATCTGGCCGAGCAACTATATCCTTGATTAAAATAAAACCTTAGTTCATCCTTCTGTTTCACAATTCCGTTAGAACTAGCAATTTCCAGGAATAACGTCGAGCTGAAATGCACTATTATTCATCAAAACGAAATCATATCACCAAAAAGTTAAAAAGAACGTAAACAATTTAAGAAAAAAGTACTTGCACAATTAAAAATGGAATTTTATCACAAAATATCTAACTATGTTACATATTACGAAAGCTCAACCATGCATGTGGTTTTCGTCATTTACTTCCAACACTCATTTGGTAACCTCCATTATAGATAAAGAATAAAAGAACCTTCCAGTGTCTGAAACGAAACAAATCGATGTTTGGCCGTTGATTTGTTTCTGATCTACACTATGAGTCTGTTGTTTTTGTTCTTTGCTAATCTTTAAACTAGCAATCGCGAAAAGTAGTAGCAATTCGTATATAAAATTCTATTGTCAATTCTGATGATACAGGAATTATGATACTGTTCCCCCAATCTGAGTGTTCGAATCCTAACGAAGAACGATTGAGTTCTTATTAGATTATGAATTCTTCCTCGGTGGCTCATTTGCGTATTTCAAAAGCTTCGCATTCTGAGGTTTTATATTTTTATGGTTCCGTCGAAAGATATCGTCGAATTAGGGTTGGACTGTATTCGCATTTTCAGACAAGAGGAAAATGTGGGGAATAGCCGGCTTAGTCATAATACCATGAATACCCGCTTTCTATAACTAGTAGTAATTGGGACAGTATTGAGTAGCTTAAATCAAACTAAGAGTTAGTATTTATTGTGCATAATATAAATGTGCAAACAAATGTTCGATGTTAGCAAACTAACCAAATTTTGTTTACAAGTGAAATTATCCGTCAAACTATATAAGCGCAATTTGGCACATTCTAGTGATTTGTTTGTCGAAATGTAGACAAATATGCGGATGCGTAGCACAATAGATGCTTTGAATATCATCATAAGGTAAACATGATATGAATTACTATGAAAACTACCAATAATTATATTACTTAGGGTTTTGACGTCAAGTAACTCAGACAAAATCGAAGAATCGAAAACCACTTGAACAAGATGCCACAACAGGTACTTGTGATAAAATGTGAGAAAATCGACTTTTCTAAAACTGTGTTCCGAATTTCGTTCAACTGAAAAGATATTTTCGAACCACGCTCCTGTGATTGTTAGATGTTTAAAAAAATCGTCTCATTCAATGTACTAATTGAATTGCAGCTATCTGCGTTATACCAGACAGTCAGTCGATATTCCGTTGAATATTTTGGAATGAGCAAATTTTCATTCACTTCCTCTGAGAAATCGAAGCCGGCAGCAGTGACCTTGTAGTAAATAAAACTATTTTTAATCTACAATGTTCTAGACCACCAAATCAAAGTAATTTATATCCATTCAAATAGGTTATGAAATTTATACTTATTCATCATCCCATAATTATATTCAAAAATGCTTACTCAAACACACATGCCATATCTCGTCGAACTGAGTCGAATGGTACATCGTACTGAGTAATCCAAACTTCGGATAGATGGTCAAAATGGTAGCCGGGTTGAATTGGTTTTATTGAACGTAAAATTGTTCTCAATTAAAAAAAAAAACGTATTGTCATGAATTCGCATGCTTAACCCATAAATTTTTTTTTCTCAAAGTGCAATTGCGCAAAGTGTCGGGAAAGAATATCTTTACACTCCGTAAACTGGAACATATTAGAATACGCACAAGAAAATTGAATTTAGAGTCAATCTCAGGATTTCCTGAGTTGTTCAATAAACATCACCGCTTCCATTTTCGATCAATTCGAATACTTTTTATATTTCAGATTAGAAAACATTTTCGCTATAGTCGCAGGATCACGAATTAGTTGTGCGCCTGTTTTCAACATGTCAGCTAAGATATTAGTTTACAGTACTAAACATATTCCGAGAAAAGCTCATTCGAATATGTCCTATTACTATGTACATTTGAGTTTCCGAAAATTTTCGCAGACAATGGCCTCCGGAAAATACAGATACAGAAAAAATTACAATGATGTCCTCTTTTAGCCTTTATATAGACGACAAATAACTTCCTAATACAGAACCTGTGCCTCAATATCTCAGGCGCAAATTAATATGTTGCGATAGTATGGAAAACCTGAACCTTTGAAACTTTTTGGAACTAGTATGAGAGATTATTTTGGTAATTAGAAATAACAGTTGTCCATTTCACTCATTACTCCGATCATCCACGTGCTGCTATAGCTATAGATGTATCCACGTGCTATAGGTAGCAGCAAGGAAGCCGAGGTTTTCACATACACATGCACGTTGACCCAGGCGCGCTAACAGTGGTGTAACTGCGTAGTAGCGTGCGCTTCCGCAAATAAAGAAATTCTCGATCAATAGATGTATTTGCAAGCGTTGAATGTATTTTATTCAACGCATAACAATGCAAAAATCGCATTCTGCATCTTTTGGTAATCCACATGATTACAAACAGTTATAATCCATAAATGAACTTGTAATATACTACGAAGGAATAGGACGGAATCCTTGTTGATACAACACTGGTTTTGGTGGGGTGGAAACCAGAGAATGCAGAGAAATGGGAGAGGCAATTTTGTTTTCGGGAGCGGAATCATAAAGGATTCGAAATTTTCGCGATTTTCTCTACTAAAACTACCGATCACTTTGGAAGTAATTGGAAATTTGAAATAAATTTTTCGCCAATGTCTTCGGTAATTATCCTAGTTTACTGGATACCATTTTTGTTTTTAATTTTTGGTCTATTTCCAAAGATATTGCGTGATTAAGGCAAAAAGGTACCGATTTGCTGCCCTCTTGGCGCGGAAATGCAGACTCCCACGTTAAGGAAAGTCTGCAGAAATCTGGTTCATATCGAAAAGGCAAGATGTTTATCATCAGTTAGGCACTCCTTAAGCTGTCTGTCAGTGTTTGCCTAGAGAGAGAGAGAGAGAGAGAGCACATCTGCCTGTACCAATCATCAAGGTGTAGCTTTGGGAGTGACAACTTCTGGGATAAGATTAAACATTTATAAGTGCTGAAGTTTTCTTCTGTCTCTCACTCTGCGTAGCAAACTAGCGGTAAGAAACTTTCACTTGACTACATGTTTTAATAAAGAATATTTGCTGTTGTTTTCCAAGTTTTACGACTTCTCGAGAAACAGACAGACACATTCTGGTGGCATTCCGTGCAAAGTAAGCATGAAAAGTTGCAGCTCTGATAAAACGAGCTAATTGTGTTCGATGTTTCGGCTGTGAAGCAAGACATAGGGTGATGAGCGCTTTATTGCTATGTTTCTATTATCACGCTATCCATTTGAAGCCTTTGGTTAGAGCAGTGTCTGCCATCTTTGTTTAACGCATTGAGTCGAATGGTAGCGCAACAATAGGGGCACTCGATTCGTGTTTTCGTTGCGCTCAAACACAAGAATTTCACTGTTTTCAGCGCATGTATGTTATTATCTTGGTACTCAACAACGAAGCAAAGCTGTTGATGCCAATTTGTACGCATTCCATTGTTTGTAGGCCGAGTAATTAATGATTCAGTGAGGCGCCCTCCTTAGTATAGTGAAAATAGGCACTTCACCCTATACGATATAACAACAGTACTTCACATGAGAAAAAAAACTGCTTGAAGATAATTTCTTATTCTACATGAACTGAATCTACAAATAATAAATATTAGACCATCGCAAATCTTACCATTTTTTCGGAAAACCACTCAATATAGTACCAATATCAATAATATCAATATCAGGAACAAAAATTTCGATCTAAACTAAATTGAAAGACGTTTCATCGTTACAATCAGATCAGAGAAATTTATGTAAAATTTTTTATAAAAAGAAATTCGTTTTCAAATTTACGTCTTCATAGACGATGAGATGGCGTATGATGCTGTAGCATATTTTATCGTGAAGATGGATAGATTGCTACCAGTGGCACGTAGCGGTACCAAAGTCAAAGCTGCCCAATTGAAAACGCTGGCGATCCTCAGGACACGGTCTTCTATTTTCTGTTATTATCATAAATCGCCGCGTTGCAAATCTGTGCGTTAAATTACTCTGATCTCGCTGTAAAACCGTTTACTTTGTTCAATAAACTCTAACAAATCGTAGTTGTACTATCAACTTTTTGACTGCATGTTTTGCAAAATTGTGCGCAACCTAAATAATTCGATTTTACCTCGCCGCCGAAAACAAATTCTCCATTTTTCGTCATACTGTGTTGGAAATACTACTTCGTGATCATGAACCAGCTAGTGGATAAACCATACGGAAAGTGTAGAATGGCACTGGGTAAATCTGAATCAGCCGTGTGCGATGGCTTCGGCTATGGATTTCGTTATTTTCACAAACACTGCACCGGCCTATCGGAAGATGAATTATCTGCTTGTAGCGGCTCGGGTGCTGTGGATGTGTGACGATTGCCGTAGCCTTCTGGGAGACGCAAAATTTCGTAATTCGATCAGCCGCCTATGAGATGCGAGTGAAGCAGCGCGATGATGAGATTGGATGTTTAAGGCAAAGTATCGAGTCATTGAAGTCTACCATGACTAAACTTATAGATTGCACAAAACCGAATTCTACTTTGCAACGTAGCGAAAATGCCATTGTCAATGCGAAACCTCAACATTCTTCTCCAATAACAGTAAACCTCTCTGAAACAATGTACACTGAAGGAGCTGCGAACGATAGTTTTACGTTATTTTTATCAAATATCAAAATATTGAAAAAACACGCTTTTTCATCCGGTACATGGCCACACGGAGTACGGTTCAAACCCCTCCCATAAAGGTTTTGAATATTTTTTGAAATTTTATTAACTTCCCGTTCAGGAAAAAAATACTGCGAGCCGTTTTGACACATAACATGTCATTCGAGTTCGACCACTCTAGAAACAAGTCGTGGAAGAAACCAAGGAAGAAACCTTGCTAGGGTGGTTGGATAGGGATGTAAGTTAAGTTGGTAAGGAAGTCTCTAGATCAGTTCACGTTTCGACAAGTTTGAATATTAGAACATTTGTGAGCAGGCATGGGAAAATTCATGCACTCGTGCGACTGCTTCTAACTGTGAATCATAAAAAACGATGAAGCTTGAAATTCTATGAACAGCGTTAAATCTTCACTCGTGAATGTTTGTCGCATAGCCTCGCAAAGCTCGTAAAGATTTCTTGATGTATGAATAAAACACACTACCTATTTAATCACTGCATTGTTCATTGACAGAGCGCAGTTTTTGGAAACCCTAGAAAGAATTTGATCTACTAGTGTACTAGTGTTCTTAGCCACTCCGTTGTTCAATAAACGGTGCGTATCTTTGCGCACTTTTTATAAATTTTTCAATTTTGACGAATTGTAACTTCTTTAATAATCGATGGATTTGTATCATATCAGCACAGATTTATCGTCATCGTGTATGTATTATTTATGCTGAATATGAACATAATTGGTTCACAAATAGAAAAGTTGTTCATATGGTGTTTAAAAATATTATGTGGGGCTAGCTGGGGCTACTTTGCACACTTCTTGAATTCGATATAAAAGTTTTATTTACTTTTTTTGAAATATCATTAATTCATACTGATATCAGAGACTTTCAATAATGAAAAAATCACCCATTTATCGCATTTCTAAAATTCATTTTAGTTTAACATTTACAACGTTACTTTTCAATAAAAGCTTGAGTGGGTTGAGACTGCATAATGTTTTTCGGAGAGAGAAAAAGGAAAATGATGAAAAATGGCGATATCCGTTTATCTCTAGTATGTCAGAATAGGTTTTTAAGAGCATTTCAAGATTTTTTGTATCATCAATTATAAAAATAGTCACACGCACCATGGGCCATAAATCGATTTTTTGATCGAAAATCCAGAACTTATAAACCGTTAGTGCTAGACTTTCCGTGTCTTTGGAACAAATTATCTGCAATATGTGCCCTTCATTTTGGGGAAAACAAAATTAGGGTGGCTCTCTCTCAATTTTAAGTAACTTTGTTGAAAATGACGAAACTTTATCTTCAACGGTTTTTATTTTACAGCGATTTCTCTTGTTTCGTTTAGGGTGACTCTTAAAAAATCAGTTTTGACGTAGGACTACGTCTTTGTTTTCGATATGGGGGTGCACGTTGCAAATTCTATAAAAATGGTATGTAACGTGGTCCAATTTTAAACGCATATAATTCGGCCATCTCACGATAAATTTTCAATTTTTTTGCGCATATCGTCTCAAAATACTTCTAAGAATAGATTTCCCAAAGATTTTTGATATAATGGCATTAAAAATTTAAATAATGAACAACCTAGTCAAAATATCGCGCATTTCCACACAGAAGATAGGGCTTCCCTAGTCCAGCACGACAGATTTGTGTACCTAGCGCGCTACGCTTCTATGAATGACGTCATCATCGACTATTTAAACGGACGGATTTCGCCAAACACGCTCAGTTGCTTGTTGAGCGGCAAGCGAAGCAGATCACTGCGCCGTGTGATTTCACAGCCAGTGTAACTGTGTTAGAAGTCCGTTACATTGCCTGTGGAGGTACGCTACCCAGTGAATGTGACTGAGCTTGTCCGTTCAAACAATATGCTATTATTTATGTTGTGCTCGTTTCCAGCACTCTTTCATGTATTCGTACCAGGTAACTGGCATCCCTATCTCTACATACAGAGTTTTACAATAGGCAACATCGTTTTTCCACCGATCGATGGGAGTCAGTTTGACACCGTCAAAATCGCTTAAAATGTCATCAACAAACAATAGTAGCAGTAAACAAAAGAAAACAATGAACACTTTAACTGATTTTATGTAAACTAAAGTGCTCCTCGTTCGTATTTAAAATTAATTTCGTTCATTTTGTTACAAGCAAAGTTCTTATGTTGGCTAAGAAAATATGACGTCACGTCACCCTCTTGATTCGTACACAAAATATTTTGTACATGCGAGCTCCATTTGCAAACACGGTTAACACAGTGTCGTGGTATTAGTTGTCTCTTTCGCTCTACCCATCATCAGCGTTCATTCATTTTGCTTTGTGCGCTTGGGTTTAATGTTTGAGGCGAATGTGTAGGCAGGTAGATCTAATTTGTTACTAAATCGCACAACGAAAGTTTATTATTTACGTTCGATCAATTCATTAATTCATCTCCCCTTCACGTGAATCATTTTCACTCAGCCTATAGTATTTTGATTCTACTAATAGGTACATGCTACAAAGCCTATTTATGAATGAATACACTGCCACTTGAAAAACCGTTGCAAAAACGCATCTTGTCCATATACAAAATTATTTTCGATTCTTGTATATTTATAGTTTCGGTATATGATTAAGATCACTGCATTCGTTATATTTGTATGCGTACTTTAGGCAAGTTACAATAATAGTAAAATATAACTAGAATGCTTGGTCTATTCATCAAATGTGTTTATATTGCCTAAAATTTGATTTTTCACTGGTCTGGGTTTTTTACCACACACAATCGAAAAGTTTTTACAAGCTAATCTTATGCTATAAAGATTCCAGATATTAGTCCGGTCACAGTTTTCTATCTTCTTTCTTCAGATTTTCTTAAATAAGTTTAATCGGATTTGATCACCTACTACAAATGAAAGGACCTGATCACCAAGATTTGGTTCAATATGTAATATTCGATGTTGATTGGTTGTGATTGAACCATATGTAAGAAATATATTTGATTTATTATTACTATAAATGTACTAAGAAAAGCTCGTGCAACCCCATAGGACTGCCCCTTGTAGTTTTTTTTTAATCTTTGACGATGATTTCTCGTGAACACCAGTTAGCTCTTACAAATGCGCACATTTTTTCTTCAGGTACCAAATCATTAACTGTTACAGAAACAGAGCTATCGACATTTTCTAAGGTGGCAAAAAGTGGCAATCAATGTTATGACCATCTGGTAATATTTTAAAAACTATACAAAATAAGGGGCAAGTGGTTTGTCTCCTAGCGACTCTTCACGTGAAATGGTTGCTTGTAAACTCCCTCTGTTATTAAGAATTTATGCAG
This sequence comes from Topomyia yanbarensis, assembly GCF_030247195.1. Classification (NCBI taxonomy): domain Eukaryota; kingdom Metazoa; phylum Arthropoda; class Insecta; order Diptera; family Culicidae; genus Topomyia; species Topomyia yanbarensis. Next base: position 6,506,931 of record NC_080671.1, read on the forward strand.
TATTCATCTAAATTAAAATATAAATTAATCATAGTCGCCGTTCATTTATACATACATATCCGGATCTCGAATGCAAATCAAATTTGATGATACTCATTGGAGATGTGTCTCGTTCAAACCAAAATCGTTTCTGTATTTTGTTTGTGAAAATGATGAGAATTCTTGTCAGACATTTTAAACTTCTTTCGTGGAGACAAATTGTACATAAAACATGTGATTTTCAGACTACTGTTTACAAAATAAATGTTTTGAGTGTTTGGCATATTCATGGCGTTTTATTCGAATGGCAAATGAAGAATTATTATCAACATATTACAATATTTTGAAAGCTCAGGTTTACGGTATAGAAAGCACCCATTGTTTAGCATTGATGATTTGGTTGTCTTTTATTAATCATATTATCTCCTCTGTTTCAGTTCTCTGCTATTTGTCCTAATAGTTTTCCAAAATGCCATTTCTAGCCTTGGCTTTAACCCAAGCTGAGGAAATTAACAATAAAAAATTCCACGTGAACATACGTTGGAAGACAAGCTGTTCAGCTCTCATTAAATAGTATTTTGTAGTATTATCAAACGGATATGAGATTGACTGTCTTCTTCGTAATTATTTTCCTTACACGTCAAAAAAACTTTACCAATTTTATGATCATGAATTGCTCATTTGCAGAAGTTTTTCCAGGTGGCAAAAACGTGGGTACTTTTTTGTTTCTAATACTGGGTACTTCTTAATCATTTCGATGAGGCTATGCCAATGGGTATATTGAGACAAATAATAAGTGACTAATAATGGGATCTTTATGAATTACTTCAAGCGAGATAACCTACACATTAGAAATCGTTCCGGAACCTGCACATTATCGGTTCCGAAAAACCGAATTTCATTATTTTTACGCAATGCGTTGTAAGTCTTCTACAAGAAATAATGGGTAAAACGTATCCAGATTGACGTACAAGCTCTTCACCCATTAAGTGAGTTATTTCACTTTTATTAAAATTTCTACGCATTAATAGGTACTTTTTTTTAGCAGTGTAGAAATTGTTGAAACGTACACCGACACACAAAAATATGCATAGTTAGCATACTTTCTATTTCCGTCTCTTTTCTTCTGCTGTGATTTTTATGCATTTTCATGAATATACTTCTAGTAAGCATTCAATGAGTGGATAGACCGAATATGTCCAATACATAAAATTTACAGCAGAAGAAACGAGAGGCAGATAGAAAAGTATGCTATCGATACATAAATAAATTTCTGCGTGTAGAAAAAATATTGCTACTGAAAAAATCAATATCTTGTTCATAAAATTGGTAATAAGTTGGTCTCTAAAGAAAAAATTGGTACTTATCAGAAGAAAATTTCAATTTATTTGGGAAATTCACTTCAAAACTATTTTTATATTTTTTTAAGAGTCACGCAAACCAAATAAAGGAAATCGCCGTAAAATAAAAGCCACTGACAATAGTTTGGGAATTGTCAATAAAATTACCCAAACACGATCACTTTTTAATTTTCAGAAGGGCTTTATACTTCTATTTTTATTGTTCAGAAAAAATTATTTTTATTTCAAAAATGTTGAGACAACCCTATTTTTTACACCGAAATAAAAATTGTGAAGAAATTCATTTGAAGACACTGAATGTCTAGTACTTACGGGGTATAAGAACTGGATCTTCAACAAAAAATCGACTTTTGACCCTTGGACAAAGATAGTTTATATGCAACCATTTCACGTAAGGAGTAGCTAGGAGACAAACGATGTGTCCCTTATTTTGTAGCGTTTTAAAGTACTATCAGATGGTCATAACATTGGTTGTCACGTTTTGCCACCTTCGAAGTTATTTACCTTAGAAAATGTCGAATTTTGAGCAGAAAATCGTCAATAACTCTGTTTATGTAAAAGTTAATGAGTTGGTACCTGAAGAAGAAAAGTGCGCATTTGTAAGAGCTAACTTAAAAGGTCGACATTCACGAGAAATCATCGTCAAAGATTTTATATCAAAAAAACTGATTTTTTAAGAGTCAGCCTAATCGAAACAAGTGAAACCGCTGTAAAATAAATACCGTTGAAGATAAAGTTTCGACATTTTCAACAAAGTTTTCAACAAAGTTATATGTTAGATTTATATGTTTCTATGTTTTAATTGCCGCAAGGTTCTACTGTATCGATTTTGTTGGCTATTTTCGGCAAATTTGAGACTAAGAGAAACAAAAGCAATGAAATTGAAAGACGGATAGGTATTCTAGAGCGAATCAGTTATAAACTTAGAACGGAAAACTAGAACTAGGCAGGCTCATATGGGCATGATCGAAAGGAAATGTGAAGAATTCTTTGTCTTCTGCAGAGTAGGAGTTGGGCGTTGCACCCAACTTCTACCGCCGGCGTTGGCGGTAAAATATGATGATGAGTTATGTTCTGCCATAGACCATGCGGTAGACTTGGGTGCAACGCCCAACTCCTACTCTGCAGAAGGCAAAGAATTCTTCACATTTCCTTTCGATCATGCCCATATGAGCCTGCCTAGTTCTAGTTTTCCGTTCTAAGTTTATAACTGATTCGCTCTAGAATACCTATCCGTCTTTTAATGTCATTGCTTTCGTTTCTCTTAGTCTCAAATTTGCCGAAAATAGCCAACAAAATCGATACAGCAAAGTTACTCAGAGTTGATTTCTCTATATTTCTTTAGAAGGTTGTATTCTCCTATCTTTTTCCATTCAGGAGATAATTTTTTTATTTCAAAAATTGAGAGGGCCACCTTAATTTTGTTTTGGAACTTATTGTAGATAATTTATTCCAAAGACACTGAAAGTCTAGCACTAACGGTTTATATGGCGTTATTAGTACACAAGGCCCCGTTCTCAAGTTATGCACCTTTTATGTAAAGAATTCTGAAATAAAGGTTCGAAATCAGTTTTTTTCACGGCCAAGATCACATTATTTAGCAAGAAGGTTCAATGTTTTCAAAGAAATAATACAATAGAATACAGAGCATCCTAAAAAATAATTTTGGTAATTAATCCTCTTGGATATAATTACGGAGAATAAACTTAAGATATTATTTAGAGGCTGGTTATCTTCGGTAAAGTTGTTGATAATGATATTAAAAACAACTTTTTTAAAGACACAAAAATCTTCAAATGCTCATAAAAACCGATCCTGACATACTAGAAACAAACGGAAAACGCCACTTTTCATCATCTTTTTTCTTCTTTCCGAAAATCGGTATGTGATCTCAGCACACTTAAAATTTTCTGGTTTGTCGAGCAGTTTTATTTTACGAGCCTCCAATTATTTTTATCGACCCTTGAAGTGTTTTGTTTGTCTTGGTAAACAGTGTTAAGAAAAATGACCAAAGACATATGCAACATGGTTAAAAGACATGGCTCTACAAATGTCAAAAGTATAATAAAACTAATAAAAGCGCGTCTGTTAGTAAATATTGAAAAAACTAAAGTGTATTGTATTATTGGTGTATTGCGTTTTGTTGCGTAGCTTGGGATATTTGAAAGGAAGTTTTGATGTGGTACTTACTTAACGGAAGACCCCGACTCAGTGACACTTCCATAAGTACTACGGATTGCGTAGCGGGTACGTAGTCAGGATTCACTCCAAGCAAGCTATTCGACTGACAATATAATTAGTCTTGCAAAAGTTTTGTATTCACTTATGTCTGAACAGTTTACTGATATTGACTAAAATAAATATATACAGAATCAACAGTCGGCCATCGGGAGTGTATATTTCTCAGGAATCTGGATTTGTATTTTTCATTACTCGTGATGATAACACGTAATATGGACAAATTAAGCTATTCTTCAAGTATTGTAGATCTAGGAAAGTATATATTATTTTTCATATATATGTTTACCATAGGGTTACACCTCCCCCCTCCCCCTCACCACAAATTTAAATTTCCCTTAGATCGCCCCTCAGACGACCACCCATCCATCACTTATACCCCTCCCCCTCTCAACCCCATCATCTTGATACCACCGCTATAACACAAGGCATCCCAAATTAAGCTGGGGAGTGGTTCGTTCGCAGGTTTTATACACTTATACCCCTCCCCCTCTCAACCCCATCATCTTGATACCACCGCTATAACACAAGGCATCCCAAATTAAGCTGGGGAGTGGTTCGTTCGCAGGTTTTTCACCCTCCCCACCCACCTACCCTCGCATGACAAAATTAGCAGGAAGACAACATTGAACTATCGCTGATTAGGCTAATAACGTATGATATTTTTTGTTTCAAGTGTCTCACCGTCGACACGTAGCTCATCAGGTTGGTGTCTGGTGTAAAGTGTACTAGGAATGTATTAGATATTTCCGTAATTGAAACGAACATAACCAGCCATAGACTCATAGTTTGGAGAAAAGAGAAAGGCACAATTGCACCACTAGGTGGATTAAAACAGGTTTTTGGTAGTGTTTTCACGCCTAGATCCGTTCGCACATCCCATTCTGATACTATCGGCAGAAGGCTGATAGCACCCAGTCGTCGCCTGTCCAGTGACCAAATATCATCAAGCATTCGACGCGCGTGGAGACATGACGTAGGAGACTTGTGAGAACCATTTTATAACGAAAACGAATTAGTCTCGTATGTTTGGTAAATTTCGCTCGCCCAACTAAAAAAATTCTTTTCAAGCAAAAGTTCGCTACACGATTAAATATTTTTTTTATTCAACTAATGTCCGCCAGGGTTTACGACATCATATGTTCCACGAGTGTAAATTTGTGGGTTAAGCAAGAGTTTTTTTATTTCGCAATTCCCCATACACCGGAACTGTTGAACGAAAAGAAAGGAAATGGTACGCTCGATTTAAGCTAACTTCAGCTACTCCAACAATGCATATGCCGACGATTACATTTCCATTAAGTGAATTAACGTCTACCTACTTCTATGCGAACACGAGCTTGTTCCTGTTGAAGCACTACCGCTCTCTCTCGTGCTGCGCTTAGCTTCACAGTTGAGTAAATATTTAAGAGGAAAAAAATGGTTTGAATTCACTCTAACGGCGCACGGCATCCTATTAGGGATAAAGCGAATATTTGCCATTAGCTCTTGCACTCGTGTATCGTTGGATGCTTTTGAAAATATCTGGAGTAGAAAAGCTGCACGAAAAATTAAGCCACCCCCTTTTCATCCATCACGTTGCACAGTGGTCCTGAATTTAAATTTAGTTAGGATTTTACGTTTTTACTAAAACTTAACAAATTAGTCTTACTATGTCTTTAGTAAAGGTTTCATAGTTTTGTGAGCCCCTTCTTTTTGTTAAAATTACAGTTAGGGTTGCTCTAATTTTACCAAGATCAAAAAATTTACTGTTTAATAATTCTAGATAAAACCATATGTGAAGTTGTAGAACGACAAATTCCACTAAGTCGCTCAAAAAGTTTTGAATTTTGTAAGAAATTATAGACAAATTTTAGAAAAGTTTGCTGAAAACATGTAAGCTCTATCTGTCACACTTTTAATTTTACAACAAATTTAAAATCAAAGGTTATGGTGTTTCTTAGTGTTTCTCAGTTATGCTGTTTTATTTAAATAACTTTTGTAGTATTGATTTAAAATTGAAGTAGTCTTCAGACAACTTTAACCCTTTATAAGGCAGTGGCAACTATATTGCCACCTTTTCGTTTCGTTCATAATGCAGGAATACGAAGTGAGAAGTATTCCAATCTTATGAAATCTACTTGTTAGTCTGGCAACCTTTCTTATTACTTTTTATTGAGATGCAGTGAAAAGTGTCAGATTAACTTTTAAATGTTTCGAGATAGATTTGTGCAGCCTTTCAGAAAACTGAAGAAAATCAAATTTTAAAAAAACTATGTCTTGTACTTTTCACTTTACAAGAAATTCACTGAACAAATTGGGGGGTTTCTTAAAAAATTGTTTATTAATGTAGCTTTGGAACATTTGATTTCTCGTTGAGATTATTTCGAAATACTTTAATATATTTTGAAGCAGAAAAGTTTGTCTCAATATACCGAACCTCTAGTTTCTACAGTTATTATAGTTCTATAGTTCAGTTTGCTTTTTTCTAAAATTAAATTATTTTTTAATAAGTTTTGCAAGATATAAAATAATTTCCTCTTCCCTAGGTTGATGGGTTTAACGGCATTGCAAACATCATCAAGCGTATTTCGAGCAGCAGTTTTAAAGAACCTCTGACAGACAATTGCCTTAAGATGATTATTGCATTACGTCTCGATAGGGGTGCATCGAGCAGACCGAGAGGGCTTATGGGCTTTTTATGTTTTGTGCTTTTTCATACTTTGCACCAGCCCAAACTAACGATCAACCATTGAAATGTAATAGTAGAAACTTATTAGTATTAGAGTAGCAATAATTGTAGTTTTTAGTATCAGTTTACAATTGCTATGTGCTAGTCATATGGCTATCTGTCTACGTGTTCGTCTGAGTTTCTGTGACAGCTGAGCCAGGGAATGGATGCAGAACTGGCGTAAATGATAGAATAGTGGGTACTTTATTGCCTCGCACGAATTTTTTCCTTCCTGCGATTCGTTGGTCACATTTTTCCGGTGTTCAATTCGAGTATTCGATTCGATTCATTCAGGAAGATTGGATTGGATAAATTAAGGTACGATTAATTTACCGAAACATGTGTATCATCTATTCCCTGTCAGTATGATATGACAAAATTCTAGCAGAATGCAATTGTCGTTAATGATAAATAAAAGTCATTTGCTAGCATTTAGACGAGTTCAAGTAGTTTTATTGCATGTTACATGTGTTCTTTTCTTCTACAGTCTGCTCTTGTTATACTACGTTCACACTACAGAGTTAAAACATGTTATAATAATTAGCAACAAGAAAACTTTGTTTGTTTGCTTTTCTACTACTCATGTGTACCAACAATAATATCGGTCATTTTATACGCTTCTACTTAATCTCTTTGCATCTTTTTACCTTTATTAGGCATGTTGTTATCGTTTTACTATATCTTAAATTAGATTCATACTAACATTCACTAACAAAACCAATTGCAAACAAAAACAAACGCGATCTCAAGCATTAACCTACCGCTCGCGCGATCATGAATCGGTTATATCCGAAAGTCGCTACTTTCGGTCCTAGCAGCCATATTTTCAGATGGACCAATAAAAAATGGGGCTCATATTTATTTATTTATAATTGATATCAACAGACACAGTGTGGTCCTAATGATAATTTCTTAATCTATTTAAAAAGTCAAATTGTAATCTGCTACGTGGAATGTGAAGATCGAACTCGAATGACACTCTGTTGAAGGTCCGCTGTAAACCAACGATGGCACCGTTTACTCCATAGTTAGTCCGGCGAAGAGGTAATCGGAGGAATAAATTATTGCGAAGGGCGCGAGGGCGAACATATTCATATTTATCGCACTGAGAAGCTCGGGGCAGTCAATTCGATCTTGCAAAATATCCGAAAACGTCATAGCACGGAATAGATCCCGCCGCACTTGCAATGTATCGAGTCTAATAAGCAAACCCCGGTTTTTGTAACTTGGCAGCTGGTGAGGGTTGCTCCAAGGCAATCGACGAAGGGCAAACCGAACAAATCTGCGCTGTACTGTCTCAATTCGATGGACACCGTTAAGATAGTGAGGGTTCCACACAACTGAACAATATTCCAGAATTGATCGAACGAGTGAGCAATAGAGAGATTTCAAGCAGTAAATATCTGAAAAGTGCTTAGATATTCTCATTATGAACCCCAAACAGCGTGATGCCTTGCGACAATATAGCTGATATGCTGTTTAAACGTCAGTTGTTCATCGAGAAAAACTCCAAGATCTTTGAAACAATTCGCTCTGTCAATCGTGGATTCTGCTAGACAGTATTCGAAACGAATTGGCATTTTTTTTCCTGGAAAACGCAATGACCGTGCATTTCTTGAGATTTAGGGTCATTCGGTTGATTTCGCACCATTCTGCAAAGGTTACCAGTTGGCGTTGAAGGAAAGCTGCATCAACAGTATTCCGGATTCTGTGGTATAACTTGAGGTCGTCAGCGAAAGACCTTCTAAACAGAAATTGACGTCGTTGAAATATAGAAGAAAAATCAATGGACCAAGATGGCTGCCTTGCGGAATACCAGATGAAGCAAAGAACTCTTCGGACACACAATCACCTATCTTGACTGCTAGACGACGATCACTGAGATACGATTGCATCCAACGGAGAATATTAGTACCAAAGCCAAGTCTATCCAACTTTGTCACTGCAATAGCGTGATTAATCTTGTCAAAAGTAGCTGAAAGGTCCGTGTGGATAACGTCAGTTTGAAGGCCGTCCGACATGGCATCTGTAACATATGTTGTGAACGACAGAAGATTCGTAGATGTTGAACGTTTCGGCATAAATCCATGCTGAGTCTCGGAGATATACTGTTTGCAGTGGCTGGAGATGGATTCCAACACAGCCATTTCAAACATATCCACTAGACAATACGTTCAATGGTAACATGATCGGGAACTCTAGTGATATGCGGGAACTCTCTTCTAGTATCTGAACCGTGCACGGAAAATTTAGCATTAGATTCACGGTCCGCGCGATCGTTCAAGAACACAAACGAATATGTTAATGGCCACACGGTTATAAAATCGAATTTTTACACGCGAAGTTACATACACGCTAGCAGACGCGACAAACAGGTTAACATACAAACGCTCGAGCCCTTCGCCATTATCCACGCAAATCTAAGTTCGCGTTCTCGCAAACAGTATAACACCCCGGTGACTAAGTGAACGTTCTAACACATATAAATTTACAAACGCGGTCTGAAGAGTAAACCTACCAAGGCCCGTGTTTGAATCGGTTACAACTCTCGGCCGTAAATAAGCTCCCCTCTGAATATCTTGACCAAGCATAAGTCTTCGTTAAAAAAATCAAATTTGTATCTGTACCTAGTTTTAAGATAGCTGTAATTTTTACTCTTTATTAAAACTATTGTCCTCCATCTTGTAAATAGAATTGTATCCCTAGTTTTAAGACATCTGTGAAATTTCTCATAAATATTTGTTCCTCCTTTTATGTGCCAAACTATATTGTTAGTTTTAAGATAACTGTAAAAAAATTCGTAAAAAACTACTCCCCCTCTTGTATATCAAACTGAATTCCTTGTTTTAAAATTTTTAACAAAAAAAAATCTTTTGCCCCCCCTCTTGTATATAGAATCTTATTTCTAGTCTTTAAATAGCTGTAAATTTTTTCTCTTTTATAAAAAAAATTCAACATTGTAACCTCCTAGTTTTAAGATATCCAAAATGTAAAAGCAAAAGAATTTGGCACCGCCAAGCTAACGCATTTGTGCCTATCAAATAAACGAAATGAATAAAAAAACTCGGCCGTAGCAGGCTAGGTTCATGCCTTCAGTTAAACCAATCGGAAAAGAATGACGCTCATATCTACTCAACAACACATTCCATGGCAACATAACCGGGAACTCTAGTGCTATGTGAGAACTGACTGTCTTATAGCGATCAGCACGTTAACATACAAACGCTTAAGACCTTCTCGATCATTCACGGACACCGAAGCCCGCGGTCTCGCAAACATGAAAACACCCCGGTGATTAGGTGAATATTTTAGCACTAATAAACTTATAATCGCGGCCTCAAGCGGGAACCAGCAAACGCTCATGTTCGCGCGATATTGCTTTGGTTACTTCCGGAAATCTCTATCTCCGGATTTAGAAGCCTAGATCCATACGTGCAGTTGGACCAATAAAAAACGACGCTCATATCCACTAGACAATACGTATCATGGCGACATGACCGGTTAGGGGGATCTTACTCTCTTATAGTATCTGAACCATATAGTATCGCATACACGGTCCGGAGCGATCATTCAAGGATACGCGCGATTATGCAAATGGCCACAGGGTTAAAAAATTGAATTTAAGCACGTAAAGTTACATACACGCGATCACGCGCGACAGACAAGTTATCATATAAATGCTCGAGCCTTTTGCGATCCTCCACGCACACCTGCGCCCGCGGTCTCACGAACAAGATAACGCCCCGATGACTAAGTGAACTTTTTAGCAAACGCCATCTCAACAGTGAACGTACAAACGCCCGTGTTCGCGCGATCATGTATCGGTTACGTCCGAAAATCCCTACTCTAGGTTCTAGCAGCTTAGGCCCATGCCGTCAGTTGAACCAATCAAAAAATGATGCTCATATCCACTAGACAAAACGTTCCATGGTGACATGACCGGAAACTTTAGTACTGTGGAAGAACTCACTTTCTTCTAGCATTTGAACCGTACACCGAAAACTAAGTATCAGATTTATGGTTCGCGCGCGATTATCCAAAAACATGCGAATGAACATACGGTTATAATATAGAATTTATACATCCGAAGTAACATACACACTAGCACACGCGACATACAAACGCCCACGTGATCTAACACGCTTACGCACAAACGCCCGCGTCCTTAACGATAATACACAAAGCCATGCAATCGCGATCATCCATGCATAACTACGTCCAAGATTTCGCAAACACAACAACGCCTCAACGATTTAGTGAAGGCTATAACACTTATAAGCTGATTAACGCGGTCTTCAGCGCGTACAAATAAACGCTCATGCCCACGCGATAGTAAAGTCACTGCGTAAAGTCACACTGAATATCAAAATCAGAATCACGATCCGCATGCAATTGACCTTAAACAGTGTTTTAGTGGGTAACATTTCCCGTCTCGTCTGCAATTGTAGTGAGGGGACAGGGAGCCCTTCCGAGAACTCAGCTTTACAGCTAAAAACTAAAATTATGGTAGAAATGGTATTTAATTTTAAGAGCCCTAATCGAAGATGATGATATTTGAGGAAGTTCTATTTTTTGTAATAGTTGAATAAACTATACGCCGTGATATTATCTTCAAGTTGTCGCAACGTTACTTTAGTGTAAAGTAAAACCTACAAAAGTTATTTAAATAAAACCGGTTTTGAGGAACACCCTAAAGCTTACATTTAAATTTCCCGTGGAATGGAAAGTATGAAAGATAGACTTTCTGTATTTTCAGTTTTTTTTTTCTAGAATATTTTGTTCTACAACTTAATTGAAGACATTCCAGTCCTATCTCGAACCGTTAAAAAGTTCAATTTTAGATGTTACTAAAATTAGAACTACTCTAGCTGCTATTTATACGACGAGAAGGGCTATGAACAGCACCACAACTTTCCTTGACATATTATAAGACTAAAAAAAAGTTGAAAGGTTTGAGCAAAGAGCAGGGCAGGAAATATTCGAACCGAACCTATGTTCGAATACTTTCAAAGCACGAAGCTTTGCGTTATTGGTTCGTATACACAAGCTTCGCATCACAATCGCTTACCATCGTAATTGCGGACATTTGGGCGATACTTTTGCATGCTCTTCGGCGAGGACAAATGAAGCTTCTTGTTCATTTCATTGATGTTCGGAAAGATATGTAAAAGCTTTTGCGTAGTTTTCGACGAACACGAGCTAAGCTCTTGGTTCGTGTGATCGATATTTTTGAAACATTTACATGGAGCTTCGAAACGATATTCGCGAACACAGAAAATAAGATTACCTCGAAGTATTTCAGAATCACGAACATCGAAAGATTATATCAATTTAGCATCGCGAGGGCCATCGTTAACATGTTCGCCGGACGATATTAGTTTTCTTTATTCAAATACCTACCTACTAGCTATGCAAAAAAAGTATATTCTAGACAGAGGCCTTGTATTAAGAATGGAATAGGTGAAAAATAATTGTGACAATGTGTAGCTTATGAATGCTGGGGTTAACTGAAAAGTGACGTAACAAGTTTATTTAAGATACCCTACTGATATATTACCAGTAGGGATAAAATCAAGATTTCGCTACAGGGCGGGGATAAATTTTCAAATGAAATAAATTAGGGCTAGAAAATGAAGTTAAATGCAATGTACACAACGTATTGAGTGGCTCGCTTATCTTAGTCATGTTCCTATAGTCACCTACCAGTTATGTCAGTTTCTTGAGGATAAAGATATCGATATCCATTCAAAGGAAAAAATCGATTATCAGTTAAATAAATAACGTCATGATGTGTATGATTAATCCTAGAAATAAATAGGGAATGTCAATAAACTCGACCATTCCCGATTCATATTTGGCAGTTCTGGTCGTTTTGTAAATCTTGTTTTCGACTAACAGTAAAACCATTTTGATTCAGAAGTATGTTTTAGAAGGGCGCATGTTTTTTCGTGCACTTATTTAAAAAAAACGCATTGAATCCATCTACCAGTGTGATGAGACATTTTTGCCTTTCTCATATAGAAAGGTTATGCAATCACTCTGAAAAACGTTAACCCAATCCCGGCCCGGAGGGCCGAGTGTCATATCCCATTCGACTCAGTTCGTCGAGATCGGAAAAAGTCTGTATGTGTGTGTGTATGTATGTATGTGTGTGTGTGCATGTGTGTGTATGTGTGTGTGTATGTGTGTGTGTATGTATGGCACATTTTTGCCTTTCTCATATAGAAAGGTTATGCAATCACTCTGAAAAACGTCAACCTAATCCTGGCCAAATTTTTTTTCGACTCTCATAAGGTTTCTGGATTTTAACAGGGGCGTAGTTGATTGTTTACGGAGAGGGGTTACACCCCCCCCCCTCTACTGTTCACTTCCCTCCTTTAAAAATCTCCTTAAATCACCCCTCAGACCACCTCCCCATCCAGCCCTCATACCCCTCCCTTTCAACCCCATCATCTTTAAACCACCACTATATCACAAAGCATACCAATTTAAGCTCGGGAGTCGTTCGTTCATGGGACTTTCGCCCTCCTCACATACCCATCCCCGCATGACAAAATGAGTTAGCAAGCAGATAACATTGATCTAATGCTGATTAGGCTAATGGAGTATTATATTTTTTTATTTCAAGTGTTTCACCGTCAACTCAAGTTCGTGGCTGGCATGCCATTGTGTATAAGTGCAAAGTGTACTAAGAATGTAATGGACATTTCCACAATTATGTTGAACATAAAAAGCCTCCGTGCCATAGTTTAGAGAAATGAGAAAGGCACAATTGCACCGCTAGGTGGATTAAAACAGGTTTTTATAACTGTTTTCGAATATTATATCGGTTGAGAACTTTTAGAACATGATATTTCGAGAAATTTTGAAAGTGAAATTCAATCAGTTGTAAAGTTATAGAAAATAGCCTTTTAAAATGAACGGACAATTGAATTATTACTAATACTTTATGAATACATTATCTAAGTTCTTTATTCAATGCAATATGTATGCAAAAAGTTAAAAACTGGATTTCCCTTGAGAACTGGGCCAAAAAATCGAAAAAAATGTGTTGGCGATCCGAGAACTAGAACAGAAATTGTAACTCTTGGACCTCTGAAGTGCATGCGTACAAAATGCTATAGTCTAATGTTTGTTTTCATTCATTTCATTTAATAATTTTCAGTTGAGCAATTCTGTCGTAAACTGCATTGTGGAGCGAGGGTCATAACTTCCTAAATTTAAGTGTTCCCATTAATTTAGTACACTCTCTTTAACATAAACTACTCTAACGAATGAACGAATGGGAGTAGGTTCGATAAATTTTGAAAGAAGCCGTTAAATCAACCACTTAAGGGATTACACCACCGCAAAATTAAAAAAAAAATCGAAATTGATCTTGATTGATTTTATTATTCCATATCAACATTTGAATAGGGCTAATAAGATTTGTGAACAAACTTTTGTTTTGCTGATTTCTCTTATGTGGTTTTTGTTTGAGGCGAAACTGAGTCAGTTCCTAACCCCAACTGCTGTCAAAATGTATGAACTGACAGCGGTTGGGGTTAGAACCTGACTCAGTTTCAGGTTCAAGCGAAGTCGCCATTAATTTGTTATCATTTCAACACAGAAAACATTTGAAATCGATTCTACCAAGGGCAAAGATGTTGATTCATGTGTATTTTTCATAAAATTCAACTCTGTAGCGGAAAAATGAGCGAAATAAGTTTGTTTACAAAAGTCTCATTAGCCCTTTTGAAGAATTACTATTGTATTGATCTAAAATATGGGTCTTCAATATAATATATCAAAATATGGAATGCGGCAAAAAGCGAATAATAATGGAAAGACAGTATTCGAAAAAGTTCGAGTTTAGAACGACTTTCATTCTACTTGGAGTTATTTATTTCGCTTCTCATTTTCCGAGATTTCCCTTACATAAAGCATTTCGGCTATAACTGAGTCAAAAAAAATACAGGGGGCCCTAAGTATTTCTTTCATTTATTTTTTATTAGTAAAAGTCAAATAAGGAAAGATTACATCATAAAGAAGATAAACCAAATTTTGTCCTTTTCAGAATTGTTTTTGGATTTCCAACAAAAAAAAAATCACTAGAACATTGTAAGTTTTTTGCGTTTCTCCATCAGTAATTAGTTAACAAATACAATACAAACAATTTGGAATATCCTTTTCATTATTTATAACAAAACACATGTACAGGAGTCAGGAAATAAATTTCATAAAAGTGGAACATGTAATAAGTTTAACACTTCATTTATTAAGTGAACAGATTCTGTCGAAAATGTTTGAAAATAAATATTTTGTCTCTTGTGATTAGGTAATCAACCAATAAACTTATAAAACAATATTATAAAAATCATTTGGAAGCTTTCCTCTTGGTTTGGTACAGGTGCCTGGAATGCAACATTATAATTCAACTAATGACAATAATAATGGATTCAAGTATGTAGGTACTAGGTTAATAAATTCATTTGGTAAAATTAAAAATAACGTTTAACACACAAATCATCGCATATTATTGAGTGAATATGACTAGCCGATTTAGGAATGTTGCGCAAGAACGTTAGAAATCGCAACAAGTTGAAAACAAAGGCCAATGGACTACGCCTAACTACCCCTCAGTGGATGCAAATAACTGAAGTTCGCCGTCTAACTGAACTCAGACGTCAGCTGTGAGATTCCATCCGAAAATTGTTCTTTTTAGGAAGAATTTGTTTTAGATAGGTAGATTATTAAGAAAATTTAATTTTATTAAAATTTGGGCGAAGAGAATTGATCAAAACTTTTGTACATTATATTGTATCATTTCATCCAAAAGAGTCATTTCACAAAAAAAATAAATTTCACGCTGAAACCCTTACCCCCTTAAACATACTTTATACATCTTCACCTAAACTCCTTGGCAGGGAAAATATACTCCGATTGAAGAAGAAAAGACGAGTTTGCAATCAAAGTAGCTAGTAAACATAATTGTATTCCGAAAAAAAGAATTTGAATTTCACTACCAATACGCTCATTCAAACTCGTGGCTCATAAATTGGTAAGGTATGCGACGCACCTAATCCCTAAATCCTAAATTATAATCTTAAAATAATCCATTTTATTTATACTCAAAATAAGATTTACAGTTTATGCTTTTAAGACAGATAGTCACGTAGCGAACATGTTCGCGGTGGCCTCATGATGCTGATGCTTGAAGCGATATAAAACTTCGATGTTCGCGATTCTCAAATAAACGAGGTATTCGCTTTATATGTGTTCACCGAATATCGCTTCGAAACTCTGTGGAAATGTTCCAAAAACGCAAAAACCACGAGCCACGAGCTTACCTCGTGTTCGACGATGTGTGCTTCTAAGGTTAATGTGAACTTTTTCGAACATTGTAAAGAGCGAACTAGATGCGAAGCTCGCTTCGTCCGAGCAGAGATAAGTTTTACCCCTAAATGTTCGCAGCGATTGTGTCAAACTCATCGATTGCATGTGGTATGCTTGAGAAGGTGCTTCGTGTAGCTTCGAACAGCAATCAATTCATTTTTCGAACTTTTCCTGCCCTGGCAAAGAGTTAAAATTTCTGCGAAATTCACATTCTGGACCACTGTGCATTTCCTTGCTGTGGTTGGTTATCCGAAGCGTTTTCCAAAAGCACTCGGGAAACCGGTTGTTATTTAGCATAAGGATCAATGGGTATAATTTTGCTTACCTAGTCTAGGTGGTTGTTGTTGATCCGTGGTCCTTGCCTCAGAATGATTAGAGGCGAATTTTTAACGGACCACCATGCTACTCCATTCTTCGTAGATATTCGAGCGATAGACTGCCTGATACCAAGAAAGAACGCAATAAATGTTTCCATCAAATAGCACCCACAGCTCTAAACGCTGGAAGGTTTTCACACTTGAGCATTAAAAAGCGCACATCGTTTAGCATTTAATGTCCCTCTTAATTTTCGCATCCGTTCACTCGGTTTAGGTCCTTTCCTGCTTCTACAGTTACAACGTTTCATCTTCTAACAGATTCGTTCTCGACCTTCTCAACGGTCCCGGTGGCGAAGATGAATGGAATGTTGGAGTGCAAAAATGTGGCTCGAAATTAATCTTTGCACAAATTCGTCCGGTGGAAGTGTAATAAAAAAATTTCCTTCTCGTTTCGTCCGCTCTCACCCCGTCGCGTTGGTCATCTGTGTGCGAGCTAGTGCCATCGAAGTGAACCTGCAGCAGCGAGCGGATCAACATAAATATTGCTAGCGAACACGAGGAAGTCGAACGTGTTCTCCAACGTTGTGCCTGTGATGTTTGAGCGATATGAAAAACGGCCAGTATGTGAACATTAGCACGTATGCTCTTGGGGCGGGTTAGTTCGAGGGTAACTAAATCCGGCTCAGTGCTATATCGGTTTGATTCGGGATATGCCGTTGCTTTCGGAAAGGTCGAACTCTGCAATCATCGGCTTTGATTATACCCTGCGTTGCTAGCCAGGATGTGTTACTGAAAGAAACTTTTTATGATTTTTAAGCACAGTTACAAAATAAATTTATGAACAATTTTCTTCGACTCCAGGAATGTAGAACATAAAGGTGTTCACGTATTTCGCAATAAGATGAGATTCAATTCCAGGCACACTCCGGTATAAAATAAACGCTTTCTTAGTCCATCTCCAGTAATGCTTCAGTGCTTAAAACACAACTACGTATCATCAAATATGATGTTTCAATTTGCACCATTACTTACCGTTATCAACATATCCCCCTTCCACCTTAAACCAATGTTTGTATTTTCCGAAACGTGTTCAGCTTCAGCTGGCTGTTGCTTGTTTGAAGCAGCTTACCACAGCACATCACCTCCCCTAAATGGTGGTTAGCCAACGACGAAATTCGTGTACATCCTCATCAATGTCAGATTGGGTTCGGCAGATTGAATGAATAATAGTGTATTGGTACCCCGCACATGACAGCCCTCGATAAATCCTTTCCTGTTACGCATAGATGGCGGATAATCTCAAATGACGTTTTCCAAAGAAGCGATAAATTATGCATGAACCAAATAACACGAGAATGAATGGCTGGAGAAAACGTTCATAAAACTTGTATGCCGACCAGATGCTCCAGCACCGGATACGGTGCTTGCGGAGAAGCAGAATCATCAGCAGGCTGCTGACGTGACTGACTAGGAACTATATGCATGCCCAATTGCGCATCCAATTGTCGTGGGAAAGATAGAGGATGTACATGTGTGGGAATAAAACATTCAGCAGCTTTACCAGCCACCACCGACCTACATTGTGGAGGAGTTACGCTGCCGGTCGTGGACTAGACAAACGAGTCGGGATATGTGGCTTCGACGTGCATAACAAATGGAGTGAAAATTGTTTCCTTCCGAACGATAGGACGCGGCGACTAGCGACCAGCCTATTTGTTCTGATCGCGTTCGAAAGAATAAAGTGTAGCGATAAATGAACGGGAAGCTGGTGAGAATGCATAGATTTAAGTTCAATCGTCGAGGTAAAGTAAGCTTTGAGAGATGTCCATAAAATCATGTTCTGACAGGACTATTTTGTTGTTCTTTCTGACTGAAAATTGATTATATGGCTTATAAATCGGCCAAAAATTGTTCAAACAAGTATGTGTATAAATCGGTTTATTAATGAACCTAACAATGTTTCTTTTGAAAGTTCAATTCTTATAGAATAAAAAAAAATCACTGAAGCTTTTTTTAGCGAATACGAATTGCCGGGCCTTTCGTTTGACTTCTTTCATCATGTTTGGCACAGTCTCCTTGGTTGCTTTCCGCACCGCAAAACGTCAGTTTGCCTTGAACTGCATCGCACTGACAACGATTTCTTGAGGTTCCGCTTTACGATTGTCTAATATTTTTCTATTGGGGGAAACTCTGACGTTTTTGGAGACAACAGACGTTCTTCCAGGTACTTCAGAACATATATTTCCTGATTGATGGTCCCGGTTGTGATTTAAATGTTGCTCTTCAAGCCACAGGTACAGATGGCCTGCCACACGAAATATTTCTTTGCGAACTTCGACAATTTAATTTGTTTGAAAATCTTTGCCACCTTCCCTCTTTTAGCCGACGAATCAGGAAACTGTTTAAAGTCTGCCTTGACATAGGTTTCGTTATCCTGTACCACGCTATCAAACTTCATCAGAATCTTCATGTACAACTTCTGTCCCGCTTGTTTTTTAGTTCGATGTACGGTTATACACGACACTACCAGCTTGTTTGCGACATCTCGGAGACGTTGGGGTTCCGCTTGCCAGTCTTCTCATCGTTTTTACAGCTTTTGGCTTTCGATTTCCTTCAAAGGGCTTACGAACACTTTTATTACGTTGGTGACAGTTCATTTGATCGGTGTCCGGCCATTAGGCCGAAGGCCGTTAAGCCGAAGGTCACTAAGCCGAAGGACATTAGGCAGAATGGTCGTTAGGCTGAATGGTCATTAGGCCGGATGGACATTAGGCCGAATGGGCTTTAGGTCGGATGCTTAATTCAGAGGAGGGAAAGGGAATCGAAGCTTATCCTGCACAGCTTCCGGGGCTTCTTGGTATGAGCTAAATTTTCGTATCTCGATTGAACGAATCTCGTATTGTTTTCATTGTGTGAATATGACAAATATTTTATTTCTTTTGGGGTACAAGCACACATATTGAAGCGATGAGGGATAGCCGTTGGGAACTAATACAATTTATTTTTTACATCGCGTCAGCAACAATGTCCGACCATCAGGTAGTTAGGCAGAAGGATGCTACGCACATAAAATCTATCTGTAATCAAAATAATCTGTTCTGTGACAATTTAATCAATCATACACTATAAAGTCTTGTGGAATGGAAACAATCTAATTTTCTTCTTTCATATTCCTTCTCTACCATTTTGTCTCACTCTTGTCCACTTTCTCTTACCTTTATATTTTATTCTACATTCTCTCACAAAATCTCTAATTATATCCCTAACTCAATTAATTTAAATCATTGATGTTTTATCCTTCTTTTTAATATGAGCTGTTCATTAAAATATATCCTGTGAATTTCACTACTTTTATCCAGCCAGTCAAATTATGGAAGTGACCTAGATGATAATTCACATACATGAAACATATAATACAACTTTTACTAAAGTTCATTCTTTTTATTTCGATTATGGGAATTAAAGCTCACGACTTATTCTAGAAGTTGTCATTGTACACTAAGCTACCAATTTTATTTTTTTTAGAAGACACGAACAAAAACACTGTCGTGTCAAATATTTCACCAGAAACACGCATATTTATTTATTTATTTAATTATTTAATTTTTTAACTTTCTACCGCATGCAGCGAAGCCTGCGTGATGCGGCTTTACCGCATAACCGAGCCCAAGGATCCGAAGCAGCGTAAAGCTGCTGAGGATCCGCCGAACGATGCGGCCATCGACCCACCGTTGGAAGCGGCGGCCCCTCGCAAGCGAACCTGTAATCCACCCGTTTGCCCGGATTATTCAAATATATGGGCAATCAATTAAATAGTTTAAGTCCGACGAAGCGGTTTGAAGCGTAGCCACATTAGGCGTCCATTTTATTTTTCATTCCATGCAGTCAATAAATTAGTAGCGAGAAATGGGATGTAAATATGCTAAACGTTATAATTATAAGTTAAAAAAATCTAAATAAATCACCCTTCATTGAAAACTGATCATTCTATTCCGTTTCAACCACTTCATCTATCACTCTCTTTGGCTTATTCGGTCTAATGGCCATTCAGCCTTTTGCATTCGGATGAATGACCATTCGATCTAATGACCATTCGGCATACTGACCATTCAGCCTAATGACCATTCAGCCTAATGTCCATTCGGCCTATTGTACATTCGGTCTAATGTCCTTCGGCCGAATGACCTTCGGCCTAATGACCCCGCATCGATTTGATCATATTCAACAATTTCGCCAACTTGGCGTGTAAGTAGTTTGGATTTTCGCGATGCCTGAGTAAAATTGTGCTCTGTTGCTCCTTTTGCTCCGATACCATTTTCACAACTGAAAAGCGAATTTCAAAATCAAACAGTTGGCTTAATGATCTATAAAACGAAGGGTAAGCGAAGGGAAGGTTTGGCATTTTACGGACACACTTGAATATTCAGGCACGCAATTGACGCCTATATACAATCAGTCTGAAAATCGACTTCCTTACCGAAGCATGAATGGGTTTTCTGAAACTTCGAAAATCCGCTGTCTTTTCCATTTTCATGCAGAAATTTTTATACCCCTGCGTGACAATCCTCATTTTATTTGGTAACCACCGGTTGTGATCAATTGCCAGGACAGGAATCTGTTGATGAATAGTACAGGCTGCCAGGTTGCAGGAAAGATGCAAACGATATAAAGAATAAGGATGATGGACAAGCTGATGGATCCGCATACGTTAGACGAAGTGAGACTTCGAACTTTGTCAAGTCTGAAACAAATTAGATATGCTATTTTGATGATCTGGGATTATTTGATGGCCTCATTTACCAAAGTCATATGAAGAATCAACGACTCGACTATGACTACTATAAGGGCATTATGCCCTTCACTACCGTCTATAGGATATCTTGTATTCTATTTAGCAGAATTTCAGCAACACAACATGCGGACCCAAGTTCTGTTTGTTGATTTTAATGTAGCGTATGATTCAGTAATATGAAACGAACTGGTGTAGGTAATGTTAGAACATGGGTTTCTGACAAAGCTGATGCTTATTCGGTGCGTTGGTCAAAATCAAGTGCAAGGTTAGTCAAAATAACATCCGACTTGTTTAGAACGTTAGATGGAAATATGGACGCCGTGCGCCGTCCAATGATCTGGTGGTCAAAGGACCAGAATCATGATCACGTAATTTATCATGCTCCTGGCTTTCGTGGACGACACTAACATTATAAAGCCTTTTTTTCATTTTAAATACGAGAATCGGAGTGTTTCGTGAGTTACATGGTGGCTCATAGGGAACTTTTCGCGACATATACAGCTTATTCCGAAAGCAGTGTTCACTGCTTCAGCAGTGTTTTCACTGAGGAAACATTAACCAGTAAACAGGGTTCTGACGCTGACAGAAACGTCCCTGTTGGTTTTGCAATTGGACCCCATCCTATTATTATATATGACATGGTAAGCACAGCGTGTTCTAAGATAAAGTCATCGTCAAACTCTGGCCCCGATAGAATTCCATCTGTAGTACTGAAGAACTGTTCAAGCAGTTCGCTGATATCATTATCAATCATTATCAATCATGTTTAATTTCAAGCCCTTTGGCCCAAGTAAGACAGATTGTATTAAACACGGCTCTATTTATAATGTCGTAGAAAATTAATTATAATTCTTATTTTTTTCAAGTGTAAATTTATTTGGCTACATTTAGAAAGTTGACCTCGATTAATACAATAAATGCAATGCATTCTTCATTCTTTTTCTTAATTGTAAATCTATCAAGATCAATTGTTTTCCTTTTTTCGAATGTGAGCCGAAACGAATGCTCCATTATTCATTAGAATTTAATGAAGAGTCGCCATGTCATGAATAGCACAGTGGTGAGAATGATGACGATCACATAGTAGCGCTCTGGTGCGAGTCGGCACCACAAAAGCAGACTTCTGAGAACGCGAAAATCGCGGCTTGCCATTACATCTCTAATCGGAGCATTGAGTGGTCTTCCTTGGGTCCAAAAGGTATCCATTAGCCGAGACCTGGCGGAGCTATACTCGGTGTGCGCCCAGACAATGTGCTCGATATCGTGATAGTCTTCGCCACAAGCGCAGACACCATTATCTACGAGCCCAATACGTCGGAGTCGGAATTGGAACATCACATGAAATCGTGACCCACATCCATATCCTTGAACCAAAGTTCGTCGATTCATTCGGGAGTGGTTTAGGGACAAAATGTCGAAAGACACAAGGTCGAAAGGCCAAATAGTCGAAAGAGATAAAAAGTCGAAGGTCAAAAGGTCGAAATAAACAAAAGGCCGAAATGGACAAAACGTCGATAGGGACAAAACGTTTTACACGCGGTTTCTTATTCCATCGCAGTATTTCCTAACATAGTTTTTTGATTAGAAGCATAACTAAGGGTAAACAACCAAGACGATCGATTACTGTTGCTACTGTCTTTTGTTTTACAATTGCATTGCATTAATAACCATGTCGTTTGGTTTGCTGAGTTCGTGATTGTCCTGTGTTTTAGTGGAGTAGACTATTTCTCTTTATGTTTGCCTTCTCTGACTACTATTGACTGTGTGTTGTTCTGTTTTCATGGTGATTTGGGAGCTTTCAATTAGATAGGAAACCTGTGTTAACTGCTTTGTTACCGTCTGTTATATGTCATTGCAGCTTATTCTAATGATACTCTCTTCGGGTAGTATTTTCTCAACTTTGAAACCTGCATTGGTCTTGGCGTAGAACAATTGGCTATTTTTAAATATAAAAATAATCTGAATAAAGCTATGTTCTTCAAGTTACTGAAAGCCGATTTCAACTTATATGTTAATGCTAAACAAATAATCAAGCCTACCATGAACTTGAATTTCCCCAAAAATATCTAATTATAAAATACAACAAATTGAATTTTTATTGGAGTTTTTCCTTCTTTATAACATGAGCTGTTCTTTATATGATGATTGACGTGTATGATGATTCCTCTCTCAGTGATGATTTGAGATTTGGGATACAACACATCATATTTGAATCGCTGTCGCGATTAATTATACAGAAAATAATACTGAAAAATGTCCAAATTTTACCCAATCTAGCAGGCACAAAATATGTTCGATGAAGCTAGGACGAAACTGCTTCGAAGTTGACCATATTGCCAGCGTAATGCGGTGTAACCGCATAACCGAGGCCAAGGAACCGAAGCGGCGCAAGCTGAGGTGGCCGTCGACCCGCCGTCGGAAGCGGCGGCCCCTCGCAAGCAAACCTGTGATCCACTAATTTGCCCGGCTTACTCAACCATAGGGTCGATAAATCAGTTTAAGTCCGACTGAGCGGAGCGACGTCGGACAGCACACGTAGTAAAGTGATGTGGCGTAGCCACATTAGGCGGCAATGTCGATTTATTTATTTATTTTACTCTTCTGCTTTAAAAATGATGAACTAACTATGATTGGTATGCGACATTTTTAATTCTATATATAATATTGCTAAACATTTGTTTTGTTCCACTATAATATACAGAAAAACATATAATTCTTAATATATTATAAACAATTTGTCTGCTTTAGCGTTTCCCGGATTACTGAACAAGTGGTTTAAGCGCCATCTCTTACGAGGTCACGTTCAAAGTTGCCCGACGAGAGAGTCAGTCTGGTGGGTTACTTTTACTATATTTCGGGGGTACTCCATCTCGCGGGACGATACCAAACAGTAATCAAAAGATCGCGACTAAACTACCAACTCCAGGTTATCATCACTGGCAGAGTCCCTCCCTAGTAACAATTGAGGTTTTATGGCAGTTTTGTAGCTACTGATAAAACCTAGATTGCACTTGTAGCGTGCTATAAAACTGAAATTGTTACTTGGGCTGATAACTACCAATAATAAGCCAGCTTCCGAAACCAGAATGGAGACTGTTTTTCCGAGCAGTCAGTCTTACAGGAATCTTAACATGAGACCCTTCAACTAAACAAATCTACAGAAATATCACTTCAAACACCTTAACATTGAATAATGGGGCATGCAATCTATATTGAAGGTTTATTTTACAAAAAGAACATAATTCTTCTTCTAACATTTTTTCTTCTTTTTCCGGTTTGGGGCCCTAGCATGTGCGGGTGAAGAATCTATTCTACGCTCTAATTTTTAATATTCGGCTTGAGCTTTCGTCACCCGGGCAGGGACCCGATCATCTCACGCTGCTGCTTTTGATGCGCACTCAAACCTTTAAAATGTTGACGACTGCTGGTACCGCGCTTCTTGCGCCAAGTTTAATGAAAGCTATTCGACGACGATACGGCTGTTTTGCGCTGCCTAGCGCCGAGGGTGTTGTTAAGGTCCTAGCTTGAATTTTGGTAACTACTGGTAGTGTTGGATCTCCGGGGAGCGTACCAGAAACAAAATACGGATGCTATCGATCCGGCTGACGGATTTGTCTTTGGACCTTTTGTCTTCGACCTTTTGTCCTTCGACCTTTTGTCTTTCGACCTTTTGTCATAGATTCTTCGGGAGTATCGTATGTAGCCAGCTTCCTAGTTTCCCATTACTGCACGAAGCATGTTTTTTGAGAATTCTCTGATGAGTAATAGTAAACAATTCGTTGAAGCAAATTGGTCGTTCACATATTTCACCTTCTAAAGCATCCACCTTAGCTAAAGAGTCCGCCCTCTTGTTACTCGAGATGAAGCAATGAAAACGGATCCAAACCAAGAGAATCTGGAAAGATTTTTCAGATAAAGCACTCAGTAGCTCCCGTGTTTTCTCAAAAAAAAATACGTAGAGTGCTTGCAGTTATTAATCAAGCGAATAACCAAAATGGAACTGAGGCTATCCGAACCGATGAAGTAATGGTCCGCGGTTAATGTGTCAATGACTCCAAGAGTATACTGAATAATACCTAGTTCTGTGGCATAAACTGGAGCATGGTCACTGAGTTTGTAGAAATCAGTGAACTTTTGATTGGAAATACCGGTGGACCCTTTTAGATTTGATCCGTCAATATAAGACACCTTACAGCTGTTGACTTCTCACAATTTATTATAAAAAAATGTTAGGAACCACTTGCGGGAGTATGAAAAATACATGTGCTGTTCCGACAACAAGTTTAGCAAAAAGTTGTTTAAAATTGATTAAATGCTAAAGAGTTACACAAATCACTGTAACTCTTTACATCATTCTACTAACAAAAACTCCTTCCGGCGGAGATGCAAAGGCATACACGGTCTCCTTAACAACGTTCATTACACTTACATTCCTTTCCTTCCCCGATGGCTGTAAGAGCATGGCCGGCGCCGTTATTGGCATTTCAAAGTATAGAACTCGAAACGTGCACATTGATGATGGATAGCGACTCCCAGGTCCCATTTGTTGATTCTTTGTGTAATATTGCTTAGTCTGATCAATCTCGGAGTAGCAACTACGAATTGTACAGTCATCATGCTGATGCTCATGCTCATGCTCAAATCCAATATAAGCAGCACTTCTTATAGTCGGCTGTTTGTAGTTTGAGTTGCCTATTTTGCGATTCGAATATTTCCGTATGAATACAACAAACGATAAATAAATAATCATATGTCATTTAACCACCTGGCTCTTTTTTCGTGTTCCAGATACCATTTCAGTTTTCGTCAATATCGTTACAATTGAAAAATAGAAAAATACGGCTCGTATTACTTGTAATAATGAAAATCTATTTTGTTCACAATGCCTTTTCGGCCAAATATCATTGGTTGTTACTCTTGGCTAAGACAAAAATACATACCTAGAAAACGATGGCACACAACGAAAATTTCGTTTCAAATTTCCATTAAATACAATTCCTCTCGTTCACGAAACATGCTCGAGAATATGTCATATGCAAAGTATGATGGTAACATGTTTTCACTTACATGCATCAAACCGAATTTTGTTCATCTGTTCCTGTGGCATTCAGGAAAAATATTTAAAATTAACTTTAGCAAATTCTCTCACCTGTTGATGACAAAACTTTCACTACCCACCTGCCGATTAAGAACCTGTGCCAAATTCAATTAAACAAAATGTTATTGGTCTACCCGACCCCGCTCCTCCCCTACCGAGTCGTGTGAAAGAGAAAGCAAGCTAATGGGCTATTATACCATCACCGAATGTAATTAAATCATTATACAAAAACTACCAGCAAGCTTGGAATAGTCTCCAACAAGAATCCTGGCTAATGTTTTCAGCCTTTCAACATATTTTTTTGTTTCGTACCTCACACTCCCCGGAAAAGGCTGGAAATCAAAATGTAGCAAACATTGTTAGCGCGTTGAAAGAGCAACAGCGATCGCTCGACGGACATCCTTTTAACCTCATCCTGTACCTGCTTTCTACCCCAGCCATTCTCTCTTAGGCACAGCATGTGTACAAATCGTTAGCAAAGAGTGCACACCTCATTAAATCTCGGAGTTAATTACACACGCCATTGCAAACGAAGCACTTTTCCACTCCTACTCTAACGATGACTTTTCTTTTTTCCGGCACTTTTCTACCCTGGAGGGGATAACACTCATCTCACGAGCGGCTACGAGCCCCCTCGTAAACTCTTGTGCCCAGCTCTGGCATGGCTATGTGAAGGAAGCTGCCCAGCTCTGGAATAGCTATGTGAAGGAAGCTGGATACGGTGCGGCGGCGTGCCAAGATATACGACATTACTACAAATTACCTCCAACCTCCGCCCGCCTAGGGTCGAGACCTCCAACAGATGGCAAAAGGGGGTCTCCGGCCGGAAGTGCGCGGAGTGTAAATTATGTCACTGGTGTTTGTATGTTTTTGTTTGTTTGTTTTTTTTTGTTGAGAATGGTTGTATGGTGGAGAAGCAGCATACGGTGGTTCCTTAGCGATGTGATCCGAGAGCAGCAAAAAGGACAATCAAATGAATAACATCTTGGGATGGTTGTTTATGTATTCAAGAAAGCCGGGTCGAAGCGAAACAATGCGTCGCAGTAGCTAATTAACCCTCTAGTGCTCATGTTTATATATAGTTTGTCTAAAAGTATCAGATAGTGTGAAACCTGTGATTAGCAGTATTTTACAAGAAGTGTAGTTTTATCAATTTTTAATTACTAATGAAATTCGTAACAATTACGAATTCTGTTTCTGTGTTGACAGCCAGAAGCTATAAGGTTAAGCTTAATTATTTCTCGCCAACGCCTAGTCGTCCGATTGACGTCATTCCGGAAAATTAAATAATCATGGCAGAAGCAGCAACAGTGTGTTTGTGTACGTATAAATACACAATATGTTGAAGAGAGGATATCTTGTCGGCTTTCAGCTAGCTTTCAGCATCTCTTCCCTTTATCGGATACGATGTGTTTCATCATTGAATTCACGTGAATTGTTGTATTCATACCAGAATGCCACAATCTAACGCTGAATGGATGGGGGAAAGCGATACTGGAAGCTGTTAAATTTTCCATTTGAAAGATGAATGAATCCCTCTCAGCTCAAACAGCATACCTACCACAAAATCGCATTGTACGAAGTGGTGCACTTGAAAAGTGTTCGAACCCCTCCCGAGACAAGAGCGGCTCATTTTTCACGAACAGCTCGAAAATGGAAAACGGACGAAAATTGCTTCAATCCGATTGAAATAACATCTCTCCACTATTCGAACAAGTGCAAAATGTGTGTATATAGTGTTGCTCGGATCAGATGTATGGGGTTGGGACCTTGGCTTATACTGGCATGAAGAGTGAGAAATCGGTGATTCGGGAAAATAAGTTTTTAGTTTCTAATTAAACTTTAACCTTTGCTTGGATCATGTTGTACATTTTAGTTGAATAGTTACGGAAACGACCCAGGCTATCCGAATTCACGAGAGGTGGACTGCTGGGATAAGAATTCCGAGAAGAAATATGTTGTTTTTCGGTCATAAAATAAGATATAGCAAAAAAAATCGGCTTGGTAATTATATTGATGGGAATTTCAGCTAGACTTGTAGACGAGGGAGCTCAAAGTTATTTCACTTTGTCGTCAATTGGCTTCCGTTTATCCTTTCACTTCTGGCAATAGACAAATTTCGGTTAAGCTATGCAATGAATTACTATCTTTCAGTTCAAAGAAAATCTTCGATTTTAGTATAGAAAATCCTCGTCCGGCCATTATATTTTTTGCATTTATTATGATGGAAATGTATAGAACTCGTTCAAAATTTTTCAAGTGCTCGACAAATCGGAACAATAGCTGTATGTGTATTAGGGTGGGACAAAAAATAGATTCCAGCTCCGAGCAACTTTTTGGGGGTACCATTTGGGTCCTAGAACACCTGTGCAAATTCTTAGCTTGATCCCTGAAACTATATTTTTGCGCCCACTGTTTAAAGTTTACATGGGATTTTATATGGGAAAATTAACTTTCACAAAATAATTCCTCCACGTGTCGCCCATTGCTTCTTAACAATAAACCGTTATGTGGCTTTTGTAGGAAATTTAACAAAGAAATAAAATCTCGAAAACTACGAAACGATCTGACGCTCGAGAAAAAAGTTATTAAGCTGAAACCGATTGATAAAATATTCATTTTTTCTAGCACCACTGTTGTTAATTGTCCAATTATATGCAATTTTGTTTTGATCTTCTCTTAATGTGTCTAAATCATTTACTTATACTGATTGGCCACTTCGCAAAAGTTTTGAGGGATAAATTTTTGTACATAATAAGAGAAAATTAAAGATTTTGTGTATAATTCGATCGTCAGCAGCAGTGATGCCATGAAAATTAAAATTTTCATTAATCTTCAGGGCATCAATCGGTTTTTGCTTAATAACTTTTTCCACAAGCATTAGATCGTTTCGTGGTCTTGTAGATTTTGTTTCCTTGACAAATTTCCCATAAAAATCAGACATCTATTTATTTTTAGGAGGTAACGGGCGAGTCTCGGAAGAATTAATTTGCAAACGACGTTTTCCCCATACGAAATCCCATGTAAACTTTAAACTGTGGGCGCAAAAATATAGTTTCACCGATCGAACTAAAAATTTGCAGAGTTGTTCTGGGAGCTAAATGGGACCCAAAAAGTTACTCGGAGCGAAATTTTATTTTTTTCATATAACCATGTCCCATTCTATTGTGTATTCATCTCAGTAATGGCTGTGCGCAACTAGTTTCAAACGAAACGCCTAATGCGACAATTTAACGCTATTAATATGATTTTGGTTATGTTTTGTAGTTCCTACGATATTAGTTTTTTTTGTCTAAGCACGACGCGTTTTAGACAATTAATATTTAGACAGTACAATGACTTAAAAACCCTATAAAAATACTTTTCTAATAAGCCAAAGATTGCAAAATCCGTACAGAAACGGCTGAGTTATTAACATATGCAAAAGAAAACAAAAATGAAGGTCACGCAATGATGATTATTAGCTGCCGAGCTCCTTTTTCTCCCTCTCTCTCTCTCTTTCTCTCTCTCGCACTCTCTTTTAGTCTTTAGATGTTTTCTTATTAATAGTTTGATCATTTTAGTGCGGAGCAAAGTATTTATGTTCAAGCCCTTCATATTTTTGAGTTCATTTATTTTATTTATTTACTTTAATTTATTTTCTTTATTTTATTTTTATTTTGTTCATTTTTTCATTCATTTAATATATTATTTTATTTAAATCACTGATTTTATTTTATATATTTTTTTATTGCATTGACTGTGTTCAGTTATTGACTTTATTCATTTATTTTATTAATTAATCAAATTAATAATCAAGTTTACTAATGTTATTCATTTATCATTATTTATTTGATTTTTTTGTTTATTTTGTTTATTTGACGTATTTTAAAAACATTCTCCGTTTTCTTGTCTTGTTCATTTTCTTTATTTCGATACAATAATGCATTGCGTTCGCTTTATTCGTTTTGTGCACTATATTCATTTCATTCGAGTATTTCAATTTTGTTTATTACAAATATTCTGTTCATGGTACTCATTTTATTGTTTTGCACATTTTATTCATTTTATGCTTTGCATTCATTATTTATATTTGGTGCATTTCATGAAATATAAACATTTTTTTCTATTCTACACAAAAATATTTGTTTTTCAGAAATCTGAAAAAGACATTGTTGAATTCCAATTTCCTAATAACTAATTGAGATCCATCAATAAAGTAGAAATGCCAGATAATCTTGAACGACGCCGTCAAGAAAAGAAGCACGAAAACGAATAGATGACTACAAAAAAGAATGGAAACACTTGGAAGTGCATTGTATATTGATTAGCCATTTTTCAAATAACGAACATGTCAGAGCTTTCTAAAACAATGGGTTTTAGTCCATTTTTTCAGTTTTATTCATTTTGAATATTTGGCTAATTTTGAATATATGATCATTTAATGTTTATCATTTATTTCATTCAGCATTATTTTCATTCATTTTCTACATTTGGGTTGATTTTATCTATTTTGTTCGTTTTATTCTTTGGATTCATTTTGATTATGCATATCTTTCATTTAACTTACTTTGTTCACTGTTTTCGTTTTATGCATTTTATTTTTTTCCAGTTTATACATCTTATTCAGTTACTTCATTTTAATAGTCTGACTAATTTTTCGAGTCATTCATTTTTTTTTCATCCTGATTATAAATTTGCCACAATTTAATTTATTCTATTAATTTTAAAACTTTTTTAGTGTCGTTTGGGTTTTCATTTAAATCATTTTTTTAATCTTTTTTCTTGTTTTGTTACTTTTTATTAAGTTTGGAAATACTATTTATATTGTTTACTTAATTCATTCTATTTATTTTATTGATTTTATTAACCCTCTGCTACCCAAATTTTTGTTTTGCTCAAAAATACTATTGTAACTAGTTTTTGTGATGAGAAAGCCGAAAAATATGCCAGCTAACGAAAGCTACGGATTTTTCATTTAACTCTCAAAAATGGCCATTTTACGAGTCAAGATTTTATTGCCAATAACTTTTATTTCAGAATCGTTCACAACATAATTATATTACACTGCCACACACATTTTTTTCTCTCGTTTTCCTCAAATTTTAAACTTTCAACGTTGAATGTATTCAACTTCAAAATGCAAACAATGTATTTGTATGATTAATGGGAAGGTTGTGAAGAGGTTAATGTTATCGGTATAGTTCATTTTATTTTTATTTTTTTGTTTTAATTTCATTTATTCATTTTATTATCATTATTTATTTTTGAATTTTATTGCATGCATTTTTATTCGTTTTATTCATGTATTCATTTTTCCAGCTTATATTTTATTTAGTTTTATATTTCTTACAAAAGAAATGTATAGGATTCGCGCAAACTTTGAAAACTTTTTCCGAGGTCCGGTGGGCCGAGTCTCATATACCTATCGATTCAGCTCGACAAATTGAGATAATGTCTGTACGTGTGTGTATATGTGTATGTACAAAATTTCATGTAATTATATCAGCAATGGCTGAACCGATGTTAACGAAACTAGTTTCAAATGAAAGGCCTAACGGTACCATTTGACATTATTGTTTTTGTTTTTCGATATGTTGTTTACTTTCTGAGATCTTGTCAAAACAAGACGGGTTTTAAGCGAATAACTTTCGAACAAAGCGATCACATGCACTAGGTAGAAGTAAAAAGCTTATGAAAATACCTTTCTAACAAGCTATAGATTGTCAAAATCAGTTTACGAGCGGCGGAGATATTAAACATTTTTTATTCCTCCCTTACTAATTTTCACTAATTAAAAAGGAGACCTTTTCATACAGAGTGTTGCTTTACTGGTGTTTTAGGGGCAAAACTAAACCGATTTTGAATATCGGGGTATGAAAACACATCTACGTGATTCAAGGAATTCGATATTGAAAAAAAAAAGTGAATTACCTCTATAATAAATGAACTACTTCTCAAAAATTAATATGTAAGTTCATTTCAAAGACAAAATAATGCGTTCATAGTGAATTTTCTTCTAGAGTTCATTTAATTATCCCTTGGATTAGGCGTTGCATTCAATCGTGAGGTAAATGTTGATGGTATATTAATACATAGATCATCAAGTAATTCACCTAGTAATGAGATAAAAGATTTCTCATATAATTATACTCGCGACATCACCGAAAGCAATTGTATTTTTGAATACCAAAACTCTAGCGAAAATTTAGCTCTTTTGCAAGATTTAGGTTGTTTATACAGGTCATGGCATATAAATTACTACTTACGTTATTTATAATAAGGATGTAAGGAATCAATATATCGCATAATATACCTTTAAATATAAGGTCACGGCACTAAACATCATTTTCCATTTCTCACACGCCCCTCTCCCTCTCTCACTCCCACTCACTCTCTCTCTCACTCTCTCTCTCCCTTCATTCGTGTTCCTGGTAACTGTCACGACTCATATATTTCTTGCTGTTTCTCAATCCATTTCTATGTTGTGTGATAAGATCTTCTGATAACCTGAAACATTTATTAATGTTCAATCATGTGTGCGATGTAATTTTGAAGGTTTGAGAAGAGAATAATATTTTTTGTCTGCCGTTACTCTGTAAATAGATTTTTGCATTATAGTGTATGAAAAAAAACTTAATATTACATCCTATTTGGTAAGTAAATTATTTTATAGTCCTGATAAAATTTGCAAAACGTTTGTATTATGAGAAAACTACAACTATTTTCAAATGTTCACACCCTCAAGATGAAAGGTGTATCCCTCCGAAACGTTAAACTATGAGTTGGTAGGCGACCAAAATTCGTAAACTACATCAACTCCAATTTAATTCAGTTCTATTCAGAGCTTTTATATACACTATAATTAAGGAAATTCATGGCTCTCTAGAAAAATATTTAATTTTACTGGGTAATATGGATGTTTGAAGATGAAAATTTTAAGAAGAGACATTCCACATGCGTTATTTAAACTTTTCGTATCTGAATTGAATTTTAAATGAATCATATGCTCAAATATGTCATGTGAAAGTAAGAATATCCTTTTTGTGATGATATTATTGAAAATATATATTCATTGCATTGGTATGAACTATTATGAAGAATAACGGATCAAAGCCCAAAAATATCCACGAATTAGATCCGCGAAAATAAGTCGCCTAAAGACCCCATTCTCGATGGGTGATACAAGTACAATGTTTCTTCTAACTTATCGTTGCCCATTTTTGCTCTATACTAAGTAAATCAATTGATGTTTCAGTCACAATTATAAGAGAGGCTTTGGATATATTGTGTACTGAAACGTTTGATCTACATTTTTGTCATACACATTACTGTGTAACAACAAATGAACACTAAGAAACGTATTTATTCGCAGAAAATTAATGCTTTTAATGTCAATCAAGCCTATTCATCTAGAGCAGTTTTATATCAAGTGACACTTTCAATGGCGCTTGCGTTTCCAACAAATTAAATACTTATCCTGAAAAGTAGAACCATTTCTTTTTCGTAGTATTGGTTTGTATAGGACTCATTTATCCATATTTCCGGAACAAGAATTCCGAACGAAACAATATACACACTATAAGGATGACTTGAAAGAGAGTACATTATTATCTACTGAATGCACGGCTTTTGTGCTATCGACATAGCCTAGAAACTTCACACTATTTACATAAATGTAAATGAAAATTTTGAAAATTCTTCCTGTCTCGTTCACGAATCGCATTCTTTCTCTGTCGCTCTCAGTTTAAGGGGTTTGAAAGCATATGTGACTTTGTCTTACATTACTATTTCCAGTTGTGCATATTTACGTATTCTGCAGAAAAATCTTTTTTGGGAATATTTAATCAAAATGACAACTTTGAATTTCAAAACAAATTGAACGTTTCAGGTTCCTGATAACTAATTAAGGTTCATCAATAAAGTAGAAATATCAGATAATCGCAAAAACGACGCCGCCAAAAAAAGAACAACGAAAACAAAAAAGAATGAAAACTTTAGAAAGTTGGTTGCATATTAATTAGCCATTTTTCAGATGATGGGATTATCAAAAACAGTTTATAACTTTCTGAAACAATAGTTCTCAAATTCGTACAATTCGGTTTATTCATTTACTTTATTCAAAAATTGTTTTTAATTTCATTCTAAATAGTCATTTTTTTAGTTTCTTCATTTGATGGATTTTATTCGTCTTGTTTATTTTATTCATTTTTAATATTTGACTAGTTTTCAGTATATGATTTTTGCATTTTAATGATTTATTTCATTCAGCATTCTTTTGATTCATTTTGTTCATTTGGGTTCATTTAATCTATTCTATTCATTTCATTCTTTGGATTCACTCTGATCTGTTTATTTTATGTACATTTTATTCATATCATTCATTTAACTTATTTTATTCATTGTTTTCCTTCTATGCATTCTCTTTGTTTTTTCCAGTTCATACATGTCTTGAGTTTCTTCATTTTAATAATTTCACTATATTTCAGATTTATTCATTTCATCCAAATTATTTATTTGACACTATTTTTTTGCAAGCAATCTATAACTTTTGAACATCGCCTTATTTTTCATTTTGATCAATTCATTTTCTTCTTCTTTTTATTCATTTAATCAATTCCATTCGTTTTGTTTATTTGATTCGTTTGTTTTTTTTTTCATTTTATTCAATTCATTTACTCTTTCATTAGTTTTATTCTTTTCATTAATTCCAATTATTTTATTCAATTTATACATTTCATTCATTTGATTCATTGTTTCCACTGGATTCATTAAATTCGTTCTATCCATTTGATTTGTTTCATAGGATTCGTTTGATTCATTTGATTCATTTGATTCATTTTGTTCATTTCTTCAATTTTAATATTTCATAATCAGTCATTCCACTAATTTATTTTACTCAATTTGTTAGTTTGAGTCAATTTAATTTATTTAATTAATTTTATAACTATTTTTAAATAATGACCAATTTTTCATTTAATGAGCTAATCCAATTTATCTATTTTATTAATATGATTTATACAAATCATTGTACTCATTTAATGAATTTGAAAACATTTTGTTTTGCATTTTTAGCTTTATTTTTTATTTGGTTTGTTTTATTGATTTTCTAATTCCATTCAGTTTATTTGAAGTTTTATTCGTGCAGGACCAGAAACTGCAAACTAATAAAAGAGTTCTGCAAATTAATGAATGATCCAACAGTGACATGTGTAAGCAATGTCTCATCTCACTGCTAGGTGGATTAAGTTGGTTTTTGTTCATAGTATTAATTTTATTCATTCTGTTCAGTGATTCCTTTTATTCGTTTCTTCTAATTCGTTTGTTGGAGACAGTTTAATTTTCTCTATTAATTGTAACACTTTTTTTAATACTTATTGATTTCACGTTTAATGAGCTTAATTATTTTTTGGTTCCTTCATTTTATTAATTTGATCTATATTAATCATTCTAATTATTTTATGAATCTGATAAATTTTTGTCATTCTTTTTAATTTTTTTTAAATCCATTTCTTTTATTGATTTTTTTATAATTTATTCAGTTTTTTAGAGGTTTTATTCGTGCAGAACTCGAAACTGTTTTCATTCCACCTCTAGTTGGGCGCCTACTTTTCATGAATTCTGCTAACTAATAAATGATTCAACAGTGAAATGTGTAAGAAATGTCTCTTCTTACTGCTAGGTGAATTAAATCGGTTTTTCTATTCAAACGGAGACTCTCGAACAATACTTTTTTGAAAGTAGTGCATGCAAAATCTTATCAGCCTTTTTTATAAAATTACTCTCGAATAAAAATGGTTTGTTTGCATGTGGAAAATACTTAGTCTCCTATACAGATGACACGTAAAGTTTCATCAGAATCGGAATTGGTCACCATTTTTGACGTAATTGGGTCAATCTTGCTGGAACTGTTCTACAGCACAAAATATCTGCTCTGTTACATAAATATAATAGTTTTTTTTCGCCATAATTGATATAAGTTAACTATTTTCAAAATATCGTTTCTAAAAGTAGACACAAAGTAGTGACAAATATAGGTTATACATTCAATGCACAGACGTCTAAAAACTTTTTTAAATTTTCACTGTCACGTTGCAAGTTATTTGTTTTCCATTACATCACAATAAAAAATAAATATTGATCCATTTCCATCCCAATCGATCACCCCTCGACCAAAAATTAGATGCTGAGATTATTTCTTATTGTTTATTACTTATTGTATCGGTGTTTTCAGCATTTTTTAATATATTTTCACAAAGAAAAACATTTGGTTGAAGTCACTAGGTATTGTTTTTCTTTATCTGATTGAAATTTGAAAAAAAAAATTGTGAAAGTCGTTAAAATTATTTTTTTTTGCATTTACAGGACACAACATTTTCTGAACTACATAGCGCGAAATAGGTAAGTTATTATTATTTCCACAAAAAAACGCCACTTGATTTTGATTGATTACTATTACATACCACCTCCCACGCCAAAATCATTATAATATAACTGTTTATATGCGATTTATTGAAAATAATCAACATTTCTGGCATTTCTGTTTCAAAAATCAAAATTCAGTAACACCTGAACCATTGGTGCAAATATAGTTTTTTCCTTCTTTATTTCGACTATATGTAGTCACATTTTCTTTTTTACATTTCAACGACATTCAATTAGCTAGAGATTACTGGGTAGAGAAAGTTATGAGAATTTAGAGCCATAGTACTCAAGTGAGAGCAACGTTACTGTGAATAACCCCCGTTATCGTTACGCCATGTTAATTGACTGGTTACTGCCCGAAAATTTGGTTCCAGCAGGACGGCAACATGTGTCACACAAATAATGGAGCTATTGCTTAAGCTTTTAATTTCTCGCCGAAGACCTGTCAATTGGCCGCCAAGATCGTGCGATATCACACCTCTAGACTTTTTTTTTCTACTGGGGCTATGTAAAGTCAAAAGTCTATGTGGCTATGTCTGTAACGATTGAAACATTGGAAGCCAACATTACTCGAGTAATTATCCGAATACCACTTGAAATGTTAGACCGCGTCCACAAAATTTGAATCACTCTAATGAATCACCTCAACTGCTATGGGCAACATTTAAAAGAAATTGTTTTCAAACGATAAATGGCAAAGAATGTTCTTTTGAGTAATAATAAAGATTTCGCGATTTAACTGTTTTTTTATTGTTTTGCTGGTTTGAAAAAACTCATGAAGACAAACTACGACATCATCAAATTTATTCCACATAATCTGTTGCGCGGAGTTGTACAGGGTCCGGCGATTCAATTGCTACAGCATATCAATCACCACTACAATGTTATACACATAACGCAATCAGGTCATCTCTTTTCACTTTTTGGTTTACTTCGATTCTTGCCTAAACCAAATGGTATCTTCAAAATATGTTTAAGCAAAAGGCGCTGTGATTTTATTCAGGCAAAGGACTCTGCAGAGCAACATAAACTAGATCAACTCTGGATTATATTGAGCACTTTTCAAGATTATTTTCCTGCTTGGAGTGGGCAACGAATTCACCAAATTTTAACTCGATGGATTATTCAGCAGATAATACTGTGATGGCTTTCAGGTAGGCTCCCGTTTTATTTGATCACTGCGCGTGGTGATCTTCGCAGCAAATTCATGTTTGTTTTCGCCATAAAATTCGCCAGGAAACGAATGATCTGGCAAGGAATTTGCAGCTGCGGACTCTAAACCAAGCTTTTCATCATCAATAAAATTAGGAATTTCAATCTATATAATCAAGAGAGCCTGAAGAAATGTATATTACCTTCCATTAATGCTCCAGTGGAATGTTGGGTAGATTTGTCATGCTGCCACTACAGTCAGAAGATTCTGTAGTGGTACCGCCACAATAATTTGGATTTCCATGACAAGGATGTCAATCAGTCCAATAGCCTATATTACCGTCCAAACGAACAGAATTGGACAATTATCAAACGGCAGATGACTCAATGCAGGAAAGATGACTCAATATGCTGCAAAGAAGATGGATTGATGTTGGAAAAATGGCCGCTGAGTTTGATCAGTTGACCAGATAAGGCAGATGATAGAGAGAATCGCAACGAAAGTTCGCCAGTTCATCCGTATGCCGTCGGAGTTATTTTCATATTTTTTTTTATTACAGGACAGTAAAATATTTTTATTTTCACTAAATCACATTGAGATAAAATAAGAACTGAAACATCTGGTTTTATGTATCCGGATTCGCAGTGGAAGTCGATGGAAGTGAAGAATTCTTATTCAGGGGGTGGGCGTAGCGTAGTTGATAAATCGATTGCCTTGTACGCAGCGCACCTGGGTTCGAGTCCCGACCCCGCGCATAGGATTAGAAATTTTTCATAAGAGATTCTAACCCGAAGAGGTGCAGCTTAAGGTTAAAACCTTAAGGTTAATCGAAATAAAAAAAATTATTTTTGCATTCACAAGCACAATAAATAATATCCGTTATATCGGTTCCTAACAGGAATTTTCTTATGTTGTCCATTATGAAGTTTCGAAAATGTAGCTTCCTCATCCCACCACAGTGAAATTTAATAAACGAGTTGCAGTACTGCAGCAAATCGGTTATTACGAAACCCTATTGTTGAGGCATAAACAAAACAAGATAGTCTACATATCATTTGTGAGTATTTTGAGAATTCTGAACTTCTGAAAAGACGGCCAGCCAGCATTCCAAGAAAATAGTTGCTCCACTTTCCATATTAATGTGCCACCATCCACGTCTCGTTCTTCGTGTCAGAACAATTTCCGAAAACGTTAGAGCTGTCTACCTCCAAACTGGCAAGTAAACTTTTGAAATCCGCTGTCCCCTGTCCGGTCTCCGGAGCAAACTGGAAACGCGTTCCCAACAAATCACTTGCGGGCTTAATGCGCGCTAGTAAAATTTCCGGTTCACGAAGAAAACTAACTGACAAACAGCTAGCACATAGTGGTAGAAAGCGACCGAGGATGGAAAATGAACAACAAGCCTTCCGGGCAGTACACAGTGTCTATGTTTTCCTGTGAAAAGTGTCAGCTGCAGTTTTCTGGCTGTATGGCGAAGAACTGTTCATGACATATTGCGTCGCAACACCACCGACATTCGTTAGCCGCTGCTGCAGCTGGTTCTCACGAAAAGTCTTCTCCCATATACATATATAGTTTTGCTTGTGTTGAGATCGAAACATATGCAAATGATAGTGATTTGTGGGCTATTAAATAGAAACATTTCAACTAGTATGTAATATCGTTCTTTGCCACGAGCTTCTGGGATATAAAGAAGTACAGAAATAAGATATCGATAGATTTATAAATACAGAAAGATATAAACAGTCATCCTATTGAATTCTACAGCATTAACCTGAGCACCTGAGTTACGCGTGATGTCCCGCAAGAAAAGAAACTCATTTTAAGCTGACGAGAATAATGAAATTGAAACATTTGGTTTGGCTTAGCAAGCCAATGTAAGATTCAGTATGCTATATTTCTATTGTAAACTAATAATTTATGAACTTAATACATGAATTCAACTTTTCTTCAAATTTCTCTCGCAAAAAGGTGTGGAACCCTTTAATACGGTTGATAAAATAAACCACTTCAATTTGAATATTGTTCTATTTAAGCTGCAGTTTCAAAAATTTAGGTCAATAATTTGAGCACCAGCTTTCTATGCAGCAATAAACAAAATTGCATAATGTTCAAAGGCAATATGCAGGAGTTCTCGCGAAGAATCTTTCGGACGTAAATTTCGTATAACAAAAGAAATCGTGTGAATTATTTACCAAACTCTTCCTTCCACCCCTTTGCCAGTCTGATTTATGCGGTAGAACCATCCGAAATTCGTAGTGTAGCTTTCCGGTGAGCAAATTATACCGTGTCCGTGAACACAACCGCTTTGTTGCGTAAGTGTTCGCAGAGAAAACGAGCAAATTGACAATAAGTTTTCATTGGTTCGTTACGATGCTGCCGGACGGGCGGTAGTCAAATATAAATCCTAGAGTTAACAGGTTGTAAAAATTTCAAGAGGGCGTACTGATGAAATGATTCGAATATTGTTTTTTTTTTTGCTCTGGAATATTAAAAATGCTCTCTTCTATTTCCTTGGGTAAAATATAATAAGATTAGTCTTTAGTGTGTGGTAATTTCAGCACATGAGTAATCTCTGAAACAATCTTCGTCGGTTTATACCCTGCCATGCATGAACGGCTGCGATATGAACTGAAAATATTCAGAGCAAATTTATACGATTTACTCCGAGGAAACTTTCTTGGTACGATACTTTTCTGCTAATCAGCTACGAAAAAATTGAACAAGGGGGCAAATTTTGCTGGACATTTACCAAATGTCCAGCTAGATTTTGTAGAGATAGACCGATGTTGTTAGATCGCCAATATTACAATAGTAAAATTTTGTTTACGCCCTATAAGGAACAAATTGAAGGAACCAACTAGTTTATGAGGGCACAACACCTAGCTTAGAAAAGTTGGATTTCGGTGTTTCGAATTCGGCTCGTCAGTAACTGACACCAACTTAGGGCCAGTTAAACAATAAAGCCAAATTAGCATCAAAATTGGCGCCAGTTAGATACTAATTCCAAACAGTTCAAGCAACATATGTGAGCGCCAAAAGAAACAGGTTGGTTCCGAGTGATATCTCGTGTAACTAAACAATCATAGAAGATTTTTTTCTGCCGATGAAAAAGCGAAAATGATCTCTTTTCTTTTAGCTTGTGAGCCAAACCACTGAAATTGTTCAAGAAACGTTTGTAAGATATTTTGATTGAGTTTAACGTTCCGAAGAGAAATGTAGATAATGGAATGGAATGAATGAGATAGCACACATTCATTGGGAAAATACTACATAAGATAGTAATTGAGTTCCCAGAGTTGAAATTGAATGATCTAGGATGTTTCAAATTATGCATTGTATTAGACTTTGCTGATATTTTGGCTATAAAAGTTATTACAGCTCGAAGAAATAGTGCGAAGTCGGTGTCAAATACTGATAAAACGAAGAATATTATATAACCTTCACGCACACAAATTATTTTTGTCCAATTTTCTCCCTAGACCCAAAGCAACGCGCTTGCATTTTTCAGTTTTTCACTCACGATCTTATGCCCAAAAGAAATCCTTTTTGAATATGGAGCGATTCGCACACGATTTGAAAAGTGAAATGCTTTGATACTGTACTGTGGAAGTATGAGTGTGAGGGAACACTATCAAATCATTTGAGAGCGTTTCACTAACAGTTTGTGAGCGCAAAAACAGAGCAGGGTTTGGTGGAGGGAGTAATAAAGCATGGAACATCGCATTGGATCGTTACTGGATCAGAATGTAATTATAATCGACTGCAATCTTTGGTTGCTTTCTGCTTGATTGTGTAGATCTCGATGCGAAACAAACTGAGATTCGGTAGGGTAAATTAAGTGTGTAGCTGTATCAGTAACGCAACCAATCAATTTATTTATCGTTTTGCTACTTATCCACTGCACAAACAGTGTCATAGCCACAGAAAACAAAAGTTCCCGTACTACTTTTCGCGGAATTATCTTCGGTCAACAGTGTACGATGTGTAACAGCCACTAAACGTGGAAATGGAACATAATCTCGAGGAAGCCACTTGCATAAAGCTACGCCACGTGAGAAACAGTGTATTGATAGCGTTTAGAAGTTTAGCCCAGGCAGAAAACTTCATTGTGAAGAATAACAAGCAACACGGCGACAACGTTCAGACCAGGATCCCGGTATATGTGGAAGACGTTAAAATCATACTAGACTAGACGAACACGTTAAAAATTCATATCCGAATACGGCGAAGTGGAATCTGTGGTGAACGATAATTGAAGAAATTTTTACTGGCATTCACAGCAGTGTAGGGGAGACTGAGGAGACTTGATCCCCTTTTTTATTTTTCAGTCCAACTCCGTGGAATGATAAAAAACTATGTATTTTTTTGTAGTTTTATATTGTTTCTAGGGATGACTAATAATCATAAAAAAATTACATGGAAATATTATACTGGACATGAGCTATGAGCATTTCTGGAAAACAACAAAAAAATGGAAAATTCTTAGATTAGTGGAGACTCGATCCCTAATTTGGGGACACTTGATTCCTTTATGAAAACGTGTTTAAAACAGCATGTAGGGTAATAAGCCTATTTTTGCCCTGTTTCTACTATCATCCTACCCATCTGAAGCCTTTGGTTAGAGCAGCGTCTGCCATCTTTGCTCAACGCATTGACTCAAATGGTATTGCGATAATGGGGGTACTCGATTAGAGATTTTGCTGCGCTCAAACAGAAGATTTTCACCATTCTCAAGACAATTTTGTTATTATATTGGCTCTTAATAAGAGGCGAATGACCTTAACGTTAAAACCTCTATAATCGAAATAAAAAATTGACCTTAATAACAAATCAAAGAAG
Source organism: Topomyia yanbarensis (assembly GCF_030247195.1). Taxonomy (NCBI): domain Eukaryota; kingdom Metazoa; phylum Arthropoda; class Insecta; order Diptera; family Culicidae; genus Topomyia; species Topomyia yanbarensis. Next base: position 6,549,200 of record NC_080671.1, read on the forward strand.
CTGAAATAATAAAATTATTGTAGTAATAATGGTACCCTTTTTAATAGGGCAAAACGGGTACATTACCCTATTCAATTTTATAAATGGATTGTAGTATTGATTAAATTGTTATGATTAGATATTGTTATTTTTGTTACTACATATTACGCATCTCTCACCTGATTTTTTTACGAATTCCCCAAATCTCCGTGCAATTATTTGAAAGCTGTCTTTATTATGGTTGAGGAACGTCAAATGTGAGATGAATGGTTGCTACGTATGCTGTAGTAAACAATTACAGATATGTTTCTTTACGATGAAGCGTTCATTTTTGACATTTTTTTATGACAACAATGCACAGTGGTTCCCCCATAGGCCAATAATATAAAAAAAAATATTTCGGCGAAGGCGTGTTTTTATCTTGCGATTAAATCGTTCTGTATGTATATTTTATAGTTTCATAATTAATTTCGTCAATACTGAACTGGTTTTCTTAGTATATAGAAGAATGCATAGGGTGGCTCGTTATTTACCGATAATGTAAATAATATCGATAATCGATTGCTCGCCAGAAAAATGTTTTTGTCGATCTGTAATTTTCATTATTCATTTTTTTTCAGTTAACACTACTATTAGCTTTATATTAAATGATAATTTTCAGTTTTTGGAGTGTAAAGAGAGCAGAAATATGGATTTATTTGTATATGTAATAGAAAAATTAACCTAAAAATTTTCAACATGACTTTAACTAATTTTGTCCCTCGATATCCTTCCCGAACTTCTTTTTAAAATGGTCGTCAGACGTTCCACTTCCACTTAAACTAGGCTTCAGCTGCGCATCTCTGCGCCCAGAATGCCTAGAAAATCTAAGATGTTGTACATGTTTAACGGGATAATGCAAGACGAAAAACTTTATATTAGATTGTCAAATTATATTACGATAATAATTACTACTGATCTCGAAATTATAAAGATCCTTTGTTATTTTCCCAAAATTTCTTATCGATCGGATCATTAGAACTTGAGTTATATCGATTTATTTGACGCGTCTCTTTGAAACACATGTCACTACGGAATATTCGATGTACGAGGCAAATGTCTCACTCCACTTCGTATTACAACTACGTTCTCAAGTACAAGTAGTGTTTCTCCATTTTAAAATAGCTGGCACTCGTAGTTTTTTTTTTATCATGGGATAATTTTTATTGTCGGAAAACACATTGTTTGTTCACGAAAACCATCATTTTAAAGGAAAAAAATACACGATTTATTTAAAATTCGAGATATTATGCTCACCGAAGACGATATTATAATATTTGCGTTCAGGTGCAGAAGCTACAATTTAGAGAACTTTCAATGAATAACTATTCATTTTTTTACCAGCGCAGCACAACTTGTACTATTCGATACTAAAAAAATTCTGGAACAAAAAAAGTAAATGTGAATCTTAATGTAATAAGAAAAGCCGTATTACACCGTTAGGTGGATATAACCGATTTTTTATTACGAAATTTGAATTCTGCGACCCAAATTTACTATAGAAATGCAGTTTTGTATCAAAATTTGTATTAAATATATTTATGACCGCCTCTCTTAAGGAATGGAACCACTGTGCAATGACTCAAATTGTTCTGGTGTGAATTTGGTTATTTTCAGTGGTGTGTATGAAGTATGGCGAAGGGGATCAAATCTCCACGAATTTGAAGGGATCAAGTGAACCCATAGCATCTATTTCAGCAAACTTTAGTAAAAATATAATTGAACAAAAGAATCAGCTCAATCATAACGTATTCATATAATTGACATTCTCCTGTAATTCTGTATGCAAAAGTAGAGTATGTAGCGGGTGATTTGATCAATTTTATAAAAGTTTGAAAATTTGAAAAATAAATCTTCTTCAGTTCTTCTGAGACTTTTTTTTAAATCGGTAAAAATTCGGTTACACAAAAGTCCAATTTCTTTTTCTGTGTTAATGAAATTTATGTTTAGATAAAACTACGCAACTTTATAGTATATTCGATTAATGTATTCTGATCCGCCTTTGAGTTACAATGATGGGATCAAGTCTCCCCGGGGATCAAGTCTCCTCAGTCTCAGCTATTGGGGTATCATCAAAGCTAAACTGTAAAAATTGGACTAGCAACTTGTGTAGCAGTTTATGGCTTGTTACGTGCCGTATCCAAACTTTGAATTTTCATTCGAGGGAAAAAAATCGCAAAAGCCATATTGCATCTTTGAACCACAATAAATATGTAACATTTCTTCTCATAACGTTATAAATCAAAAAAAATTCTGAGACACTTCCGATTGAAAGCGGTCGGATTTTATTTTGGCTTTTTTTATGTGCATTTTTTACAATATCCAAATTTACGAATCTTCCTCTTAACACTGCTTAAAAAGTCTTGTACGTCGTTTGGGCCAACTTGTTTTTTGTGGAGATCCATTTTTACCACATTTTTACTTCACTACTTTCACTGCCTTTTGCTCACGACTTCACTACCTCAAGATGCCACAATTCCAGTGCTTTCGGGGTATTAAGATCATTTGGCACGAAATTGACCACCTTAGTCTTGTACCACTTCAAAACATCTTTCGATGAAAGGGATGCTATACACTCGTGGCCCAAAATTGAGTTGTTATAGGTAATAAATTGCAAAGTATCTATTCAGTAGATTTTGAATTTTTATTTTAAAGTTACATTTTATGACTTTTAAATTTTAATTTTGAGTGGAGAACCCCTCAAATGACACGAGGCTAAATTCGCCCAGAAAAGCTATTGTAAGACCTCGGGAGAGGAAATAGACACCTTTGTAGTATATCTGCTCATTGGCCGTTCCGGATGTCACAAATGGGGTGCTCCGCTTTCCACGCGAGCAAATTGCTTGCCAAACCATGTATTGTTTAGCAAACTTAGACATAATCTGTTTTCTAGCTTCCTCAGGGATGCCGAACTTATGACGAGCAGTGAAGAAAAGGATCATAGGAAGCTATCGAAAAGCTGCTTTCACTTAAGTATCGTTATCCATGAGGAGACAATACGGTTTCGTCAACAGCTCCAGCACTCGTGATTTCTCCACTGTATTCTGCCTTTCAACACGATTCAGTGGTCTTTGGACTTTGTACGTTTTTTAATTTTGCAGAAATATTTTGCTTTAATCGCAACGGTTGCAAAAATGCTAGTGAAACTTACACAATGTGAACATTGAATGAATTTCACCCAAAATATCAATATAAAACAGCTTCTGGAAAAAGTAACAGCTATTTGAAAGTGATGCAATTTGATTCTGTACTGTGTCTATCCCTATATAATGGAGAGTATGGAACGTCACGCTCAACTTGATTTTATTTACAACCACTTATCTACTGCTTTCGGTACGGTAAAACAATATTCCCAATGGAGAAATTTGGAATGAACGGAAGTATGTTCAGTGGTTTCAGTTCTATCTCACAGGCTGAGGAATAATGATTGTCAAGGGTCAACCTCCCGCATTAATCAGGACTAATGCAGGGTTATTGGGTCGAATAGACATTAGGGCGAATGGACTTTGGGCCGAAGGTCAAAAAGCCGATTGTTGAACTATGAGGACTAAAAGAAGTTCGACGCGCCGCCGGAAGCGGCGGCCCCTCGCAAGCAAATCTATGATCCACCCGTTTGCTCGAATTACTCAAACATTAATCTATAAATTCGACAGATCGGCAGCGATGTCAGACAGCAAACGACAAGAAGCGATGTGCCGTAACCGCATTAGGCGATAACTTTATTTATTTATTCCATTCCGCCTATATCACAAATTCTTAAAGAATAATAAACTAATTAGTTTTGGTTTGCTTGCCGCGTGAATATAAATATATATTAATGGCGAACAAACTATTTGCTAAACATCTCGTTTCGAAATTTAAAAAATCGCTGCATCATTCTTTATTTAAAACTACTCAATGTTTTAAATCATGTATTCAGTTTCCACTGCCCTATTTGGTTCTCACTTTGGTGTATTCGGCCTACTGAGAATTCGACCCAATGTCCATTCGACCTATTTCCCATTCGGCCTAATGTCCATTCGGCCTACTGACTATTCGACATAACGTCCATTCGGTCTAATATCCATTAGGCCTAACGTCAATTCGGTCTAATGTCAATTCGGCCATATGGTCTTCAGTCCAATGGACGGGCATCATCACGACTACTCCAAGGAAGCCACTTGGAACTGTTGATGTTTCTGCTGTGCTTCAATGGTGTACATCTAGTGCTTAAGACTCCACCACTGCCCTTCGCGAATGCTTTCAAGATTGTTTTTGCGAAGGAATACGATATGGTACAGTCATCTGGGTTGACCTGCTATTTTGGAACAGATTAACATTGATGTTGCGCCTCACAAAGCGTAGCGAAGCTCCGATTACCATTTTGACACACTAATTGTAGTATGTATTAAGCCATCCCACGTAGGGTTCCTAGTACCGATCTTTTTTGGTGAGAATCGGTTTCACGATATTGATGTCCTAAGTACCGGAAGTAAAGATCAAATACAGGTATCTGAATCTGAAGAGCCAGAAATACTCCAGCGTGAAATTAAATCTTCAAAACCATCATTTTAGTGATCAACTTGACACGTTTAATCAGTACTCTGATCAACAAAGCATGTTTAATATGTTACTTGGAACAATATAAACAATATATACATATTGACAAAAAATTCTGATGCGGTACTTTCTTTGATTCTTAGGCTGCTTTCTACGTCGATTACTATTTACCAGTGCGACTTCCTTCCAATTTGATCGCTGGTAGATGTTAAAAAGAATGAATCTTTCTTCTACCATCGACCGTGGCTCCTTCCTCAGGTCCACCAGCTCTTATTGCAAGCTGCTATCTTTTCCGCCCGTAACCAAATCACAAATGGCGCCATTCGAAACGATGTATGCGCCTGCCAAAATGATTAGGTTACTGGTATTAAATCGGTGTTCGTTCTTTTATAGATAAAGATTTAATAGTAATACAGACGTGAATGAATGGAACTAATCCGAGCTTCGTTTAAACAAAAATCATATTATCTGTTATTTTTTACTGGTTGTAGATGCAAATTTAATACAATATCGTTACAATTATTTTTGAACAAAAAGTTAAAATAACCCTTTCAGTGCAGCAATAGTTATAAATGTTAAACATATAATGCCGACATTTTAAAACGTACTGATTTTTAGTCAGTGCCGGCATTTCGGTATCAAAAATGGGCCGGTATTCCCGAGATTTTCGGTATCGGTACTACCGGTACCAGAACGTAAATCCCAGACCTACAAAGGATCTTTAGTTGGTTGCTTCAGCTTTCGACTTTCTTGAGTCTCGTCCAAGTAATCATTCACGATTTTCCAGAATTTTTAAACTGTTAATTACGATTGATTGCTTTATTATTTGTTTGTAGAGTTTTTTTAACAATTTGTTTTTAACAATTGGTGATGTGTGAAATAATATCAAAACTAAAGACTAGATCAACTAGAAATTGAGCAATTTCTAATGCATGTATTTTTATTAACCTTTCTTTCAATCGAAATTCTTGCTGAGGTTTTATTTTGTAAATATAACTGACAAATGATTCATCATTATTTCAAAGAAATTATTGCACTTTTCAGCTCATGATGGTGCTTATTAGCCGGCGTCCATCTTCTTCAGTCGCGGCTGATTCCACCAATTCTTCATTCGACCAATGTTACTCGTGAACTGGTTTGCTTTATTTTCGTCTAGTGCTCCTCTTTTGGACGGAACTGGAGACAATTCCGTGGATTCAGTTCTTTTGCTATGAACTCGGTTGTTGTACCGTTGAAGAACGTGCTTATTGTAATATCAGTTGGGTAGATCTGACCGAAACGTAACTGGATCATCGTGGGACTTAATTATGGGTAAAATCTATGTATGTGTTGAGTCAATCCTTTTGTGTATACTTTCGAGTTTATTGTCATATCCACCACGAAAACGTTTGATTTCTTACCATAGTGACAGATTCCTTGTCAAATCATAAAATTTTACGCGAACTTATACGCGGAATCTAACTTGAATTTGTTGTTACCAAATTCTCTGCCCATGAAGAAAAAAATTGTTTTCGCCATTTTTTTTCTTCTTCTGGAGAAATATAACAATGTGTGAGAAACAATTGTTAGAGGATGTTGCTGGAATTTTTAATTTTTTTAAAGTTGTACGCGAATAAAAACATTTTTGATATTTGATATCAACCTGCGCAATGTTTTTCAAAATTGTAAAAAAATTTTTATTGTGATAGTTTTTTTTCTGAAGAAACAAAACTTCTACTTCTAGTATTTAATGTTTATTTATTGACCTTTCAACCCCCAGGGTCATTCGCCTCTTTAGGAATAATATACAGTTCCAAGGAAATAAGAAATTTCAATTCATCAAAGTAATAGAAAAAATCAAATATTTTTACCATCGTCTATTCTGGGCGCACGGCTCTCCACATCTTGTATTAATTTTCTGTCTATGGTCAGCTATGGTCAAATACACCGTTTGTCCTTGCTGATCAGTCCGTCTGTCTTTTCCTTCGCTCATGTTTGCATCCATGTCGTCATTGCTACAGTAGTTTTGATTTTCGCTGTTAGATGTTTGGTGCTTTTTGTGCTTCCAAGTGACTTTGGAATAGCCTTTCTTGTTTATTTCTTCCTAGGTATGCTAGCTATTGGCTTGGGGATACCGTGGAATATTGTTTATTCAGCATTTATTTTTGGCCTGCTGTTTGTAGTGTATCAGCAGATGTCGAAGACTGTTCGATGGTGTTAAATGTAGATGAGTTTTTTTAGTTGCTTTGCCGCATAGCTTACCGTAGTGTGCTGGTTACTGAACTGGTACGAGGGAATCTGCCTATGGTATGTAGACAAAATTCATTGTATGTAGTTAACACCTTGAGATGACCTGCCCTCGAAAGTCAAGGAAACCGGTATAGATTAGTTCAGCCGCATTCGCACCACCCAAACACCGTTAAGAATGCCAGGGAAAAATTTTCTCCAAATGTCGTTTGTAATTCTGACGGATTCCATTTCTCCTTATTTTGACATGAATCTTTTAATATAACCCGTACTAGTACTGCCAGATCAAGGTCCATATTCACGTGGATATTGGTTTTGACGTTTCATATTTAACACCGTGTTTCATGTTGTTTTTCACTACGAATGATTCTGCCTCGGCTAAGCAGTTAGACGTTTTTAGTACTGCTTGTCTCCTATGATGTAGTTGTATGTAAGGCACTTCCGTAAGCACAAGTTCCATTTTCATCTTGATCAAATGTTCCTTTTCGTGCACGACACTGTCTACGACAGTTCTGCATACAGTCATTCGCGATTGTGTTCTCCCGTAATGGGCGAAATTTATTTTGTGACTTACTCATTTCACTCGAAGGGGAAACGGGACTTTGCTGTTTCTATAGTATCACGTACACACTATAGCGGGGCGGTGCAGGTTGTTGGCGTGCTGTTCTCAAGCGGTGCTTTTTTTACTTCTGATCTATACTAGATGAGAAAGCAGACTGATTCTAATACTTCATGAGCTATACTGTTCTAATTTAAATGTGGTATGAGGCACCAAAAATAGATGGTATGCTTTAATTATTTTTTTTATGTGTTCGTTTCTCACATGTTGGATTCCCAAGCTATAACATCAAGTTACATACACACAAAACATAAAGACCTAGTTTCTATTCCTTGAAAAAATTGAAATAAATAACCGAAACGTCGAAGCTGATTCAATAAAACATTTTTTTCTGTTATCTGAACCGGCAAGTCAAGAGAATTATATTTCAACATTTATAAGTAAATTAAATTTAAATATCTCTTGCGCGATTATGCTTTAGGATGATTCACCGTTCTTAGTACGTTACTACTTTGTTTGTTGGATTATTTTATCATGGTACATCCTGAGTACTCATTTACACATTTACATTTTATTTACACTCTGTGCAAGACGTCCTCTATCCTATAAACTGAAATGGCATTCCAGCACGATACCGTAAAGCAGTTTGAAATTGAAAAATAGCAGCGTCCTAAGCTGTGTGTACCAGCAACCATAGTAAATAGCTTAATGGCAAAACTTCCCGCTTTCCTTAGCGTCCGTCCGTGAAAGTTCATTCAATATGCAAGCAAAGAACTCACTGCGGCAGCCATCTCATCTCCAACGGTGAACTGATTGCGGCTACGCTGCCCTCCCCTCCCACGAACCCATAATAAGAGGTAATCATCAACATCCGACAACAACCCCCAGCTGAGTTCTGTCACACCGTACCGTGTTTATGCGGATTTAAACTGGGCTCCTAATCCAATCTCGATTTGCCTTTAAAGCAGTGCCTTGTTTTCTCTACATACACCAGCCACTACCACCTAGAGTGAAAGGGTGACTCTGATAACCCGTCATCAACTGAATGTTTTATGAAAACCGTTAAGCTGCCAAATCAAGTGAACCGACAAGGAGCTAGCAAGCATCAAACGTCCCCTGTAGGGCGACGAAAGTGTGATACCCGTTCCCTTGGGTATTTTAATAGCAGCAGACGTGTCCAAAGTGGCCACAGTATTCAAAAGTTCTCCCCTGGGAACGATACAGCGGGAAAATAGCATGAGTCTCTTGAACTAATAGGCTTTGGTTGAAGCTTTAATTAAAGCGTTAGGGTGCCCAATAGCAATCACGGTAATGGGAAAGAGATTGTCTAAATAAATGCGCACACAAAGCTGTGTTACGAAAAAAAAAAAAATAATACAACTGATTCCAACATTAGCACTAATCACGAATCAACTATTATTTCAGAACAATTGCGCGTAACAGTTGGTATAACAAAACGAACACGATTCGTCAACTGCAACAACAAAAACCGATGCATCCATTACGACTACAGTTGCATCTGTTGACTGTCATCGTTTATCATTTCCGTTTGTAAATAAACCCCGGGTGGGTGAAAACACGAGAGCCTAATTGTGGAATATCCCAGAATATCGGTTCTCTCCGTACACCCTTACTGCAACCACGCCGCCGCCGGCAGTCATCGACACGACCGGGATTGTTGCGCACAAAAACGGTACGATAGGATAGGTTCGGTGGTACCACCGTCCCATTGGGAGGTGTTTAATTTGCTCTTTTATCAAGTACACGAATCGAGCACCAATATGTAAAGTCCAACGACGAACAGAAGCAGTGCAGAGAACGAAAATGTGAAACCACTTGATACAAATTCACCTAACAGTCATGCTTGCAGGAGTTAGCTGTGTCGAAACAAAATAGAATAATAGCGAGTTTTTGTCCTTATCTGATGGTAGCGAGATAATACGCTATTTTTATAAGCGGGTCATCATATCACCTAAAACGAATCGTCGGGAGCGTTAATGCAACTGTTTTTTCACTCTCGAACTGAGAGCGACAAGCTCTCAAATGATTCGTTAATGTTCAACCAACCTCATACTTGTGCAATACAATATCGAACCCCATAGCTACACGCTGTTGGCTACATAGTGCAGATATAACTTATATAACACATACCAACGCCTTCATGCTGTCCCTCTTATGATCGCTGTGTCAACGATGAGAAGTATATATAGCTCATTCGAAGTGCTACTAATCATAATATGTTTTTCTGGTGAGGCTTAGTTCCCAACAATTACATACAAACTGGATATTAATAACAGTAGGAAAATGGTATAAATCAAAATACGTCAATGACAATCCTGGAAGGCCGGAGACGGGGAGGCAAACGAAATCATCACATGAATGTGAAGATTGTATATGCCATTTCACGATTTTACGCCATGTCGTCATAGTACGGATAATAAAGAGGTGTTTTAGCGAGTAGATGTTCGTCGGTTCTAATTTAGGAATCTGATGGCCGATTTTTTTTTCTAGAAATTTTAGGTCATGAGTTGTTCATTGCAGCGGAGAAGTGAGTAGAACAAACTAAAATATAGTACAGCAATGGTAACATTGCGTGTGAAGGGTGATACGATCATATGAAACCAAATATTAACAAAGCCTTTTTTGTGTGTTAGTGTGAGTCATCGATTTTTTCCCGAGGGCTAAAACTGTGCCGGAATAGATCCATGTTCAAAAAGAATTGCTTTTGGGTATGAGATTGCGAGCTCACAAAACAGAAACAGTGAGCACGCTGTTTTGGGCGATTCTATGCTATATTTATCTCTAAGGAGCAAAATTAGGAAGGTAACCAAGTTTTTTTACTAAGGACCAAATTGGGTAAAACCACTTTTCAGAATTTGCCACTTACATAGTGCTAGGACTAAGCTTGCGCTGGATTTACGCTTGATTCCGAATACGGAAACCCTATTTGTATTCCTGAGTTCTCATCAGCTTAAATAGAATATCTTTTCTTGCGGGCCATCAAACTTGACTAGGTGTAAGAGTAAGATGGTCTCCACATGAAATAACAAATCGAATGCAACATCCCAAGCTGTTTTCAACAAGCACATTTTTTTATATTGAAGAATTGTAAGTATAAAAAAGACAACAAGTCACCTAAGCTAGTGCAAAATATTTTTTAAAAAGTTTAAAAGAAAAAAATATTATTAACGAATTTTGCTTAAGGGGACAGTCTCAAATAGATGATCTTTAAATTGTCTGAGTAATCCAACAATGATAGAATTTAGAATTTAGTTACAATTCTGTTTCGAAAAACGGTTTCTGAAAAACGCGTTATTTTGCGAATTTCAAAAGACACCTAACAGATTAGGTTAATATCATAGACCCAAAAAGTACCCTAAAACTCATCCATACAAGTTTGAGCAGAATTAGAGTTTTTTTTTAAATTTGGACCTATTCACTAGAATACATTTTTATTTTCGTTTTACGCCCAGGGTTGCCACATTGAAATCTGTATTTTTTCGTTAGAAAATCTGTGAATCTGTATCGCTGAACTAAAAATCTGTATTAAAAATCTGTATGAATAATTTAGCTATAATCTTAAATAAAATCTTAATTATTCGGTGAAACAAATATTTTGGTATAACTGTTCAACAGATATTTATACCATTCTTTTACAATTTGGTAAATGGAATGATTGTAAATTTATGTCGGTCATTTTCGATGCCTTTCCAAGGAAAATTCGGAAAATTTAGTTTTGTCGAAGTCGTTGATAGCCAAGTGCAGATTTTTGACTGATTGCCTTTGTTTTTGTTAAAATTGATAATGTCGGGCTATTTATAAACATATGGTTCATCCAAACTTATAGGATTGTGAATGCTGTAAAAATCCGTTAAATGTTCCATAAGTTGTTTTTTTTAATATTTCGATTTGGAACTCGTGTAAAAATAGAGGAGCGTGCGATTGTTGGGGCGTATTCCAAATAAATTAAAATACGCAATACAAATGAATAGTGCAAATCAATGAAGATTTTACATTTTATTATGAGCATGTAAAATAATTATTATTTATTCAAATTTTCTTCTGTGTGATGTTTATACATTGTTTTATTGAACTTACCTTTCATTGATTTTGTAAGTTTTATGTTATTTGCACCTCCTTGGTTCATAACATAGGTTTTTGCCTTCAGAATTGCATCCATCGTATGGGAAGCCAATCGGTTTCTAGCTTTCGATTTGTTAGCGTTGTATGGCGAAAAAATTCTCTCCACACATGCCGAAGAATGTGGAATAATCAAAAATATTCGCACGAAGCATCGTAACATTGGATATAAGAACAAACCATCGCGTCTTTTAGTATCCAATAACTGAGGCCAGGTTGTATTCATCTCCATCGTTTTATCTTGTGTGAGATTGATTTTCAGTCGTCTAAATTCATTGTCCAATTCTTGCCTATCAATCCCCTCGAGAAAGCTTGGAAATTGCCGCATTAATCCGTTTAGGTTTGGTAGCTTAATGAAAGTTCCAGGGTTTATTAATGCGGCTGTTTTAATTACAGGATCCTTGAAGTCAAATCGTTTTAAAATCTGTTTGGTCAACTCGATATAAAAATCGCGACAAATTGATTTAAATGTTAATTGAACAGCATTTCCCAAAGCTTCCTCTGCTTCCTCGGCGTTAATACCGACGTAAACGTCTTCAGGTTTTTTCAAAAATAATTCAAAATCAGTAACATCCACATCATCGCCAGTAAACCGCTGAACATAATTCTCTTTACACAAGTTGCCCAAAATCAAAGCCAACATAGTTTTTGTCTCGTATATTTCAAAAAACTGACAATTATCTGACTGAAAAGTTCGGTTAGCGTTGTTGATGAGTGGTAATATATAATTAAGGAAAAGCATAATCGGTTTCGTCATAGGATCATTGAGATGAGTTAAAATGCGATTTGCCGTTGGGTTGTGGTTATATTTTACTTGGAACGAGAAGAAAAACTTTAGTTCGTCGAATCTTTCCATGTTTCGATTAATGACAGCTTCCAAAGAAAGCCATCTAGTGGCGGATGGATGAAGAACCTTCAACGGTTTGAGGTCTACAATATCCTGTATTTTTTTAAACTCTTTTGATCGTTTAGTACTGCTTGATAAATAGTTATATATATATATATATATATATATATATATATATATATATATATATATATATATATATATATATATATATATATATATATATATATATATATATATATATATATATATATATATATATATATATATATATATATATATATATATATATATATATATATATATATATATATATATATATATATATATATATATATATATATATATCACGCATCAGTTGTTCATCGTATGATGGAACCTTTTCGCAAGCATAGCTAGCACACAAGGCAAGTGAATGGCAGGTACACTTTATAGATATCATGTTCGGGCATTCTTTTTTGAACAAACGCATCACTGAGTTGTTCCGACCCATCATAACAGATGCTCCGTCTGATGCAAATCCTCTAAGATTCTTTTTGTAATTGATGTTGTCTCTCTCAAACTCCGAAACTATAACCGAATGCAGTGTCGTATGGTCTGCACACTCAATTTCTATCGCAGTGTAAAATCGGTCTTTGGCACAAAAAGATACCTTATCCATTACCCGGACAACAATTGCAAGCGTTTTATTGCTGCTAAAATCGGTAGACTCATCGACGATAATGGAGAAAATATCACTTCTCGTTTGTTCGACCAGTTCATCATATTGAGTCGCAGCAATAACCGACTCAACAACTGACGCCGTTTTGGTTCTTCCCAACTTTAGCTTTTGCAAGAGCTTAGAATCTATGGTGAGTCCTCTCAACAGGTCAGTGAGCTTGTCAACTGCAGTAAAATACACGTTGTTTTCCAAAGCCCATGCGCAGATTTTAAGTTCAGCCTCATTTACATTGTCTTGTAGAGAGGAATCATCTATCTTCGATTCGGATTCAAATCCCTCTTCCGCTTTACTTGCTGCGTCCCGATGCCGTTTCGTGGCGATATGTGTGCCTAGATTCGATTTCCCACCTCGAGCGATGCCAATTTTTGTTAGGCAGGTTTTGCAATAGGCGTGGTACGGATCATTTCGATATGCCTCAAAACATACAAGATCTGGCGAATCAATCCACTTCAAAGAAAAACGTTGACGTACCTTTGCTTTTGGTTCTTTTGTTGTTCTGCCTCTTTTTCTTTTCAGGCTTCTTCTGCCCATAATTTTTGCTGTCACTGAATCTTCTGAAGCACTGTCAAAAGCTTCCACTGAAAGAAATAGTTCTACATCAGTTTTGAGTTAAGAACATCTTCGTTAGTCAAAAATACCGTTAGATTCGTAAGATATTTTGCTGGGAACTGAAACCGTCGTCTTAGTAGGATTTACAGGCACTTCTGTACTGACATCGAAAGTTGCTAAAACGAAAATCCAAAAATGGATATATGTTACAGTAATGAAGTTACAAATGTAATATTTACATAAAGAGGAGGAGTTAAGGAGTTTGAACTGATTGTTCTTCCAACTGGAACTGATGACATCGATGGAATCGAAACTGTACTGCCATCAACTATTGTTGCATCGGTTGTGAATTATATTTGATGAAAATTTAAAGCCTTAAACATTTTTAATTATCAGAACCTACCTTTGAAAAAATAAGCATCGAGTGTTTTTTTCGCCATTTTAATGTTTGGAATTTTGGAGGAAGTACGTGAAATTGCAACTCACAAAGTAATCGACTTTCGCACGAACAGGCACAACCAATACAAACGAAACAACAACGCCAGCAATGTTCCTCTAGTAAAGGTCTGGACAAGATGAATTTGACGTATCAAAACTACCCACACTGTTTTACAGTAAACGGCATGTTACGGTTGCGGCGGATAGCCTAGAACAAATTTCCAATAGCCTATCGCTGGATAGCATTTAAATCATCCGTCATTTTTGTTTACTGGGTACGGCAGCCAACAGCGTGGCGGCGAGTAGCTGAGCTGAGCTGGTCCTGACATTAGGATGGATAATAAAAATTATGTTACGGCCTACGGGTAGTCATAAACTTTTCTCATGAATTTTATTTCGATTGAGGTTTAGAAAAATCTGTAAAATCTGTATTTTGGATAAAAATCTGTAATCTGTATATACAGATTCTGTGTCAATAAATATTCGAGAAAATCTGTAAAATACAGAATAATCTGTATATGTGGCAACCCTGTTTACGCCTCATCCCCTTAATATGAGAAGCTTATACTTCGCCAAAGTTTATCGCGCATAAGCATAAACATGTTAATATCAGAGCACACCAGTACGACCTATCAAACGAGATGGCGATTTGTGAAAAACTGATTTTTTTCTAATATTGTAGGTAGGTATTTTTACGCCGAAGTTTCTTGTTTACATAGCACGTTCATAATCATCATCGTTTTAAAGTTCACTTTTTCTTAGATTCTTGTATTTCATTTCGATCTAATATTTTTGAGTATATTTATTCACATTTTTTCTGCTGTTAACTGAATTTTAATCAAATCTGATATTTTAGGAAAATCTAATTGATGTGTGATTAGTCTAGGATGTAAGCATAAGAGGATAAATGTAATTAAATTTTGATAGACACTGTTTTTATTATGTGATAAGACATGTATAGAGGATCGCGGTAAGCCTGAATGTTCCTAACAGGAACATTGATTGGGCTTCCTCAGAGTTGTAATTAATCTACTAATTGGAATCTGACTGCACGACATTCAGTGCACGACCAAACAACATACTCAATGTCGTGGGAACACTCTCCACAAGTACAATAATTACCCTCTGCGAGCAAAATACGGCGGAGTCGTGTATCCAACGTATAATGACTGGAAATGACCTGCCTAGACATCACACGGATGAAGTCCCGGCTTACATCCAAATTTGGGAATTACGCCTTCGTAGATACTTTAGGGATAATTGAGTGTAGTCACCATTCAAGATTTCCATTGTCAGAAGATGTTTGCTAACTTGCAAGCGTCTTCTGACGAGAAGCGCTATAACATTCATTGAAAGTGATAGGTCAGTCATCTATTTAACCACCAATCTTGGCTAAATTATCAGTTTTCTCATTGCTCGAAATAGTGCAATGGGTGGAGACCCATACTAAGGTAAAATGATAGCATTTTCGTGTTAGGTTACTCAGATATTCCCGTATCTTCCTCAAAATGAACGGATCGTGATTATCAACACTCATTGATCGTAGTGCTTCAATTGTGCTGAGATTATCCATCAGGATGAATTAAACACTATTCTATATTTCTCCTTAGCGGAAAAAAATTTAATTTTAGTTTTTTTTACGATTACAATTTTTCTCCTAATAATTCAAATTGTTTTTTTTGACTTAAGTGCCAATACCTTATTTAGGACTGGTGGTATTCAACGGGAAAAACGATCGGAAATGGTGAGTGAAGCTAAGCAATCATGTGAAAAAAATTTCCCCCAGAGGCGAGACTCGAACTCGCAACCTTTGAGACTCCGGCCCAATGCACTAACCCTTATGCTATCCCTGGGTATGGCGACATCCCAGAAAGAACATATGATTATCCCACTGGCGACGGTGATCGTACCCTGCCTGCACAAATTACGAAACGCGAAAATCTCAACAGTTTTGGACGAAACTAAATCATTTGTTACATGATATTACATGAATATTGTGAAAATGAACCAAGCTTTGGTCACTAATTCACCCTTTTGTTACCAAAAATTGGCATAAAAAATACAATTTTTACCCAAATTATCCTTCATTCGCGAATTAACGCGAATATGTTAAGAAAAGAACCAATTAATCAGTGCATTAATTATAGAAATATCATGCCCACCATTATCGCTACAAAAAGGAATGTATCGAATCAACGAAGAAAGTTCCGTCGATTAGCTCATAATGGTTTATATGTTATGTATGTTATGATTAACGCCTCGAATTAGTCTCATCAGTATATGACAGCCGACTTGGCCACCACATAGACGTTGAATCCAAAAAGAATAATTGTTATGTTCACAAACACATAATGCCCCGTATGCACAGTAATTATGGGTACTGATAAGATCGTAACGAAATCGAATCATGGTTCGACTAGTAAGTTTAGAATTAGAGCAATATTATACGTTAAGGGTTTGCGACTAATTGCTTACTGGAATTCTCTAATAGTGACTAGTTCCTTTTAAATAACAACATTCATAGACTGATCAGAATGAAAATGTTGTATACTACTGCTGAACTGAGTCTAACAGAGAGATCTTTTGCTACTTGCTTTAAGTAAATTTGAGTCTTTTCCATCGACTACATGATTTTTCCGCCATTCTTCTACGATACTAAATAAGAACAGAATAAAGGTAATTTATCTTATTGTTGAACCGCATAGTAAGTTCATCACAATATGCCACCAATCTGGAATGCTACCCTACTGATGCTTATCCTAATGCGATGGCAATGGTTTGGACTTATCGGATGAAAGCTGGTGACTTTTGTTGATATTGGTGTCGCCGAGTTACTTTATCGGAGCATGTACATTGCTGGATTGTGTCACGCGAATCTCGCCCGTTCGGACTTCGAACTATTGCCTGCTTTACCAAGGTGAGCATCATGGTCACTGGCCCGTGAACAAATCGATGAATTACTGTTTAGTGTCGACTCACGCGTTGGCTTTCCAGAGTGAAAATTATATTTGTTCATAGCCTCATTAATTGTTGAGCTTCAGTTCGCTTGATTAGAGAAATTATCAATCTTGATTCTAAAGGAAGAGTGGATGTTGAATTCAGTAGCTGAGTAAAAATTCGTTTCAATGTCGTCAAATGGAAAATGAAGAGATGTGAATTAAATTGGTCGATTTCTCCGGGTTGGTTCATATATCGACAAGTTCCGCTATTAGCGGTAGTCGCATACACAGCGAAGGTCGCACAACCAGCTAGCTACAGTAGCTGAAGAGAAAAAAAACACGAACAAGGACCAAAAACTCGGAGAAAGCGGGAATTCGATTTCAATCGCAGTAGTATATATTCGTCAGTGGCATCCCTGCGCCTAGAAAATTTCATAAAGTTTTGCTTTGGTTTTCCTGTAATCAGAATCAGGCTCTAAGCATGACCAAACGATAGGATCGATATCTTGGTAACCGTTTCCACAATGACACAGGGTTCTTTGGGTAAGCCATGTGTGAGATGTTTCATGGTTAGAACAAAAGTAATCTGTAAGTTGTTAAACTGTAGCTGAATAATCTTAACAGACCTAGGTAGTGTTAAGTGGTTATAGTAGGACGGCATGCACTTTGTATCCACTTTCGCAATTGTTCATTTATAGACATTATGAGATAAAAATAAAAAGGAAGAAGTAATAAAACAAATTGGAAAAACCAACACTGCCACTACCTTTCCCAGCATCACCGATGAAGACACCGCCGCTCCAGTGGTCGATGAGTGCCGATAAATATCACCTTAATGTTTTTTTAACACCAAACCTCAAAATTAATCGTAACGCTAATTTTAAGTGCTATATCTCCACTGTTATTCGACGGATCCTGAAAATTATAACACCCATGGATAATACCAAGTTTGTAAATGTTTTTAGATTCCACAAGATTGAAAAAAGGTTTATAAAGGTTTATAATTTACTGGAATTTTCCTGTGACAAGTTTTTTTTTACCCGAACAAAAAGTACTGCATGTATGCAATTCCCATGTTCCGCTGGGACATTGGCAATGCTGAAAAAAATCTTTTGTGCATTGCATGAATACAGGACATTTTGTGTCCAAAATTAACAACTGGTCACGGGAAAATAGAATTTTCATGCTAATCATCAACCGATTTTCAATCCACAAACTTGGGGTTATCCATGGGCAGGGCCGCCGAGAGGCGGGGGACCGGGGTGTTTCCCCCCGGGCCCGGAGTTCTGAAGGGGGCCCGGATTTTTACCAGAAACTAAAATTTTGACAAATACTTTTTCGACCAAAATTTATTTGAGAATGCAATTAAAACTTCAATATCTTGTGTATGAGGTAACTAGATTAGCGAAAGTTCTAAACTACTGCATATTTGGTATCAACTATGTTTATCCCAACCTAATTCTCGCATCGAAACGAGATCAGTCTCGAGCGGGCATAGCGAAATTTGTACATTGAATGTCATGTACGCAGCTCACCTAGGTTCGAATCCCAACACAGGAAAAGATTTTTTATAGAAAGATTCATAATCTGAATGAAGAAGCGAATGACCTTAAGGTTAAAATGTCTATAATCGAAACAAAAATATGATCAGACTTGTAAGAGTTAAACAATTAAATGGTTTGATTAGAAGTCATGAAGTTGTCTTCAAATTTCGCCAACATGAAATCGATTTTTTTTATCTATTCAATTTCCAATCTTCGAAAGCGCTGGATTAGAATCGACAGTAATTATTGAAAGAAAAAACCCTGCTTAGGGTTGCCACAGCGGTTTTTGGGGGCGAACTCCGTCTTCGTTCAGGTAAATCCGAATTCGCCTGGATCAGGGTTGTTAATACGATACATTTTTCACGATAATTTATCGGCGTTACTCGTTAACGATAATGTATCGTCATCGGAAACTCCGTCAACTATAATGTATCGTCGCCTTCATCGTCATCGTCGATAATTGTATCGTCGTTTTCATCGTCATCGTCGGTTCATCGGTTATCGCGATACATTTTGCGTTACTTTCCCATTTATTGGAGTTGAAGTTGATCCGGTTAACTTGTTCAATTGTTTAGAAATAAATACCTATTGAAGGACATGTTGTTGGCAGTTGATAATCAATAGTTTTGGACATTTTCTATGCACAGCGGGGTCCAACGATGCGTCAAAATGAAATTATTTAAACTTTTCGGGAAAGTGTATTATATTGAAAGGAAAGTTGGCAATTGTAAAACAATAATTTTGGACATTTCAATACGCAGAAGGGTCCGACGATGTGTCAAAATTGAATTTTTCAACTTTTCGAGTAAGTTTGTGCACAGAAGAGTCCCAGGCGCACAGTGTTTCCAAGCGGCAAAAGCTGATCAAAATTGTTTTGACCATGAAAAAAACAAATTTTGAGCTATTGTGTAATTAGTAATTTATAGGACGCAAAATTGTAGTGTATTGAAAAAAAACTTCTAAACTACTATTATTAGGCCATTCACAAATTACACTACACATTTTAGTGGTGTGGTGATTAACAGATTTTATTATAATTTTAATTTAAACTAGAAGATTTCGGATTTAAAAAAAGAGAATTTACATACATATTTCCAATGTTTGATTTCTCGTTGACAACATTGACTGCCCTCTGCTTCTCGCTAAGCTGGACTTCAACGTTCCTGGTAGATCTCTGCGGATAATTGACTTCTTTCGGCGATCTACTCATCGCACGCAGTACGGCCAGAATAACCCGGTAGATGTTTGCTGTCAGCTCTTCAATAGCGTTTTTCATCATTTTGACTTTAATTTAAGTAGAGAAATGTTCAAATTGAAAATAGGTTTAAGTTAGTATAGTATTTCAGTCTGTACGGAAAATTCTTAATTCGAAGACAATATAGATATATCTAATTACCTTTTCTAGTTAGGAAGCTTTTAGCCCCCTCCTCCGTTTCTTCTCTACACTATGTAACAAGATGCTTCATTCTTCCTTCTTTTACCCTTAAATATGTAGTGTAATTTATGAACGGCCTCATAATAGAGTTTTAGTCGTTTTTTGAATACAGTGAAGACCCGTTTTTATCAACCCCTTGGCGAATTTTAAGTTGACAAAACGATGACATTGGCAAAATCGGCGCATATTTTTTCTGGTTCTGAAGAGACGAAGTCGAAACGCAAACAACTGGACTAACATATTTTTATTTCTTTTTAATAAATCTGAGCGGTTAAAATATTCTTCTTTAGTCCCTCGACAAAGCCTCATAACCCGTTCTGATCATTTAGTAAAAACTTCCCTTAAGGAGGTCTTACAGTACAGTATTATTATTTTTGTATATTTGGCATCTGTAAGATAAGAAAAATATGCTAAAGAAGGAATTTACTCGAATTTGACTTGAACGTAGGCTAGAGCTCACCAAACGATTTTGATAGTGTTTGTTTTACAGATTCGTATTGGTATTCGTATTGATCTGCGGAAATTTGCGGCTTCCATACCAAAATATTGCTTTTTGGGCACTAAAACATTCGATAACTTCTAAGTTGTAAGAGATACAAATAAACTTACATTACAAAAATTCTGTATTTTCTTATGCTGAACAAAATCTTGGAACATTTTGAAATTCTACAAAATTACCAGGAAAAGTATTTTTAAAAAGCAATTCTCAGGGGTATATCAAAGAAATCTCCACAAATGTAATTTAAAATCGACAAATAGACACATAGTCTCTTCAGCGAAGTTAATACTTAAGATATTCTCAACAACTTTGCCAAAGAAAGTTTTTTTTATTTTCATAAATGACCAAACAAAAACTTGCTGCTCAGCTTTAGAGGGATTAATCACCCAACTAATACTTTTTAAATGCAAAAAATATAAATAAACTTTGTTAAAAAATGTTTTTCGTGGTTCAAAGAATTTCTTTCACCTTTTTGCCACTTTGGAAACACTGTGCACTGGTGGATCCTCCTGTGAATTGAAAATGTCCAAAACTATCGATTTTCAACTGCCAACAACCTGCCCTTCAATATAAAAAGTTCGCGAAAAGTTGAAAAAATTTCTATTTTGACACACCGACGGTACATTGAAAATGCCCAAAACTATTAATTTTCACTTACCAATAACTTCTTCAATATAATAAACTTTACCTAAAAGTTGAAAAAATCCATTTTGACACATCGTCGAACCCCCTGTGTATTGAAAATGTCCAAAACTATTGATTGTCAACTCCCAATAACTTTCCCTTCAATATAAAACTCTCCCGAAAAGTTGACAAAAAATTCCATTTTGACACATCGTAGGACCCCCCTGTGCATAGAAAATGTCCAAAACTATTGATTTTCAACTCCCAACAACATGTCCTCCAATAGTTATTTATTTCAAAACAATTGAAAGTTAACCGCATCAACTTCAACTCCAATAAACGGGAAAGTAACGCAAAATGTATCGCGATAACCACCGATGAATTATCGACGATGACGATGAATCCGACGATAAATTATCGTTAACGGAGTTTCCGATGACGTTGACGGGTGGTTAACGTTATCGACGATGACAATTAATTATCGATTAACAACCCTGCCCTGGATGCCCTTTTCTCTATACCAGGAATCGTCCAGCACCCAGTCCTCGTAAACATCATCCTCGGGTTGCAGGCTGTAATTGTTAAGGACCTTCTCTTCAATGGATCAATGTTCTTTACAAAGATTCTCGAAAGAAACTGGAGTGTGATTTCACACCCTGTGTTTGTTTACTGAGGAGTGGCGTGAGATTTTGAACGTCGCTTCCTGAACGTACCGATCTTATTTTTGTTTTTGATCTATTTACTAGAAATTAGTTACAACATTCTTGTAATATATTTTAAAGTGTGCACACCAACACAAATGAAAGATTTTTCCTGTTTTTATAGGATTATGAATGTTTTTGAAACCAGCATACCGTAAAATCCAACCACAACCCTTATTTGAAATTTGATCCATGTTTCTCATTTTTTTTCCATTTTTAATTGCTACATGGATTTTTTTTATTTTGTTAAAATTTCATTGATCTATTTTTTCAAGTTGTGGATTATATTTGTTTTTCTACAATTGCAAGATTCTGCCTTTCTTATACTTTTATCTTATCCATCTTTTCACGTTCCTTACTTTTGCTTTTTTTTCTATTGCTATCATTATCACTTACTTTAATTTATAGTTCTCTCTTTGTTATTTCATTTTATTCGCAATTTTTCGAGAAAATTCTTCTTTCTTTATTTTATTTTTCTTATTGTTTCATATTTTAATACCATGCTTTTTTATTTGTTTCTTTTGTCATACCATCTAATTTTTAGAATTTGTTTGTTTACTACATTTATTTTTATCATAGCCTTTTTCTATTTCCTTTTTTATATTTTTCACATTTCCAAAAGCAATTTCACTTATTCAAATCAATTCCAAAATTTGTCTTATTGTTTAATTTTTTACCTTTCTCCTATTTTCTTCCTTATTTCTAGTTTTTATCTTTTCGTTTTTCGTAGCTTTATTTTTTGCCCATTGTCCATTTAATATATTTTTTTATTGTTTATATACCTTAAATATCTTCATATTTAATTCGTTATTGTTATTTCTTCATTGTTTCCATTTAACCTATTTTGAAAGTACTTTTTTGTTGACCATTTTCCTATACGTTTACATTGAATTTTTTTATTTTCCTAAAAAAAACATTTGATTTATCTTTTTTGCCACTATACGCACTTGTTCTTCACTTTACATTTAGTTCGTTGTTTGAATTTGTTTCAAATTTAAATTCTAGTGTTTTTTATGTTCTTTAAATAATTTAATCCATTTTATTCATTTTCTTCGTGTTAATGTTCCATTTTTTTGATTGTATAGTATATGATGTCGGCTTTTTCTACTATTTTTTGTTTTCCACTTTGTCTGTTTGCTCCGTTTTTGTTTAATATTTCCAATTTTCTTTACTTTTTCGTCTTTTCATCATTCCAATTTTCCAGTTTTTAAAATTTTTTCGGCTAGTCCATTTTTTTAAATTTCTCAATGATTATTTTATTCTTGTCTTTTATATATGCTTCTTTAATTTTATGCATTCTTATAGATTTATTTACTTTTCTATTGTTTTAAATATTACTTGTTTTAATGGTAAATAAATTTTATTATTCTTGATTTATCGAGTTATTCAGTTTTATGCATTTTTTATATTAATGCTTGTATTCTTTTCAGTAGTTTTTTTTTTCATTGACATTGATTCTTAAAAATTTTCCTACTTTCCTATCGATTTTTCATTATTTTCACCATTTGTTCAATGTTCGACTTCTTTAATCTTCGCAATATGTTTTTCTAGTTTCCTGTTTTCTTTTATCAATTTTTTATAGGTTTTATTTTGGTTTTTCTCGATTTAACATTTTTTGACAATTGAAATTAATTTGTTTATTTAGTTGATTTTGTTGTTTTTAGCAAATTTGTACATTCTTTTAATATTTATTTTCCTATTGTTTTTATCTTTTGCTGTTCATCTCCGCTTAGATATTTTTAATTTTTTTAATTGCTACATTTTTAATCTTTCCATTTCCTTACTTTTATAAATACTATTGACAAAAATGGTGCTTTTCAAAGTCGCCAATACTGTCGAAGAGGTATTAAAAAACTCCCAAAGTATAAAAAACTCTACGTTCTTTTTTTTCCTTCATTGGCACTTCAAACAACTAGAACTAAAACCTGGTACATAAATATAAAATTTCAGTGTATTATACATAATATCAGTGAACTCCAATGGATTTCAAACATTAACTTTTTTGTACTCAGGCAATACATAGTGGTGGGGGCCGGTACGTTGGACCCCCCGGACCCGTATTTTCTCTCTGCGGCCCTGTCTATGGGTGTTATAATCTGTAGGATGTGTTGGGAAATAGTGGAGATACAGCAATTCAAATTAGCGTAACGACTATTTTCGCGCATTGGTGCTCCGCTTAACCTTTTTTGGGCTTGGGGTTATTATTACACATTTTTAAATGATGCTTAAATGCCAGTTTCTTTCCTCACCCAAAACAAAATTCCTCAGTTCCAGTGTAATATATGCCCCACATAAAAAATGGTATTTCCCACAACAATCGGTGAGTATGTCCCACAACTATGGGGTTACACGTCTTAATCGAATTATTGAATTTTTAATCATGCTCCAGAAGGTTAAACAATGTAGGGAAACTATTCACCTAAAAAAATGTATTCCTATTATTTAAAGCCTAAATCGTGGCTTTACAGGTTTGGCGAATAATGAGGTACACTATCCAGAATCTAGAAGGGCGTTTTGTCCGGTTATGAGCTGCTGTGAAAACATGAACTACACACGAAAGACGAAAAATCCGTTCATAAATACATGAACAACAAATTACGATTGCGCGAACTGAACTATTGACGAAAATCATTCCTGAAATTATGAGTAATAAACCTCGTATTCATGAAACTTTTCGTGTTTCCAAAAAACTCGCACCAAAAACGTAACGTGAACGTAACGATTGACCATTTACTCGGGTTTAAAACCATTCTGTTTAGGTCACACCACGTACTAAAGCTCTCCAGCTCACTCTGAAGAAACTCAGTATCTCAGTTAACTCAGTATCCAGTATCTATCGAAAAAGTTTCACGTCATCGGAAGAAAGGGTGGGTCCTTTTAATTTGATATTGATGTCATTAGAGTAGAGGAGAAATAACACTGGACCGAGATGGCTTCCTTGTGAGATGCCGAATGGAGCCAAGAATTATGCAGATAGAAAATCCTTAATACTGCCATTGAGGTAGGAACGAAACCAGCACAGGAGTTGTCCATGAATACCGAGTTTGTCCAGCTTCGCTATTGCGATATCATATGGTTGATTTTGTCGAAGGCCACAGATAGATCCATGTAAATAGCATCGGTTCGCGATCCGTCCGCGAATCCATGCAACCAGCTCGAATAGTTTTGACGCGGCACTTAAACACGAGATTCCCCGATAATTATTAACGCTCGATTTGTTTCATTTTTTGTAAACTGGAAACATGTGCGCTGCTTTTCAGCAGGAAGGGAATGTTCCAGTAGTGAGGAGTCTAATGCTCCATTGAATGACATACAAGATAGTAAGCCGGATACTTTTTTTCAGTTGATACTTGATGTTTCGCTGGTATCTGAAAAAGGTACTTCTGCTTTGCTGTTTGTATTTATGGTTTAGTTGGAAGTAGTGGTTTCTTAATGCAAGTATCTTATGCTTCGAGATTTTTTTAAATGCAGCTCGCTTGGCAGTTTTTAATCGTCTAAGGACGGTTGATTGCCGGGGAGGGTGTTGATTGGTAAGGGAACCCGCTATTCGGACCTAAGCAAATCGCCCTTTTAGGTGGATATATGTGAAAGAATTTATTGCTCAAAGGTCCTAATATAGGTATTATAGGCTGGATAGGCTGGGGGGTGGTTCGGTTGTGGGTTATTCATCCCTTTCACACACACACACACACACACACACACACACACACACACACACGATATAATAAGTTTTCCGAAAAACAACTTCGAGCTACTACTAATTGAGCTAATTAAATATTATACAGACCCCTCGGACCCTCCTCCGGAATACGCCGCTGGTTTCAAGTGTTTCAGCGCCAACACATAGCATCTCAAGTTGGTGGCTGTCGATCCATTGTATGTATGTGCATATCGTACTGAATATGTAATATACATTTCCACTATTATATCGAACATAACCAGCCATAGAATCGTAGTTTGGGCAAATGAGAAAGGCACAATTGCGCCATGGTTTTTTTACAATTGATTTATGTTTACCTATTAAATATTTATTGGAGAACTCCTTATGAAGCAAAAAAACCATTACGCTACAAAAACTTAATCTTAGTCACAGCTATCGATTGACGCATCATGTATTTTCTTTGCTGTGGCGTGTAAAACCGGTTGTATAGCTGCAAGCGGCTGAACGGTGGTTGATGGAATAGGGGGTCCGAATAGTTCCATACAAAAACAAAAATCATTCCATTAAGCTTTCCAAAACACATGCATGTTATTTTTTCACTTTTATTTGTTGCTTTAATCACGGTTTTACCATTATAATGATTTTTTTTGTGAGGATTGCAAAAAATGAAACATGTTGTATCTCCTTTTAAAAAAAACTGTTTTAATCCACCTAGTAGTGTAGTGCCTTTCTCATTTGTCCAAACTACGATTCCATGGCTGGTTATGTTCAATACAATGATGGAAATGTATATCACATATTCAGTACGATTTGCACATACATACAATGGATCGACAGCCAGGATCTTGAAATACTATGTGTCGACACTGAAACATCGCCTGAAACCAGCGGCGGATCAAGGAGGAAGATTCAGGGGGTCCGGTCCCTGCCGAAAATTTTCAACTTGTTAAGAAATTTTAAACTGGTTTTAATTTTAAAATAGCAACCCCTCATTGCATACTCCTACCTGAGCCTTTATAGGTCAAAAAAGGACCGGGACGACTGCTGAAGTCTGGCGGCAAGGGCTCGACTGTACCGGTAGTACCATAGCACAGTGTTTTAAAACGTCGTTTTCGTGCTCAAAATTAATAGCGTCTAAACCGTTAAATTTAGAAGTATAGTTTGTTCGGAGAAGTTGTTATTCTTATGATTGTGCATCCACAGGAGTAAACTGTTCAGTGATTATCACCTATAAGTGATATACGAAATTTATTTTCAGAACTAATTAAGATAGAGACTTTGTGCAAAGTTGTAGCAAATGTTACTACAAAAGAAATTGCTGAAGACACCATATATCTAACTTTAATAGTTTACAAGTTAAGGAACATATTATATGAATGACCCCTTAAAATTAGTTTTTTCATGATAACTTTTTTAGACACTCTCCTCTCTTTTTAGAATCTTCTACAAAGTTATTTGCGGTATTAAAGCACATATTTTTGCCGAACATAGTTACTTCTTATCTGTTGAATTTAAAATAATATTCCAAATTTTTCGATATTTTCCATACACATTCGATAAAGTCGTCATCCGATTTGACGGTTTTCGCGCAGTGATCGCATGCACTTGCCATAATGCGTGCCAATCTGAGAATGCACACAATGAGATATAGATGGCGCTGCGCTCGGTGGAATATTTTGGTGGTTAAATCACAGAAGTTCTTTCGATTGCGTTCTTTGCTGGTTTTTTCACAATACAAAAGCAAACAGGAGACGCTTTTACACTGCACAACTTTAAAAACGAAATTCCCTGTCATTTGATACGACAAATTATGATAAAGCTTCGCAAATATCGTCCAAAATTAAAAATAGCTGGAACGATTGATGTAAACAACCAATCGGTGAGGATACACTGAACCAAAATAAAAAGGTTACCTCCAGAGGAAAAGTCAAAAATCAAAGAAACAAAATTTATTTTCAGAATAGGATGACTCAACGGGTATCTAAAGTAAACCATCCAATCAATAATTCATAAAAAATCAACAAACAAGCTCTTACAATGGGGGTGGGCGTAGCGCAGTTGGTAAATCGATTGCCTTGTACGCAGCGCACCTGGGTTCGATTCCCGTCTCCGCTCATAGGGTTAGAAATTTTTCATAAGAGATTTTCTAACCCGAAGGGGTGAATGACCTTAAGGTTAAAACCTCTATAATCGAAAGCTCTTACAACCTTAACCACAACAACTGAAAGTTTAAAAAGGATAGCGTTAGATTTCAACAAAAATACGGCTTATCCATTCATTACAAAATAAAAATGTTTAGTATGGATCTTGTTTTCAGTAGTAGAAATATCCAACTAAAATCAATACAAGGGTCAATAGACGATTCAATAGACACTAAGCAAATCTGGGATATACAAAACATCATGTTCTCATTGCGATAAAATTTGTATTGAACAAACCAAGAGACCATTTGAAATTCGGTTTAAGGAGCACATCACAGAAATCCCTAAAGCTTCTAGGGAATCGGATAAAGGTTTCACTTTAAATCTAAGGTAGCGAAAGTCGCTTTTTTTAGAAAAAAAACATGACCCAACTACTGAAGATATAAAAAATCAACGAAAATGTGTAATCCCTGGAAGCTTGGAAATTTTTAAACAATCCCCTTTGTCATTACTCAATCGAGATAAAAAAAAAACGCAAAAACGACCAGTTTCACGCATCTAGGTACCTACCGTTCCTTTTCTACCTGCCTTCTGTATAAATGGTTGCTGCAATGGGATTTTTTCGGACAGATATGAACACTGAAGAAGACTATACTGCCCATGATCGCATATCAGTAATCAGTAAAGATAGGAAATCCAATAGAAAACAGAACAACTATGTGATCATGGGTAGTATACGTCATAGTTAAAAAAATGCTAGTTTTGTTTTTTGATGGTGAAAAGAAACTGTTTTCCATTATTATTATAATGGAATTCAACGGAAGACATCTGTCTCAAGCGAGTTAATTGTGACATTCCACTATGTCGCTCGAAAAGTTTTGATTTTTAAAAAAAATGTTGATGAAGCCGTCAAAATATTGGTTCGATTAGTACAGTCTGAACCCTCTCTAAAGATATTATCGCAGTAAAAACCAAGGGCCAGGTTGGACCAAAAATCGGTTTGAAAAACCATGCTCCAACACTGGAGTTCTGCGCATTCGTGGTCAACAAAGACATGCAACCATTTCCGGAAATTGGAAACATCCGATGATCCTGCCAGCACGACATTCGCTGACTAAAGCTATCATAATACACTATCGTCAAAGCTATTTCCACGCCGGATCTCAGCTTCTCGTAGCATGCGTCCGGGAAAAGTTTTGGCCACTTCGCTTATGCGATTCCGTGGTGCATTCTTGCATAAACTACTTTTGTTGCCGAATCTTGAGCAACTTATGGGAGCCTTGCCGCCAGAAAGAGTTACTCCAACGCTACCCTTTCTCAGAGCCGGCGTAGATCTCTGATGGGCGTTTCAGTACCGTAAACCGTTTTTATTTTTGTTAATAATCAACCATGCGCCTCCTTGATTGAAAATGAGAGTGAAATTGAAGGAAGTGCGTGGTGGATTATGAGCGAGATATAACACCTTCGAAAAACGAGTACAACAAAAAGTGCAAACTGAGATATTTTTGAAATAAATGAGAGGCAAATGAATAAATAAATAAATCATTCGCGACAATGCAATCAGTATTCGTACCGTGGGCAAGTATTATACTAGGGTTACTCTAGTTGAGTCGCTCAGTCTAGTTGAGTATCATTCTTCCCGCAGCACACTAGCGTATTAGGTACTTACTAGAGATATGTTTAACCTGACCAACTCTGGTGAAAAAGTCCGTACAACATTCTGCAGCGCGATCGTTCACCACGGTCAAGCACACAGTCCGTTTTTTTCGTCAGAGTTGGTCAGTTTAGATATGTTAATGGATATACACTTTTGTTTGCTCTCTGCTTTCTGGTGTTCATACCATAGTATGCTAGCGCTACTGTCTGTCGTCCCGAATCATGTACGGTTTACAATGCATGGGGCACACATTTGCGACCCAAATATTTTCTCTATGTTTTCTGCACTAACTTTCTTTTAAATTGATTGTAAACTCGCACTCAAATTTCTACAAAAACAAATAAAAAAATTTTTTTTTTCGTGATTCTTTATTTTTAGCTGTTATTTGCAAAATCACTTGAATCACTGTTTGATGCAACAAATGCCAATTAACAGTAAGCTTATGCTCAGCAGAGATCCTGGAATAGTTTACCATTCACCACGAGGTTCACAACCCACCGTCGTCCCCCACCATCAATGTGCTATTGGCTGCATGAAATTTTCTTAAACAATGGTCTTCCCAAACAAATGTGTAGAATAACTCTTAATGTTGAAATGGAAGTTGATGCTAAAAGCTTTTGATATAATGACTCGTAAATAATAGGACCATTTATTTTGAAGTGTTTCAAAAGTTTGTAAATTATTTCTGGTGCGTTTTTGTTATGTCTCTCTTTCCAACCACCCAGTATTCATAATAATAAATTTCGTGACAACGCTTGCAATGCTAAAATTCATCTGTCTAATTGTTCAAACATTGCACGAGCAGAATCATTAATGCCACTTGAAACAGCTGTACATACATCATTACTCATCCGATTGTACACTACAGGACGTTAGATTATAATTTCATCATTATTCATTACTCCTAGCGTTGGTCCCACGCGGTTCTATAATACGTGCGCCTTCCATATCTGCATACACCCGCACATTTTCACGCATCCCATGATATATTTGCTGGGACCATGAATCAGTTGAAATAATGGGACAGGTCATAAACTGGCGCGTTTTCGAGGAATTTAGCAATCTAAACCCGCCCAGTCGAAAGCACTCCAGCGCAGCTTGCCATTCGAAGAAATCGAAAGGTACGCGGGGAGCTACCTCAGTGATTTGATTAAATTTCATTTCGAATGTTGAGTGTAGCGAGCAAATTTATGGTGAAGGAGGAATTAAAAAGTTAAGCTATGCGACTAGAAAATTCCAGATATGAGAGATATGCTGGTCTACCACACGACAGCATGGAGTTAAAATTAGAACATCGCCATCTTTCTCCGGCTGCGGGAACACATAAATATTAATCTTCAAATCGGCTCTGGGTACATATTTTAGGACGTGATACTAATGGTGCGTTATATATTAGCTAGTGAATAATTCATGAGTCAGTCAATCATTTTTATGACATTTTTCTGTTCTTTCGAAATGGGGGAAATGTAACGAAAACGATTGTTTCCTGGAGCTTTCCAGTAAATCGAATTGTTTCAGTTCAAGAACAACATAGTTGCTCCAAAGAATCACATATAAAACAGCGGAACCTAAAATATTGAACATACGTAACTGTAAATCTATCCCAACCGACAGGTGAGAAAAAGTTTATACATTTATTCTGAAATAGGGTTACTCTGGACCGTTGGATTTATTTACATCTAAACAAATAAATTTCTATTAGAAATCGAACATTTTCAAAATCGTGACGTATTTCTAAGAAAGGTTGAACAACGAAAAAAAACTAAACATCCCAATTCCTCGCATTCTAATTGATTTGTCGTTTCCGCACTGCGCCCACGTCGAACGGGAATATAATCTGTGGGGTGGGAGTAATAAATCTTTTCATTGTGCTCTCGCAATTCTGCCAAACTTTACAGCGTATCCATGCACGCTTTGAGTCGTGCGAATGCGTATAAATTACTTCCGCGAATCCAATTCTCCAACGCTCTCCATGATAGAATGAACTTCAGCCCCGCAGCGGACCGGAGTTTCTGAAATCACATTCACCCTGAATCGAGCAGCAATAAATTTCTTCAACGACCGCGAGCTTACGCTTCGTCCCTCCAGCGATTGCCGTTTACAGGTGTGCCAGAAAATTGTCCCCGACTATACATGCTATACATAGATACCTCGTTCACCTCGTCGCCTTTCGCTTCAACGATATTGATTGGACCCATGGGTACGGGAGCAACAGCTATGGTTTAGAACTTGTCATGATGGCAGTCACACATCCGTGCTGGTTTCGGTCGACCGTGCATCATAGCACGATGTAGAATCCAAACTGGACGGCGCAATTGCCATTTAAAGCGAATTTCAGCTGACATATATCCACATCCCCGAGCAATGACAACGGATTAGTTCATCAGCTCGAAACGATTGGCAATGTCTCTGGCCAGTTTTGCATTGTACACAATAAACGATTCGTCAACAATTGAATTGTTCCCACACAAAGGACCACTACCACCGGGTCTGACAGAAAAGGCAAATTTGTAGTTTGCACTAGTGCCCATGGGTGCGTGAGAGGGTGGAATATTCAAATTAATAGAGGCATGTATGCAGAGCAGACATTCGTCAATCAACCGCGAAATACATGTGACATCAATCGGAACAGCATATTCCTGTTGATGGATCATTATGTTTATCAATTGAATTTACTTCGGCGCAAATATTCGATCCTTTCCAGTTGCATAATTTTATATTGATATTAGAATTGTTGACAAAGCAACGTTACAAAGAGACGTAACATAGTGGGAAAAAGCGTCAAAACACGCAACTTTTTTAAGAAGGTGGTGGAGTTTACCAACAAATTCATTTCGCTATCTAAAAATGCTGAAACATGATTGAGAAATGTTTTTAAACATTGTTAGTTAAAAAATTTTGCTTTTTGTTTATGTGGTTTTATTACGCATTTACCTTAGAAAGTAAATGCGTAATAAAACCACATAAACAAAAAAGCAACAGAACTGTTTGTGGATTCCAAGGTAGCATACGATTCAGTGAAACGAAACAAACAGAGACTCGTTTGTTGGAGTTCTCTAATCTATTGTTCAACATAGCGCTCGAAGGTGCGATCCGAAGATCGCTTCGCGGACGACATCGACATCATCGGCGTTGATCGCAGAACAGTGGTAGAGGCATTTGTGCATTTTAAAAGGGAGGCTGCGAGCACCGAACTGACTATAAACACTGACAAGACATAGTACATGGTAGCTGGTAGAGAACGAGGCAGTCCGAACGATCTTAGTTCCGAGGTGGAAATCGATGATCGATACGGTAAGCTGTGACCCGTGAGGTAAAAACACGCGTTGCGGCAGCGAATAGAACTTTCTACGGTTTACGTGATCAGCTAAAGTCCGGTAGCACTCGCAAAACTTGATCTATACAAATCGCTGATATTCCCTGTTGCTATGTAAGCAATGAGGCGTGGGTGCAGAAATCTGCGTTCAATACTCGGTGGCTCAATTGAAATTGAAGAATGGTGCATACGCATGAAACAAGAGCTGTACTCAGTATACATGCTGAGATTGGAAGGCTAATCAAGCATGGTAGACTACAGTGGGCTGGACAGGTAGTGCGATTGCTGGAATATAGACCAGCTAAAGTTATGCTCAGCAGAGAACCTGGAAGAGGTCGTAGACTTCAAGGCAGACTCCGCACTCGCTAGCGTTGCGCAATTGAGGAAGATTCACGTACCTCGGACGTTCAAAGAAACTGGAATTCTGGTGACCCAAGATCGAGTAACCTGAAAAACTCGAAAATATATTCGTTCCTTACTCGGGGTACCCGGATCGTTCTTCCATTATGATGATGATGGTGGTTTAAATGCTTAACTTTGACAACTTTTAATAGTTCATGCATTCAACTAAAATTCAAAAATGTTCCGCGAAGAAGAATTTTAGTTTCCTTATTCATCCGCCGTTTAGATTTTTTTTTAAATTTTGTTAGCATGAAGCTATCTAAAACTAGGTATTTTGTATGTTTCGGATTCTTCTCGTCAATAACGGCTAACGGCTGACTGGATCGCCCACTAAATACTAAAATTTTAAAAATCACACGCAACTTACGTGTACATTGTAAAACTGGTCAGCACTGCACTGATGTCCCGGTGGTATAGAAGCATGTTGCCATGTTAACGTAATATCCATAAAAGTTTCAGTTCACTTTGGTCATCATCAGGTAAAATCAGAACAGATAAATCCAAGAGATTTACGTCTGTTGAAAAATCGGGACATCCTTAGGAATTAAGTCTGGGAAATGGTCGGTAGTTTTAATTCATGGGAAACGGCTGAATTCTGATGGAACACTAAACGGAAATGGGCACATGGTTGCTTTTTCAAAGAGTGTGAAATACATTTTATTGAAAGGAACGACTAGTAACTTTTTGAATAGATTGCTCTCCAAACGGAAGTATGTCTATGAAATCGTTGAACAAAATACAGATAAAATACGCCACACGGAAAAAATTGTAAATAAATAACCTTCGTAAGATTATTTGTATTACTATAAAACTAGCTCATGTCAAAAATTACATGGCGCTAAAGTCGCATCTTTGATTGGAGTACTGTGGTTGTTCTCTGAGTATATTTAGTTAGTTTTTTAGAAATCTGGTTTAAAATTAGGGGACAAACTGATTTGTGTTAACTATATCGACTAAAAGACCCTAGAATTAAATGACATCCATGATTTCTGGAGGCAAGTCATGATTAATGAATTTGCGTTTCGACTTCGTTTCGTCAGAATCCGACATTAACTTAGTGACAGGACTAAGCTAGACACGGATTGACGCATTTCCAAAAACGGAGATATAATTTGTGCTCCTGAGCAAACCCCTAGTCAAGCGTGATGTCCCGCAAGAAAAAAAAAGCCAATGCAAGATGCTTTATGCTTGATTTTGGCTTTGAACATTTTTTTCTTTATCGGAGAAAAATAGTTTTTACCTAAATTTTTCTCCATTAATAAGTGTGCCATCGTGGTATTTTATATTGAGTTCACGCTTGCATTTTCCGCGCGGAGTAATATGATTCTAATTCGTATTTTTTTTAACTTAATCACGATGTTTGTATTTTCTATGCACGTTATCGTTATATTTTTTCTATGAGCCTACTATCGCATTTTTACGTGGAGTAACGTGACAACATGAGCTGGTACATGAAAATATGGGTGGCACGGATTAGGCGGAATTCGCGGACGTAGCGCGTTTTATGTTCTCAATTTACGAATATTATTTAAGAAGGTTCCAGTTACAATTTTTGATATCCCAATTCATTTGAAAATGTTGAAACATGATCCATATTGCCATTGGTGCACTCAATGTGCTGCGTTTTCTTTTGCTTTGGATCGAACAAAAAAGCTATGCATATTTAGAATCGGTGCTATTCTTTGGACCGGTGAAGTGATCGTAGTGGTCGATTATAAATGCTTTTGACAGCAATCCGTTCACAAAATTTTTATCTCGCGCAAATTTTTTTTAACAAGGATGATTTTCTCGAATTGCCACGCGCAAATTTATTTTGCTGCTTTTTCGAGACAGAAGCTTTATGTTGCCAGGGATCGCTGGAATGCTCCCAACAAATATCAATTTGTTTTTGTGAATAACTTCACCGGTAAGTTGATGATCTGGCAGGAAATCTACAGGTGTGACCGGAAGACTTATATTTTCTTCGCAACCTACCAGAGTTTGCAATTGACGCTCGTTTTTACGACAAGCAGTTCATCACACATATTTTTATTCCACATATCGTCAGACATCATCAGAAAATTTCAAACCCCGCAACCCGCAGTGTCGCTGGAGACTGTGCTCTTCATCTTTAGTTTCCGCTTCATTATCGCCCAACACTTCACAATTGGACGGAGTTGGGGACAATGTGGTGGATTCTGCTCTTTTGATATAAACTGGACTCCATTGTCGTTGTATCATTGTAGGACGTCCCTATTGTAATGGCAGCGGGCTAGGTCTATCCAGAATTTACCGGACCATCATGAGACTTAATAAAGGGTAACATCTGTTTTGTTGAGAAACTTCCTTTAAATCCGAATTTATAGTGCTATCTGTCACGAAAACGCTGGTTTTCTTGCCACAGGAACAGATTCCTTGCCTAATCATATTTTTTCGCGAACTTGTTGGCGAAAAATTTCAGGCACGGAATTTATTTGAAATCGGCTATCGCATAAGTCTCATCAACAATTAAAACACTTTCATCGAATTTCGTCAGCATCTAGTGCAGAAACTGGCGAAGCCGTCAATATGATGCATCTAAGTAACCTAATCGGATACTGGGAAGTTATATGAGTCCCGCATGCATTTTTATGCTAATTGCTTCTTTCATCGTTCGCTAGTCGAATGATGCACGGTGAGAAGAAGGCTGAAACATTGTCTCGAGAAAATAATAAGATTCGTTAATACATCAATTATAACATTTTGTCGAAGGTATTTTCAATTTTAATAGGTCAAAATAACTCTGAAAGTTAGAAATTTTTTAAACTGACAAGACACGATTTGTTTAACCCTAAAAAGATTCAGGTGCACAATCCATGAGAAGTTTCCACTAATTTTAAGAACTATTTAAAGTTTTGGAGATGTATAGGGGTTTTTAAGCTAAATAAACATGGCCTGAGAATCGCGCCAAATCTCGCGCGGATTTGGCTCGTTTTTATTTTGTCGTCTTTCGTAACAACCCTGAGAGTGTTATCTTGTTTTGTGAACTATTTCAGGAATACGATTGGTGACTCTGTATTTTTTACACTCAGCAAATTCTTCTTGCCGGAAATCACACTGAATCTTATCAAATGTTCGAGGTCCTAATATGTTTTACCTTATGACTGCTCATGAACCAGAGACGCATGAAAGTAAAAATTATTAGTAATACTTTCTAAATGCTTGAGCATGGAAGAAAAATCGTGAATAATATGCTATTATTCAAGAACCAGCTCACGATGCAAGCATGCTTCCATGAATAATATTCTAAGTTCTGTGAAATTGTTCACGCATATTTTATGATCATATATCGAATTTCTTAAAATAGTTAAGAATAATGCACATGCACTGCGTATGATAGTTTTGTGAACCGATTCACGAGCACGAAGATCAGATCACGAGGAATGCACTATAAATCTGAAACCTACATTATGATCTGAGTTGCTTGCACTATGAATGAGATTATGAAAAAGAAGATTATTAGGGGTATCTTCCAAATTCGTGGATAATATACTATAGATCAAGAACCAGTTCACGAATCCTTGAATAATAGTCTAGTGAAAGCATTATGCAGATGTTACGGAACAAAAATTTTAGACAATGATTTTTGTTCACGGTCCTTTTTCATAACGTAACAAAAGGAATTGTTCCAAAATTCCTGGTAATTCATTTACGAATTTAGGAACAGTTTTTTTGGGTGCAAAATCAAAAGGTCATCATTTTTTACTCACCGAACCATTCAATTAGATACAGTTTATTTTCAACCACCAAAAAACGGCCACGATAAGCAGTGTGCTTTCTGTTTCTGCCCGAGCCAATACGAAGCGAACGACAAAGGCCGTTACATTTTTCTTGTATAGATTGTCTGAAGAGTAATGAAGGTTAGTTAATTCCTTAATTCTTGCCGTGCAATCTATCGAGATGAGTGAGTCAGTGCTACTTCGGGCAAACACTGACGTTCTTTCCTTTCCAGTAAGATCGAGCATTAGTATTGTGGAAAGTTTCCTGAAGGTAACAATTTAGCTTAGGCTATCGGAAATCGGCTTTACCAATTCAACCTTGTCAGGCATTCAGTGCTGATAACGTTCAACAAATTAACCCAAGCGAAAAGATTCATTATGCGCAACGAAACACGCGATTCTGTGCGGTAACCAACGCAAGAATCCCCATATATATTGACAATGAGAATCTCGAGGTGCAGTTACATGATCTGGTACCACTTAAAGAAATGAAGCGATCGTGGTATTAAAAGCTATGCATATACTTTGCCTCTAAAATAGTACCAAACAAACAACATTGCTCAATTATTTGAATTTCCTTAGCTGGGACATATTTTGATTTTTGGTGGTAGAGATGAATTCCAAACTTTGGTCAATCGCTATAGAATTTACATTTTATTCGACAAAATAAATTTTACTATTATTTTATCGTAATGTTTGAAAACCAGTCTATGCTTATTCTTTCAGTAACCTTCCATGTTTAACGTAGCGTGACTTCCACCAGTTACATTTCATACGTAAATATGAAAAATTTACATTGCAAATTAATGCAATGGGCGACGCAGCGATAGTTGATTCCCATTGGATTGGGTTGGTCTTGCTCGCTTCCAGTTTCTATTAAATTTGATCAAAATTGATAACTATTGAAAATAACTGTTCCTATGTACGCTGACAGTTCCATTATGCAACAAAACGTGTCCACCAACCAAGTAAAGTCCCCTATGGATTTTCTGCAAATTTCATCACTCGTAACCTATATTCGATAGCAACTAGTTCCGGTGTTTCGTGAAACGAGGCAACAGCTTGCTCCAATGGCGTTCGTTATTTATTCTTTTTTTTTTCATTTCCTTGTCCTTTCTGTGATGTATGGAATAAATTAACCCATCCAGCAGAGCACATTTACGGCAGTGTACGGTGGGTGGTGTATGCCCTATGGCACCACCATAGGTCACTCGTGGGTTTTCCATGTGTACACCAGGACCATACCGCGGGCTTCTGACGAACGTGTTGAGGGTTTATTTTTAGCTCCAGCCTTGAACTTCTCCACAACACCAGTCCTGTTGAGTATGGTAATACGAAAATAATCGTGGAGCATCGAAATTACCTATCTCGTGGGAAATAGAATAAGGGCACTGATATTTTTGGCCGACGGAAGGATAAATCGTGCTTCATAGAAATCCGTTAATTATATTAGAATATAAAAGTCGGCTGTAAAATGCAAGCGTGGTATTCTGACTAGGATTCTTTGATGCAAGAGTTTATTAAATTAACCTCCAGTATAAAAACCGGATAAAAGATTTTATAGAGCAGTTTTTAGTCAACTTTTTATGTTGAATGTAACGTAGACATTCGTTCAGATACACCCTACAACAATTTAAAACTTTTGGAAATATAATGCATATGCTTTTTTGGAGGAATGCTTTTTGTGATAGTGGTAGACTGAAGCACTTCCATAGGAAGGATATGTGTCACACACCTTTATAGGCTCTAGCGGCATCGACGGAAGTAAACATAATTTTTGCCCAAGGAATTCGTGTAGATGTGGATGAAAATCTGGTTTTATAAGCAAATACAGCGATTTTGTAATATATTATATTTCTCCACTGAGGAGAAAAATGGGTAAACAACAGTATTTCTCCCTTAGTTGAACATTTTTGGTGAAACCACTCTTTGCGCGTGAAGGCTACAAATTCTAACTTAATAGTCATGGGTTTTCGTTCGACTTCGTCTCTTCAGAATCCGACACTACCTGAGAGCCGGAATAATTTAGCGCCAGATTGACGCTAGATCCAGAACGGAAGCACAATTTGTATTTCAAATCGAACAACTGTCCAAACGTGATATCCCGTTAGAGTAGAAGTTCTGTTTTGCCGACGAGACACAGCAAACCCAAAAATTTGGTTTGGCTTATCAGATCAATGCGAAAGCACTATGCTATATTTGTCCCCTAAAGAGAAACAAATTGGTAAACACCAAAATTTTTCCCAAAGTGCAATTTTTTGGTGAAACTAAATTGATTTTGTAGTTTTTTTTTCTTTTTTTAACTTTATTAACGACACTTTACACGCAAAAAAGTGTATTACATTTTAACATAACATTAAATCAAAACTTGTACTTATCTGTTTGGTGTCGCTGCTTTTCGCTCTTTTTTATTCTTGCACTTTATTCGTACGCATGCCATCTCTAATTTTCTCAATCATTTATATATTTCGAAATCAGTTTTACTTGTTTTCTGTACTTCTTTTGTGTTGTTCTTTCTATTCAGTCCACTTCATTTGCTTTTTGCGATTTTTCTTCGCATTCTTAAGCACTTTTAGTACTCCATATCTCGTTCGCTTTATTTGTAGCTGCTGCATTTATAATGTTTGCCTCTTTTGTTTAAACTTCTTCTCTATCAATTTCTTATTATGCATCCGCGCTTTTGGTATATTCTTCAGTTTCCTTGCCATTTTTCAGACTTCCCGCAATCCTCGTCGTCTGCATGGTTTTTCCTATGGTTTTTCCATCGTGCCTTTTTTTTCTTCTACTTCGTGTCCATCTTCCCTTTTTTATAATCTTCGTTATAGATCAGCTTCTCACAGGAAATCAAGCAGATGTTTTTCGCTGTCTACATCATTGCACAATGCCGCACATATGGTAGAGCAGTGGTTTTCAACCTTTTTCGTCCCATGTACCCCTTTCCGAATATTGATCCTCATGATGTACCCCTTTCTGAAAATTGGCTACCAACATTATCCTGTCAGAAAAAAATCATTTTACAATCAGGAACCTGTTCCTGAGCACTTTCAGAAATCATCTCAATTTTTGATACACTGAAACAATATAAAAAGACGAATATCCGAGGGGTATGTTAGGATAAGAAGTCAAAATTTGTCCCGCACAATTCACCCCTTACAATAATCTAATTTATCCCTGGGGGTGAATTCACCCCCGGTTGATAACCACTGTGGTAGAGGTTGCCTTTTCTTCTAGAGCCTTCAAATTTTCTGCACTGCAGAATCACGTGGCGAACGTTCATGACCGTCAGTCAGTCAACTGATCGGCAGAGCTCTTCTGATCAGGCCACTTTTTGTATCAAATTTTATTTCTTTTTGTTTAACCCTCCCCTAGGTTGATGGGTTTGACGGTATTACGAACATCAGCAAGCATACTTCGTACATCAGTTTTAGAGTACCCCTGACAGACAATTGCTTTAAGATCGTTATTGCATTACACCTCGATTTTTTGTGTTTTTTCATACTTTGCACCAACCAACGATCAACCATTAGCAAGTGCACGCTGGCGCGGCCGACTGGCGGGTCGACGTAGATTGACTCTTGCTGGGTTTGTAGACATTGTGCCAATTGCAGTATTGGTGGAAACGGCTCGCAGAAGGGGTCATTGTGGGTCGATTTATTGGTCGGCTTCGTCATCGTGCACAATTAATAATTGTAGTTTTTAGTACTGTACATAATTGTTTTGTGCTAGTCGTATGTCTATCTGTGTATGTGTTCATCTGAGTATTTGTGACAGCTGGGTCAGGGAATGGATGCAGAACTGACGTATACGATAGAATAGTCGGTACTCCTTCCTATAATTCGTTGGCCATTTTTTCCGGTGTTCAATTCGTGCATTCGATTCGATTCATGCGGGAAGATCGGATTGGATAAATTAAGGTAATATTAATTTGCCAACGCACGTGAATTATCCATTCCCAGTCGGCATAGCATGATAAAATTCTAACAGAATGCAACTGTTGTTTATGGTAAACAAATATCATTTGCTGACATTTAGACTAGTTCAAGTAGTTTGATTGTATGTTACATGTGTTCTTTTCTTCTACTTCATTAGTCTGTTTTTGTTGTACTTGTATTTGCTTTTCTACTCCTTATTTACTGTGAAGACCCGATTTTATCAGTACCCGATTTTATCAGTACCCGATTTTATCAGCTCTTTGACTCGATATTATCAGCCTCATATGAAAATTGATAATTGGTAGTTTGATGGGCTCTAGCAGACGAATCAGTTGAGTTCGAGTAAATTCTTGCTTGAGCTTATTTTTCTTATCTTAGAGATCCGAAATATGCAAAAAAATATTGTCGGTCAATTAATACACTTTAATTTAATTTCTTTGCATCTTTTTTCATTATTCGGCATGTTATGTCTCCTTCTATGTATATCTTAAATTATGTTCATACTCACTCACTAACACAATCAATTGCACATTCTCTCATATATCCGCACAATCTCTCCCATTCCAAACATACAAACGCCCGCGGCATTCGCGATAACATTAACCTGATCACAAACTCAAACATGCAATTGGAATCATCCACACATACTTACGCACGCGATCTCGCCATAATTAATCAGTCTCAAGCATTAACCCACCAGTTGCG
Source organism: Topomyia yanbarensis (assembly GCF_030247195.1). NCBI lineage: Eukaryota > Metazoa > Arthropoda > Insecta > Diptera > Culicidae > Topomyia > Topomyia yanbarensis. The sequence continues at coordinate 6,590,530 of NC_080671.1, forward strand.
CGATCATGAATCGGTCCGTAATTCTCAACTTTCGGTCTTAGCTGGTCTAGTCTAGCTGTGTCTCTCTTCTAGTATCTGAACCATACACTTAAACTTGAGCATCAAATTCACGAACCACGCGATCATTCAAGAACATCCACCCGGAGTTACATATACGCTAGCAGACACGACATACACGTTAACATACAAATGCTTGAGCTTCGTCCACGATCTCACAAATATGACAACATCCCAATGATTGAGTGAACGTTTTAGCACTTATAAACTCATAAACAAGATCTCGAGCGCGGATCTACAAACACATGTGTTCGCGCAATCATAAATCGGTCACGTCCGGACATTCCTTACCCTCGGCCCTAGTAGCATAGGTCCATGCCTTCAGTTGAACCAATCGAAAAAATGGAGCTCATACCTACGTTCAACAGCGACATAATCGGGAACTTTAGTGATATGGGGAATCCCATTCTTTTCCAGCACTCCACATCCCGGTCTCGTAAACATGAAAAAAACCTTGGTGATTGAGTGAATGTTTTAGTACTAATAAACTTGTAAACGCGGTCTCAAGTGAAAACGCCCATATTCTCGCGATGACGCATCGTTCACGTCCAACATTCTCTCCTTCGGTCTTAGCTTAGCTGAAGGCGAAGCTGGACCAATAATAAAATGACGCTCATACTCACTAAACAGCACGTTCCATGACGACATGACTGGGAGCTAATAATATGGGGAAACACACCCCGGCGACTAAGTAAACGTTTTAGTACTTATAAATTCACAAACGCGGTCTCAAGAGTGAGCCTACCAACGCCCGTGTTCACGCGATCATGAATCGGTTGCGTCGGGAAGTCCCTACCCTCGGCCCCAACAGTCTAGGTCCATACCTTCAATTAAACCAATAGAAACAATGACGCTCATATACACTAGACAACACGTTCCATGGCGACATAACCGGGAACTGTAATGATGGGGAAGAACTCACTCTCTTCTAGAATCTGAACTGTACACCGAAAAATCACCCAAGAACAAACGAATATGCAAATGACCCCACTGTTATAAAATCGAATTTATACACGCCAAGTTACATACACGCTAGCGCGCCCGACATACAAACGTCCACGCGATCGAACACTTTAATGTACAAACGCTCGAGCCGTTCGCGGTGATACATGCGATCGTGAGTTCCTACGCCCACACATATCTGAACCGTACAATGAATATCGCATGCAGAATCACGGTCCGCTATAATTAGCCTTAATCAGTGTTTTAGTAGGTGACATTTCCCGTCGCGTCTGCAACAGTAGTGCTTAATTCTGACGGGGAGCCCTTCCGAGAACCTAGCTCTACAGCTCCAGTAGGACAACTCTCGAAAATATTCATTAAACCATAAGTTGATTCGTGATTTGATTCATAGACCTAGCGACATTGTTCAAATTTCAACTATAGGACATGAACTGATTCATGATTTATTACATCTTGATCATGATCTGATTTTCGTGGTTGTGAGCTATTTCAGGAAGCTCGGAACATTATTCATGAATCCTTTCAATTCATGATTTCTTACCTTTAGGCACTATTCAATAGCCGTGCTTGTGAAATAATTCACAATATAATAAAAAAATTACTCACTGACTGACAATGTGTAATAATATATCGCTATAAGGCGAAGAGAAATTACGAATATCATCATAAAACTATTGATACAGTGAAAACTCGTTTTTATCAGCTCCTTTGGTGTATTTTATGTCGACAGAATCGAAACAATGACAAAACATATTTATTTATTTCTTTTAATAAACCGCCGATTCTGTAAAAATGTGCTTCTTTAATCCGAAGACCTGGCTGGCTGACAAAATTAAATCAAAAAGCTAACAAAATTCGGGACTGATAAAAACGGGCCTTCACTGTATAATGAGCATGACTCGTGACATTATTCCACGTGTCGAATTAGAAAGTAAACTCAGGAAAAAAATATCGCGATATCGTGCATATAAATTGCGAAAATCATGACTAAGATCTTGAAATCATGAAAAAAAATCAGTCCACTCGTGACCAAAATATCACGATAAAGAAAAAAGAAATTACGAAAAGCGTGACCTTAAATCAGGAGCATAAACCACACTACTCGCGACTAAAATATTCAAAATTGTGACCAAAATCCTGAAATCATGAACACGAATCAATTAATACTAATCATGACTAAAATTTCAAAAATCGGATCCTGAAATCATGTGCATAAATCACTATACTCGTGATTGAAATATCACGATAACGTGAATAGAAATTTCGAAAACCGTCACTAAAATCTTGAAATCATGAACACAAACCACGCTACCGCATCAGAAAAATCCAATAGCAAACTCATGAATAAAATATAACGGTATCTTTATGAGAAATAACGAAAGTCTCTGAAATCACTGCCGGTTCTTTTAGTTGGTGTAGTTTTTACAAACTAGTGTGTCCCCAAAGTATGAACAAGAATCATACCGCCATGAAAATTTTTGGCGCGTTCTGGTATTTTTGAAACATAAATAGCTTCATGAATGCGAGGTTTATTATTCATAATTTTCGGAACTTTATTACGATTTTCGTAAATCGGTCAGTTCACAAAATCGTGATTTTTTGCATGACTTTATTAACGGTTTTTTTTGGTAGTCGACCGCGGGACAGACTTTGCACTCACTAGCTGTGTGAAATCGAGGAAGATGCGCGTGCGGAAAGGGATTAAAGGACGCTGAAGACTGGCAGTCGAAGATCGAGTAACCTGGAAATCTAAAACACATTTGGTCATGTTTCGGATTACCTGTCCGCAATGATGATGATGAATAGAGCATAATGGACCATTCACTAATTACATAACGCGAAAATGGCCCAAAAATTGTTACGATTTTTTCTATCCTCTCTCCCCTATTACATAACAAATTATTTAAAAAATTGTTTTTTTGCTTCAGTAAAAGTGCGTGTTATGTAAAGTTCTATCTTACTCCCTCTCCCATAGATCAAATAATGTCATAATTTGTCGTACCAACAACCCCCCTCCCCCTCCGCTAAAAGCGTTACGTAATTTATGATGCTCCCTAAGCGCTGTATCGGAAATAAACCAACCACATGCATTTGCGTTGTACCCACGTATTTGTGACGATTTTGATGTGCTCATCGTTGTTTACTTTTTTGTACGGTTTAAATTGTTCGTTCCCAAAACGTCACGCATTGAAAATGAGGTGAAAATTAAGATATTGAACACATGGCTAGGTGAAGAGTTGGAGAACACAATCATTTGAATTAATTGCCAGAAAGGGTCCACCCCGAATTTGGACTAGAAAATGATATCTTCAACGTAACCTGCAACAAGGGCCCGGAAAAGCGATGTTGACAGGTCGATTAAAATGGAGAAATCGGGTTGAAATTTCTGGTATGGCAAGCAATATGTACCTGCGGTTTGAAATCTATAATTTTTGCACTACTTGAACTTATAATGCGAAAGTCTATCGATCTAAGTGTGTATAGAAGAGGCAATTTCCTTTGTATGAGGAGCATAGTATTCTTACACCAAACAGTTCTCAATTGGCTTACGGAAAAGGGTGTAGATTTCGTTGAGAAAACATCAATCCAGCAAATTGTCCTCAGCTTCGACCCATCGAATGTAACTGGGCGACTGCGAAGAGTATCTTCAAATAAACTAGTATAACAGCTGGAAATACGCAGGAGATAAAAAAAAATTGGGCTGATGCGTCCAAAAAATCATTGTATTGGGTAATATATCACATAAAAGAGCCCATCTGATGCACCGGATCCCCTAAAATATTGGGATGATTAGAAATTTTCATCCTCCTCTAGTTCAACCAAAACAGCCGATGCAAACCTTGATTCCCATTCATCGAGCGAACCAAAATTTAATTCCTCAACCACCGCTCGCTATTATTACACCAGTAGAGTAATTTATCCGACCCAAACCGTGTACTGGCCCCACTTCATTGTGTCATAAATCACCGCCGGAACAACCGCATCCGTTCCACTCTTTCTCGTTGCGCCGGGCATGAATTTTCAGATTGCCTATATGTACATAGTTGGTATTTTTTCGCTTTTTGATTGTATGCAGATCCCTTTTTTGCCGTATATGCTGTTGCTTCCGTATTGTTCGACCTTTGGTGTCATCCTACAATGTGATCCTTTGCAGCGCACGGCAATTGTATACGTTTGGAATCCGGCGATGGATCACACCACCGCCATGGAAATGTTCCATTTGGGATTCGTTTTTTTAATTTGCAAGTTTGACCGTTTTTTTGAAGCGGTGGCCTTTTTTGTTTCTGTTCAACAGTTGAGGCAAGCGAAGGTACCTCAGTTGGCCCATGGGAGCTGTGCCGTTCTATACTAGTAGGACCGTCCATTTACATTATACATAGTTATTTTGATCCGAATTTTTTATGACCAATTTATATATAACTTCTTCTCGGATCAACAGAATAGTCTTATATTCTCTAGACAATAGAAGATATTACTCAAAATGAAACAATTATGAACACGTGGAATGAAGGCCTAATCTATTTTAACGTTTTTTTTTATTTAATGCAAATATCGAACATAACATTCCACTCAGACTAAACAATGCGTATTTTCTTCGCATATTCAACGTAACTTAGATCAGGACCCTAGTTGGTAAAATAAAACCTAAACGAACAAAGCAAACATAGTTGGTCTAGTCCAAGATAAGTTAATTCGATGGGTCACCCGACGAGTGCGTAATTTCTTAGAATTCCCTCAAATCAATTACAGTTGCATTCGAAGCGAATTGCACAATTTTAAAAAAATAGTAAAAGTAAATCTACCACATAGTTTTTCAATACAATATGAACAGAAATAGTCTAATCACACAGGTGGCAAGGGGCGCGAATACTGCATTTGTAAGATAGCAAATAACCCAAATATGGAATTGTATACGTTTCAATTAATTTCTTCAGCTGGTTTTCCAAGGGCCTGAGTACTTCAAGGGGGCCTTCTGTTAAAATACAATTTCGGGTAACCATATTCCGACACAGCTCAAAACTACGGATCAGTCCCTGCCTTTAGACAGGCTATCATTTCCCCAGAACCAATCCATTCAAATTTACACAAAAGATCCTTGTAATAACAACTGCCTTGCACCTACAGCCAGAAGTTCCCATTACATCAAATATCGCACAGGTGTCAACCATATGCCACCGGTGCAAAACGTTTTCCCTTCAAATTTGCCGCCTTACCTGTCGACACTTGAAGGTTTTCGCACCTTTCACCCTACTGTTCTTCCGTTGTTACCAGCAGCACACCACTGCCACCGGAACTCTTATGCATACATTTCCGCCAAGCAGTCTCTCTCTCTCGTCATCGTTTGCGTCTGTGTCATCGCAAGCCTCTTCAAGAACGATCGAAGCGCAATTTGCTATGAACAAAAGACAGCCCAACTCCGCCCTTCCTTCCGGCCAGCGAGCGGAGTAAGCTCGGCAACGTGAATCAAGTTCTACACTATGTCTGGTTTGATGTGCTTCTTCAAGGTTCAGAAGCTTGTGAATGCTGCTTATTCGCAACTGCTTTCCCCTCCACTTCTAGCCGAGGCGGAAAATTTCACATCGGATCAAGCAAGGATAGAAGTTTTCCGAAAGTCAAAAGAAGGCGTGTTTTTCTCTTTGATTGGGGAAATAAATTTGCGACTGTATCAAAGTTTCCCACATTGGTTATGCGAATTACGCTCAGCCAAACCGAGCAAACGTACATGCAGAGATACATAACAATCTTTGTTCAACTTCCTATTCTCGGATCATCAAACGATTGCTTCTTTATCTGTTTTTTTCTGGCAACTCGACAAATTTTCGATTTTCATATGCTTTCGAGAATTTTTCGGGCAAGTATTTTACTCAAACAGTGTTTACCGCCCGCCCCCCACTCCGAAAATTTTTAAACATGGATTCAAGAAAAAACACGATTTCCAGTGACTCTTTAAAAAATTGTATCTCCTTTGGTCAAACCAACTGATGAGACTATGTTGAAGAAGATTTCTATTTCCAACCACCAGGTCACATCACTCAGTTTCATTTAAATTGTGTATGTTGTCTGAAGAACAAAAGAAACTATTATTTAAGTTCTTGACGTGATGATCTGTCGAGATGAGTGAATCGCAGAAGCAAGATTAGTGCTCCGGCCAAATACGGTGGCCATTGACTTCCGGACTTTCAGCATAAGACCGAACATTCGTGAAACATTTGCTGAAGGTAAAAATGTTGACCATGTCAGGCATATCAAGAATAAATTAATACGTGCCAGCTCTGTGAAAAGACGGCACATCGCGGGCTACCCTTCTCAGAAATTCGCTGAGGATAGCTCATATAAGGAAATAAATTACAGTACACAGTCTGCAACCCAAAATTTGTGCAGCTGTCCAGATAATACAGACAACTGTAAAAGCTGCGTCAAGTACCTCAAAATCAACAGCCAGTACCTTCAGTGATGAAGCCCACACCCGTGACCCGTACGTGCACGGAGCATAGAAGAACATCTGATCGTGAACATGAAGGTAGCAAACACGATGAAGATACGGAAGTGTCCAATGATGAGACAGAAATGAACGAACTCCAAGACGCAGTTGGTGAGAGAAAAAAGTTAGGTTATTCGCTCGCACGAGATCTGCCGGAGAAACATTACCATTCGTTTTACTATTTTGATTATTTTTGTCATCTAAATATATAAAAGATACAAACTCCATTTACCTAAAGCATTTACCCGAGTCAAATAAACGAATTTCATAATGAATAAGTAGAAGAAATTGTATAGAAAACTTAGTACTAAAACATTTAAAAAAATGAGCCCTTTATCGCCAGTGATTGTCACGTTTATAAAAACTAGGATATACTGCCAGATGTTAACCAGAATAAAGGTTATTATTTAATGGACATGTTTTCTAATTGAACCTAATTTGAATTTCTGTATTAAATAAATACACTGTACTATTAGTATAAACACCAAAAAAATAATTTACTGAAAACAATACAGCCGAGAAAACAGTTTTTGTTTTCGCGTCATTTTAACGCAATAGCATTTTTGCATGCACCTCTTTTCTCTTTTGAGAAATCTTTAACTCTATGTGCGGGATTGGGTATCGAACACAGGTGAGCGCTTACAAGACACTCGATTTAACAACTACACTTCTTCCGCCGCTTATAGCATTTTGTTTATACTTAATTTCGCTTTTATGAGAGCAATGCGTTTCGTACTAAAACATCCGAAAAATTTTGAATTTAATGTTGCAACCAGCACTAGCATTTTAGTCGCTTTTGATGACTACCAATGAATGTCGCATGTAAATTTGAAAACGGTGCAACGATACAGCAAACAGACATCAATAGACAATATGTATTGCTTTGTCTTCTATTGCCTTGGTTGTGATAATGCGTTGTTTTATAATGTGCAATTGTGATAGAGTGATATATTGTGCATTACCGTATTCGCTGTAAATATTTGGATACATGAAATCATGTAAAGGGTGTCCCACATCAAATTTCTTTGCGGAAAAAAACGTTGTAGAAAATAATCAATTGGGTATTTTCTCTTGAAAATTTGGGAAGAAGTAGTTTAGAGTGTATTGTTTATACTGTATTTTTATCGCTGTCAGTTATTTGAAGATTGGAAAAAGCACCTGGAAAATCATCAATTTACTCATCGGGCATCGGAAAACAACTTGGAATCGTGCAGTCAACGGTGAGCCGTGTAATTAAACGTCTTTACCAAACTCTGAACATCTAGCGGAAAGAGAAATGCGGTCAGAATGGATGTTCTTTTAGTGATCAGGATCACAAGCGTGTAGTGTTTAAGCAGAATCCCAAAGCTTCGGTTAGGGATGTGGCCAAAAAGTTCAATCTGTTCAAGTCTTTTGTTCAGAGAGCCAAGCACCGGAAGAAACTGCACACGCTTAAGTGCAGAAGGCTCCAAATCCACAGTATTTTAAAACGTCGTATTCGTGTTCAAAATTAATAGCGTCTAAACCGTTAACATTAGAAGTATAGTTTGTTCGGAGAAGTTGTTGTTCTTATGAGTGCGCATCCACAGGTGTATACCGTTCAGTGATTAATTCACCTGTAAGTGGTATACGAAATTTATTTTCCGAACTAATTAAGATAGAGACTTTGTGTCTTCAGCAAAGTTGTAGCAAATGTTACTACAAAAGAAATTGCTGAAGGCACCATATATCTAGCTTTAATAGTTTACAAGTTATGGAACATATTATATGGAAGACCCCTTAAAATTAGTTTTTAGTAGTAGTAACATTTGCTACAACTTTGCTGAAGACACAAAGTTTCTATCTTAATTAGTTCGGAAAATAAATTTCGTATATCACTTATAGGTGAATAACGGTATACTCCTGTGGATGCATTATCATAAGAACAACAACTTCTCCCAACTAACTATACTTCTTAAGTTAACGGTTTAGACGCTAATAATTTTGAGCACGAAAACGACGTTTTAAAATACTGTGAAATCGTGACGAACGAAAAAATACGGTGGAAGCAACACAGGGGCCCTACGATCTTTTGACCGGATCTAGCTTCGTGTCACTATTCAAATATTGTCCTGGAGTGCTAGGAAGCCGACGCGGTACCCAAGGACATGGCGCTACCTGGGAAATGTAATCAACACACTTTGCCTGATGCGGTGAAAATCTCAAGTGAGAACTTCTGTCAGGTTAAGCTCCATTTGCACTTTTATGGCGATTTTGCTTGAACCTGAAACTGAGTCAGGTTCTAACCCCAACCGCAGTCAGTTCATACATTTTGACAGTAACTGCTGGGTTAGAAACTGACTCAGTTTCGCCTCAAACAAAAACCACATTAGTAATTGATTTACTTCCCGAATAGCTGGTTTTATTTCGAAAACTTAATAACACCACAATTCCCCTGCAGTTGAGCTAATTGTGTCTGTAGTTCGACACTCATCTCTATTTCACGGAGTAGGTAGAGTCAAGGATATTGTGTTGAACTTTGTGTGTAGTGGATAGCAACAAAGGGGTAGGTATATACAACTTACTTTGCTAATACTTACGGAACGATTTTTAGTTTACGCTTTGAGCTAGATGGGGAGGTAGACTAAACCAACAGTTAACAGTTATTTAATAGAGAATTCATAACAAAGAATTCGAACCAACTCTCTTTAAAATTTCGGGAACAAATACAGAGAGAAAATATCGATGCCGTGTATGTCAATTTTGGTACTGAGCTGGCCAGTGGCCATCAACTCGAGAGGTCGCTTTAAATTATTAATTGACGGATTTCGCGCTCAATCGTATTCAGAGTTGGCAGCACCCTCTCAGATTTTAATGAAACTTTCTGTACATGAAGACTTTGTCACAAAAAGCCACTTTGCATACTTTGTTTTTCCAAAAATGATCTAGACTGTCTTTTGAAAAGGGCCAAACTTTTATTACCAATTCTTTTTCAAATAGCTGTTGTCTAAAAATGACAAATCTTACAAAAATGTTGTAGGAGTGGTTTTCACAAAATTAGTCAAATTTTCGAATAAAAATATTGAAAAAAATCTTCATTGACTCCTACACTAAAAAAATCGATTTTAAAAAGTCGATTTACAACAAAAATACCAAGATAGATAATTATGTTCCCTACCTACCGTCAAAAATTCAAGTTGGGCACTTTCAAGGAAAAAAAGTTATTTGAAAATGAAAAAAAACTTTTCCTTGTCCAAACTGAATTTTTTTCTTCAGTGTATTTCTATAGAAAACTAAACCAATGAAAGTCATAATCATCTCAGAATCCAATAAAACTTAGTTTTTGAGAAGATACTGTTAAATTTAGCAACTAAGCATACTTTTATTAAGGGGTTAATACTTTTTCATTTTTCCTAAAATCGAATTTTTTTATTACTTTATCTGAAAGTAAAACTCCTTGAGAATGTTTTCTCAAATTTTTATAGAGATCCGAGAAATAGATCGAAAGTTACAGCGCTTCCAAGCGCGCTTCGTCTACCAAGAGCAGCAGTAATTTCGTCGCTGTTGTGCTATCTTATGACAAACGCCATTTTGGGGTGAACTGAGTTAGATATGCCACATTACTTCTTTGAAAAATCTCTACAAAGTGGCATTTTCAGAATTTTGAAATTCTACTTGGTTACTTAGATATAGTGAGAAACATGATGATAAATTGTTAGTTTTTTGCTTCAAATCACTGTATCTAGAGATTTGCTCAAGTTATATTCAAGTTTTAGATGTTTTCATGTGTGAAAATGTCTGAGGAACCAAATGGCATAACCATTTCAACAGAAAATTACACGAGTTGTGAGAAAAACACAGTTTTAGTTTTAAACTGGAAATAAAGCATATTTGGCAACACTGTAATCAAAAATAACAATTTTTTATAGATTCCCTGACTCATTTCCTTCGAAATGCATTTCACCGATTGTTTATAGACCATATGAACGCAAAGATATGAATAAAAGTAAAAAATGGTTATTTTTTTCTATGGAAAATTTTCCATGCACGATTATGACACGTCATACAAATTTTGTCATCAATACACGCCTATGACACGTATGAGTGCGACTTTTGTTTACATTCATAGTAAAAACTCGCAACATAGTCAACCGATCTTCATAATATTTGAGAGATTAATGCAGAATAGATAGAAGCATCAATTGTCTTCTTTGGATTGTTTATACCATTTATAAGTTTCAAGATATTCAATCTCAAACTTTAAAAATCGTTTTTCTCGAAATGTGCTAAATGGCGCTTGTCATAAGATAGCACAACAGCGACGATTTGAAATTTTAAACTCGATTATCTCGAAATGTCTGCTTACTAAAAATGGTTTTTCCATTTTTTTTGGTAATTTGAAATTTTAAACTCGATTATCTCGAAATGTCGTCTTACTAAAAATGGTTTTTCCGTGCTCACGATTGCCGAAAAACTACTCCATCAATTTTCTTAAATTTTTTTTTCAATTGATCGTAATTAATTTTTCTCGTACTATAACGATTCTTTTTTTATTCATAAATTTTTGTTTCATGGATATGAATTTTTAATAAAATTTTTAGAGCTCAAAGCAGCGATTCTTTTTTACTAAAAACGTTCTCGAATGCAGGAAAAAAATATTATTTATTCAACTAATCGTTAAGGTACGAGGAATACTCATATAATAATTTAATTTTTTGAATTTTAGGATGTTAGATGATCTATTGGTCTTCAATCGTGATCACCGCAAACCTCTTAAATAAAAAAGGATTTCGGGGAAAAAGCCATAACTCCGCCAATTATTAATTTATTTTTGTAAACTTATGCTACTTTATTTCAATAAAAATGTACTACCAAAATATTATAAGTTTGATGTAATGAAATCAATGCTTTATTCCTTTATGTAAATTCAAACTTTCTTGACATTTTTATCACTGAAAGGTATGTAACCCCTTAATCAAGAATCCCATTGAAAAGAGTTTAACAAATATTCTATTATTACTAAGGCCTAAACTGAATTTTTATCGCAATTCGTGTGTTGTTGCTTGCAGGTCATTGTGTTCCTCCGATATTCTTAAATAGAGAAACATTTCTGATTTCAATGTAACTTGGGCCAATCTCAAGATCAAGTGGTTTGGAGCGGGAAACTCAAAGTGTCTCATCACATTTCTCGCTGTGTCTCAGTGGCCAGGCCGAGTTTCACTTATGTTTTGCACGTACGTCCTTATCATAACTAGTAGTTTGCATAATAGTAAATTATTCGTGCGGAAGCCACTGCTTAGAATCGACATTCTATTCACACATCCATCTGCCGTGGAAGTAACACGGTTGCTCATTATTTTCTTATTATTTTTACGTTCCAGTATTAGTAAAAGTCCTCCTCTTAATACGAAACCATTATTTGTGTTCAATTCTAGCTATAGTACCTGACTTGAGAAATGAATTAATTTTACACGAATATATGTTATATAGTGTATGGCATTTTATTTGGACGATTCCGGGAAAAATTAACGACTGATAAAAACTACGAGAATTCGCCGCGCGATTGAAAATTAAACGATATCGATTAAAATATAAGCAATGCTACTTATAGTCGGTTAGCTCTTGTTGCTTATTTCGCCAATCATATTAATACAACAAGGCATAAATTTCCCAGATTCTCGGCGGCCGGCTGCCGAGAGCCGTTTTATATGGCAATGCTATCACCTCGGTTGGTTTATTATCATCAACGCAATTCGTTTAGAGATTTCATAATGTCGCGCGCGGATATTGAGAGCAAAAGAGTCGGCATGTTACAAATTCGTTTATGGAGAAAGCATATAATTAACACGTTTTGATCACGATAATCACACTAAGATACCAGAATAGTAAGATTCAATGAAGTATTAACAATTCCATTACAATGGATATCTCGAGCTAGTAAAGACAATTTCATGACATTCTATTTTATTGTTCTAGAATTGATGAGCTTTGCCGGTCCCCTATCTTTTACAAATATTGCTGAATTAAATATAAGCAACACTCCCGACGGTCGGCTGTCCGGAGTTTGAATTGCATATTTCATACCGAGTTTCCAAATAATAAAACAAACGATAAATCTTAAAAAAAATTCTCTGCAGCCGGCTGCCCAGAGCAATTAACACATGATAAAATTTACGATAGTTGCGTAGATCATATCACTTATCAAGGTGAATCCCGATTTATGTAACTATTTATCCCATCCCACTAACAAAACCACCTTCCCGTGGCAACCGTGGAGATGCGGAGGTATACACGGTCTCCATAACAACGGTTGTTACACTAACATTCCTTCCCTTCCCCGATGACTGTAAGGACGTGGCCGGCGCCGTTATCGACACTTCAAAATGTTGAACTCTCGAAACGTGCACATTGAGAATGGATAGCTACTCCCAGGCCCCATTCGTTGGTTCTCTGTGCAATTTCGCTTGTTCTGGTCAATCACGGAGTAGCAACTACGAATTGTGCGGTCATCATGCTCATGCTTAAACAAATATTCTATTATTACTTTTTTATTTTCTTGTTTTGTGCTGAGGAAGAACCAGAGAAAGAATAACCACCTCAACATTATGTATTGAATTTTACATAATTATTTATTTATTTTTATATATTATATTTGTCTTAAAACTATTGCTTTGGCTTTATTGTACAGCTCTTCGAGTTCTTCTGACGTTTTGTTGTACTGTTCAGTGAATATGTAGCAGAAATTTGTGATATTTATTGTGATTTATCAGTTTGTTCAACTGCCCAGTTATATAACTCTCGGGGAGTTGTTATGGTATTCCCATAGTTAACTAGTGCTAATTTGGGTACTAGTTTAGATACATCGTCTAACTAGACACCCAGTTGGTGCTAGTTACTGACGAGGAGAATCCGAAACACTAAAACAAAAACAAACCTGTTTTAATCCACCTAGCGGTGCAATTGTGCCTTTCTCATTTCTCTAAACTATCGCACGGAGACTTTTTATGTTCAACATAATCGTGGAAATGTCCATTACATTCTTAGTACACTTTGCACTTATACACAATGGCATGCCAGCCACGAACTTGATGAGCTACGTGTCGACGGTGAAACACTTGAAACAAAAAATATCATACTTCATTAGCCTAATCAGCATTAGATCAATGTTATCTGCTTGCTAACTCATTTTGTCATGCGGGGGTGGGTATGTGAGGAGGGCGAAAGTCCCATGAACGAACGACTCCCCAGCTTAAATTGGTATGCTTTGTGATATAGTGGTGGTTTAAAGATGATGGGGTTGAAAGGGAGGGGTATGAGGGCTGGATGGGGTGGTGGTCTGAGGGGTGATTTAAGGAGATTTTTAAAGGAGGGGCGCGAACAGTAGAGGGGGGGGGGGGTGTAACCCCTCTCCGTAAACCATCAACTACGCCCCTGTTAAAATCCAGAAACCCTAAACTATATGAGAAAGGCAAAAATGTGCCAAAATCCAAAAAAGTGAATCGTAGTCAAATTTTTTTTCGAGTTTGCATCAAATCTCGACGTTTCATGCACCTTGAACACATTTAGCATCAAAAATAAAAATTCAGTTTTTAATTTTTCCTATAGTTTATATGAGAAATTTCTGTGTGGCCGCACTCTGAAACCCGTAATTCCGGAACCAGAATACCGATCAATCCAAAATTCAATAGCAGCCGATGGGAAGGTTGCACCTTTCATTTGAGACTAAGTTTGGGCAAATCGGTCCAGCCATCTCTGAGAAAAATGAGTGACATTATTTGACACATACGCACATACATACACACACACACACACATACACACACGCATACACACACACATACATACATACACACACACATACAGACTTTTTCCGATCTCGACGAACTGAGTCGAATGGGATATGACACTCGGCCCTCCGGGCCGGGATTAGGTTGACGTTTTTCAGAGTGATTGCATAACCTTTCTATATGAGAAAGGCAAAAATGTGCCAAAATCCAAAAAAGTGAATCGTAGTCAAATTTTTTTTCGAGTTTGCATCAAATCTCGACGTTTCATGCACCTTGAACACATTTAGCATCAAAAATAAAAATTCAGTTTTTTATTTTTCCTATAGTTTATATGAGAAATTTCTGTGTGGCCGCACTCTGAAACCCGTAATTCCGGAACCAGAATACCGATCAATCCAAAATTCAATAGCAGCCGATGGGAAGGTTGCACCTTTCATTTGAGACTAAGTTTGGGCAAATCGGTCCAGCCATCTCTGAGAAAAATGAGTGACATTATTTGACACATACGCACATACATACACACACACACACATACACACACACATACACACACACATACACACACACATACATACATACACACACACATACAGACTTTTTCCGATCTCGACGAACTGAGTCGAATGGGATATGACACTCGGCCCTCCGGGCCGGGATTAGGTTGACGTTTTTTAGAGTGATTGCATAACCTTTCTATATGAGAAAGGCAAAAACCATACTTTATGTAAGGTATTGTGTCCTTATGCACAAAAAATTTGGTACAGTCCAAAAATTTTCCCATTTGGGAATTTGTATATATTTTCTAATGTTATTGACGACAGGACAACAAGTAACTTGTCGTTAAGAAACCTATGACAGCAGAGAAAGAAATTTTCGAAAAAGTATTGTTGTATCCAACGATTTGCTATGTTTTGGGCGATAAGTGTTCATAACAGTTCATCAAAAATAATCAAACAAAAGTAGGTTTGGCGTCTTTAAACATAATGTTCGCCTTAAAAATGTGGTCATCTTTACAAGGTTAACAGTTAACATATGCTAGGCTAACTAAGGAAGTTTAACTGCAAGACTGATTTGGTAAAATTTAATTACTTTTACATTCTGACGACATTTTTCGAAGAAACACTTTCCTTCACCAAAGCGATCCATAGTAATGCAGAATCAACTTCAGTTTCTTAAGGGATGATCCATAAATGACGTAGCATTTTTTGAGTGATTTTTAACACCCCCCTCCCCCATCGTAGTCACAGTAGTTTTCGTCACAAAATTCCATATACCCCCCCTGATAATTACGTAGCTTGACGGTAACCCTCACCCCCCTCCTTGTCCCCGTAAAAGATTTAAAAAAAAGTCAAAAACGATGTTAGTTAGATGAAACGGGTAAGATTGTTGTGACATCAGGTCAACCCCTATTCCCCTTTAAAAAAGCTACGTAGCATGACATGACCCCCTACCCCCCTGTCGTCACACATCATCACAAAATACAAAACTCCCCCCTCCCCCATATAATGCTACGTCATTTATGGATGGTCCCTAAGTAGAAGTTTGTGACGAGATAATCAGTGGGACACATTCATATTGGAACAACTTGACCAAATGTCTCACATTTGCGCACTTGCGGTCATATTGAGCATATTTATTTAACGCAAAAGGATTTATTTTATTAAATTCTGCATTTCAATTCTAAGCGTTATCTAGTATAATAAAATTGTAGGCATTTGTGCCCTTTGCTTATTGCTTCTGGCTTCGCGCCAAACTAACACTGTTCATTTCGTAGCACGCTCGTTGCCAAATACAGTGGACTGGACCTCTTATTTAGATTGCTTTATCTGACGGCAACATAAAGACGATATCTCTAGCGCTGCATCGAATGTTGGTGTTGTTGAAATCTCTACCATCTGCACATGATCATCGTACACATGTAAACCGACACATCCATTCTCGCTTAACATCTCATTAGATACCATTCTTCTGGCTTGCCCATAGTGCAACATTCATTCCACTGCGCTCTGCACTAGAAAATCCCAACTGTAGCTGCTACGATAACGGCAAAACACTAAGCCATTACAAATTTATAATTTCCCTTCGGAGAGCTTATGCATATCCCCCCCCCCCCCCTGCACACCTCCTTTAGAACAACAAGATAAGAACAAAGGGGTTTCCTAAGGGATCGTCTCGAAGTAAAAGAAAAACGACTTCAAATTTGTCATCATTGCCCCAATCGCCCGACGGGGGGCTAGGCAAGGCTAGGTTTCCCACGCGGGAAAGTGTAAAGTTCATCCACCCGTCTTTTTGCCCGGTCGGTTGCTTGCTTGCCATAGCGGCGGCACTCGTGGGAAAAAAACGGTTACAACTAGAACGAGCAGAAGCTAGCGAAGTGGTTGGAAAAGTCAAGTGGTTGTTCTATTGCAACGTGTTGTGCACAAGTTGAAGCACCTGGCAGGGCTGTCGTCTACCATTATCGTCTGCTCTATCTGCGCTTTTGCATGCGCATGGTATATATACTTACTACTTTTATGATAACTGACGAATAAGTGGGTTTGAATAGGAAACAAAAATGTGAGCATAGGATAAGTGTCATTTACCTTTTTTTTGTGCTCACTATTGTGTGCGGGGGAATTTATGCAGCACTTAAAGATTCATAAATGGGGAAAATTGCGATCAACAGGATGCTGGAATAATGGTGGAGATAATTGCAGTTGAATATGTTTGGGAAACTTTTACCACTGAATGGGACACAAAAATTACTTTCATTAGGGTAGTACGGCATCAAACAAAATTTATAGTCTGTTTTTAGGACTTCGTGTGAACAACGAACCTTGAGCAACCACGTGCAAGTTTCCTAGTTTTCTATCGTTTATTAATTAATTCTAATTACTGTTTTTTATCTCTTTTCTAGTTGGCTTCGATTATCAAACGTTTTCCGATTACCTCGGTAAGTGATCAAAATAATTAAATGTGCGTAGTGTTGAGTTCGCTTGACCTACTGCATAATCATAGTTGGTAATATATACTGTTTGCGGATGATATTATACAAATTTATTGATTGCACCATCACCGTTATCAGGTCGATGCAGTTCCGACAATTGATTGAAACGACTGAGCTGCTGTTAATTTAACAACCGCAAGCCGAAAATCAAATATGCTAATGCACGTGTGCCACAATATACCGCAGAATGCGTGTGGTGTGATTTGTTTCAATTAGTGAAATGCAGCAGATTGTTTTAGGCTATGTATACGGTACTTTCTGCGAAAATCAAACTTTTACTGTTTGAAATCTGGAATATATTTGTGAATTATGCACATATCAGTCACCTTGCATCCCGTGTATATTGCTATCGAACACAACCCTGCTTTAGGAAGCAAAACATAATCTGATTTTTGGCGATTTTTGCAGAAGAGAAGGAATAACCCAGCTTCAGGGCTATTCGGACCTACCTAAGCAAATCGCCTTTTTGGTGATGCGAAAAAAAATACCGGTCAATGGTCCTAATTGTTAGTTTGAAACCTCAGCTACATTTTAATGTCTCTACGTATTTCCATCCTTTTACAAAGGGGTAACTCGGACCTCCTTACGGGGCAATTCAGACCGTCATTTTTTTTAAATTTTTTCTACGTGATATTTTATTTGCCTATGAAATATTTATTAGAGAAACTCCTTAAGAAGCAAAAAATAAATAAATTGCGTTACAAAAACTTAATCTGGTTAGTCACAGCTGTCGATTGCTGCATCGTGTATTTTCTTTGCTATGACGTCTGCAATCGTGTTCGTAGCCGCAAGCCGCTGAACGGCGGTTGATGGAATAGGGGGTCCGAATAGCCCCGTACGCTCATTTCGCGCAAAAGTGGTGAGCTTCTTGAAAATATCTATGTTTTCACCCAAACAAAAAGCATTTCATAAAATAAGAGCCTCAAGCTTTCCAAAACACTTACCTGTTATTTTTTTCACTATTATTCGTTGCCTTAATCACGGTTTTACCATTATAATGATTTTTGTTTTGAGGATGACAAA
Source organism: Topomyia yanbarensis (assembly GCF_030247195.1). Taxonomy (NCBI): domain Eukaryota; kingdom Metazoa; phylum Arthropoda; class Insecta; order Diptera; family Culicidae; genus Topomyia; species Topomyia yanbarensis. Next base: position 6,608,785 of record NC_080671.1, read on the forward strand.
AAATGAAACACGTTATACCTCTTTTCTAAAAAACACAAAGAATTAGATTCATCTGTTTTTTTTTTCTTATTCATTTCGTTTATTTGATAGGCACAAATGCGTTAGCTTGGCGGTGCCAAATTCTTTTGTTTTTATATTTTGAATATCTTAAAACTAGGAGGTTACAATGTCGAAATATTTTTTTTTAAAAAAAAGAAAAGAAAGTTTACAGCTATCTTAAGACTAGAAATAAGATTCAATATACAAGAGAGGGCCAAAAGATTTTTTTATGAAAAATTTTAAAACAAGGGATTCAGTTTGATATACAAGAGGGGGAGTAATAGTATTTTACGAAATATTTTACTAAACTAACAATTTAGTTTCGTACACAAAAGGGGGAACAAATATTTATGAGAAATTTCACAGATATCTTAAAACTAGGGATACTAGATTCATCTGTTCAATTTAATGTTTTAGAATAGCAGTTCCACGAATATGTAAGATATTCAGAAAGTCTTACGATTTTCTAAGGAATCGAGGGGGTCCGAACTACCCCCACTTTCTTAATAGCCCTGGGTCCTCCTACACATATTTGAAAAGTTCAAATAATATGTAATCGTTTGACAAAAATCACAAAATTGACGAATCAGTAAGCACCCCTGCAGTTGGTGGGTTGCTCGAAGTAAAAGAAACTAACATAATTTCCAATCCATCTTAGTTTTTTTACAAAACAACTAAGCAAAAGCGGAGAAATTCACGTGATTGTTTTTTATTCTTTTCAAAAATGTGTTTTCATAATCAAACTTTTATTTAAACGTGCTAGGACTCTCCCTTATTTGTTTCATGAGTAGCGTGTTTGTGGAAAAATATGATTATTTTCAATTATTTGGTATTTTTTTGTTAATATTATAGGGATTTTAATCTTAGGGTCATTCGCCTCTTTTTCCGGTTCGAGAAATTTCGTTATAAAAATCTAACCATATGTGCGGGGTTCGGAATCGAACCCAGGTGAGCTGTGTATAAGGCAATCGATTTACCAACTACGCTATGCCCGCCCTTCTTATATATGGTAGATAATCATAAAACGGTATGGTGTTGAAGTCTGGATATTTGTTTTGTTTCTGGTTAATTTTTTTTTCTTGCGGGTGGCATTGAACGATTTGCCATAGTGTGTTGATTGTTTACAGAACTAACCTCTAGCGGTTATCGGCAATACACATTATATCTTTCAACAAGCGCTACTGTTCTCCAGTGAATTTAAGAGTTTATAACGTGTATGAGCGCTGTAAAATAACGCGTCAAGCAAGGACTTAAACAGCCAGGCGCCCTTCCCCGAAACCAAATTTAAACATTTTTTTGAGGCGAATGCAAATGAAAATTAGCCGAAGTTTGGGGATGCTAAAATCCTAGATGATGTGATTTAAAAAAATAGGCGGGCATAGCGTATTGCTTTTTACGCAGCTCACCTGTGTTCGATTCCCAAACCCGCACATAGGGTTAGAGATTTTTGCGAAAAGATTTTTCCAACCCGAAAAAGAGGTTAAAACCTCTATAATCAAAAAAATTTAAAAAAATCGAAACGTGGCTTCATTATTTAAAACCAAAGTTTGTGTGGACATTTTTTCTTCACAACAATTTAGTAGAAACCCTAAGCCGCTGGTAATTTTTGGTTTTGTTCTGTTCCGCAGTTCAGTTCGTTTGGAAAATTTGTGAATAAAAAAATCGATGTCCCAGAATGATTTTCAAGAATTGTCCCCAAGTAAATTTTATTTTTCAATGCATTTTCGATTTCTGAGAAAGTTTATTGCACAACATTGCACAATGGTCCAGAATGTGAGTTTAGTAGGAATTTTAACTATTTGCTAAAATTAAATGACTCAGCCTTACAATATCCTGGCAAAGTTGTTGTACTTTGCAACGCTCTTCTTTTTGTTTAAACAGAAGCCAGCGATTTTAGCAATATTTAAAATTGAACTTTTTAATGGTTCAAGATAGAGCTTGACTGTCTTCGATGAAGTTGTAGAGCAACACATTTTGGACAAATTTGCTCTAGCTTTTATACTTTCCATTGCACGAGAAATCCAAATGAGAGCTTTGGGGTGCTCCTTGAAAAAATGGTTTTATTTCTATAACTTTTGTAGGTTTTGTTTTACACTTGAAGATTATTCTAGGGCTCATAATTTTCTTTAAAACCTCAACTACTAAACTCTTTCCGTTTCAAAGTTATGAGTACTTTTATATAAAAAATATAACTTTTTCAAATAGCAATATCTTCGATTAGGGCACTTAACATTAAATACCGTTGCTGTCATATGAAAAAGCATGCTTTGTATTATAGATCACCAAAAATTAAACATACGACATTTTTTTATGTCTTGCAATATTCACTCAAAAAATAGTTAATTTCTAGTAAAAAGTATATATAACTAGAGGTTCGATATGTTGAGACAAAGTTTCCCCTTCAAATTATATGAAAGTATGTCTAAAGTCATCTTAATGAAAAATCAAAACTGCAAAAGTTATATAAAGACAACCCCTATTTTTTTTGGTAAATTTCTTGTAAAATGAAAAATACAAGACAGAGAGCTCCAATGTCTTCGACAATTTTCTGAAGGACAGCGAGACTCTATCTCGAACCATTAAAAAGCTAATTTTTCTATTTAAAAAAAATGGAGCCACCCTACCCACTATTTGAAATAATATAAAATTATTGTAAAGCGCAATATTTTATCATGAAAACGAAACTAATTTTTTTGTATTGAACCGTGAAAGTAATTTAAACGTGTTACAAAGGGTCAATTCATGAAAAACCAAATTTTTAATATAACTTTTTCAGTTTTCATTTTTTTCCCAACCTACCCTTCAGAAGTTTTTGAAGACGAACATTTTCTTCTAAAGCATCAAAACTCTAGCTTCTAATATTAAAAAGATATAAGAACTTAATGTATCAAAAACAGATTTTTTCAAATCAATTTCATGAAATTTTATAAAATATCGTATTCGCCATTGTTTGCTCAATTATAACTTTAATTATGACCTTATTTATAGTTGAAAAAGAATTATTTTTGTTTGCCCCAATGAGTGATATTGTTATTCTAAAGAACCCCTATATTTGGCGAAAACGTGTTCATAACTTTTGAAGGAAAATAGACACGTGGTGCCATGAAACAAATTATTCGCCTTAAAACAATCTTAAAGCTATCGGAAGACTACTTCACTTTTAAATCAATACCGCAAAAGTTATTTGAATAAAACAGTTTTTCTAGAAACGCTAAGAAACACCCTAACCTTCGATTTCAAAATTGTTGTAAAATGAAAAATGTGATAGATAGAGCTTACATGTCTTCAGCAAACTTTTCCAAAATTTGTCGTTCTACAACTTCGCTGAAGGTCGTTTGGCTCTAGCTAGAATCATTAAAAAGTACATTTTTAGATCTTGGTAAAACTAGAACCACCCTAAGTGTAGTTTTAACAAAAAGAAGGGGCTCACAAACTAAGAAAACTTCTCCAAAGACTTTATAAGGCTATGTTGTTTAGTTTCAATAAAATCTCAAAATTCCTGCCAAATTTGCATTCTGGACCACTGTACATTGTATTAGTAGAAATTTCCCATCGACCGCCATTGAATTTTTTTATCGAACCTATTTCCAATAAATAACAGGAATAACAGGGTGATGAGTACAATCACGATTTTAAAGGATAAAATATGAATATGAAAACCTAACTCAATTCACCTAGCAGTAAAATAAATCCGTTTTTATATAACTTGTTATTTTCAGGAATTAACGCAAAATTCACACCCAATTAGAAAAGGGTAGTATGCAGGCTCCAGTCCTTCGCGACAAAAACCTCGGATAAAGTGTAGAAAAAAAATTAAAAAAAAACAACAAATCGAATAAAATGAATAAGATAAATAAAATAAATTAAATGAATAAAATATTAAATTAGTTATTGAATTTGCGTATCGACTTCGTCTCATCAGAATCCGACACTAACTTAGTTAACGGACTAAGCTAGCGCCGGATTGACGCTAACTCCAAAAAACGGAGACACAATTTGTGTTACTGAGCAAACCCCTAGGCAAGCGTGATGTCCCGCAAGAAAAGAAGTCCATTTTAAGCTGATGAGAACTAATGAAATCGTATTCTGATGAGACGAAGTCGAAACGCAAATTCAATAACTAATTTAGTTATAGGTTTTTGGCTCTCCACGCGCAAAGATGGTTTTAAACAATTTTCTCCTTAATCGAGAAAACATAGTTTTTACCAAAACTTTTCTCCGCTAAGGAGAAATATAGCATAGTGAAAAAAAATATTGCGGTTTTGTCATGCGGATTTTCAAAATTTTGCTGGTTTTTAATATGCGGCATTTCAAAGCGATGCGATTATGCAGAGGTATACACGGACCTCATTACAACATTTGTTACCAGGGATGCGAACGGTACCGATAAACTACATATTTTCCGGTATATTTACATTTTCACAAGCCGGATAGCTCGCTACAGCGGCGCATCACTGCTGCTGTTGCCAGAACGGTAGCCAGACCGAGTACAGTTTTCCGTACAGCAGTAAAATACATTTTTGTTTTGCTGCTGTACTGCGACTGCTTGGTGGGAGTGTGTGCAGTAAAGTTTGGCCTCTCGGTTTGTACACTCTTCTCTGCCAATTCAAAGAGAGAGGACCGCACACAACAGCTTTGATGCCGGTCGTGGCGTAAATGAACCGCATTCATTGTCGTTGTTTGTTGTTAAAAATATTAAATAGATTAAAAATATTAAAAAGTGTAATATAAGGAAAGAGAAACTGTACCGCTCGCGTCTGGTGCCTGTACTAGGGGCGGTATTTTTTATCGTGTTACTGCTTTGCACACAGGCTGTCATACAGTGCTGAGCGTCCTGCAGTAGCGAACGGCAGCAGCGTCGAAGAAGAAAGGAGAATGTAGGCAAAAATATTACAGCCGGAGAAAAGGTAGGCATTTTGCATCCTTGTTTGTTACACTAACATTCCTTTCCTTCCCCGACGACTGTAAGGACGTGGCCGGCGCCGTTATTGGCATTTAAAAATATAGAACTCTCGAAACGTGCACATTGAGAATGGATAGCTACTCCCAGGCCCCATTCGTGGATACTCTGTGCAATTTTGCTTGTTCTAGTCAATCACGGAGTAGCAACTACGAATTGTACGGTCATCATGCTCATGCTCATGCATTTCAAAGCGATGCGATTGTTTTATGCGGATTTTAAAGTAATGCAGTTTTTGATGCGATACGTATCCCCCGCATAGCAAAGACTAGAGTGTTCTTGGTGTTATACAGGCGTTCAACTGTACGATGGTGATATGAAGAATTACAATTCTGTTCATATTTAAAAGCACCATCTATTTGGACTTGTTCCTCTTTTTCATATCCACTGGGAACATAATCTAAACATCTTTGAATGGAATTAGTTACTTTTAAGATGTGTTTAATTTAAATATAATCAGCTATAGCGCTGCTATAACAAACTAATTTTGTTGTGAAATTTTGACAACAATATGATTTCATTCGGCTATTCTCGCCTCGTTATTACTACGGAACGGGAACAAGTTTTTAACGTTTTGCTCAATCATAACTATATTGAAAATCAGCCCAAAATTGCACTTTTTGAGTCACTAAGAAAGTCAGGTAACAGTCACAACAGCACATAATTTTGGTTGCCAACTGACTATGAAATAGTTGCTGAAATAAAAACTGCTACTTAGGTGAACCTTCATTTCTAAATCGAACCCCTTTACTACGATGATTTTGACTGCTTTGTGGTGCCACCATTTTTCTATTCACAATGGCGTCAATCATCAATTTCCGTCTTCTGCTGACCACACAGAGAGCTTAAACTCATGGATATCTTATTGTTACTAACTCAATGTGGTAAAGAACTATAGGCTTTAGCAGTAGGTTTCATTATTCCATCGGGAGTGAACAATTCAACCGCTTGTTTTGTGTTGAAATTGCATGGTATGGCATATCCGAATAACAAGGCGAACGTGTCAATCGAGCCAATATTCCTGATTCTAGACAAAACAGTCGCGAGATACTTTCTATCAAAGAACTTAAAAATTCTCCAGTACGCTTAAAATCATTATTTATCTTGAAGTTATGATTTTTTGAATAACCATGGCAACTGAACAAATTGCCCCATGGACAGAGGGATGAAATTTTGCTTATTTTTATTACAAACGGATTACCGAACCAATCCTCTCAATTGGCAATTAATTTTCACATCCATAATCCATCCTGTCACAACACCATTAAAGAGTGCACCAACAGTCATTATGTTAATTATATCTGTTCGCTGTGCGAGATACCATCGCTCCAATCGAAATCAATTTTACGATAAACTTTAAACACCTCCAAATTGGGCACCATTATCAGCTTACTACCACGCACCGGTATGCCACGACTCGTTAAAGTGAACGACTACAATCGAATGTTCACAGCATGTTACCTATTTAATAAGCGATCGAAACTCGTCGTATTCAATGCGATTTTAATATCCCTAGGTGATTCTCATTAAGATTTAAAAGAATGAAAATTGCCAGATTTAATTGCTCCCTAAGGAGAAAATTTTGGGTGAAAATCAATTTTCCTCCCAAAGGAGAAAATTGGTTGAAATCACGTTTGCACGTAGAGGCTGCAAAAAGTTCCTCTCATCAAAATCCGACACTAAATTAGTGCCATGACTAAGCCAACGCCGGATTGATGAGAGGAACTTGAAACGCACCTCCCCAACTCATTAGTTATAGGTTTTTGTGTCCATCACGTGCAAATATGATTTCAACCAATTTTTTTTTTTTTTTTTTTTTTTTTAATAGCCCGCCTCTTACCCCCACACCAAAAAGCTCACAAACGGAGCCCCCTGGTAGTGGACACATCAGTTCTCAGCGTACAAAAAAAAAGGTCAGCACAACAAAACAAAGTTACGAATCGCGGAAACGCTGAGAACAAAAAAAAAACGCTTTTAATCCACCTAACAGTGTGATGGGACATTTCTTATAACTCTTATCACTCTCTTCGGATATTATATCGTTTGAGAACATTTAGAACTTGATGCTTCGCGATGTTTTTGATAACACATACTACATGGGAAAGTGGCAGGACTCAGAGAATCGCTCAAATCAGCATAGGACAACATCATTGCTAGAAATCTCAAATCAAATCAATGGGAAGCGAAAAAATGGCCCATAAAATAGACATAGCTACGAATTATTGTTAATGCTCTGTTAATAAAATATCTAAATTGTGCTGGGAAAACTGAATTTTCCTAAAGGGGTTATATATTGTACTGAGCCAAAAAAATCGCATTTTTTGAATAGATTTGAAGTTTATACTTTACTCAAATTACCAACGCGACTGAGAACTAAGAAATCAACGCTTTTTCTTGAAAAGGGCGATACTAGCAGTGACACCATTCAAAGAAAATCAACAGTGAATATTTCCAGACTTTTATTTCCTATTTAAGAACTATTGTGTTTTTTATATCCTAGATTGCATGATTCAGTGATCGAAACCCAAAACTTCATAAAGTATTTGAAATTATTAAATTAAAATTTGTTTTTGCTATTGAAATTTACAAAATGATAGTATCGCCCCTTTGGCGATTGTTTACTTTTTCGGTCCCATCTATCAGCATTGAAGTATCGTTCTTACGTTTTTTTACAATAACTACCGTTCTACACCACCGATTTCGTCCGGGTTTTTTTCAATAGCGATCATTGTTACTATTTACAGCTGGTATCAGCTTGATAATCCTCAAAAAAATACGAAAATGACAGTTTCGCTTCTAAACTGCTAGCAAAAAAAGTATCGCCCTGTTTGTTTGCATGGAGCGTGGAGGGCGAAACTTTAAATAAACAAACAAAAATACAGTTTCGCCCGTTGTATTTTTTGCTGTAGTTTAAGAAAGCAATATCGTAGAATCAAAATTTTTAGGTTAATTGGTTGCGTTTCAAAGCCCTCATTCGCATGTATGAAAAAAGCCTTATGTTTACATTTGTAAGTATCGCCATTTTCACAAAAAAGGGTTGAAATGAAATCGCAGCTCCTGATATCACGCTATCTCTGAAGTGCATGCGTGCATAGTTCCAAATTTTACTTCGACATCGACTTTTTCTAAAGGTGACTTCCCAGTAGTATCCTTGATTTGAATTATTATCGCTAATCCTAATGCCAAAGAACAAATAAAAACCTCTCGAAAACTAACCGTTTGGGAAAATCATCATCATTACTGGAATTTTCATTTTCACGAAACTTTTCGATAACCTTCCGTCACTTGCGTTAATGCACTGTGTGCACAGTGCTCTGAAAATCTAGCGAAATCGTCTTAGGGCACCAGCGGGTCTAATTCAGAGCTATCTGCGCGGCGAGTAAAGTAAAGAATACTAAAAAATAATTTCTATTCCATAATTTTCAGTTCAGCAATTCGAGAGATCGTGCTCACCGCAAGCCATGAAAAATAGACTACGTTGTGAAGCGATGGTCACTATTTATTAAAAAATCACGGTTAAATAAAAAAAAATTATACTATTAAAAAATTTCAAATAGTTTATAATTTTCACAAACTTATTAAGAAAAATTGTTTAATAATCTTTCGTAATATTGTGTAGGAAAAAAGCTGAAAATTTCAGTATGTTCTCTATCTGTAACATATTAACCCCTAAGTATACCAATTAATTGGTATACGAATTGGAATAGGTTCGCCAAATTTTGGAAGAAGTCTATAAAAAACCCCTTGAAAATTACCTAAAAATTGTTGTAGTTCGATACAATAAAAAATCCCCAAAAATGAAATGTACCTATTAATGTAAAACACAGTGAATAATACATACAATAAAGACCCATTTTTATCAGTCTCATGGTGTATTTTAGGCTGACAAAATGGGGACATTGACTAAATCGAGCAATTTTTTTTTCTTTATAATAAACTGAAGCTGCTAAAATATTCTTCCCGTCCCTTGATGTAGTCTGTTAACTATTTCTGATTATGATGAACTTTTTATTTTTGCATATTTCCATCTTCATGATAAGGAAAACATGCTTAAGAAAGGATTTACTCGAATTCAGTCTTGTTCGTCTGCTAGAGCCCATCAAACATATGTTCATATTTGGCTGATAAAATCAGGGTTTCAATGTATTATAATAGATATTCAGCATTCGAAGAAGTTTCTCGTGAACGAGTGTAGAACGACTTTGTTTCTACTTACTTGAAGTCAGCAGCGTAGCCAGAAATTCGGTTTGGTGGGGGTTTGGTGAAAATCGATCATACTGTCCAAACGGCATAATTCCGAAACCGTAATTTTTGAAGTTTTAAAATTATGCAGAATTAATTTTTCAGAAAATCAGAGTTCGTGTCTTTAGCGAATTTGTTGAGAATTTATTATAGTCTTGAATATTAACCTGAGAAAAATCACCATAAATACTTCTTGGACGATATACCGTCAAAATTATTTTATCAAATGATGCGCTGTTTAACGTTTGTAAAACTCATCGAAGATACTAAACCTCTGAAGTTGGCGGTTTCAAAATGATGCTATCTTGACCTTAAATTACTGATTTTAAACATTTGACCTATACATATAATTGGTCATACAACAAAAATCAAATGCTCATCAAAATCGATCAGAACCTGCTAGAATCGAATGGAAATCGTTATTTTTCATAAATTTCTCTCTACATTCGGAAAGTGTTATCCTCGTTATTAATCATATTACGTTTTCGTCTCAACTCGATGCATTCCCAAAAAAAACCTGTCTTAATCCATCTAGTGGTGCAATTGTGCTTGTCTCATTTGTCCAGACTACGATTCCATGGCTGGTTATGTTCAATACAATGGTGGAAATGAATATTACATGTTCAGTACGATTTGCACATACATACAATGGATCGACAGCCACGATATTGAGATACTATGTGATACTGAAACATCGCTAGAAACCAGCGGCGGATTATGGAGAAAGGTCCGGGAGGTCCAGATCCTGCCGAAAATTTTCAACTTGTTAAGAAATTTTAAACTAGTTTTAATTTTAAAGTAGCAACCCGTCACTGCATACTCCCTCCGGGCCGGTATGATTGTCGATTTTTAGAGTGATTGCATAACCTTTCTATATGAGAAAGACAAAAATGTACCAAAGTCAAAAAAAGTCAATTTTTGTCAAACATCTCAATGTTTCATGCATTTTAAAGTCATTTGGCATCAAAAATACAAATTTGATTTTGAAAATTTTTCATTTCAGTTTATATGGGAATTTGCTGTGTGATTGCACTCTTCAACTCGTAACTCCGGAACCGGAAGTCCAATCAATAAAAAATTCAATAGCAGCCGATGGGAAGGTTGTACCTTTCATTTGAGACTAACTTTGTGCAAATCGGTCCAGCCATCTCTGAGAAACAGAGGTCACATTTTTTCCACATACACACATACATACACACACAGACATTTTCCGATCTCGACGAACTCAGTCGATTGGCATATGACACTCGGCCCTCCGGGTCGGGATTAGATTGACGAATTTTAGAGTGAATGAGAAAGGCAAGAACATTTTTAGCAAATGTTGAAAGTTATGCATTTTGTTGGTAAGCAGTTCTATGTTTCATAGACATTAAATCAATTTTAATTTCTCTTCCTATTAAATAAAGACCCTTATTACAGTACATCTCTACAAAAACGAGATCAATTTGAAAATAAATCTGAGGACTATGATTGATTACAGAACTCTGGAATTTTCTATTGGAATGTTTTCAGGTAGGAATTTGATATTGATGCTATTAGACAACTGTGAAATCAAGACCAATAGATCAGTTACATATCAGGACCCCATTTCGACAATTTATCAAAAGTCCTCATGATGTTTACAACAACAGGTTATCAATCTACGGAACAGATAATTGTTATTGTAATATTGAATTAAATCAGTCTGCATCAATAAATTTTCAACTTTAATCCAATATTTTTTTTGGGTGTGGTGGGGGGGGGGGGGTGGGGGCTCGTTGTATGGTCTTAAACCCCAAAACCTTCTCTGGGCTACGCCGTTGCTTGGAGTTATTTATTTCGCTTTTCATTTTCCGATATGTTTCAGATCGATCCGATGGTCATTAGTTAGAAAAATTGCAGTCAGAAGGTTCGCACAAATGAACATTTTTGCACTGATAAGTTATCAAGTTCCTTCCAGACAACTTGGAAGTGTTCGGTGATTATTTCTAGCGGTTGTAGACAGAAAAATGAAATACAAAATTCGATTTGTCGTAATAATGTTTGGCTTATTTCAATGGATTATTTCTATATTGAACAATAAATAGGCGACAAAGAGTAATCCACAAACAACAAGCCATAACTTTTAAAGTATTCAAAATAGATATTTGAAGTCTTCAGTAAAGTTATTCGCAAAAGTAAGAGCTACAAATTTGCTGAAGGCATCATTTCGATATAATCACTTCCAAGAAAATTTGTGAAAACGTCTCACTCATAGGGGGATTAATCAGCAAAAGCACAATACCAAAAGAAAGGGCATATGTCCTCCATTAAATTCTCAGAAGATACTATTGACCTAAAATAAGCCGTTTTGGCGTTAATAATAGATTACATGTTTTTGGTCATATTTCTGGCAATGGGAAATGATAAAAATCTTTCGTCCGCATTTAATGTTAAATATCTCTTTTGATAATAGTCCGATTTCAACAATCTATAGCTTGTTCGAAAGGTATTCGTTAAAGCTGTATAAAAACATATAAATTGTTAATCTATATTGTCAATTTCGGCAGATAATTCTAAAAAACTGCAAAGAACGCCATTTTTACACATTCAAACATTCATATCTTGGAAACTAAACATCAGAATCAAAAACAAATTAATAGCGTTCATACTGTTTTTTAGTTCTTTCGTTTAAAATTGGTTTGGATAAGATCGGTTCAGCCATTGCTGAGAAACACGAATGAGAATTTGTCCGTTACATACACACACACACACAGACACACACACACACACAGACATTGTCCCAAATCGTCGAGCTGAGTCGATTGGTATATAAGACTCGGCCCTCCGGGCCTCGGAAAAAATCTTGAAAGTTTGAGCGAATTCTATACATTTCTTTTATAAGAAATGTAACAATACGAGACCGACAAAACACAAAATTTGACAAGAAGCTACGGCGAGTACCCAGCGGAAAAGAATCCTTTTAAGGGTCCCATCGTAGCTTTGCAGGAAGCTCATAATAATTTTAATTTATTTATTACTTGTTGCTATAAAAAATGCATTTATCAATTGTTTTTATTTAAAAAATGTTAACCAATTATAGCTAAAGGAATAAGCTCGATTGGTGGTGAACGAAGTTTATATTAAAAATTCTCCTATTTTATTTTTTAAAATTAGTTTCAATTTTGCTTGGAAACGAGTGCGACATGTTATTTGCTTTAAATCAGTAGGAAGCTGGTTGAATAACTTAGGTCCGATGAAAGTAATGCGTCTTTGACCAAGGTTCGTGGATACTCTGGAGTATAATAAATGATTGGCTTGTCTGGTGCTGTGAGCTCGAATTCCTGTCGTAAATTCTAGATTATTATGAGCAATAGTATTATGCAAAGCATTGTGGATATACATTATTGTTTGGTAGTTAGTCAACCCAAGCAAAGGTAAAATGTTATGGGCATTATTATTGTATAACAAAATAGTAGGGTACATAAATGGTTTTTTATAAATAATTTTAAGACATCTGTTTTGAAGCGTTTGTAGCTTTTTCAGATTCGAAATACTGGCACGGCCCCACACAGATACAAGGTAGTTCAGCAATGAGTGGATGTGCGCATAATAAAATTTTAGAAGTACATGCTGGGGAACAAAAGAGCATACTTTACGCATAGCCCCACATAACGATGCAACTTTTCTCTCTATAGATGTTATATGCTCAATCCAGGAGAGTGTGGGGTCTAAGTGAAGTCCTAAATATTTGAAGCAGTTAGTTTCCTGAATTACAGACTGTCCCATTCTTGGGTCTGGATGCACGCCTATAGCTCTTCTAGATGAACGAAACAGCATATATTTAGTTTTTGATAGGTTCAAGGAAAGAAGGTTTTCGTTGAAATACGTCGTTAGTGTTTTTAAATCCGATTCAATGTCGCGTACAATATCCAGGCAGTTGTTGTTCGGGTAGAACAACGCGGTGTCATCCGCGAATAGACGAGGAGTCCCTTTTAACCCGAGTCTACCTAGGTCATTGATATACAATAAAAATAACAGTGGCCCAATATTACTGCCTTGGGGCACTCCTATTTCTATTGGTCTACAAGAGCTACACGAGTCTCCAATAGATACGAATTGGTTCCTATGCGACAGATAGCTACGAATAATATGATTTGCTAATCCCCTGATACCATAGCATTCTAACTTCTTAAGCAGGATTGAGTGATCCAGAGTATCGAATGCTTTTTTTAGGTCCAGAAAAAGGGCACCAACAATTCTTTTGCTATCAATTTGACTAATGATGGAGTCAATTAGTTCGGTCATTGCAATTAAAGTACTGCAGCCCTGTCTGAACCCATACTGGTAGTTGTAAATTATGTTGTGTTTGTTCAAAAACTCGAGTAGTCGAGTGATGAGCAATTTCTCAAGAATTTTATTGAAAACGCACAATGTTGAAATTGGTCTATAGTTGGAAGGTTGGTTTGGATCACCAGCTTTGAAAATTGGAATTACTCGGGCTATTTTTAAACAGTCTGGGTACCTCCCGGTTTGAATTATTAAATTAAAAGCTTTGGTTAGGATATTTGCAAAAGTGGTAGAGTTACTCTTAAGAACACTAGCGGGGATCTTATCAGGACCACAACTGTTATTTTTTTCGAGGCCTTTAATCAAAAAGATCACTTCGTTTATGGTTGCAGGACGCAAGAAGATTGTTTCTTGGACGTGTTGTATATTTGTAATAGGATTTGAGTTGGGACTCGTGGGAATATTGTCAGACAAATTTTTGCCAATACTAGAGAAATATTCGTTGAAAACATTACATACTTCTTTAGTCTCAGTGACTCTGATATCATTGGAAATTAGGCTGATGGGAACATCCGACTTTGAATGACCAAAAATGGTATTAATATTTTTCCAAAGTTTTGAATGAGTTGTGTTGGATAGAAGGTTTTCAAAGTAGGCCTTTTTGCACCGCTTTTTCATTACATTAACTTTTTTAGTTATGTGTTGCAGAAGAGCTTTGAGGTTTTCATCATTGGGGTTATTTTTTACTCGTTTCAGATAATTACTTTTGATTTTAATCAGTGTCCACAAATCGAAATTGATCCAGGGGCAAAAAACGCCTTTACATTTAAAAGTTTTGGAGACCGTTCTAGTGTTTTCCGCAAGTAAAGAATTGTAGGTTGTGATGATATTTGTAAGACATACATCTACATCATCAATCAATTCGATGTTTTCTATGAAATTTTGGAAGTCGTTATTGAGTTTTTCATGATTGATTATTGATTTCGTCAAATTAACGGGTTCTCTTTTTACTGCAAGTTTATATGAAGATATAATTTGAACGTGATCACTAACTATGGTGTAAACCGTGTCGTTTCGTAAGCGAGCAGCATCCTCCAGTCTACAAACAACGTGATCAAGAATATTTGAACTAGCTGGGCGAGTCGGAAATGTGTTCGTACATATGAAACCATACGATTCCAGGAGAGTTTTATAACGTGAGACGACATTGTTATTCGATAGGTTAACCGGTATATTGAGATCTCCTACAATGAAACAGGGGCGCGAGTTTGAAGCGGAAGCGAGAACACTTTCAAGCTTGGCAAGGAATTGACCAATATCGTAAGATGGAGGGCGATAAAAACAATGCACATCGAAATAATGTTGCATTATGCAGAGTTCGATGTGAGCATGATGAAAGCCGTTAACAACAGTGTTCAGCACTACTCTATGAGAAATATTTTTCCTGACGTAGATAGCTACTCCACCGTTCGATTGTTCTCTACAGGAAAAAATCCCATTATAGCCCCTAATTTTAAAGATATCTTCATTGCCCGACTTGATCCACGTTTCCCCGATAACAAGCACATCAATTAATTTATTGCAACGATCCAATGTTTGCAAGATTTGATCAAATTTACAAAGCTCATTCATACCCCTTATATTCCATTGCAAAGATATATTGCATTTTGGATTGGCTTAGCAATGAACCATGTTCGTTTTCGTTTCACCGGTCATATCAGTTTTAACAAAACTTCTTATCTTGTGGGACATCACGCATGATTAATTACTAGTAGCGCCAATCCGACACTAGCTTAGTCCTGGCATTATATTAGTGTCGGATTCTGATTCTGAACTCGAAATGCATCTAAATAATTTATCAGATGTGAATCCATTATATGGAAATGCGCATAACAATTGCATAACATTATAATGGATAAACATTTTTTAGAACACTATGCTAATAATCTCGAAATGTTTATCAATACTTCGGCTAAATAACTCTTGAACCAGTCGGCTCAATGTAACTAGGAAAAATGACCTTCGACCAAACAGCATTCGGCCAAACGACCCGTTCGGCAAAATGGCCCATTCCACCAATAGGTATTTGGCCAATGATGCATTCGGCCAATTGGGCCTTTTGGCCAAGTGGCAGTCAGCCAAATAGAGTTCGGCCAAACAGCATTTGGCCAAATGACTGGACACCCTTGAGAACATTTCAACAAGTTGAATAAGAGAAAAGATTCGGTCCTGGGCAACTATTGGTGCAATCCATAAATCCATCTTGTCGTCAAACAAAAGCTTTTTCGGAAAAATCTCACCCAGTGATCTCGAAACAGATTTTAAAAAACACTGCAAACTCAATTATCACATGCTAATCATTGCTCGCGCTGAGTTATTTTCATGTGATCGTTGTAAATCCGACTACGCAACGCAATTGCGATTGAAATTTAATATCATACCAAGTTTTTAATCCAGTGCGGTAACAAGCCCTAGGCTTTTTCGCAGACGATTCGAACTACTTGTGAGTTTATCTTACCTGCTGTTCGATTTTGTGCTGTTATTTTTCCCACCCCTCCAATTATACTTCCTCGCTCATCTTTCTCCTTTTCTGAATTTCATCTGAAAGGAACTTCACTATCTCTATTACTCTAACCCAACCAAAATCCAAAAGCTAACAATGTCCACAAATACCAAAGCAGATGTATAAACAACAGCAATCCATAAAGGTAATATCTTCCAATCGATAACACCAAGAAATCAATAGTTACGATCACATGTACGTGACAAATTATAATTCAAGTTGCAGTGGACAGTGTTGCCTCGAAATAGGATCCCAACCTGCAGTAGCAAACTGCGACCATAGACTTCATTTTTTTTGTTTTCTGCTTATTGTGAAAACATAAAAGACGCACTATGCTATATTTCTCCTTAGTGGACACAACTTTTGGATAAAAACTGTTTTTCTCCATTAAATAGAAAATTGTTTAAAACCATCTTTGCGTATGAAGAATACAAAACCTATAACTAAATTTGTTATGGAATTTACGTTTCGACTTCGTCTCATCAGAATCCGACACTAACTTAGTGACTGGATTAAGCCAGCTCCGGATTCACGCTAGCCCTAAGAAACGAAAACACTTTGTCTTTCAGAGCAAACTCATAGTCCTGCGTATGCCCCGCAAGAAAAGGAGTTCTGATTAAACTGCTGGGAATTAATTAATTTGAAGCTAACAATTTGAAGTTTTCGTTTTTTTTTGGAGCCAGCGTCAATCCGGTGTCAATTAGTCCTGTCACTAAGCTAGTGTCGGATTCAGATGAGACGAAGTCGAAACGCAAATTCCATAACTAATAAAAGACCCAGTCAAGTGCACTGAACCACGTCAAATAAACAAAACAAAGAAAAAGCTTCCGCGATACCTGTTTTATATGTCACAAACATTCTATGACCTATTGTTGTGCAAATGAAACTGTTTCGCTTCCCAAAGGCCAAATCTCATTCCGATTTCCATTGAAAACACAGCATAAAACTTTAAACAATACACACGCTTCCGGCAACAACATCAGGGGGAGGGTATGAAATTATAACCCATTTGGTCGTTTGCCAATGTCAGCAAGTGCAGGAAAATCGTTCCCCTGAAACAAAGTATCGAATTAGTTGAAAATTAATTTCGCCAAATCGAGTCTTCTGCCCTCCTACTTCTTCTCCACTTTTGGCGGCCCCTTCACTCAATAGCAATTTGTTCAACGTATGACCTACAACCATAATATGCTAGATTTGTGGGTCGTGTTTCTTCGGTTTTGGGCTGCAGGAAAAATGTTCAATGTAGCGGAAATGGAATGTTTTCCTGTGTGGACAAACGATGCGGGTGGGGGAACGAATTTCGGGTTCAGACGATGTTTAGGATTTTCACGTAGACAGCAAACAGATAACCGCCCCCTAAAGAAAATGGATGCTTTAATGCTTTCGGTTTATTTTCTTGTTTATGTTGATCCGCTCCGAAAATGGTTATAGCTGATCGGTAACACGTGTTCTGATGGACCCCCTTCCTTCGAAACTCCCCGTCAGTAGCTAACACGAGGCAATGTCTGCCCCAAAATAGTTGCTAATTAGTTCAACCATTGTTTCCGTGATGCGTTCATCCGTGTGGAAATTTCGTATCTCATTAATCCCATGTCACTACTCACAACATCGCAACCGTGCAAAGACATTAGATGTGTAGGCACCGTGTTCTCGACAAATAATGTTTCCTCCATACTGCTGACTACTTACTCTGTTCGCTGTCAAATTCCGGTAGAGTTACTTGAGAGGTTACTTTATGTATAATCGTTAATCTGGGATTTTGTAGATGGATCCGGTTAAATTAAGATATGGAGTTTGAGGTTGCTCGGAACAAAGCTCTGTAAATCAACGAAATCAGAATTGTGTGCCTCCAACATTTTATTTTCTACAAAGTTATCAATATAACCTATCTCATTCTCTATGGTTATCGGCACCCGGGTATCCGGGTATGCTTCAATATACAATTTTTTTTTCTAATATTTATGGATGTAGCACATCATGGTATCCTAATGACAATGAATGAGAAAGGCAGAATTGCACCTCCAGGAGGATTAAAACAGGTTTTTCACTTGCAAACATAAACCCATCGCGCGAAAATTCACAGTTTTCCCTCACCACACTGAACGTGCTGCCAAAGGCTCTTACTGTATTGTATTATATTCAAGGTAGCAATGGCAGATTATGGATAGCGATATGAATAAAAAGCTCATTAAAGAGAGCCATCGAGAGATTGGGAAGAAGAAGGAACTACCCCAGTTCCCGGCTACTTCAGTTTCCACTCGCGGCTAAGAAGAGTGACACTTACTTTGTTTGATTTATTATGTATAATCATTTAAGTGGCCCTTTTCACCCATGGTTGAGTCTAGGGCTCATAAAAAGAAGTGAACAACAACGGCGGTGATGAGAAGAAAGACGAAGAAGAAAAAGACGATGACAACGACTGCGATGACAAAGGCCGAATGCTACAGTTTCTGTACCACTTTTTGCTTCTGTTTGGCGTTGATGGACATTTTATTGCCCTGACTTTTTCCATGTTTGGCTAATACCATTAACTACTTTTTATTCGAGGCTCTTATTTATTGAGGATTCTCGCGACTGTTTGAGCATTTTGTTCGCGTTAAAAATTGGGCTTTGGTATATTCTCTTCCTGTCTATTTTCTTCAAATGAGACAGATACTAATGATCATTTAAGAAGAGCATGTTTACCTTGTTGAAAAAAAATGCGAATGACAACAATCGGTAACGCATTTGTTGTTTTTTTGTTCGACTTTGTATAGCGACGTTTCAAAATTGTTTTGTTTTGTGTAGATTGAAAACTAACCTATATCACTTTTTGGAAAAAGAACAAAATAAATCCTATTCTAAAACATTCTGAATGTATGTAGACGAGCAATAAAAGGAATCCAGGCATTTGAGCTCTGGTTCACATTGCATAAGCATTCCCACTGGGTTGATTGTTATTCCCAAACATTGTTTCTCAAGTAGTCTTTACTTGAGAAACAATGTTTGGGGATAACAATCAACCCAGTTCAAGCGAGAACTAGCTCTGTGAGTCACCGTTGCGGGTCACGACTATCTTTACCGTATGTTCGTATATTAGAAAGAAAGTGCTGTTGTGGTACTTACTTAACGGTTGGCCCCGACTCAGTAATACTCTCATAGGTACTACGGATTGTGTAGTGGGAAGGTATTTATCCAGATATCACTTTAAGCAAGCGCTGCGACTGAAAATATAATTTTGTATTGTAGAAGTTTTGTATTTAATTATGTCCGAACAGTTTATTGATTGATTAGAATAAATATATACCGATCTATGCAAAATATTTTGACTCGGGGTAACCAATTATGGAAAAAAAAACATTCCGTCAGAACGAACTTGAACTTCGGACAGCCGGCCATCGGGAGTGTTGTTACTAATTTAATTTTTATTGATTCAACAAACAGTGTATTTGTTAGGAATCTAAATGATTAAAACGTAATATGGACAAATAGTTATGATAGCGTCAAGTGTTGTAGATCAAGGCAAGTATTTCTCATTTTTTATATGGAATTGTAGAATACGCGAATTCGAGCAATAATAATGACCATCGAAGGGAACTGCAAGGAATTGCTAACCTTGCTAGCAATAACGGGACTTGAAATTAGATTAAAAAATGTAGGCGCGGCGAAACCTCAGTACCAATCGACCCGCGATTATCAATACTAATCAGATTAAAGTTGTATTGGAACTGATCTTCGATGAACTATTCATTTCTACGGTCGTGTTTTCACGCCTAGGACCATTCTCACCCTCTCATTATGCTACTATCGGCAGAAGGTTGATAGCATCCAGTCGTCACCGGTCTAAGGACTAGAGATGGTCGGGTTTAAATTTTTTTAAACCCGAACTCGACCCAAACCCGACTCGAGCTCGAACATTTTAAAATTGCAAAACCTGAACTCAAGAATGAAAATTTTGTAAAACCTGAGCCCGACCCGAACCCGACCCGAACTAGAAAATTTATAATTTGAGGAGCCTGATCTGAACCGGACTTGTTAAAACGAAGAATCAACCAAAGATCCTGAAGATTTTTAATTTATTGGGTCCCAGACTCATCCAAAAGAATCATCCAAGGCTCGAACCTGAAGTAGCACCATACACGTCCAATTATATCTGCCTATGGCAAAACAAATTACTGGCGAGAGGTATTGGCATTTATTTTTGCTATTATAGAACGTCGAATTTGTAATGTTTTAAGAAACTTATAAATCGTGGATATCTTAACCGGAAAGTAGGATAATGGGGAAACAAGAGGCGTAATGATGACAGATTCAAACAACCCTGCTCGTCGTACCAAAATTTCTAATTTTTAATCGAAAACCATTCCTGTAAGAGCAGTTTTGTATAGTTTATTTTATGTATTCATTTAAGCTATGTCAATTAACAATTCGTATTCGACAGTTTACACGACGTCACCCGCGTTATTGTTTGGTACAGTCAAACTTGTGTCGAAAGGTGTCAATCAAAATTCTCTGGCGCGTTCTTGAAAACACATTATTAGCTAGTACGGTATGTGCGCCAGTAGATACTTCCACATCTCCAATGAAGTTCTTGAAACGACTTCAAATTTCTACAAATCTGCTCATGGCTTGAACAGAACACACAATATTTTTACGATCAAATTTCTTAACATCGTGGAAATTAATGTATTTTCATGAAGGAACTCCATTACCATCGTTGATAGATTGTCTCTACTCGCTTGAACCAATATTTTCCGACAAATTTACTTTGACTTGGTTTATTAATGATTATTATGAAAAATAAATCGCGTAAAAATTTTAGATGCGAAACACTTATTGTTGAATGCTCGCTCATGAGTGCTCGTTTAAAGAATAAAATAATTCGGGCAGTTTGCGAATCTGAAGAGAAGAATTTTAAACATGAATAAAAATACAATATTTGAGCATCAGAAAATATGACAAATTCTAGCGATTCAAAGGTGGTAAAATTTAATACGGTTATATGTATCATCCATTCGTATCATGAAGTAAAGTTGAATACTACAAACGGAGACTTGGTGTTGTGTATAGACGTAAACAGCGTCAAGAAAACGTTGGGTGTGATCTGCCCGACCCGAACCCGAGAAGTTTAAATTTACAGAACCCGACCCGAAACCCGTCGGGTTCGAGTCGGGTCCGGGTTTCGGGTCCCAAGGCCCGAACCCGATCATTTCTACTAAGGATCAAATGTCATCGATCGCCTGGTGGCATAAGATAGGGAACTTGTGAGAATCATGTTATCGCTGTCACCGTTGGATGACCCTTGGACACTAACTACATACTATTATCCCGAAAGTATCGACAAAGCCTTGGTTCAGAGAGAGAGAGCGATGTGCGTGGAGCTTTCATTCGTACAAGGTACCGGCTCATGGTCAAACACTATACAGTAGATGCGTATTTGCGGCGTATTTGGTTATCACGACACCGAGCATGTTGTTTGGGCATGCGACTCCGACAGATTTTGGGAAGGGATACGCCAAACTATAACCAGGGACCAGTCCTTGCCGTCACACTGTTTATGGTGACCATGAACTATCTGTTCACGAGCATACCATGGTAATCTACGTTGTTTGAGGTAGACAACTCTATTTTATATTTTTCTCCATGAATTTTTTTTAATGCAATGTCTACCTGTTCAATAATGAAAAAAATATTAGAATCAGTCAACAAACCGCTGAGATATGACCTTTAGAAGTAAAAATTCCAATTTTTGCTAATTTTGTTTTAATTTACGTGTTTAACTATAACGTTAGATAGAAAACCCTATTTTCATATTGCTATAAATGTTGAATATAAATAACACCTTTTGCACATTATATTTATGTAAATAAATGGCAAGGTATTTGTTTTAAACCGTAACACGTACAAGTACTCGAAATAATTAACAAACGTGGATTCGCGCTTGAAGTCTGTTAGAAAACCCATCGATGGCCACATACAAATTCCAATCGCTATAACTTTCGATTCCGCCTATGAAATATTTTCAAATTTGCAGGCAATATACTTAGATACTATATCTTTGCAATGCCAACTACCAAATAATTAGACAAATATTTCTTTGTTCATAAAGAACAGACCAAACCTGTGGAAGTATGGTGGTAGCCGTATGGAAAATAGTTCATTGGACTAACATGCTTGGGAATAACATGATTGTGCGATTGTGTATCGCCGGCCACGTCCGAATGCCGATCTTCTGAGGAAGGAAGGAATGAGTGTGTCAATATCATGATCATGTTATAATTGCTCTGGGCAGCCGGCTGCCGAGAATCTGGAAATTTATCATTTGTTGTATTAATAAGATTTGTGAAATAAGCAACTTGAACGCCGAATAGCCGCCTAGGAGGAGTGTTACTTATATTTAGCTAAATCGATATCGTTCAATTGTTTATCTCGCGACGAGTTTCTCATGGTGTCTGTTGTGTCTGTGTTCCCAGCGATTATTTGAATAAAATACCGAATCTCAAGCAACAAACTTTTGCCTGAGATTTACTTTTTTCTTGTATCAGCAATTATTCTTGAGGCATGGAGGGTGGTTTATGGATTTCAGCGTAAAAACACTTTTTTGCGATTTTGTAGAAAGTCTCGATTTGCGGTGTTAACTGCCATTCAAAACTACTTAACCGATTTATTACAAACTTTGTATACACATTCTATGTAAAAAAATACCCTACCTTGATTTTTGAGATAATTTTTCAATTAATAAATATTACTATTTTTCATGGAAAATTCCGCCATTTTATGAGTCAACATCTATGAATCTTCTGTCGCTGACGACCTATGTGACAGATGCCATGCCTGACGGCCTTCAAACTAACGTAATCTATGCGAACCTTTCAACTGTTATCGACGAGAATAATCACGCTATTTCAGCGGCAAAGTTGGATAGACTTTGCTTTGATAGAGTAGAGTGGGGTCCAGTAGATCAGTTTTCTTTGGCGAGCTCGTGCAATGGTATGTTTGCACTGATTTTGACAAACAGGTACTCGTTGGAAAGGTAAATGAAGTGAAAAATCGTGAAATGTTGAAAAAACGTGTTTTTCAGCAGCTGCGTCTGGCTTTGTACTTGTGAATGACTTCTTCAGTGTCCTCGTCGTCGCCAGAGTGTGGAATTGAAGTTGTGCATTCCGGCTCACGTGGTTGCTTAGCTATGCAGGGATCACGTTTGAGCTTCGGGGCAATTTTGATTCCTTTTTCCTTCTCTTTTTCGATCATGTTTCTTCGATTATCTGCTTCAACAACACCTTAAATTATTATATTGTTAACTCACGCGAAATATTTGGCGCGCTTTCATTGATGACAAGCACTTTTCTTTTACACGAGCACGTGATGCTTCGAACGGAATCTTGAATTGTTTAGAGGCTGATGGAATACTGGCGCCATTTTGAACAGATGCAATTACGTTCTTTATATCCTCTTCACTTTGTTTTGGAGTATTTCGCATAAAATTACCTATCATTTTCCTATCAAAATCATTCAAACATGCATTATAGTAGTGACCTATAGCGTCCCTGAGCTGTCGTGCCTCCAAGCGTATGTTTCATGTTGATGTCCGTATTTTTTTTTCAAAAACAAAAATATCGAAAAACCAACACAAAATTCGTGTTCAGCATAATTTTTACGTAAGGAAAAACCTCATTTGATATTTTTTACATTGATTAAATGTACCGAACTGAGGACGAAAGACAATGCGTGTTCGTAGAACAAAACGCGATAACATATACGACGCCGTAACTAATTCAGACGGTCCACGGTAACAGCCGAAACGACAATCGTCAACTATGTTCGCTACCGTGTATCCAATTCACGCAACACAAGCGACCTCTGCAATAACATAACCGAGATAATGCCCTATACCTATTTTACCCTTTTCTACTCTACCACTGCTGTCCTTTGAATGCAATCGTATAATCGTGCTTTAGCTGTTTGACTGTGTATCCGAAGAGTTCTTAGCTTCATCTGGTATTGCGCAAGGCAGCCTTCTTGGTCCTTGGATATTTCTCCTGTATTTCAACGTCAATTTTTGTTTTGAAGGAAATCCGAAATATTGACGACGCTAATTTTCTTCAACCTCAACTGACAATGTTTTCGGAAAGGTGTGAAATCAACCGAATGACCCTCAATCCTAAAAAATGCACGATCATTAGTTTCTGCAGGAAAAAAAACGCCAAATCGAATCGAATACTGTCTTGAAGGATCCGCAATTGACAGAGCTAATTGTATCAAAGATGTCCGAGTTTTTCGCGATGAACAAGCAGCATATCAATTATATCTTCACAAAAGAATAACGTCGTTTGGTGTTCGTAATGTAAATATCCAAGCACTTTCCAGACATTTACTTTCTCTCTACTCCTCTTTTAAAAATTGATTTGAGGCACGGGACTGGTGGTATTTCTTAACTGACTGAACGACGGAATTCTCCTAGTCTTCTTTTCCGCGCTATTCGGTCCGAGCCGAAGTCACTGGATGATTGGCCAGGTCTGCCTAATTTTGGGTTCCTTTACGTGAATCCGGCCTGAGAGTTAGGGCTCTTGCCGGGCAATTACACCTGATAAGCGGTCGTCTTCGGAGGTGGCGCATAAAAAGCTAGCTTGAGTTCCTTGGGGAACAAGTTCGCAGACATCTTTAACTCCAGTTCAACCTTTGTTTTGTGTCAAGGACACATCTTGGCTGTCATTGAGCATTTCAATACTCTTGAATAAGCAATGAAAAGCTTTTGCGTCGTGAAGTTTTTTTGTTTCCAAACTAAAAACGTTCTAATGTATGCTATATTCTGCTGAAATTCTATTTGTATACATGCACGCTTAAATCGTTGATATTATACAGTGAGTAATGCAAGCTATTGATCATGGGAGAATTTAAAACTTGGTATAATGCTGATAGAAGCCTGTCATCGATTGCTAAATATTTGATTTGTACTAGTGGAATCTATATTATATTTTCTGTTACTTTAACCATTAACGAGACCATATTATTAACACAACTTGTTACGAAAAATTGTCATTATAAAGTAACACATTCTAATATCTATATCGATATCAAATCGGTTTTCACTCCTACCTACTCTTCAGCAAACGATCTTTCCAGTGTATTTTACCGGTTTTCGTCCCAGTATTGATGTAGCGTTTCACCACATTAGCAAATTGCCAGCCAGATCAAACACTTCTTTCCAAAAATTGATATTTTCTTTTTTTCTTACAAAATATTTTGTGTTATTTCGTAAGAATATACATTTTAGTTTAATCATGAGGATTATTATCATATTTGTTCAATGAATTCCTCTCACGTGAATATTTTTTTCTGCAATGTTGTTGTTCCGAAAATCCTAAAATGATTTGTTTGATATTTTAAGTGATTGTGTAAATTTTAAAAACCAGGTGCTTATACCGAAAACATTTGTGGATGACATTAACTACAATTCGTTCACTTTGTTTAATACTAATTTCATTTTTAGATTGAAGTCGCTCTAGATTCGTTCGAAGCAGTCATTTTATATGGATTTTGTAAACATTAGAGCGAACCTAACCTAGATCGACTCCTATTTCAAACCGAAATCAGCATAAATAGGGCTCAACGACAGTAATTAGTAGTCTGCGCTACTAAATGTTCTAACACAACTACATAGCAAAATGTTGGAACTGCAAACTGCTCAGAATAAATAAACCTCAACAAAAAACCTTCTGTCTGCGGAAAACCAAACCCAGTACGTTGTGCTTTTTCCGGCTGGCGAAGTCGGCCGCAGCGAAACATCAGCGCCAGTTAAAAGACACCCCAGTAGAATGGGGAAATGATTTTCCTTTTCGGTTCCGCTACTGGCCATATCTTCAATTCATAACCCTTTGTGTTTATTCAGTTCAACTTTTCTCAGTCCTGCTTCCGCACAGAACTGAAACCCGATGCGTTTGAACGACCGCCGCAAGCTTTCTCGATGTGCCCAAGTTTAGCAATCTAGGAAACATCTTGAAGCGGATTGCTCACATCTCTGTGGTGGCTCTTTGTTCAGGCTTCTTGCAGAAAAGAAAAAAAAACGCCACATTTCTTCGCTAACCAGGGCGTTAGTCGGCATTCATTCGACAAGCTTGTGGTTTTCCTTTGTCGGCCGTAGCCTTTTTCCTTATCTGTTGAAAGTCCAGCACGGAAAAATGTGGTTAAGCAGGGTTGGTTCGTTCTTTTGTATTATGTTATGTGATATTCATTGATTTGAGTAGATCTCTTTTGGTTAGTGCCAGTAGGCTGGTGCTTTCCAATGGCAATGGCGGTAACAACAGTTCATTATAATGATGGAATTTTGTTATACGGATTCACATACTTTTGCAGGATTTACACAAGAATATGAGTCATTCTGTCTTATAGCAATGATTATGCTCAGTAAATGATAGATCTATGTTATCAAAACAATTATTAGCTACAATTCTAGAATTGTCTGAATGAATTAATGTATTCAAATGACTGATGTTTATACTACGCACACTGAAGTCTCGCATTTATATACTACCGCACTCCGCTTACGCCAAGAAATGGTTTGCTTGCCTCCAAATTCGAACGTCAAAATGGTTTAAAACCAACAGAGCTTGATTAGTATATTAGTATTCAAATGTATTTCCATTCTAAATTTAGAATTAAATATAGATGATGGTAAAAACAGTAAAACTAGCAACCATGAAAATTACTGGCATCCCGGCAGAACACATAAGCTTTCCATGTGCATATTCATTTAATGCGCTTTTTAACAGTTCGCTTGGTCAAAAAACGCATCTTCGCTAGTTTGTAAGTATAGATTTTATAGTATTTTAACTCGTTTATTCGATCCGTTGTATGACATCCCACATTTATGTCTTGCATGATATTCTATCACATGTCGACTTATGGACAACAGACTTAATATTCACATGTTCACCAACGAAAACAACATTCATAACAGTGAACCAATAAATAGCTACATGTTGTTAACCCAAAATTATCGCATAAAGTTGTCTGGTCTTGTTCATTATTATGCTGCGAAATATTAGCTCGGATTCAATAACACTTACCCGCTGCGGGATCGATTTAAATTATAGAGTGGAAACTTTAGCACTGCCATCTCTTACCCTGCCACTATCCCACATCGCACAATGCGGAAAACCTTCGAAGGCAGTGAAATGCAGTGCTGGTTGAGAAATTGCTAGATAAAATTGGAATTTATTGCCAGCAATTAAATCGATGTTCCAAGTTAAATCGAATGGCCGGGCAGAGTTCAAGCGAGATAGCGTAGAATCAATATAACCTATAAAATATTTAGTGCGGAATTTGCTAGCACTGGATAAAGAAGGGGTAGAACTGGCAAAACGGAGCGAGGAAAGGAAAGTCTTCGTTAGAATCGTTGGTACTTTCAACTCTAATTGCTTCCTTGATTGGCAATTTTAAGATCACTTAAAACTGCTATTTTTGATGGGCATTTGATCGACAGCTTTGAAGGAGGCAAAAATTAACGCCACTCACTTGTATTCAATGAATATAATGTAAATGTTATGAATTCCATTTTTAATTACCTACTTTTTTAACTGAAATCGACTTCTTTGTTGATATCCTGGATTAAGCTGAAATCTCGGTATCTATCGGACCAAAAGTCAGTTGTCTAAACTTTGATTCTCGGATCGTATCCGAGTGACCTAGTTGAGTACACAGTATTGGAGCAGAGAAAAAAAAGCAAACCGAAAGCTAGTGCAATTGCAATCCGGATTGGAGTGTTTACCTTGCATTTTTTCCATCCCGGTTCTCCATCAGGGGGTGGAAAACCAGCGGCGGCAGCAAGTAAATCGAGCTCAAATAATCTCGAGTCTAGCCATCTATCACCATTTGATAGCAGTTTATTTATACTGCAGTAACAAAATGTGGCACCTACTGGCGTAGCTAGGAATTTGACTACAGAGGATGGAAATCGTCTAGGCTTGCACTAGAAACATATTATCAGCAAGATATTTTCTATTATCATTCAATATAACAAGTAAACAATTTAGAAAATTTATCGCTGTAAAATTAATTGTTGAGAAAAATGGTTTGAAGAAGTTTAGAAAATAGGAGATTTTGTTATACATAAAGGGATTTTCTTTTTCAGTGTCCTAGATAGTACGGTAAAATGTCAATTTTAAACGAAAATATGAGTTGCAAGTGAAACCGCGAGTCATGCACGGTAAACAAACTGTCAGCAGGGTCGGCGGAATACGTGGGTAGTGTGGGTAGTACTACCCACTCGAAAATTGCCAAGGGGGGAATTACCCACTCGAAAGTTTGGAGCAAACCAAAACCTATATAAAAGTCAATGTTTGTATGTATGTGATTTATGGATTCCCAAACGGCTTGACCGATTGCCGTCAAAATTTACACATAGGGTAGACGTGCCCTTATTCATCTCATTAGTCACGATGTCACACTATTTCGCTGACAACTCGGCTTACACTGATTGGATTTGGCTTAAATAGATATCAACATCTTAGCTTCGTTTTTAAGAAGCAGATCAGTAAAAAATATGGCTTGTAAAATGTAAAATACTCGCGTAGAGCAAAGCGAAAAGTCGAGTACAACACACCCTTATTCATCCTACCATTTGAGCTAACGCGTTGAATAGAGATAGCAGATACTGCTCTAACTGATGTGTTTAAATGGGTGGGATGAATAGAGGTGCTAAGATGAATTAGGGCACAGTAACCCTAGTAGGCATTTGTTATGGAGCGTGTTTGTGTGTTATTGGTTGGGAATTTTCTGCCCGCCAGATGGCGCTTCGAAACAAATTATCTTTTACTTCGTTGAAAGTCGCAGCAACGCGCGACGGGTATTAGTTACTATTTTATATTTATACTAAAGGGAATACATTTTGACATATCTACATCTTAAAACAAGAAGTTCAGATCGACATACAAAAAAAATCAGTTTTATTCAGACTAATGCAGTTAGAAATATTTTTAAAGGCTAGATACACAATTTGTAATTTTTTGACAAGAACAATTATTTGATTGGAAATTGAAACAAGGAGAAACCGTTGCGTTGTAGGCTTTTTCATAAGGAAGACAAAAGACACACACAAGAGGGATTGATTCCAACATCAGTAAAAAAGACCGTATAAGTAGAGGTGAGGAGGCGTACAACAATGACAGGAAAGAAAGAAAATTAAACTTGCAGTATTTTGACAAACAGGAAATCACTGTTGTGATAGACGAACACATACACGCATGCGATGAATTGCCATACCTTTGGGCAGTTGTATATACGCTGGGCAAGACGCGATCGTCAAGCAGTCAATATCCAACTAGCGACGTGAACAGTGCGTTACCGTTAGACTACTTTGCGAGCTCTGGTAAGTTCCCACATAATGGCGACGAGGATGGGATCTAAATCATCCTAATAGAAGAAACGTTAACATTATGAATTATTTTCTCGGGAAAAGAATTATTTAAAGCAAATTTTGTTTATTGTTGTGTTGACTACGATTATAAATATTGCTGTTTCTGGGAAACAATGTGTGAAAAAAAATCAAAATGAAAGACGTCCATTTTGTAGAAAATGAGTTCGGTTCGATTTCGGAAAAAAAAGAAACTATTTTAGAAAAAGATGAATATGTCGCTCATGAATGATTAATTTATCAGAAAATACCGATTCAATTTCGGTTGTTCGCTCTTGGATGTTGCGATTTGATCAAATGTGCCTTGAGTTACAAATGTAGTTGTGACGAGAAAGAAAAAAGTTAGATTTTCCAGAAAATGCCGATTCAATTTCGGTTGTTCGCTCTTGGATGTTGCGATTAGAGTAAATGTGCATTGAGCTACAAATGTAGTTGTGACAAGAAAAAAATGAATGGTATATATACATAATGCGATGTTTTTTTTTTGACGAAGGTAAATAGCGAAATAAGCAACATACGTGAGATTAACTATACTTAAGAAAATTTATGTTTTGCTTGTTTATGTTTTGTATTGCCTAACGATATTGTGAACAATTGTATTCGACAGTATTCAACATGGAGAGCAATCAGGATCAAGGGCAAAGTGCAGATGAACAAAATGTATCGGTGGTTCATCAAAGTGTTTCGTTCTTCAGTCCGGCATCCTACAATTTACCACACTTCAAATTTAAGCATTTGCCACCACCTGAAATTCGAAATGCTTGGAATTCTTGGATCCGTTGGTTTGAAAGTGTTATGGCAGCAGCCAACATTGTTGACGGTTCCAACAGAAAAATGCAGCTGCTAGCGATGGGTGGCCTTGAGCTACAAAGTGCATTTTATGGAATACCTGGTGCAGAGAATGATTGAAATCCTAGCGTTGATCCCTATTTAGATGCGAGAGAAAAACTTACCCAACACTTTTCACCGAAACATCACGACAGCTTCGAAAGGTTTCTTTTTTGGACAATGGTCCCAGAGGAAGGCGAGCCTGTTGAAAAGTTTATTTTGAAAGTTCAACAGAAGGCAGATAAGTGTTTCTTCGGGAAAACAGAACGGCAGAGCCGACACATCGCTATCATGGACAAAATTATACAATATACATCGGAAGACTTGCGGCAAAGATTATTGGAGAGAGAAACGCTGACACTAGATGATGCAATCAAGATTATTAACGCGCACCAATCTGTTAAATACCAGTCTGCGAAAATGGCACCCCGAGTTCCCGGAAGCATCGTTAATCGTCTATATGAGTCTAGCACACCGCCTTTGACAAAATCGCGTTGTTTACGCTGTGGATTTAGCAGGCACCGGGAAGGCGATCGCTGCCCAGCTGTAAACAGAACCTGTTTGAGATGCAAGAGAGTTGGACACTTTCAATCAGTATGCAAGACCAAACCTTCGACGGGGGTAAGTATATCTGAGAAAATGAAGAAAAATAATAACAGTTACATAAATTCTAGGGTTTTAATGATCGAAAGCGGCAACCAGTGTTTGTTACTGATGATGATACACCACGTCCTGCTAAACGGTTCAGGACTGTTTAT
The DNA here is from genome assembly GCF_030247195.1 of Topomyia yanbarensis. Classification (NCBI taxonomy): domain Eukaryota; kingdom Metazoa; phylum Arthropoda; class Insecta; order Diptera; family Culicidae; genus Topomyia; species Topomyia yanbarensis. The sequence goes on from NC_080671.1 coordinate 6,639,813, forward strand.
AATATCGAGGAAAGTAAACAGGATGAAGATCCGGCATCCGACGAAGAGAACTTGCCAGTATATAATGTAGGAGAAAACGACGACGAATTAATAACCTGTAGAATAGGTGGAGTTGATGTGGTTATGCTGATAGACTCAGGATCTAAACATAATTTGATTGATGATACTACTTGGGAACTCATGAAGTTACGTGACGTAAGAATTAGCAATGAACGATACGATAAGGCAAAACGGTTTTTGGCTTACGGGCGAATTCCATTGAAATTGGTCACGGCTTTTGATGCGGAATTAGAAATTAATGACGGAGGAAATTCTTTAAAAACATGTACATCATTCTACGTCATTGAGAAAGGTCAACAGCCATTACTTGGCAAAATAACCGCTCAGCAAATCGGAGTATTAAGAATCGGTTTACCCAGTTTTCAACAAAGCATCGTTAATCATATCGATGATAATCGAAAGGCGTTCCCAAAAATAAAAGGAATCAAGCTAAGACTACCCATCGATAGGAATGTCCATCCAATTATACAACCTCTGCGCAGGAGTCCAATACCGCTTTTAGAAAAGGTGAAATTAAAGCTAGACGAGTTGTTGGATGCGGACATCATCGAAAGAGTAAAACATCCAACATCTTGGGTTTCTCCACTTGTGCCAATACTTAAGGAAAATGGAGAACTTCGACTATGTGTGGATATGAGAAGGGCAAATCAAGCCATTCAGAGATTAAACCATCCTTTGCCCATCTTCGACGATTTACTCCCCAGATTTCGAAATGCCCGTTTTTTCACTACTTTAGACATTAAACAAGCATTTCACCAAGTGGAGCTGATAGAAGATTGTCGTGATATTACAACGTTTATTACGAACTGGGGCCTCTTCCGTTACAAGAGATTATTATTTGGAGTCAATTGTGCACCTGAACTATTCCAGAACTTGATGGAAAGCATTCTAGCGGAATGTGCCAATACCGTAATTTTCATCGATGATATTGTGGTGTTCGGATCGACGGAAGTAGAACACGATGCAGCTGTTAAGAAAACATTAATCGTTATGAAGCAATACGACATTCTATTAAACGATCATAAATGCAAATTTAAACAACAGGAAACTATTTTTTGGGACACTGCCTTTCCGGTAAAGGAGTGCTGCCAGCAAACGGAAAAGTTGAATCGATTTTACAGTGTAGAGCGTCTCGAAATAAGGAAGAATAAGAAGTTTCCTAGGTCTAGTGACCTAGGTTTCGAGATTTATTCCTAATTTGGCCACCGTTAGTCAACCGATGAGAGATGTTCTGAAACATAATGAATTATTTGCGTGGACAAATGAACATCAACAATCTTTTGATCGGATCAAAAGACTGATTGGCTCTGTACAGTACTTAGGGTACTACGATCCCAAAGATCGAACATTGGTGGTGACTGATGCTTCCGGGATGGGCCTAGGAGCGGTATTGATACAATTTAAAGGAAATAAGCCACGAATAATTAGTTATGCGTCGAAAAGTCTATCCGATACAGAGAAAACGTATCCGCCTATTGAGAAAGAAGCGCTCGGCATCGTTTGGGCCGTTGAAAGATTCAAAATATATCTGCTGGGTATAACGTTCGAACTCGAAACAGACCATCGCCCCCTGGAAACTCTATTTGCCGCCACTTCACGACCGACAGCCAGAATTGAACGGTGGCTCTTGCGAATTCAAGCATTCAAGTTTAAGGTAGTTTACCGAAAAGGCTCAGCCAATCTGGCCGACTCGCTGTCGAGGCTAGCTTCACACGTAGATGATCAGGGGTGGTCAGAGGAATCGGAGGTGTTTATTAGACATGCAGCAGTTGAAGCATTATCCTCGCTCATCATCGAAAATGATTGTCAGCAGTTTGATTCAGACACCGAGGTGGTCATACGAGTTGTTCAAGAGTGCGTCGCAATTGATATCTCTGAGGTAATAAAAGCCACCTCCGAAGATATTGAATTGCAAAAGTTCAAAGAGGCCATCATGGCCGATAATTGGACCCGCGATGATCTGAAGCAATATTCAGTGTTTAAATCAGTATATACATACGCAAACAACCTTATTATGAGAGGCTCAAAATTAGTCATACCAAAGATCTTACGCCACCGAATGTGTCAACTTGCTCATGAAGGTCATCCGGGTCAATCGATGATGAAACGAAGACTACGAGAACGATGCTGGTGGCCAGGTATGGACCAAGATGCCATATCAACCTGTGAATCGTGTGAAGGTTGCCGTTTGGTGCAGATCCCGGATCCCCCTGAGCCTATGATACGCAGACGATTACCTGAGAAGCCTTGGATCGATATAGCCATCGATTTCTTAGGACCAATGCCTACTGGGGAATACATTTTGGTAGTCATAGACTACTATAGTCGTTACATGCAGCTGGAAATCATGACGAGAATAACTGCGGAAGAAACAATAAAACGCCTAAAACGAATTTTCAGAATTTCGGGACCACCTAGAACAATTACGCTGGATAACGCGAAACAATTCATTTCCGTTGAGTTCGAGGAATACTGCAAAACAAACGGCATTCATCTTAACCATAGCTCTCCCTACTGGCCTCAGGCAAACGGCGAGGTTGAGAGGCAGAACAGATCTCTTTTGAAGAGGATGAAAATTGCCAATGCGCTGTATGACGATTGGAAAGCGGAACTTGATCATTATGTGGAGCTATACAACGGTACCCCGCATAGCATCACGGGTAAAGCGCCTTGTGAACTTCTACAAAGCCGAAAACTGCGCTCAAAACTTCCACAGATAGACGATGTGGAAACGATTCCTCCGAGCTCCGACTTTCGAGACCGGGATCACGAAAAAAGATGCTGGGAAAAGAGAGAGAGAGGATGTAAGACGTAGAGCGAAGGTGTGTGATATGTCCGTGGGTGATACAGTCCTCATGCGAAATTTATTACTGACAAACAAACTGTCAACAAATTTCTTGAGAGAGAAATTTACAGTCACAGACAGACAAGGACCAAACATAACTGTTCAGTCTAATGACACAGGCCGCAAATACGATCGGAATAGTTCACATTTGAAGGTTATTCCTGCAGTATCTCCGGTAGAAGTAGATAGTCTACTTAACCGTGAAGGTCAAAGTGAAGGGCTAACTGTGTCTCCGTCAACCAACGATGAGTTAGCCGATGCCTCGGGACCTAGTGAGATCAACCCGGATATAGGATCAGCCTCATTCGCTAATACATCGGAGCCAGCAGCTGTTCGACGTTCAAAAAGAACTCCAAAACCTACGATTAAATTTAGTCCGTTGAGATAAGTACCTGAAAATTGTTGATGTTTTAATGGGAAAACAAAATATAAAATAATAAGTGGCCACAAAGAGAAAAAACTATTTCTTGAGGGAAAACGGGATGTGATAGACGAACACATACACGCATGCGATGAATTGCCATACCTTTGGGCAGTTGTATATACGCTGGGCAAGACGCGATCGTCAAGCAGTCAATATCCAACTAGCGACGTGAACAGTGCGTTACCGTTAGACTACTTTGCGAGCTCTGGTAAGTTCCCACAACTGTCAGTACGGTCGTCAAACGGTGGGATAACAAAATTCTCACAAGTTTCCTATCTCATGCCTCCACGCGAGTCTAAGTCTATTGATGACATTTGGTCCTTAGACCCGCGACGACTGGAATTCTGCCGATAGTAGCAGAATGAGAGGGTGCGAACAGATTTAGTCGAGAAAACGTTGCCGTAAAAATCAATAGTTGATCGGAAATTAGCCCCAATACGACTAATCTGACTAGTATCTATGATCACGGGTCAATACGTATTGAAAATTCGCCGCGTCTGTTTTTTGAACCTAATTTCAAGCTCCGTTATTGCTAACCAGCTCGTGCATCAGGTTAACAATCCTGTATATTTCCCTTCAGTATTTGCTATTATCGCTCGTATACTTGTATTCCACAAACAATCCGATATGGAAATAAGAAATACTTTCCTTGATTTATAACACCTCGCGCTATGTTTGCCTATATAATGTGAATTCTGTCTAAATATTGTTGCAATACACATTACACAGATAAGATTAGCTTTTCTAGGCAATACTCCCACGGTCGGCTGTGTGGAGTTCAAATTGCTTTTGTTTAGGGAACATAGTATACTCTCGGTAGCCGGCTGCCCAGAGTTTAAAAAGAACCAAAAACTAAACAAGATCTTTTCTTTTTCGAGTGATCGTACACTCGAAGACTAACTAAACAACTAGCTAATAAAATATGCTTTACAGGTCGCATCGCTTATTTGGAGCGAATCCTAGACCTGATACCCTTCCAAACTACCAACTCCGCGACACCTATGCAAGAGTCTGATGAATCGTCGTACTTCCGTTAAGTAGGTGGAGCATTAACACTTCCTGTCTACCTTATCCTTTATCCTTCCCCGTGAACGATGGAGATGGGGGCGGCCGGCAATGATGGCTATCATGCTGTTGAGGTTTTAATATGGGTCGGATTGGTATGAATTCCTACTTACCATTTCCTAAGCAACTCTAATTAGATAATCAGCAGTCAAACATGATGAAGTCAGTGTGCAATCCGCCAAAATCATCGTCACAACGCAACGCAACGCAAACAGGAAATCACTGTCAGTACATCATGAACCGGATCGGTGGCTGACCTGCTTGAATACGCTGAGAACTCTTGGGATCAGATTTTCAGGTAGATGTTAGCATGTCCACCAAAATAGTAAAGATAATGAAATTAGGACATCTATCGTGTTTAAAAATATGTATATGAGAGATCGAGGATAACCAGCACATCTCGGACTGGAACGAGGCCGAAACGATTCGTTTAACGGAGATCTGGTGCAATAACACTAGCCGCGTGACCAGACAACATGTTTAATGTCGCGATAACTGTCACCACAAGCGACCACTCTCCACGACCCCAATACTCCGAAGATGCACATTAAACGTATAATGATTGGACAAGACCCGAATGAAGTCACGACCTTCATCCATCCTCTTTAACCAAGATTTGGGATTCCTAAACTTTCATTGTCCCACGAAATTAGCCAATTTTCGAGCGTCTTCTGACAAGAAATACTAAAAATGAAATGGGGGTGAATGTTTGCAGCACAGCTTCGTTTATTATCACCCTCACCACTACTGCCATAATAATTAGCAGAGAAGCTATTCATAGCTCTCATCATCTGACGAACGTTACGGTGATATTCCCACTACGATGTTTAGCGTGAACATCTTTGCTGTCAGATAATTTTATTTTGTGTTTCAAGAACAATCATTACGTTTATATACAGTATTATCATTTCATGGCGAAACGTCTATCTTTAGAATGGTGATCTACATGGAATTCTATTGTCGCCGAAAAAATATTCTTGGTTCCGTGTATTCCGATCAAAGGATGAATCGAACATACAATGTAGGCCCTAGTGACCAGTCGAAATATTGTTTCTCTCCTTGATCCGCTGACGAACCGGTGCCAATAACCGCTTTTTCAGCTTTCATAAAATTTTTCATTTGCGTTCTTAACGTCGCGTATATTCGGAAAAATTCGGGCGATCCGACGTTCAAAAAGTCCTTATAGGAGTTTTTCGCGTACAATTCTGAGCACTCTCTGCCTACAACAGAGTGACAGGCCGTCCACGGTTGTTCGCGCCGGGCACTCGTTTCGTCTGACCTTTAACCGTTATGTGTCCGACGGGTACCCGGGTACAAATGATAAAATTCCAATGTTTTATCCATAGCTGAAAATTGAAACTTTGCCGTACAAGGTGATCGATTTACCAACTATGCTATGCCCGTCCCCCAAAATTATATATTATATTATATTATATTATATTATATTATATTATATTATATTATATTATATTATATTATATTATATTATATTATATTATATTATATTATATTATATTATATTATATTATATTATATTATATTATATTATATTATATTATATTATATTATATTATATTATATTATATTATATTATATTATATTATATTATATTATATATTGTACACATATAATTTCCACTGCCTAAAGCGAAGCGAAGGAGCTAACCCCTTATTTCGCAAGTAAGCCTTTCTCGGAGACTACACCATCAATCTCTACTTCCCGGGCGGATACGTAGACAAAATACTTTTTCGTACACGTCCGAGTGTTGTTTAGGTAGATCACATGATATATCGATGATGTTTGGATGGCTTATCTTTGGTCCGGTAGGTTTGTATTGAAAAGTAGATTAATCTGCATTATTTTTGCCTTCGATATTCAAATCGTCCCCCATTATTCCCGAGAGAATGTCGGTCGACGGAAATACCTTCCCATTAGTCAACATTGTCATGCGGGCTTGAGTATCCACCAAATCGCAGATCTATCGCAGGGTATGGAAAATTAATGCAACGAAATTAACGAAATTAAAATTAATGGATTAATCCAATATGGTGGCTTCCGATATCTGTAAAACACCACCACAATCTTGAGAAAAATCCTCAATAACACTCCTTATTTAAATTTTTTCTTAGTTTATGGATGATCCATATAAAACCCCGAACTACTCTTTGGATTCCGAAAAAATAGTTATATTCACCCCAATTTTAAAAAATTGAGAAGTTTTGATACTTTATGAACATCAAATTTGGTCGAATTAGTTAGTATAATAAAATCGGATTAAAACGATCTAACAAATTCAGGGCCGATGAAAACTGGTCGTCACTATATTAATTTGGGTAATTATGGGTGTTATTTGAAGAGGGAATCTTGATTAGATGAGGGAAAATGATGAGTCCGTCCATTATGAATTATTAAAATCGTAAATTTCAATAACCACACAACACTTAAGACATTACTCAAAACTCATGTTTTTATAAGGGAGATGTCATAATTGGTGATTTTCCTGCAAATCTTTAGAACGCTCATTAATATATAATAAAAATCGGGTGGTGTGTAGTGGACGGAAATTTTTATTTGTAAATTTAAAGTAACAACTTTTGATTATCATACTGTATACACCCACATTAATAGTTGAACAGAAATTGGAAAGAAGGTTTTCTATAGAACGATGCCTGTAAGTATCATACTTTATTACCCATTATTTCTTGAGAATGAGTATATTCTCAATCTTTGCTGAACGTATTCCGATGCCTCCCCTTAAAGTTTTATAATTCTATCACGAGATGGTCAAAAATTAGGTCTTGTGCATGATCGTGATTGGAAAGGTCATGATTTGTTAGGTAATCAGCACCTTATTCTACATTATGACGGAGCGATTTTTCGAATGAATGTGATTTGTATTCTCAATAACAATACCAAAATCAAACGGAAGTCTGATTCGATCGAATCACATCCGTTCGAAAAATCAATCTGTCGTAATGCAGAATAAGTCTGATAATTTGATATCGTATTCGTATGTTAATTTGTATGTATCTGACTCCAAAACATTTACCTAAGTTGTTATTCGTTGCGCTGTATGCAAAAAAAAAATACTTTTTCATATTTTTTTATAATTATTGTATGAAGTGAATGTTATTAATTTGTATATGTACTACTTTGAACATAATTAGAGCGGCTACACCAAATTAATTGCCGAGAACTATACGATCATGGAATCAAACATCGTTATCTTAATATTCTAAATGACTTTAAACATCGATTTTCGTTATCCTCTTTCTTCTCTTTCTTTTTTCTGACCAACTCCTTTCAAATGATATCCATATTGATGGTAATTTTCTCTGTTTTATGGGAACCCGAAGCAGCAATCTTATGAATTTCCGGCATGTACTGACCACAACCTTTCAAATGAAACCAATTTTGATGTTTTGCACTGTTTCGTGCTTACCAGAAACCACCATCTAGGATTTCAAAATGGCATCAATCATTCTTTTTCGTCATATCCTGACAAGCCTATTTCAAATGATATCCATGTTGATGGTAGTTCTCACTGATTTGTGGTAGCCGGAAGCCGCCATCTTGAATTTCAAAATGGTCTCAATAATGAATTTCCGCCATCTACTGACCACGATTTTCCAAATGGTATCCATATTGCCGTCATCTTGGATTTCAAAATGGCTTTAATCACTTCCTTTACTTATCTCCATAGGCTATCACCTTGAACCTTGGACGATTTCGACTTTTTACCCCATTCTCATTTGACTGGCGTTCACTGGGTCAATTAAAAGCGATATCCTTTCATTTGATAGGATCAAGCGAAGGAGGTCGAATATCAACTGCGAATCATTTGAAAGCGGCGGCGAATGAGGAGCCATGAACTGAACATCAGTTTAATAGCAACCGATGTGTTGCTGTGAATATGAATCTTGCCATATCCGACTGATTAGCTGCGTCCCTTCAGTTTCGATTGAAGGAACTGAAATTTTACTGCACTGCTCCCAGATCTCTTCTAACTCTCAAAAACTCAAGTCCTGACCCGAAAAATATTAGTTATTGACTACAACTTGTCTAGATGTTTACAATCTCGCAGGATGAATACCCTCTAAAGTAGAGATTAAGAATGTCATTTGACCAATACTAAATTCTTTCCCATTTACCAACCTGAAAAGACGATTTTCTTGGGTAAGTCCGAATAGCTCCCTACTTCTTTAATTGTCACTACAACGCAGTAATCGACGTAAAATAAAATTAAACACACATGAAACTTCGAACGGTTTAATGTTCCAAAATTCGATTTTTCTAACCAAATTTCGAACATCAAATTCCAGGAAATAATAACTCGCGCATTGTATTTTGTACAACACAGATAGTTTTATCGCTTCCCTTTAGAATACCTTATGATCCTGATCATTTGGAACACTGCTGTCTTTCTGCAAACTTAGGCAGCAGATTAGGTCCTTTTAGACGAGTGAATGAATAATCCAAATTCCTCTGTATGCATGTTCTAAAATCATGAAAACATATAATTTCTTGAACATTGTCTCACTGTTAAAACAATTACTCTGTTTAGTTCAATAAGATTATTATTGAACTTATGTTCGGAATATCACTGATTTATTCTTTCCCTTAAAGATGTTCACCATTTTCGGATTTAATTCGAAAAAAATAGAGAATAACGACCTTACAATGAATCAGAAACATGAGATACACCAGGTCAAAAAATACATGCTCACTAGCCTCGTCTAATGGCAGTAATCTGAAATGTGGAAACTGTGATATAGTAAGCTGAAAATTGCGCTGTCGCTACCTAGATGATACAGGTGACTTATCTCAACAAAAGACACTCAGAACAGAAGTTCTGACTTCTAATCAGCTCAATGCGTTACACTTTTCTTAATTTTTCTCAGAAGATCGGCAGCGGTGGGTAGCCGCTGTAGACACAGCCACCACCTTACACAATGTAGCAAACCCGCCACAACTGTAAGCGCAGTGACAATAGTCTAACAAAAATCTATCCCGGCATTCGAAAGGCAAACAGAGATGAACAGCAGCAATCATCATTGATTGATGGTAATCGTCGACAGGTTTTCAGTAGTGATCTTGCGTGGCTTTTCTTTTGTCGGTTGTCACGGTAAAGATGGACAAGTCTGTCTATGCCAAGACACATGCTGGTGAACTCGAGTGATTCGTAGTTATCAGAGGCGACGCCTCGGTACGTTCAACCTGTTCATTGAACAGGTAAGCAAAATCTGACGACCTCAAACTTATCTTCACTTAGAATTAACATCAGCAGCAGCACGAAAATTGATTTAACTGAAAGTTTAAACTGAAAGTTTGAACCTTGAAGTTCGACAATTTGATCCGAACGATAAACCAACCTATCATATCAAGCGAGTAAATTTCAAAAATTTTCTGTTTTCCCATGACCAGTTCAACCTCAAACATGCACGCATCTCATACTCACCACATGCTCTGAATAGATTAGCTGTATGAGCGATGCGTTAAACAGCAGCGTGAGTGTGATAGGCGATGGCTTTTCTCATTCCTTTTGCACCGGTTCAAGTCAAATATTGGAGTCCTGAATGGAGTCAGTAAAGATTCCAGCTCAAATGCAACAACCTATTCCGAAACCGATTGAGTTGGAATCCATACTGACTCCATTCAAAAATCAGAACCGGCTCTGGAATGGGTTTGACTGGGTGAGATTGTAAAATGGACGTAAACTCAAACCAGGGGTTGTTCGAATGATCATGCGTTCTATTCTAATAATGAACGGGTTGACGTTCAATATCTCATGCCTACGATATTTTACGAGGAATTTTTTTTTCTGAATTCAATGAATTGCATGAGGAACATTCAAATTTCTATATCATTTGAAAGAATTGAGGGACTTTTAACTGGTTGACAAATATTTCAATCTTTCTTACAAGCGATTATTTCTTGCTGTGTGGAACATAAGCTTCTACATTTCAAGTTAATTCATATCATACCATTATTTATAAGTTTTCACGAAATTATCGTAGTCTCGTTTTCTATGGTGAAATTCGTGCAATATACACTAAACATTTAAAATTACGGAAATTTTCGTTCATCAAGTCGCCATATATTTAGGTAGTTCACGAAATGAAAGCATCTAATCTATTTTTAGCAGATTTACAAATAAATTCATTCATCGATACGAATTTTGGTGCATATTTATTTTGGGGATTCTTCGGGAAAAAAGGTTCGAAAGATGCTCGTAAATATAAAGACGTTCGTGTATTTTATCAAACAATTCGTTTGAATAATGAAATGTAATAAACCTACGAAAATCGTTTCGTGGTTGTTAAAAAAAATCGTAATGAAAATAGAAACGTTTACGTAAAAATACGAATCATTCATCATGTGTACGAAAAATTCGTATAGTTTACGAAAGTTTACCGCACGAAACCTATTTGTAGCACATTTACGAATATATTCTCTCAGTGTACTTTTTGCTCTTTTAAGCATTCTACCAGACGTTTGGTTGACAATTCTTCGGTTGGTTTTGACAACAAATTTGTTTTGCTCAGCTCTTGCGTACAGAATAACCCGTCAATGAACATCTTTCATTGGTCCTAGAGATAAATATGACGTTTTCATGGTCTTTGTGGTATATTGAAGGTTGATGGTGGAACGTGGCGACGCCTCTGGTAGTTATGCTGCCTAAGCTTGACCCTCATCAGCAGAAGACAAAAGTTAAGCCCGTAAGAGATTAAGCCTGTTCTATTGACCCTGCCACTTCTAGTTTTCCAATCTGTATACTTCACATCCTTGCTCTCAATTGACTACTATGGCTCTAATTTTCATAACTTTCCCTACCCAGTAATCTCTAGCTAATTGAATGTCATTAAAATGTAAAACAAAATCTAAGAAGAAAATCAAAATATTTGTGCTAAAAATGATACTATTATGCTTGTTCAACCCCACCACCCCCCAATTAGCTGTGAAGTGTAAATAATAGAATAATTGATTAGCAGGTATAGCTGTGGTATGGTACGACCGAAAATACCGGGAATATCGACCAATTGTTGAAATCAAAAAATCGGTTCTGAAATGCAAAAGCAAATCTTTGGGTGAAAATAAGATTTAAATTTTCTTCAATATAAGAGACCGTTCTAAATTCGGTGTGTAATATTAATGTCTACAACTCGCGAATTAATAATTTGCACCATTTGATCGAATGTAATTGCAACATTTTTTTGAATTTTGAAATATGTTCATCTAGCAATAATAATGTTAAAATTGATTTTCATACAAACTTTCTAAAGTGACGATTTTATTGATTTCCGTCCATTCGATTGACTATTAACACCGACTTATTGACCATTCACATACATTATGTCACACAAAAATTGCCTATCATTTATCACTCGCTTCGAATGACATGACATTCACATTTGCTGGTGAGCAGGAACCAGAAATGTGCTATAATTGCGCGAATGATATATGCAGACGAGTCATGCTGCTACATAAGGTCGCAGTGGACTACATTGGGCTGAACTGAAGTCGATAGAGAGATAATTAGTAGATGCGATAAATCAATTTACAGCAAAGCGAGAATATTCCGTATGATTAAAAATAATTGCCACACTTTCGAAAATGTGATTTTTGTCCATCTGTAACATTCATATTATTGTTTAACTGTTCGAAAATGCCGAAATGCCTCGCGAGTGGATATTTCAAAAAGAGTGTATACCTCGAATTCGAAAATGTTATTCAAGGTAGATAGCTTTGAATTTGGCAACCCTACATTGTTAGAAAAGTTAGATTTCAATATTTCGTGTTCCACTCGTCAGTAACTGTCACCAACTTGCTGCCAATTATACAATATATCCACACTAACACCAAAATTGGCGCCAGTAAGACACTAAATCCTAACAATTCACACAACATGTATGAACGCCTAAAGCAACGGGCTGGTATCGAGTGATTTCTTGGTTAGCCAAGCACAGAAGCTCTGGGTTGCTGACGAGTATAGGGACACGAACTGTCTTTTGGCATTAGAACCAAATGCCTGCGAATATGCAATATTTTTTCCAAAGGAAAAAATGGAAGAATTAATTTGCGCAGCAGAGCCCTAGACCTAACGGGGAAAAGTTGTATTAGAATGTTTCGTGTTCCACTCGTCAGTAATGGGTACTAACTTGCTGTCAGTTAGACAATTCATACAGAATAAAGGAAAAATATTCACTCAAGCTTCCTGTTTAACGAATGCGAGTTTCCGATCATTTTTTTTGCCGCAGAACTGTTTACCTTAAACTGCATCTCGCTGACCACTGTCTTTCGTTTCTTGAGGCTTTGCTAGCTGATTTCCCAAAATTTTTCTATTGGGCGGAGATCTGGTGTGTTGGTCCATGTTCTTGAGCACTGCCTGAACGTTGTTCACGGGATACCACTCCATGGCCTTTTCCGTGATGGTAAATCTGGTTAAACAGATAGGAACAATTGTGTTACTTGATTAAAAGCAACAAACGTTTTTCCATGCGCTTCTGCACATAAATTTCCTGGTTGATGGTCCCAGTTGCGATGTAAATGTCGCTCTTCAATCCGCAGGAACAGATGACCTGTCACACGAGATATTTTTTTTGCGAACTTCGACAGCTTTATGTGTTTGAAAATCTCTGCCGCCTTTGCTTTCCTTATGATATTCCTGTTCAGGAAGTTGTTTAAAGTATGCCTTGGCGTAGGTTTCGTCATCCTAGGCTGTACCACCCAACTTCGACAGTATCTTCATATACAGCTTCCACGATTGTTCTCTGACCGACTTGTTTTGTTTATCGTCACGATTTGGAATCGAAAGTTTGGTTCGTTTTTAGCTTGTAGATGACACTCGTAGCTTGCTAGGGACATCTTGGATGGAAAGGTTATGTTTCCGCTTGAAACAGCTGGCTAATCTTTTCGTCGTTTTTGCGGCTTTCGATTTTTCTCCGATTTAGTCTTTCTTGCTGTCGACAAGCTTTTTCCGAACACTTTTATTAGGTTTGTGGAAGTTCATCTGGCCACATTCGACAATTTCGCCAACTCGAATGTTCGCAATGCTCGAGCAAAATTTTACACCGTTGCTCTTCTTGATTTGATTCCATTTTCACAACTAAAGAGCTAATATCAAAATTAAACAACAAGCTGCTGTTGCTGCACACATATACATAAAAAGCAGAGAAATTCAGAGACGTGTTCTAGCACATAATGGTAGTACGGCTTCGAAAACCATTCGGTTGAACAAAATACGCTTTCCCACGCTACCATGATACTCGCGTTGCTTCTTACATTTACGGATCATGAATGTGAACTCGTCGTTTTTTCGCAATTGCTTCCTCGCTGATGGTGCTGGCTGTTGATTTTGAGATACTGGACACAGCTTTTACAGTTGTTATTATAACCTAAAAAGCAATCACGACTTTGGCTACTATCTTAGCGTTTTCTTCAGCGGTTACTGATCAATGTGCAATGTGCTGTTTGATTACAGAACTACCATGTATTGATTTGTATTGTATATGGACAAATAGTGGTCTGTCCAACAGTACCGCGTTGTGTTTTGTATTCCAGCGCCAGGTAGGAAGTAATAAGTTAATCTAACCTTATTCTCAAGACAAAACACCACAGATACTCCGTAACTCCGTTTCCACTTCTCCCAATTGCGACATGAATCATGATCATATAGCTGTACATCCATTCTCCATACACAAATGGATTTTTAGTTCGAACGCTTTTACTGAATCATGCGTTTTAGGTTACCTCATTAACTGGGTCAATTTTTGAACGTTATTAGTATTGTGATGTTGATATTATGCAGTTGAATATAGGCTAAGGTTCAGTTTCATCGTCAATATGTGCCCACAGTTTGAATAATCGCTCTAATACCGTACCTGGTCGGAACATAACGTTTTGCTGCTGAGACTTGCTCATCTCGATATATCATCACGCCAAGAATAAAAATAACGGTTTTCTTTGTTATTTGGGCAATGTACTCAAGATAAAGGTAACTGTTTTTATCGTTCGTAGGATATTGGCTCGATGTAAAGCAGAAATTGGACTGCGTATTGGTACCGTTGTTTTCGATGGTTAAAAACAGGCTGAAAAATATGTAATTCTAGCTCTAAACCATATTATTCTCGAGAAATCTATTAGTTCACGAGAACGAACAGAGCAAAAGTAACTACCTTTTCATCTCATACAGAAGCTATTAATCGCTTCGCTTTAGCTATCAGTAAAGCAAGCACTAAATCCAAGTAACACTTTGTTATTTATCCACTCCACTAGCAGTATTTCAAACAAAATCGTCTTTGACGTACACTGCCCATTCGGCAGTGCCCATAATAGCAAGTCAATCCCATGAAGATAGAGAATCCCATAGAACATGGGTCAAATATGCGATTATAGGCAGTTCAGTGCATGAGGTGGAGCAGTTACTAGAAGAGATAATGATGCTCCATTCGGAAGGAAATGACCTACATACAGCTACATCAATATGTGGAGACATTTAGGGGAATTATGGTTAAAACCGACACCTTAAGCTTAACACTTTTTCTAAGTTGCCACAAAACCAATAAAATTATAATTTTAATGCACAATTCTTCTTCAGAAAATTCTTAACAAGACTTAATTTTTTCAGCGCTTCGAAAAATTAATTTCATTAAAAATTATTGGTTGTAAAACTTGGAAAACAAAGTGACTTTTTGTAGGCACTGCGGGTAAAACCGACACCCTATAGGGGTAAGATCGACACCCCCTTTAATTTATTTTCTCTCCACTTTATTAAAATCTTTATCTTTATTAAAAATTAGATATATGCGTGATTAATAAAGTGTGAGTATGTATGATGCAAAAAATGTGCTTTTTATTGCTTCATCATGTAGTGAGGGGAAGATAGTTCGAAAGCGTAGTACTATAAATAAGAGTATTTTATGCTATAGGATTATTTATTGATATGAGTATTTCCAAATAATCCTTGCGCACATCACTGCAACTTCCAGTGTCATTTTATTTCGTAAGAGAAGATTTGCAAGCGTTCTACGTTCTAATTGGATTCATTCACTTATAAGTGACACACACATTTCTTAGTAAAACTATCTTTTTCAGATTTGATTTTTCGGACTCTGATTATCAACGATCTATTGGGGTATACATAATATCATTGTCTCATTGTGATAAAGTTCGTTTATGACAAACCAAGAAAACACTAGAAATTCGGTTTGATGAGCTTTTTGGAGAAATAGCAAAAGCTTCGATAGAATTAGATAAACAAAAACTCCAATTTTTGATTTTTAAAGAGACTTATAAGAAATAAACACAATAAAAGTATTTCTGTGTATTTCAGCTATTACTATAGTGTGCTAATAGTGTAATTGAAGTGTCACAAAGATCCCCAGCCTTTTGTAATGAATCGCAAGTAAACACAACCATCTTAACAGTGTGTCGGTTTTACCCTAACCAAAGGGTGTCGGTTTTACCCCAACAGCGCACATTTTTTTATAAAAGCAATTAAAAATATTGAATTTCTCAAACTCGTCTTCAATGCATCTAATTGATCATAGGAAAGGCCGATAATAATAGGTACAGAAAAATGGGGTGATTTGAAAAGCTTTTGTTCGGTTAAAACCTTAAAATCTACCAACGAAATTTTACATCCAGACGAGTATGAACGCTGCTGTCGTATGTTTTGTTTATTTTTCTGATATTCGGCGCACTAACGTAAATCCAATTTTTATTCAAATGCTCTAGATAAACGTACTAATAATAATGCATCATTATGAAATGAATAAAAATTTGATTTCTAGGCAAAGTTGTGGGGTGTCGGTTTTACCCACAGTGTCGGTTTTTCCCACAATTCCCCTACGTTAACATTTATCATTCCTGCACAACTTTCGTAATCGTAACACAAAATTGAAATATTAAGATTTTACAATGTTCCAAAAAAATTTATTTACTAAATTTTACTCGGCGTTCAATTCAGACCTAAAATGGAATACTTCATGTGATATGGATAATCTTTAAATAGCCACATCTAAAAAAATTTCTAGCTACGCCACCGAAACAGTGGAACTGCTATAGATTGAAGGGAAACGAGAAAGCTCATTCAAGTGCTGATGCGGTCGTCCAGTTTCCGGACTTTTCGTCAGTACACTGTTGTCAGTCATTGCCGTTGACTTTACGCTTTGAGTCTGTTATCCTACTTCGTCGATTAACTTTTTCTAGTCATCTACTGGAGAGAGAGAGAGAGAGAGAGAGAGAGAGAAAAAAAAAAAACATCGAGATTTTAGATGTGACAAGTAGACGACGAAAAGCTGGACATAGATAGGGGGGGGGGGACATTTTGGATAGCTTTGATTGAGCTGTGCTATGAGATGGGTGGTAGTTTTGTAGTGATAGAAGATGATACTTTATATACAGCTGCAAACGATAAACTTTAAAACATCATAACGAAAAGTCGGGTTTGGCAGTTAGTCTGTTTAGTTGAGCAGTATATATAGACATAAAAGGATATTGGATGTAAGATGTAAAGTGTGTAGCTAGACTGGAATAAGTAAAATGATTCCGAAAACACTCATTACTTTTCTTCTGAATTAAAGGACAAGAATCGTTTCGGGTGGATTGTGAGAATATTCTTGATTACTCTATACTCGTTACACAAAACTATAAAATGCGTAGTAAAAGATCTGTAGTGTTGCTATGAAATTTCTATAACCTTATGATAAAGGTCATGTTCCAACTGTGAACTGCAGTACCGTATAGAAATCTAAAAAATAGTTCGAAAGAAAGAGACGCGTGGGTAAACTCTTTCCCAATAAATTACGTCATCCGCGAATGGTATTATATTTATTTCTGCATTTCGTTTTAACACACACATGAGAAAATCAAGGCAATGCGAAGCCACCGCTTGGTTAAGCACAGTCATCTTCATTTTCAGGCGATAGAATTTTCCGCCCGATTCCCTAATGTAGGCATCAGGCTTTCATTGGAAGTCTCTTCTCCCCATTATCGCGCCATAAAAATGTAATACCAAGCGCTCGAACTGGCAAAGAACCCAAGTAAAGAAGAAGAACAATTTAAAAGTACTAAAATCTTTTCGAAGGATATCCGAAATTATAGCTAATTTTACGATCATTTTCCTCTTGTTGATTAGAGGGCAGGTCTATTGAGACTTTTCTATGGGTCACTCTTTTAGGGCTTCTAATGATTCCCAAAAATTAAAACAAGTTCATCTGCTAATGAAGCATTAGCAACAGTTGACTGTAATATTGTAATTGAAAAATATGTTATGTTTTTATTCCAGCGATTTCATTATACACCTCAAGATTTTCATCTTTTTTTCAAGCAGCTGTGTCGGTTCACAAACTTCTCTGATGGCACCATCAGAAAGGGAATGAAACTATTGCCGTCACTCGTTGTGAGGTCGCTGCGGAAAACATTCAGGGTTGAAAGAAATGTTCCATTTTATCTGTTTATATGAATCGTATCTTCCTAGCATTGGAAATTCGCCGTTCCGCACAAGGAGGCACACGAGACATGCCTGTCTACGTGCTAGCGGAGGGCGGAAGAAAAATGTGTTTCGAATAATAAAAAGTCTTGGATTGAGTATAATGATATCGCATCGGCTGTCAGTCGCCGTGTGCCAGCTGCTGTGAAATGAGCTACCGCATTGCTTATATGCTTATAACAGAGAGTTTTACTAGGAAAGCGCCCTAAAATATCACTGCATTACGTATGCGTTAACGTATCGTGTCATAACAACAATCTTGTGATTTTCTCACGCAAAAAAACACGCACAATCAGTGGGAAAATTGTT
Organism: Topomyia yanbarensis; assembly: GCF_030247195.1. Classification (NCBI taxonomy): domain Eukaryota; kingdom Metazoa; phylum Arthropoda; class Insecta; order Diptera; family Culicidae; genus Topomyia; species Topomyia yanbarensis. The sequence continues at coordinate 6,658,008 of NC_080671.1, forward strand.
TATTAGAAAATAGAAAGAAAATGACAAAGAATGGCGTTTTCGTGTTTCTCTAGTACGTTTTGATGGGGTATACCCCATTAGGCATACGGACGTTAGGCATAGTTGCCGTTAGGCATAAAGACGATAGGCGTAATTAACGTTAGACACAAGAGACGTTAGGAATAATGGACGATTGGTATAATGGACGTTTAGGCATAAATTAGATTTTTGGCCGTGGACCGCTCATGGGGAGCAATGCTGCACAGACGCCATCTTGTGGTGGAATTATTCAAAATCATTTCTTTTTATCCATTATGTACTTATTTAAAAATCCCATTTAACTTTTTATTGCGTAAAGGAAAATTCTCGAAATATACCTATTTTTGTGCTCTACAGTGGTGTAACCCCTTAAGCCGATGAGAATTATTGAAACCAAAACTTGGTTTGGCTTAGGCTCAGCAAATTTGGATAAAAAGAAGAAAATTGTTTAAAACCGCATTTCGCGTGAAGGGCACAATTTCTATATTTAAATTATTTATAAAGATGCGTTTAGAGCTTCTCTCGTCAGAATTCGACACTAACTTAAATATTAAATACATGGTCGTCAACAGTGTCCGTGACCACAAAAACTGCTTTAAACGGGTTCGGAAATACATTAATATAGGTATAAAAATTCTTGAAAATACAAGTTGTCCTTTTTGTATTTGGTCACATTCATCATACATCATTCATACACAGTAATTTTATATGGCAAAAGATGTAGTCATGACGGTCATACGAAACGAGTTCGAATTGACATGGTCTTTTTTGTCGTTCTTTATTGCGATAAAGTGCAATTTCGTGCAATCTAGCACCTTCACAACTGGAATTTATCAGTAGATCATCACGGATGAGGGCGACCTTGGAAATTACACCATTTACCTCTACGCCATAAGCAGGGATAAAGATATGATAATCTGTCGCAAACAATCGCACTTGCTTGCTTCGGGCTTTCAGTAACAACGGGCAAAACAATATCTCAGATGATATTTTACACCCAAAAATTCGAATAGTTTACCCATCGACTCAGATGACTTTCTGTGACTAAGATGATTTTTCCCTGTGGCGCATCTGTACGACGATTGTAGATTTACTGGAGCTGCAAAATTAGACCTGCCGATAGAGAAGTGGATAGGTGCTCAATTCAATTCCGCCATAAACGAACTGGTGTCCTGATGATATTGTTACGTTCGCGAGAACAAAACCAACATTCATAAATTCAGTCGACTCACCCTTCCTTCCATTTGCCGCAACGACACGAAATATTGACAAGCAAGACGATACGTGAAAGCGAGAGTAAACAAGCATACCGTCGCTACCGATGAGCGCTCGTCGTCATTATCATCATCAACATCATCACACGCACTGAATGATGACCGCGTTAGATGCAGGGACGCCAGGTAGAATTCAACAGTTCAGTTGTACCAGAAACCTTTGTTTTACGTTACGCCATCATGAAATGATGCAACAACGCTAGAGTCAGAAACTCCGTGTATGTGGAAGATAATTCATTCAATGCCGTTATTATCAAATTCATGTCGATTCTCAACGGTGCTCGAGTGGCGAAAATGCGTTGGAGATACTCCATTCCATTCGTGACCCTGGATCTGCATATTCTCAGACCACGCTGTGTACTTAAGAGGATCAGTCTCCCGCGTGTCAATACTGTAACATTATCTTCACTCTACGGAAAACACTTCGTGAGAGTACCCAATAACAAAAACATTTACCACAACGAAAACAAATTCGGAGATGCAAGCACAAATTGTTATCCAACCAGTAACGTTTGTGAAACCATCAGTACACGTCAAATCAGCGGCGTCACCATCCACTGCTTTCGATAAAACTATCAGCTCCATCGACAAGAAGACGAACCGCAAATCGAAGAAACAAATCAAAGCATTCAACATTCCCCTAGACAGCAACAGTGCCGATAGCACGAACGAACGTGATAACCAAGGAAGCGGATCGAGTAAACCCCCACGGAAAAGAAGCTCAGCACGCTTTAGTAAATTACGCACAAAGAACACTGAGAACTGACATACAAGTAAAGTTTTAAACTGTGTGAGAAATATAACTGTCGATTTGAAATGACAACTGCAAGTAGCAACTTGCCACTGGCCGGCGCTGTGATCGGCCAGCAATCGCTATACTGCACATGTGTGCAAACTTGGATACAATGGTGACTCACGCATGCAAACATGTATGCGGTGGTGATTTTCAACGTATTTTCTTTTAAATGTTTACACAGGTTTTTCGGGAAAGTTTGTTCTAGCTTATATGTCTGTTCAGTAGCGACTGGCTCAAATGGCACGTTCCCCATGTTGATCGGAGATTTGTGCCTTGCCTTGATCTGCATTTCATGAGCAGATATATCAACACCCCCGAGGGGATATTGAGATAACACAACGACAAGACCCCCAAGGAGATATTGTCATTCAAATACGGCTAAAACTATAGCTGTTTACCACACTGGGTTAGGAACAATAGCATATTCTTCAGTTTCAGCTCTCTGTACATAAGTTCATGGAGAAACCAAAAATCCGGATACGCAATTGCATTACTGCTGGGCAGTTACATATCAAATGATAAGAAATTCCGTAATCGGATTCACAAAGATCACACGAATAATACTCAGCACGCTGAATGGTAGCCATGTGATAATTGAGTTTGCAATGTCCAGTCAGTGCCCTGACTAGAATACTGCAATTGTACTTGGGAAAATGCAGCCAATATCTTGTGCTTTATCGAACTTATCAAAAGTAGTAAAATTGGTTCTGGACCAACGTAGTCAGTCGAAGCGCCCGCTCTAGCCAATTCGTCCGCCCATTCATTTCCAGTAATACCGGAACGACCCATAGAAGGTGGATAGCATAGATAGTTCTTCGACTTGAGTTCGACATGCGATTAATAATTTGATTCGAACAAGTTCGGTATTCCACCAAGCGGGCAAGCCTGTTGTTATGCTGCTACTACGAGTGTGTTTGTTTTATCCACGACCTCATCCAAGTCACGTGGAGATTCAAACGTCGGAAGATACCCCTGAAATATGTGACGATATCTAGCGAGACGTTTAAATGATCAAAGACGATGTACTTATAATCAGATAACGACGGTTCGAGCTCGTTCGGCACGAGCCAGTTTGCCAACCCATACTGACAGAGCAGAGAGTTACATCTAACACCTCTTCACTGCCAGCTCGTGCAAATGTTGAGCGATTTCCTACACTAAGTAAGCGCAGATTTGTACTGCATAAGTATTCCATTAATTCGGCGCCTCTCGAATTGATATCTGAGCTGCCCCAAATTATGTGGTGGACATTTGCATCACTGCCGATTATGAGGGGAAATCCATTTCTGCCTTTGAAATCATCAGAAGGTGATGGTTCGTTATGTGGCAAATATGCCGAACAATAGACGTATTTATTGTTAATGTTATCCACAGTCATATTGACTGTGACAGCACAAATATCGCGAGTTGTGAGATCGGATATAAGACATGCGTCGATAGCACTATTCGCAAGAATACATGCACGAGGCATTTCACGAGGATTTGTCATGCCATTTTTGTTAAAAGCTGCGAAGACGGGATTAAGTAGCTTTCCAACATAGAACTCTCCTTTACGGAAATACGCTTCTTGAGCCAAAGCTATAGAAGATTTTCCTTTTCTGCATAAGGTGGAATGGATTCATAGTTGCTGTACGTTTATGCTGAAGATTAATTTGTGCTGCTCTAACCATATTCGATCCCAGAACTACACATTTCATCATCAGCATTTGTTGTACAGTAGCTAGAAGATATCAAACACGTTGGCTTATAATCGTCTATAGCGAACCCCGAAATTGGTATTAGGGACATGACCACCATTTGAATCACACAATTTTCGAAGAAACAAACGTCCATTGTGTCAAAGATTCACTTAACACAGTAAGGGTAAGACCCACTACACTCCGTGCGTGGCTGACATATTTTAGTCCTGCCAGCCATTCAGTCCTCGGCGCGGAGAAACAGCTTAACTTGAGGACTCCCGTTTTAAGTCGGCCCATACGACATGGGAGCAGGGACCCAGTGGATCAATTTTTGGTTGAGAAACTTCAACCCGCCGGATGCCACACGGCCTCTAAACTGGTTTTGTCCAGAGAAAGATAATAAACTGTTATCAGCCTCCTAGTGGACCCCAACCTGACGTGTAAAATCACTTGTAAATTAATATAAAGTTTATCGAAGAAGCATCGAAATGGTCTATGCTAATCCTCCCTAAGCAGGAAAAATTGGATAAACACCAATCTTTTTCCCAAAGGCGAAAATTTTTGGTGGAATCACTCTTTGTACGCGAAGGGCACAAATCCTAACAAATCCTACGTGAAGATCAAAAATCCTAACTTAATAATAATGGGTGCGTTTCGTCTTCGTCTCATCAGAAACCGACACTAACTTATCGTCGGAGTAGTTTAGCGCCGGCTTTCCGCCAAATCCCAAAACGGAAACACTGTTTATGTTTTCAATCGAACGACTGGGCAAACGTAGTGTCCCATTAGACTAAAAGTTCTGTTCAGCCGATGAGACACAGAGAAACTTGTTTTGGCTTAGTAGGCCAATGCAAAAGCACTGAAGTTCACACACTGCCATCAATATCGGATGTGCTCTTCATCTTCAGTATAAGAAACTGTCGAAGTTCGCTAAGAAATATCTAGTTTGGCAGGCTGTCTGTGCATGTGGTTTGTAAAGCAACTTTTTCATTGCAACGCAAGTTTAGTGAACGAGTGTCTGAAAAAACGTTTTCTCATTTTCCTGAAACGACAAATTACTGTTCCATCTTCAGTTTCTGCTTTATTATCGCCCAACACTTTGCTATTGAAAGGAGCTGGAGACAATTTGGTGGTTCTGCCATTGTCGCATTACTATAGCACATCCTCGCTGTAATGGAAGTTGGATTATTCTGTCCAAAACATAACGGACCATACTTTGACTTGAAGGGAACTTTCATTACTTTCCGAATTCATAGTGGTATCTCTCACGAAAATGGTGGTTTTTTTGCTACAGAAACAAATGCCTTGCTAAATCATAATTTTTTGCGAGCTCATCCTCGAAATTTTTTTAACCAAATTATATCCGAATGTCGTTTGACCACAATTGACGATACACGGTTACATTCGGAGCCCAAGATCCCAAGATCGGAGCCCAATAATTTGAATTAGAGCTATTCACAACTTATTAACCTTGTAGGTGGAAGTTGGTTAACCTGGAATATGTGCTCTAAGTGTATGGATTCCTGTGCAATCAACGAAGCTGTAGTCAACTGAATTAACAAGAACCATGCATATATTTAAAATAACGCAACCATTACTAATAACTTGTAATGTAGGGAATCTGATCTAAATTTTTCATATTATTTTGTCATGTCGCTTACCTTTCAAAAAGAAGTGGAAGAAACAGAAGAGAAACGTTAGTAACTTTCATTGTACTGAATGGAATTACATTATATTTGCACTAATCAGTTGAAAAAATATTAATCAATTTTGTATTTCAAAATATGACTTCTATGAATAACGCAAAAACTTTCGAAAGTGACGCGAAAAACTCGAAATTTGTATATCTATTTCAGACAGAGCCGTCAATATGGTGCGCCTAAGATACCCAATACAATATTAGGAAGCGAAGTAAGTCCCGCATCCATTTTTGTACTAAATGCTTAATTCGTCGTTCGCTAATCGAATGAGAAGCATGTGGGTACGCGGTCAGACAGTGCGGTAAGAAGAAGGTAATTAAAATGACGGAACGCCTTTTAGCACGAAAGAGATTTGCATTCTCAATAACGATAGCACAATCAAACTGGTGTCAGATTCGATGCAAATTACATTCGTTAAGGGGTTATATGCAAAGTTGATTTTAATATTTCAAAATAAGCCTTCAGAGTTATTTTCAAGTAACAAGACACTATTTTTATTGCCTATTAATAAAATGTTCAGGCGGACTAAGAAGTTCTTAGGATTTGCAAATAAAATCTATTACAAGTTTTGAAGATGTTTATGCAAAATTTATTTGGTTTAAGAACCGCGCGAAACCTCGCGTTGATTTGGCGCGTTTATATTTTGTTGTCTTTCGTAACAACCTTGATAGAGGCGATTGTGCCATTTAAAAACCTGTTTTAATCCACCTAGCGGTGCAATTGTGCCTTTCTCATTTCTCTAAACTATGGCAGGCTTTTTATGTTCAACATAATTGTGGAAAAGAACCATTACATTCTTAGTACACTTTGCACTTATACACAATGGCATGCCAGCCACGAACTTGATGAGCTACGTGTCGACGGTGAAACACTTGAAACAAAAAAATATCATACTTCATTAGCCTAATCAGCATTAGATCAATGTTATCTGCTTTCTAACTCATTTTGTCATGCGGGGGTGGGTATGTGAGGAGGGCGAAAGTCCCATGAACGAACGACTCCCCAGCTTAAATTGGTATGCTTTGTGATATAGTGGTGGTTTAAAGATGATGGGGTTGAAAGGGAGGGGTATGAGGGCTGGATGGGGTGGTGGTCTGAGGGGTGATTTAAGGAGATTTTTAAAGGAGGGGAGTGAACAATAGAGGGGGGATGTAACCCCTCTCCGTAAATCATCAACTACGCCCCTGTTAAAATCCAGAAACCTTATGAGAGTCGAAAAAAAATTGGCCGGGATTAGGTTGACGTTTTTCAGAGTGATTGCATAGCCTTTCTATATGAGAAAGGCAAAAATGTGCCAAAATCCAAAATAGTGAATTGTCGTCAATTTTTTTTCGAGTTTGCATCAAATCTGGACGTTTCATGCACCTTGAACACATTTAGCAGCAAAAATAAAAATTCTATTTTTAATTTTTCCTATAGTTTATATGAGAAATTTCTGTGTGGCCGCACTCTGAAACCCGTAATTCCGGAACCAGAGTTCCGATCGATCCAAAATTCAATAGCAGCCGATGGGAAGGTTGCACCTTTCATTTGAGACTAAGTTTGGGCAAATCGGTCCAGCCATCTCTCAGAAAAATGAGTGACATTATTTGACACATACGCACATACATACACACACACATACAGACTTTTTCCGATCTCGACGAACTGAGTCGAATGGGATATGACACTCGGCCCTCCGGGCCGGGATTAGGTTGACGTTTTTCAGAGTGATTGCATAACCTTTCTATATGAGAAAGGCAAAAAGAGGCTGACTGACAATCAACTATAATAAGACATGGTGGTTGGTATATTGTAGAAAGAGGCAGTTGGAACTATGTTGGTTGCGATGTGGAAAGTTCGGTACGAGGTTATTGACTAAGTCAAATATCTTGAAACAAGCAACACAGAAGTTGACCTAAATTTGACGCATTCATTTAATTCGTGCATTCTCAAAACCCGAACACCCCTAGCATTGTAGGTGTGTAAGAACTAAATGTTGCTTCTATTTTATTTCGATTAATGTGGCAAAATCGTTAACGTAATAAAAGCACAAAGTTTGGATCGTAGGAAAATCGAAAGCCAAATGCCGCTACTACAAAAAGAGAGGCCAGCGATACCTTAACTTCTCCGTCCGAAATTTCGCAAACAAGCATACAACAGTACATTGAGCTAAAACAATCCAGACTGTCGACTTAGGAGAAGTCAGTGGCACCAAACCACTGCAATAATCAAAACAAGATGACCAAAAAAGTGACTTCGATAGCTGTACACGATGATAATAACAAATTAGATTGCGTGGTAATTGACGACGAAACCTACGTCAAGATAAACTTCAAACAGCTTCCTGAGAAGAAGTTTTATAGGCAACCGGAAGAAGAAAGGGAGTCGACATTTTCAAGTATAAGAAACTGTCGAAGTTCGCTAAGAAATATCTAGTTGGCAGGCTGTCTGTACATGTGGCTTGTAAAGCAACTTTTTCATTGCAACCGGCCCCGCCAATCACGCAAGTTTAGTGAACGAGTGTCTGGAAAAGCGTTTACTCATATTCCTGAAACAACACGATTACTCCGTTCTGTTTCGGCTGGATTTGTCATCTTGCCATTACTGAGAAAGCCATTGAGCCGTTTGCCGCCAACAACGTGCAGGTGATGCCAACGAAACCCTCCCAACATGCCAGAGCTGAGGTCTTCGTCAAAAGGAACATCAAGAAGACTCAAAAACTGTTGGATGCGAGAAAATGTTGAAGAAAAACTGCGGCAAACAAAACGGACTAGGTCGTTGCACAGAAACTGAGGGTAGGTGTTATACGAGAAGCCCGGTAATTTAGATTCGATCAATGAGAAAATGTCTTGAGTCTTCTCAATCGATATTTTTTTTAAATATTTTTACAGAAGGAAAACTAGCAAATGACAAGAATGAAATAGTCCCGAAAAAATTTAAGTTAGGGTAGTAAACAAACCGTAGCTACACCAGACAACTAGGTCTTAGATGTGAAGAGAATAAGTAATAATTTTGAGCGGGCCAAAATGAGCACTAACTGTACGGAAAACTTTACTTTGTATTACGGATACATTAATAGTTCAACGCGCGCCCCTTCCTGTCAGCACACAACCCACAGATCGTCAGTAATTCAGTTCTTGTCCGAAGTGAAACTGAGCCAGAATCCAACCCCAACCGCTGTCAAAATGTATGAACTGGTAGCGGTTGAGGCAGAACCCGACCCAACCCTGGGTCCAAGCCGAAAACGGCATATGGTGTCTCGTACCCCAGTTGGCGCCGTTTGGAGGTAAGGGATAGGAGTTCTGTATCAGAGGAGAATGGCGACATAGTTTAGCCTCATGTTGCACAATAATAAAGCTTTTCCGACCAAAGTTAAATCAATTTACTCGCCATAGAAATTTTTAACTGAGAATCTCGAACGTCGAGGACGATTCCGCACTTGCTGATTACATGAAATCATGGTAGAAGAACCTCAAGGGTGACGGCCCAATATCATGCAACCTGGAATTATGCAATACATTCTGTAATGATTGATAACAGCAGGATTGTTCGGCCACGATGCTCATTATGTCTTTGTTTTTAAGAAGATTCACTCCACAGAATTGACACCTAGCGGTTTGATGCTCTTAGGTACAAAATTTACTCTGAGCAAGAGAAATGCTATGAGTCCTCAACTAATTTTATCTATTTATTCATACAATAAGTACGACTAAGAATGTACTTTTGTAGGGAACATTAAAACATCTGATTGTCCTGAAGATTGATAAGCGTTTTGCACTGATGGGTGATTGAAGTTAATATTTCTGCAACAAAAGAACAGGGTTATTGGTGCTTATTGGTTGCTACAAATTTTATTAAATAGAATGAATATCGAATTATCAATTCGATCTACTCACTTTTATCACTTTTATTGAATCGTGTCGTCGCATTCTATACTCTACTTTCTCATGGAATTCCTCATATGTATCTTTTGGTATATCACTGTATTCAATCATAGAACTGCTCAAGTGATGTGTATTCTTTTAGCTTTTCGTCAGATTGCGTGCCTGATAACGGATTACCATAGACCGATTAATCTTTCTTTCTTCGAATAAAATACAGATACATACTTACATTTCCTCGGTCTAAGGGTCATAAGTTATCTGCTCAGTTAAAGGTACCCCATTCATCATTTCTGCCTGTGTGCCACATACCATACTTTGTTGGCAATAACGCACACAGTTTCATTCTTCGTTTGGTGATTGATGTTACTCATTGTTCATATTTGCACTTTTTTCACATTCGTGAACAGGCAAGCGATTTCCAGCAGAATCAATTCGTTGAAGAAGAGTACTAACAACGCGGTCGTTTCTGTAGTCATGCAACAACACAATGATATATCTGGGGAATGTTGAACCTACGCGGACCTTAATCATTGTGAAAAATAAATTATCTCTTGTCTGTGAAAGTTAATTTTGTCAGTCGTACCAGGAACGATGAACCGTGCCTGTTTTCACTATATTAAGGAAGCAGAGCAGAGATCACATCGCAGACAAAAATAATATCTCATTTATGAGCTTTCAACAACTGTATTTGGCGAAGTTCCTCTGATAGCGTTTTTACAGTTGGTTTTTACGGCCTAATTACGAGTTACTTGAGACATATACACTACATCGCATCAAAAAACAATCCAATTTTGTAGATTATATTAATCAAGTTGATCGAGTTGACCCTCAGTAGCCTATGAAAACGTTACTGACGTAACGTTCGGTCAGTTGGCATCCAAATTCAAAATCGGCATCGAGCCAAAAAATATCATCATGGGCTGTTTCGGCAAAAAATCCAAAAAATCTTGTCCCCCATCATCACCAAAATGCAAACCAAAACCAACCCAGAAAGCTTGGACACAAGATGAATGGAAAATTCACGGCCACTATCTGACCCAATTGTCAGTTCCTAAGAAGGATTTCGCGCTAGAAAATTTTTACAAGACCCCGGTTTGTCTAGCCAGTTGATCACTTTTAGTGTCTGCCTCAATGACTAACCGTCGGATAACATTTCAGGTTCCACGAAAAGTTCCACTCAACCAGCTGAAACCACGAATGAACACCCTGGCACAACCGAAAACAATCAACACACCGCACGCCTGTCATCTGCCATCGAGCAAATGTCACTGCCACGTCGCCGATCCCATCCGCGGGATTCATCCGGATGCCATCCATTACGTTCCAACCAGAAGAATCAAAATGCTATGCCGACCCAAACTCGACTATCATGAAGTGGTTCGTTGTTTTCCCAAAAAGAACGTCATGTGCGTCAGCAAAAAAATCCTCCTGCCTCGATCTAGCTACCGAACGAAAAAATTAGCGATGCCAAAGTATCAGTACCTGTGTGCACCCGATGCGAATCCCTTCGGCGTGAAACCGGAAGCACTGTGGGCGGTCGCCACGGACCGAACGGTAAAACTTGCTCAACCAAAAAGACAGTTTTCAGAAATTTCGTATTGAAAATAAAAGCAAACTTTCCAGTTAGAATCTGATCGTGACGTTATCGCTGTGTGGAAAACATCACCGGATCTTTCACCATCAGCTCAAGTGGTTGGGAGCCCGAGTAAAGTTAAATATCAAAATTTCATCTTATTTCCATCTCAGTTAATGATTGTCAAAATTGACATCAAAATTGGCCTCATTTTGCTGTGCTTTCATATTTTTAGTTTCTGAGATTTTTTGTTTAAATTGTCATTAACAAGCGATTCCAAGATCTCAATGAGTCTCCCTGAAATAATTATCTTATCACGAATAATCATTACCTGTAACAACACAACATCAAATTTAGTTTTCAATTTGATATCACACTTTGCACGAGATAGAAAACACCTTCAACGAAATTTTACTCGCTACTGGAGAGGTCCAGTGCCGATGCGGCTGCCGCAAGCTTGAATACTTAAACAGCACAAGTGCTGTTAGAAAGCTTGATTAAGTGGTGGGCAAACATTTCTGTATAAATTTCTGTGTATAAAAAGATGGGTGGGTAATGTCTGCGACATAACCGGAGAGATGTAGAATACATAAAGAACACGTTCTTCAAATATGTTGATACTCATTGGAATTTTCGGACAAAAGGTGATTTGGGCGAGGAATATTTCAAATTATTCTTTACAAAAATGATGGTGGTCCTGAAAAGGACCGGTTTTGTTGGCGTTGTTGGCCTTGGTGAGGGAGATGGCTAACGATGAAATTAATTGTTAGCATGAGGAAGTCGCGTAGTACTGGCCAATGGAAGAACAGATAATAATTGATTCCTGAAAATCAATTTTTCTTTATTCATGTAAATTATACATACTTACAAATCTAATAGAAGATTCCTGGTCATATTTCTGAATCATTAGTGCGAACATTGTGTAATTTGGTTAAGTACAATGAAAGTTACAAACTTTCCAAACTCGACCTTCTGTTCCTTCAGAAATATTGAAATGGGGTGTCTATATTAAACCGTTAGTCGTGGTCACAATAAAAAAGATGGGTGGGTAATGTCTGCGACATAACCGGAGTGTCGTAACTACACTTGTGACGTTAATCCAAATCTAATGATATGCAACGAAATTACGTTTGCATGTGAAATTTTCAAATGATTCGTTATAATTATGGTTAAAAATTCTAATTGGAAATTCTTTTCCATCACCAACTATTTTTCTTTTTTCGAATCTACAGCATTCTTTGAAAATATTGTTGAAATGTTATTGATGAAAAACTGAAAATGCGTTTGGCAACACTGCTCACTAAATGGATGGTGGGAAGACGCACATTCGTTTTGATTATGCTAGTATTAGTAGCAGAAAAGAAAGAAAAGGCGCATGGCCCGAAAACGAGCAAGCGAGAGAGCGATAATAGTTCGTATTCGCTCTACTAAACTAAAAAAAAAGATGGGTGGGTAATGTCTGTAACATAACCGGAGCATCGTGACTTCACTTCGAGACGTTAATTTAAATCTAATGATTTATGCAGTTAATCAAAGGAGGCTGCCAAAAAGTTCGAATAAAAGCAAGCGACTAGTGTACTTTGCACGTTCTATATTTTATCAATACTAGAGAGGATCAATAAAATAATTCAAATTGTAATAGCGACATGCAATTGTGGCAACACTGGCCATGAGATGGTGGGGGAACACGCACATTCGTTTTAGTTATGATGGTATTAGCAGCAGAAAGGAATGGAAAAGCAGTGCACGAAAACGAGCGAGAGAGGATAATTTAAATTCTCTTTCTTTCTTTCCACACATCGTATTTCTTATATTGCTTTCTGAAAATTATTTGTTATACACCATAAAATGTAAATTTCAGTTTAACTCTTATCAGAACACAATTAATTGGTTCTGTAAAGAACCGTTTATTGTTTTATTGCGGGAGCATAATTCAGACGCACTCCCCGCGGACACGGTGAGCTAGAAAGCACTATTTTGCATTCTCGAACAAACCGACCAAGAAGGCATCGTTGGCTTCTCGGGGCATCATTACGACTGAGCTTTGTAAGCGTAGCTCGACTTTGCAGTCCTGCACAATCTCACGACCCAGACGCTGGAACGATAGCCTACTCTGTTGCCCTTTAGTTGGGGCGAAATTCTTGCAGGGCGACAGTTCCTGATCGGGTTGCGATGAGTCACCAGTAGCTGGGGCACTTTTTCCGCCGTCGTCATCGCCCACTGCTTTTCTTCGATGGACTGGCTGCTTGCTAGTGCTTGAACGAATACGAATGATGAGAAAAACCGACCGACAGATATTTATATAATCGCGCTAATATGCACTACTATCGCTTTCTCGCTCGTTCTCGTGCCGTGCATGAGCCTTTCCTTTCCGTCCGGCTTCTAATGGCCTAACCAAAGGAATATGCAGTCTTTCCCCCACCAAGTGCTCTCGTCAAGCAACCCAATGCGAATAACCATACGAACAAACATGTAGTGGACCTATATATAAACTTTTCATTATTTTATTGTTCGGTTGGTCTACCATAACGACGGCTCTGTGCGGGATGGGCTGAAAATTTTCACTTTTCCGAGTCGTTTTCGAAAGATTTTTCAAAACACATTTTTTTTGTTATTAGTACATGTTATACATACTTCAAATTTTAATACAGCATAGAGGAACATATTTGCAACAAATTGGCCTAAAAATCAAATCATTCTGTTAAGTATGATAAAAGTTATTAACGTTCAAAATCTGACGCGGCACCGCAGCCGATATTTTGAAACGGGACCCCTATATTGAAACCTTAAAAGTATTCTACATTAAAAAAACGACGAGCAAACAGTGCATATTTTTGAAGTGAATTTCCACCGATAGGACGTAAGAAATAAGGAGGGATTCTTTTTGTTTTGCTTTAGTTTCCATTAACATTCCAAACACCTTGCCTCAAAATTAGTTGCAACGGTAACTTTATTATATCTTATGCTGATTTCGTTTTTAGATCAGAGCAGAGCTGCAAATTTTCAACGCGTTGTTTTGAACTTAAAGAAAGAACAAATCTCAAATTCTGCTTTACTATGTTCAATTCGCAGTTGTTGGTTTGCATCATTCATTCAAACAGCCGACCTGCATTCTATTCATTTTCAATTTCATTGACCCTGTGAATATCTCTCTACTGGGGTATTGACTAGGTTTTACAAGAAAAACTACTCCGAACATACTTCTTACTGTTCATGTAAGCTTGAACACGCAAAACATGTCAACATTTAAACTAAACTGGCCTCTACTCTACTCTAGTCATAAAAATCCCGCCAACTTAAAATTGAGCGAGGCTTTGAATTTGAATCATGGTTGGGTTTGATTGAACTGAAAGTTTGGATTTGAAAATGAAAGTTTGCACCACTGGATCAGAGTTGCTCTAGGTTCGCTCGGAACTGTCACTTTTGTATGGATATTGTAAACATTAGAGCGAACCTAGGGTGACTCGACTCTAAAACCGAAAATAGCATTAGTTATTCACCACTACCTACGGAATAGTTTTATACAAGCGGATTTCTGGTAGTTTGTAGATGAGTTTACATACGACAGAATTGACAATTGATTGACATATTCATATACAGTGTCGGCGATATAGAGGGCAAAGGAGGCTGTCGCCCCGAGCGCCAAGATTAGGGGCGGCACATTCACGATAAACGTCAAGAGCGTTGCAATTTTTTAACTCTTATTGCTTTGGAGAGTGTTGTTGAGGGTGCCACAACGCACAGGGGTCCAGAATACAAATTTAGCAGTAATGTTAACTTTTTACTAAAACTAAACAATTTAGTCTTTGGATGAGTTTTCGTAATATGTAAGCCCATTCCTTTTGTTAGTAACCGTTAGTGTGGTTCTAATTTTACCAAGATCAAAAAAAATTAGTTTTAAATCGCTGTAGATTACCTTCAGGGGCCTATGATCAGGCCTTCATCCGGAGATTTTAGTACCCTGCGATAAGGTTAAAAACCCGTTTAGGCACAATTGCACCACCTAGTGGCGCAATTGTACCATTCTCATTTGTCCAAACTACGATTCTATGGCTGGTTATGTTTAATATAATGGTGGAAATGTCGATTAAATATTCAATGCGATTTACACATACGTAGAATGAATCGACAGCTACGAACTTGAGTCGCTATATGTCGACGCTGAATCACTTGAAACCAGCGGCAAATCTAGGAGGAGGGTTCGGGGATTTGGACCCCGCCAAAAATTTTCAACTTGTTATGAAATTTTAAATTAGTTTCTCAACTCAAAATCATTTCAAAACAAATTTTGCACTGGTTTTTCAGACCAACTAGGAAAATTTATTCTAGAGGAATTAGAATTTTTTTTCGCGTGGACGGGTACTTGATGAGGGAAGAGCGGTTTACTGAAGGGTGGTGAGTAATGTGGGGGGGAGTGGGCTCACTGTATCCCCCTAGCTACGACCCTGTTAAAATACAGAAAACCTATGTAAGTTAAAAAAAATTGGTCCTCCGGGATTAAATTGACGATGTTCAGAGTGATTGCATAACCTTTCTATAGGAGAAAGGCAAAAAAATGTGAATTTGCTGTGTGTCCGCACTCTTCAACCCGTAACTCCGGAACCGGATGTCGGAATTTAATGAAATTCAATAGCAGCCTATGGGAACGTTGTACCTTTCATTTGAGACTAAGTTTTTTTTGCAAGTTTTTAGAACTTTGCGTGAAGCGAATTGATCAAAACTTTTTTTACATTATAGTGTATCATTTCAATAAAATGCTGTATTTTTTCTATGCCAAAGTATCGACAAACGACTTGGGGACGAAGCTTTTTGTAGAACGTCTCTAGAAAAACATGACTTGCGGTGTTACCAGCCATTAAAAACTCAAAAACTCAACGTAGGGGTTAGGTATTTTAAACATGGAATGCGTATGCTAAGTTTGAAATAAATCGGTTAAGCTTTTGAATGGCAGTTAACACCGCAAATCGTGTTTTTTCCAGAGACGTTCTACAAAAAGCTTCATTACAGAGTCGCTTGTCGAAATTTTTGCATGCAAAAATTACAGAATGTTCCGAAAAGTTTTATTTCGGATATTTTTTTACTTTCGTTTTTTAACACGGATGTCTACTATGATTTACTCAACTTCTCGCTACGATTTACGAATGAACCGTGCCCAGTAGGAAGTTTTCGCAAAAAATAATTGCATGTCCTAGCTAGGACATAGATATATTTTGCCATGAAAACATGAATATCGTTTACCATTGGGCTCTAGTTTCTTATGGTGGACAATAGTTTGTTTGGCATATATTTGTCTTCTGATATATTAATAATACACTCGGGGCGTCTTGCTTAATTCTGTATACGGAACAGTCGATGCTAGTTCAATTATAAACAAATCCAACGCTTGCTATTTTCCCTGATCCCCACGGTAGCGACCATCTGCCGATCGTAGTCTCGATCACCAACAGCTCAAGACCATTGGAATCAATCCATATTTCGTATGACCTCACACGAAATATCGATTGGAAGAGCTATCCGGCCGCGATATCCGACAACATCGAATCTACCCAAGAACTTCCTCCGGAGGAAGAGTACAGCTTTTTGGCTGGCTTGATTCTCGACAGTGTAAATCAAGCTCAGACTAAACCAGTACCCGGCGCGAACATACAAAAACGTTCTCCCAATCCCTGGTGGGATAAAGAGTGCTCAGACGTGTACGCGGAGAAGGCCGGCGCGTTTAAGACCTTCCGGAACGACGGGTTACCCGCTAGTTTTCGACAGTACGCGACGTTAGACAAGCGAATGAAGAGTTTGATGAAAGCCAAGAAACGCGGCTATTGGCACCGGTTCGTCGACGGATTAACGAGGGAAACATCTATGAGCACTCTTT
Source organism: Topomyia yanbarensis (assembly GCF_030247195.1). NCBI lineage: Eukaryota > Metazoa > Arthropoda > Insecta > Diptera > Culicidae > Topomyia > Topomyia yanbarensis. The sequence goes on from NC_080671.1 coordinate 6,674,783, forward strand.
GGGAAACAGCCCGACGTATGTGAAACCGAAACAGTATCAATGAGAGCGTGGAATATTCAATCCGTTGTATATTCGATTTCGCCAAGAAGGTTTGTCTGGATTCCGCCCCGGCACAGAAGATCTACCGCTCCGCGTCCCCTCACGATAACGCGAACGAAACACCTTTTTCGATGGTGGAGTTCTCACTTGCTCTCTTGTCGTGTAACAATAAAGCTCCAGGGCCAGACAGAATCAAATTCAACTTGTGAGAGAATCTGCCAGACTCTGCCAAGAGACGCTTGTTGAACTTATTTAATAAGTTTCTTGAGGCTAACATTGTCCCACACGATTGGAGGCAAGTGAAGGTGATCGCCATCCAAAAACCAGGAAACCCAGCCTCCGACCACAATTCGTATCGACCGATCGCAATGCTATCCTGTATTCGGAAGTTGTTCAAATGGCAAATGAAGCAAATGGCTTACTGTCAGATACACAATTTGGCTTTCGCAAAGGCAAAGGGACGAACGATTGTCTTGCGTTGCTCTCAACTGAAATTCAAATGGCCTATGCTAGCAAAGAGCAGATGGCATCAGTGTTCCTAGATATTAAGGGGGCTTTTGATTCAGTTTCGATCAACATTCTTTCAGAGAAGCTGCACCAGCATGGTCTTTCAGCGACTTTAAACAACTTTTTACTAAACCTGTTGTCGGAAAAGCACATGCATTTTTCGCATGGTGACTTATCGACATCACGATTTAGCTACATGGGCCTTCCCCAGGGCTCATGTCTAAGCCCCCTTTTATACAATTTCTATGTCAACGACATTGATGAATGTCTTGACAACTCCTGCACGTTAAGGCAACTTGCAGACGATGGCGTGGTGTCTGTTACGGGACCCAAAGCTGTCCATTCCGGGCAATGAGAAGGCAGACTCCTTAGCTAAGGTGGGTGCCTTAGAAGGTGATGTTTACGAAAGACCAATTTGCTTCAGCGAATTTTTCAGTATTACTCATCAGAGAACCCTTGAAAGTTGGCAAACTTCGTGGAGCAGTGGGGAGCTAGGAAGGTGGCTACATTCGATAATCCCTAAGGTATCGACGAAACCTTGGTTCAAGGGGATGGATGTGAGTCGTGACTTCCATCGTGTGATGTCCCGACTCATGACAAACCATTACACGCTGGATGCACATCTCCGGCGTATTGGGCTCGTGGATAGTGGTATCTGCGCTTGTGGTGACGGCTATCACGACATCGAGAACATTGTCTGGGCGTGTACCGAGTACAGTTCCGCCACCCGAGCGAACGAAAAGCCCATAATACCCCCATGGTGATGGGGTTTGACATGGGTGTTTGAAATAGGTTCAAACCATGAAAACATCATCACCATGGTCCGGTAGATCCCATATAAAATACCATATGTTGGTGTATTTATGGGTTATTGAGACCATTTTATGGTGTCTTGATGGTTGTGAATTTTGTCACAGACCATGTTTAAGGTCTTTTCAAGGGGCTATGTGGTGTTTGAACCCATGAGTATTTGCTCGGGCAGGTCTCGGCTAATGGACACCCTGCGGGCCCGAGGAAGACCAACCAACGTCCCGGTTCGAGATGTGCTGGAAAGCCGCGATGTCCTCTATATGTCCCTTATATACACCTTTGTGAAAACCATCAATATAAAAGTTTAACTGCCCCTTCTTATTTTCCTTATCATTCTCAGAACCCTCTTCCACCTGTATCAAAGCATCTGTATCGAATGAGCCAACAAACACGGGACCTACAGCACGAACATAACACGCTTAACTCGAAATGTAGCCGATCCACATCTGAGCCGTACGACGAAATCGTCTGGAAAAACCCCTGCCATCCTGAGGAGGACCACCCGGCGTCCCAGTACATGATTTCTCCTGATGAAGGCCACCCGAGTTTGTAATTCATCCGTTGATCTCACGATGCCTGAAACTGAAATAATTTTCTCTCCCTGCCATCTTTGTCTACCCTCCCTCCCCTGACTCTTATACCCAGAAGCAACACCCCTACCCCCCCCCCCCCCCTCCCGCAAATATCTTCACGAAGCATTTAGCTCATTTTGTCTCTTCTAGTTTTAACTATTATATTATATAATCTCGTTGAAAATGTCCAACTCTACTACCCACAAAAAATAACTCTAATTACTAATCTTTACAAAATTCAATCATGCCCTCTAGTTATTCCTACTTTTAAGATAGCTATAAGCTATAAAATCGCATTAGTTTCATTTAAAAAAAAAACAATATGTAATCCCCTAGTTTTAAGCAATTTAAAATGTAAAACAAAACAAAATTGGCACCTTTAAGCTAACACAACGTGCCTTATCAAATAAACGAATTGAATAAAAAAACTCCTATTCAATTCAAATTTATAATAATTTTCAATTTAAATGATGATACATTAAAGACTATTTTCAGACAAGTGAGAACAACTAATTATTTATCTATGTAAGTATATAGATTTTTCTCATATCCTGTTCTTTTATGAAATTGATACTTTTTATATCATTAGACAGGCTTATTTTTCTAGGCAATTCTTCTACAAGATCCTTGAAACTATGGCGAAAGACAGACCAGTAATTTTGTTTGTTGTAATGTAAAAAGTGTACAAAAAATACTACTGATTTCTCTACAAAGCACAAATAAGAACTATAGCTGTATTTACATAGATAAAGCAAATATTATATTTGAGCACACGAAGCTTACAGGTTTCATTTTGGAATTCATGGATTTTTGGACAATACAAAAGAGATGTTTCAATGAATTAATTTACTAAACTAGCCGAAATTTTATCTACTATAGGACTGTTCACTAATCGAAAGGAAATCCCCTGATTACTGTAGCAATTTACGTAAATTTTGTTAAATGTAACCAGAGCTTAAAAAAATTGACATCCCTGCGTGAACTTGAAAGAGAACCGAAATTCAATTCCTGCCCGCGGCGATGAATGAATTGTTTGGTTCGTTTCCCTCATCATTCATTCTCCCGACATAATGCACTCGGGTTCGCATATGTTCGGTTCCAGAAGCAAACTGAATTTTGTTTCTATGCTAGCTCTGAGAGGGATTATTGAGCGAAAATGTACTAGACATAGATTACGCAGCTCACTACTGCTCGAACTGTTTACATAATAACAAATGAATGCTTTGGTTGATGAAGGAATTTATATTTCCTCTACACTCAAACATTCGATTCTGCATGAAATTTCAGTCAGTTGGAAAGTTAATGAATGACCGAGACGTTGAATCTGAATGTCAGTTTCGATAAGCAGAAATAGTTAACCGATTTTGAAATTTCGAAGCACTGAATGTAACATTGATGACAGCACTAGAATTACTCGAAACTATAAATATGGGTGAGCTAAATATTTTTAGCATCACGCTTGCTTCTGACAAATCAAAGATAACACTTCGCACTTGCTTCTCCTGTACCGAAGAGACTTTCTTTCAGATTTCTATGTTTTTAAATTTTTGTATTTTATCCGATTTCTGTGAATCTTTTGCAAAATTTTTTGTCAGCGGCAGTTTTCGTGATGCGAAGATGCTTACAGTTACACTTTCTAAGTCAATTCAAACAATCGATTCAGTAATTGGTTCGTTTTTAATTAGCTCAAGTTTTTCAAAATCATAATCAAGATTGGAAGAGTTGCATGACTTCTTGAAGAAAGCTTTAATTCTTTTTTTTTGCATAGTACGCTTGAATGTGATGGCTAGTATTTATACTAAGAGTACAGAGTGCCCAGATCTAATACAGTAATTCAAATTGAGTAAAATTCAAAAACCTGTTGTTTAAATTTAAAATAGAGTTGCCAATATCGAATATTACATATGAGTTTTGTTAAACGGGACAATCACTTGCGATGATGCGTTCCCTTTTGGAGTGTTTTAGTACTCAGCTGTCCATTAAACTTCTAATACTATTTTTTTTAAATAATTCATAAGTGAACTCGGTTCAACGCTTTAGCCAATCGAAACAGTGGTTCTGTTATCTAGTTATCTCTATTTCCAACAATAAAAATAATAAAATGAGTTTTACTGGTTGTCCAACAGATCTCTCGCAAGCTCTTAACCATTGCACCTGTTTACGAAGCAGGGAAATATTTTTTCCTCACCAACTGCGTATAGGGAGTCGTTCATATCTATCCCGCTATTGAACACTTCCGTGTCATAATCGTGATTGCTGCCTTTATGTTCGCAAACATGCTTGCTTGTTGCCTTTATGATTGTGAATTTCCTCAATGATTGTGCTTGCTGTAGATTTTGAGATATTGACGCAGCTTTTTCCGTTGTCAATATTACCTGAACATGTGCCACATATTTGGTAATTGTTTGTGTTCAGCGGTAAATAAATCGTAATGGTACGTTCTGTCACAGAACTGGAACGTACTAATTTGCCTTTGATATGTGCAAAGATTACTATGTATAATTGTACTATCGCATTATGTTTTGTTCTGCATTTCTCCCATATGTGATATGCATCTGCAAGTAAGCGGTATCCGATCTAGTAACCGAACATTGATTCTCTCACCGTCCATTTATATGAAAGTCTTAATTACAGCATTATCACACACAAACATTAAAATTTAATGGCTTTAAATCATTCAAAATCAATGATTTCGCCTGATCTAATTTGTTGAACGCTATGAGCGCAGAATACCTGAGGTGGTAGAACTCAATAAAGGTGGATATCGTAAGTATAGCCTCCATTTTCACCTTCAGAAAATATTCCTCATCACAAATACTCGGTCTTATGCGAATCACCGGTGCATCACTTCTTGCTTCTGCGACTCACTCATCTCGACAGATTACTAGGGCATAGTATAGTAGAAGTTTCCTTTGTTCTTCAGACAAGGAACACAATATAATAGTAACTTTATTTGTCGCTCGCTTCACACCGGCTGGGTTTCTTATGGTGGACAATAGTTTATTTGGCATATATCTGTCTTCTGATATATTAATAATACACTCGGGGCGTCTTGCTTATGGCGTTTTCGTTTTTTCTTGGTGCTACACTGGTGTAGTGCAAAGAAAGAGATAGACTGATTACACCCAAGTTTGTGTATGAGTGTAGCACCGACTACACCGGTGTAGTGCACTGTCAAAAACGAATATGCCATTAATTCAGTCGCTGCTAGTTCAATTATAAACAAACCCAACGCTTGCTATTTAAGTACACCCATTTCAATGTTCTAGGCAGTTTTACGCTTCTGAACAACTTTTGTAATTGAATGTTTTCAAGTACGGTCAATAATGCTATACTTTCTTGCTATCTTCCAGATTTACAACTCCAACTTTTCACGTGAATGTGGCAAACATCGATCACAGTAGCGTCACATGGCAACCGAGCTTGCTGAACATCCGGGAAACTACCAACGTTAAACTTTGCACCTGTAGACAAACCACAGCCCTATTTTTCCGAAAGTTGTTCATAACACGTTTTCCCCCGGAAAAGGATTTCCGGCAAAACCCAGACCTAAAGCACGACAGGCCCCAACGGAGCAATAGATTATGGTCACAAAAAACGACAACAGCCGGCATCCAGAGGAACATCGAACAAGTTTAGCATCACTGTCACCGACACCATCACCATCATCGCCATCCGCAGCATAGCCTACCGCGACACAGATAGACACTACGAATAGAGTATCTTCGACGCCCGGTTCAACAGGCACAGTGACATCTTCGCCATTCCACACGTCATCTTCGTAGTCGTCGTCGTCATTGTCGGGTGTCATCAGCGGTGAACCGGTAACACCTTTACCAATAATGTTGACCGGTGTTGGGACAGCAAAAGCTACTAGCAATTCCGGTTGCTGTAGGCCGAAGCTGGCAGGGTTTGCCTTCTACGAGAAAGTTTTGGGCTCACCAAAATATGTGGTAGGTTGAAATTGAAATGGAAACAGGTTAGGGAAAGAGAAAAAAATATCAGATTTTCTGCTTTTAGCCACCTTGTTATCAGTTTGTTTTTAGATTTATAACATCAATTTACAGGGTTTTATCCCTGTTAACTCGGTTAAAATTGAATGTTTATTGCATGTAGCTAAAATCTCATACCATAGTAATCAAAGTCTTTTTTATAATGATAAGCATATCTCTACAATCCAATTGATATTACTTTTTCCATAAGTTCTTTCTTACTATAATAGGCACTTGTTACATGAAAGGGTTTTTTTGGATAAATGAAAGCAATGTCTTTTGTTTAGTAGGTTTGTGTGAGATTTTAGCAATTCAGTTGCTCATCGCTTTACGTAATTTTCCTATCCCGGACTTTCCTTTGTCAACGCATTTTTTCAGGTTTTCACGTTCGTGCATCTATTGCGCGATACGAGGAACCCTCAAATTCTTAAAAAATACGAAAAAAGCTATTTAGAATGAAAAAGATTAGAATTACATTTTTTACTTATTTCAATGCCATGCAATCAAACACCGATTAAACACGATAGCTATTAATCAGAGACCTTTCATCGCTACCTCTAAGACAGTTATAGAAATTCAGAGGTGCTAAAGTGATACTCAAATCCCACTTAAACTCTTTTGTAACCGCCATCACTCTTACAGGTGGCCCCTATGGTGGACGCTAGTGAACTGGCTTGGAGGCTATTGAGCCGTCGACACGGAGCCCAGCTGTGCTACTCACCCATGTTCCACAGCAGCTGCTTCACTAAGGACCACAAGTATCGGAAAGACTCACTGCAGAGCTGTCCGGAAGATCGACCACTCATCATACAGGTATGTTATATAGATCACGGTGCGTCCCTGTCAGACGCCTACCTTTATAATATAGAAACAAATCCCTGCGGTATGTTTTGGACCGGTAGAGGTATAATTGCCATTTCCGTATACAAACACGTGACTATGGCGAGGATTATGGCACCGCACGTGACTAAATTTGCGGGAAAACTTTTCGTAATACCAAGAACAAATATGAATAGCAATCAGCAGCAAGTTGAAAGAAGTTACCTCGCCGTGCAAAACCTATTCGCAGAGCCAATTACCTGTCTCTGTTATCGTTCTGCTATGTAGCCCCGTAACACCCCTAACTTTTTTATTTAACTCGTTGTCGTTTCCTTCATCACAGTTTTGCGGTAACGACCCAAAGGTGCTGCTAGAAGCCGCACTGCTCGCCCAGGACCACTGCGACGCCATCGATATCAATCTTGGTTGCCCACAGGCGATTGCCAAACGAGGCCATTACGGTGCTTTTCTACAGGACGAATGGGATCTACTTAAGGAAATCGGTAAGCGTAAAATTCGATTTAGCTAGTTTATGGTGCGGTCGATACCGACAAACGGAGAGAGCAAACTCTACTCCCTAGCATTTGATGAAGCTAGCTAGGTTGTGGAAAATGAACAACCACTTCGACATGCTGCTCATTCCGCCTTCCCCGTAAGGTAGTTCAATCAACAGAAACAAATTAGATGGAATGGGAGTCGTTCAGAGACCTGTGCAATTGAATTGAATTCAAGATTGAAGTTAATAATGGTTATTGATGTGGATGTTTATGCTTTGTGTGATTTATGAAGGCATTAACAGAAAGCTAAACACACTCATAGAAGGCAAGCATTTGGAACCTGTGCGCCGCCACGCCACGCCGCCGCCGCCGGTAAATTTTAACAAACGCCGACGCCGAAAGGTAGACCGGCGGCGCGCCGCCGATGCTTTTTTCCCACGCCGACAATTCGCGAACTCGACAATCGTTGGCTCAAAATTTTAACCACAAATCTAGAAACATTGTCTATGGTCCGAATATACGACGTTAACTGATTCATGATTAATCATATATTGATGTTTATTTGGTATTAGTGGTTGTGAATTAGATCACAACATTAGCAAAGTCTTGATATTTTCTCGCAAATCATTACACGACACTCGGAATACAATTCATGGATCCATTCTTGCTTCGTCAACTGGTTATGATTGCGAGCATATAAGTTACAATTCACCATTCGTGCGCGTGGAAATGTCCACAAATAAAAAAAAACACTTCCACTTTCAAGATATAAGTAATGAAATTTACGATAATTTGCCTGATCTTAATCTTTGCACGTAATCAATTTCACTGGAATACAGTGTATTATTCATCGATTTTTTAACCGATTCATTATAGTATGCTAGACACGATTACCCGTCGAGCTCGTGAAACTGTTCATGATATAGTTCATGAAGTAATTAATTTTCCACATAATCTTAATATACTTACGAAAACAATTTCAAGGAACTCAGACTATTATTCATGGATTATTCGCTATGCTCTTTGGTTTTGAAATTTCTATGTGAGATATTGTGTACAAATGCTAGCAACCAGTCTCATAGGCGCGAGCATTAGATACAAGGAAACTACCAGGACCTGTAACCCTGTTATTCTTTTGTTAAGATTCAGTGTAATGTTCGGAATTAAATGAAACTGCACTAAGCATCAAAAATACATTACTTAGCCACAATTCAAATCCGTGAAATAATTAAGAAAACTATAAGACACGTGACTCTGTGTAAAAAATCCGACGATAAACTCAAGACTAAAACATCACGTTAACACGAAGAGAATTTACGAAAATCGTTGCACATCATTCAATTCTTGACTTTTTTAGTCAATAAAGTTAATAGAAATTAATGTATCATCAAGTCATGAACTAGAATCATAAAAATATTAAGCATATTCAGACACAACCACCTACTAAACATTTGAGTATAATGCCATATTTTTTGCGCGAACTAGTTTTTTGAAAACACAAAAATTATTTTCAATGCGAGGTTTACTTATCATTGATTGAATCGTGACCTATTTTAAAAAAATTTTCTCGAAGAATAGTTGGACAGAATGATCTTGACTTTTCGCGACGCTGGTGCACTGATGTGGCGATGCAGAGGGTAAGATTTCTGGTCTCAAAATTATTCATCGTGTGATCTAGCCAAAAAAAGATTTTCAGTGTCAGTTGCATCAACCCGGTATCACAGACAAAAAAGACGTAACACGAGATGAATTTTCATCACTCGTAGAAAAAACGGTCGTTTTACATTACAAAAAATGCGCCATATCAGCGAGCGTGGTGTTAGTGAAGAGATTTTGACACAGAGCTAAATGCGTTACTTAGTTTCCGCACCCACCCAAAAGCGTTGCCGTCTTTTTAATCTCATGCAAACCAAAATAAACAAAATGGGCCGGAAATGTGAGATTCATTCTTGTCGAAGTGCCCAAGGCGGGAGTTTTTCACAATTATTTCTTAAGTTACAACACGATGCCGATCGCCGAGTAAGCACTTAATAGGATGTTAGTAATTTAATTGATTCGGTGTATCGAATCTGACTAGATGTATGCAATGGATTCGAATTTGTTGGTCCCCGGATCTGCTGGAGCAATTGGCGGAGTGCAGGTGCTACGAAAACTAGAGATACGCTCAGACCATTTTCAATCAGACTTGTTTAGTAATCAGTTTCAACCCAACATCAAGTCGTGGAATTATTATGAATGATGGTAACTGTATATTTAGGTTTCGTTATGGTGTAGATCTGTATGACTCCAGCACATCGAGCATACTTTGCACTCTAGAGAGAAGCAAATCTTAAGTTGAAAGAAAATGTGGTGTCACGGAATCGTATGCGTTATTTTGTACCTACAAGAAGTAAAAGTAAATGCCAACCAGAAAAATGAAGTAAAAGGTCCTTACATGACCATTAAAAGTGACATTTCTGCGCAGTAATGTAATTAATGCCATTAGTAACGCCTCGTGTTAGGGTACCCGATATCTGTGGGACTCTTAAAGAGCGACGGTAAAGAAGACTGAAATGAAACAAAAAACAATGAAACGACAACAAGAATTAATTAATTTTATTTTACCGTTTTAATTTCCCAAACATAGAACTATAAATAATTATTATGGGTTATTGAAATACAGTCGTTACTCTGCATTCTTTAAATTTGTCCATTGCAATCATTATTTCATGCGAAGTCGTAGTATGCGACATCGACATTTTTTCTATTTCGTTCTTTAAATTTTGCAACTGTAAAATAGTCCCGCCATTCATTTATTATCTTGCATTTGGCAAGCAGGGTGGGCACTTGTGACGCATCAGCGAAATTAAATGCATTTCTTTCCATCAAAATAGAAATTCATAATGCATTTTGCGTTGCAAGTAAGACGTCAAAACCCTACAAAAACTAGCCCTACATGCAACAAAACATCTAACAAAGTGGATCAGCGTAGGACGATTGTTAAACAATCTTTTCTGCGAAGGAGTGCAAAGTTGTTGCAAAAATGGAAATTAAATGCATTTTTTCTAATTTGTAGCAAATTTGTAATACATTCTGAAAGTGATCTGCCCCTAGGTGGGCACTATTGGGGCTTCAGTTGAAAAAAAATTACTTGATATGATTGCGAGAATTCCATTTTGTGCAATGTGTTCAACAGATGTCGCTAGTACATCGTGAGCGATGATTTTTTTTAGAATTTTCTTCAAGCTGGTAACGTCTGTTTGTATGTGCTGCGAAATCTGTTACCAATTTGGGAAAGGAATTTTACTGCTTAGAATTGTTTTTAGTTACATAGGCGTCAATATTCGTCACGCCGACACACGCCGGCGCGCCGCCGCCGATAGGGTCCAACGGCGTGACGCCGCCGCCGCCGGCCAAATATGTCGCTTACGCCGCCGCCGATTAAAAATGCATCGGCGCACACCTCTATTTGGAACTATATTCCCGGATATTAAAGTTTTTTCCGGAAGTATTAGTACATTGCTTCTTGAAAACCACTTCTCAATATGCCAAAAACTCAGAAATTTTGTAATTGTAATTGAGAGGCTGAGAGTAAGAGTGGGTTAAAATTTTGTTCAGAGCAAAAGTGGGTTAAAATATTCTGTTAGATCAGAAATGGTATAGTCATCACACCTCAGGCAAAAGTGGATCAAATATTAATTCGCGCAAAAATGGTTCGACAAAATTTTCAGGGCAAGACTGGTATAGAATATTAACCCATTTTTGCGCTAAGAAAAGAATCAGAATTTTCTTATTCGGACTTGTGGGAAACGAAATTTTATTAAATTTTTCGATGCCTTAGAAATCGTGTAATATAGGATCCGTATAGGTCAATAGGCATCGGAAATTGACGATTGCCGCCATTTTGAAATCCAAGATGGCGACTTCCGGTTCCCACAAAGTAGTGAGAACCACCATCAATATGGGTGTCATTTGAAAGGGGATGGTGGGCAGACATCGAAAATTGACCTTCACCGCCATTTTTAAATCCAAGATGGCGACTTCCGGTTACCACAAAATAGTGAGAACCACCATCAATATGGGTGTCATTTGAAAGAGGATGATCAGCAGACACCAAAAATTGACCATTTCCGCCATTTTGAAATCCAAGATGGCGACTTCCGGTTACCACAAAATAGTGAGAACCACCATCAATATGGGTGTCATTTGAAAGGGAATGGTGAGCAGACATCGAAAATTGACTTTCACCGCCATTTTGAAATCCAAGATGGCGACTTCCGGTTACCACAAAATAGTGAGAACCACCATCAATATGGGTGTCATTTGAAAGGGAATGGTGAGTAGACATCGAAAATTGACTTTCACCGCCATTTTGAAATCCAAGATGGCGACTTCCGGTTACCACAAAATAGTGAGAACCACCATCAATATGGGTGTCATTTGAAAGGGAATGGTGAGTAGACATCGAAAATTGACTTTCACCGCCATTTTGAAATCCAAGATGGCGACTTCCGGTTACCACAAAATAGTGAGAACCACCATCAATATGGGTGTCATTTGAAAGGGAATGGTGAGTAGACATCGAAAATTGACTTTCACCGCCATTTTGAAATCCAAGATGGCGACTTCCGGTTACCACAAAATAGTGAGAACCACCATCAATATGGGTGTCATTTGAAAGGGAATGGTGAGTAGACATCGAAAATTGACTTTCACCGCCATTTTGAAATCCAAGATGGCGACTTCCGGTTACCACAAAATAGTGAGAACCACCATCAATATGGGTGTCATTTGAAAGGGGATGGTGAGCAGACACCGAAAATTGACCACCACCGCCATTTTGAAATCTAAGATGGCGACTTCCGGTTACCACAAAATAGTGAGAACCACCATCAATATGGGTGTCATTTGAAAGAGGATGATCAGCAGACACCGAAAATTGACCATTACCGCCATTTTGAATTCCAAGATGGCGACTTCCGGTTACCACAAAATAGTGAGAACCACCATCAATATGGGTGTCATTTGAAAGGGAATAGTGAGCAGACATCGAAAATTGACTTTCACCGCCATTTTGAAATCCAAGATGGCGACTTCCGGTTACCACAAAATAGTGAGAACCACCATCAATATGGGTGTCATTTGAAAGGGAATGGTGAGTAGACATCGAAAATTGACTTTCACCGCCATTTTGAAATCCAAGATGGCGACTTCCGGTTACCACAAAATAGTGAGAACCACCATCAATATGGGTGTCATTTGAAAGGGAATGGTGAGTAGACATCGAAAATTGACTTTCACCGCCATTTTGAAATCCAAGATGGCGACTTCCGGTTACCACAAAATAGTGAGAACCACCATCAATATGGGTGTCATTTGAAAGGGAATGGTGAGTAGACATCGAAAATTGACTTTCACCGCCATTTTGAAATCCAAGATGGCGACTTCCGGTTACCACAAAATAGTGAGAACCACCATCAATATGGGTGTCATTTGAAAGAGGATGGTGAGCAGACATCGAAAATTGACCTTCACCGCCATTTTGAAATCCAAGATGGCGACTTCCGGTTACCACAAAATAGTGAGAACCACCATCAATATGGGTGTCATTTGAAAGGGAATGGTGAGTAGACATCGAAAATTGACTTTCACCGCCATTTTGAAATCCAAGATGGCGACTTCCGGTTACCACAAAATAGTGAGAACCACCATCAATATGGGTGTCATTTGAAAGAGGATGATCAGCAGACACCGAAAATTGACCATTACCGCTATTTTGAATTCCAAGATGGCGACTTCCGGTTACCACAAAATAGTGAGAACCACCATCAGTATGGGTGTCATTTCATACACCTTTAAAATTTGAAGATCCAAGGAATATTAATAAACCCAAAAATGGATTGAACTGAACCAAAAGCAATTTTATTGAAAATTAGCATTTTTTCGCTTTTTTCCTCATATAACCTATTTTAAAACCACTAAAATTAATATGGAGTAGCATATATAATATTTTTATTGATGCGAGAAACAAATCACAAAATTTTAATTTCGCGCGGGTCGATCATTCTTATCCAGGGGGTGGCATCCGTATGTTGATGTACAGACGTTGACAGTATCCAACATATAGTGGGCCCGGTCGCTTCTAGGCTCATACCTCCCATGCTCTTGCGCTTCTAGGCTCATACCTCCCATGCTCTTGCATTGGGTTGTTTTATCTTTATTGTCTTCATGCCTCATCCACGAAGTATGAAGTGTGTGGTGCTGCATCCATGATGACTCCACCACCCTTGACGTGAGAGTGTCTTGGAATGCTCGAGTCGAATAAATGGTAGTTAAACTGAATCGGATAGCGTTTCCGAGTGAACGTAACGATTGAGCATTTACTCGGATGTAAAACCATTCTGTTTAGGTCACACCACGTACTAAAGCTCTCCAGTTCACTCTGAAGAAACTCGGAATCGGTTTTATCCCGTATTTGTCGAAAAATTTTCATATCATGGGCGAATGAAAGGCGGGGCCCTTGTAATTTAATATTGATGTCATTAAAGTAGAGGAGGAAAATTAATGGACCGAGATGGCTACCTATTGAGATGCCGGATGTAGTGAAGAATGGTGCAGATAGGCAGTCCTTAATGCTGATTTGGAATTGCCTTCCATCGAGGAACCAACGCAGAAGTTGTCCATGAATACCGAGTTTGTCCAGCTTCGCTATTGCGACATCATGGTTGATTTTGTCGAAGGCCGAACCGATCCATGTGAATAGCATCGGTTCGCAATCCGTCAGTAAATCCATCGAGTACATATGTTGTAAACGAGAGCAGGTTGGTCGTTGTCGATCATTTAGGCATAAAACCGTGTTGTTGCAATGTAATGTTTGCAGTGAAAGAAAATCGGATCTAAAACGGCTACTACTGAACACCCCCTTTCGAACGTTACCCATGTTTATGATGGTTCTCACTATTTTCTGGTAACCGGAAGTGACCATATTGGATTTCAAAATAGCCTAATTGTCGATTTCCGATGTCTACTGACCACCCCTTTCAAATGACACCCATATTGATGGTGGTTCTCACTATTTTGTGGTAACCGGAAATCGCCATCTTGGATTTCAAAATGACGTAATAATCAATTTCCGATATTTACTGACACTCGCTTTCAAATTATACCCATATTGATGATGGTTCTCTCTACTTTGTGGTTACCGGAAGTCGCCATCTTAGATTTCAAAATGGCGTAACAATCGATTTCCGATGTCTACTGACCCATTTTTAAATGACACCCATATTAATGGTGGTTCTCACTATTTTGTGGTAACTGAAAGTCGCCATCTTGGATTTCAAAATTACGTAATAATCAATTTCCGATATCTACTGACACCTCTTTTAAAATGACACCCATATTGATGGTGGTTCTCACTATATTGTGGTAACCGGAAGTCGCCATCTTGGATTTCAAAATGGCGGTAATGATCAATATTCGGTGTCTGCTAACCACCTCCTTTCAAATGACACCCATATTGATGGTGGTTCTCACTATTTTGTGGTAACCGGAAGTCGCCATCTTGGATTTCAAAATGGCGGTGGTGGTCAATTTTCGGTGTCTGCTCACCATCCCCTTTCAAATGACACCCATATTGATGGTGGTTCTCACTATTTTGTGGTAACCGGAAGTCGCCATCTTGGAATTCAGAATGGCGGTAATGGTCAATTTTCAATGTCTCCTCAATTCAAAATGGCGTAATTATCGATTTCCCATATCTACTAACCACCTCCTTTCAAATGATACCCATATTGATGATGGTTTTCCCTGATTGGTGATAAATCATTTTTGAAAACATTCTTAGAATAAAAATGGAATATATATATATCCTCTCAGGGCAAAAGTGGTATATCTTTTTAACCCACTTTTGCGCTAAGGTTTTTTTTATCCCATTTCTGCTCTGACTGGTACTTAAACCGGTTTTGCTCTACATAAAACGTATACCGCTTTTGCTCGCAGCGAATTTTTAACCCACACTTGCTCTCAGCCTCTCAATTGATATTAATAAAAATCTAAAACCATTCTCATAGAAAACTTTCTTATTAAACCACATATTGAAAATAATATTTACACTGAAAATCAATTAAATTCTTGGTACATTTCCAAATAATAGTTTTAACTGAAAAGGATGAATTTCAAACACTAAAATTCTATTTAAATTAGTGCCTTTCTGCACAAATTGGTTAATCGATTTTTTTCCTTTTTGGGTGCAATTTTTTGATAATGCAATGCATTCA
The DNA here is from genome assembly GCF_030247195.1 of Topomyia yanbarensis. NCBI lineage: Eukaryota > Metazoa > Arthropoda > Insecta > Diptera > Culicidae > Topomyia > Topomyia yanbarensis. The sequence continues at coordinate 6,690,274 of NC_080671.1, forward strand.
AACAAGGTTTTCAAACCAAAAGAAAGATCGTTTTCACTTTCTCGTTTGCAAATCAGACATTCTGTCCTTGCTTCCCGAGGCCTCACTCGGGATCAGCCAGTTTTTTTTAATTCCTTTATTTGAAAGGACTCGTAGCGGTAGCTTAACGGAGTCATGGACCTTTTATAGATTTACAATATGTAAAAAATAACAATTCAAACAAATATTATTTATCCGTTGGATCTCGTGCGTGCAACATTTGTCTGCTCGCGTACTGCCTCAGGGAGGTCATTTAATTCCCTCTTGTTGTTCATCATCGTTGAAGTTGTCTTGGTGCCCACGAGCAGATATTCTTCCCTGCTTCTTGCACTTGAGGTTGACCAGGGTAAACCCGTCGTCGTGATTGTTATTACCTTCCTTGTCTATGTAGACTACAGTTTAGTTCGGGGTACTGGATGCTTTTTGTGGTTGTCATTATGGTCTGAACAGCTGCCACAAATTTGGCCAACGTTTATGATTCAAAAATATGTATTAGGAAGGTTTGCCGTAGATGAGTTGGCAATCGGTTGAGATATCTTTTCTGCATCATCGGCACATCTTGTTCATGATGTGCTGTCTGATTGCAGTACTTGCACGTAGGTGTTTGCCCCTCATGGGTGCGTAGCGTAGTTTGTTTAATTGTAGTTCCGCGAGTTTTGAGTTTTATAGTCAAGTACGAGGGAATAGGTCTTTCGAACGGTATCTTCACTACAAAACCGCCGTTAAGAATACCCGGAAAGATGTTTCTCGAAGTATGAGGTGTAACGGATTCTACTTCTTCGTATTGCGACATGCATTTTGCAATTGGCTCAAGAGGGATACGAGGTGATAGGTCATGTAGCTTCACATCTTTTTAGTCATTTTCTATATAAAGGAGAATCTTAATTCCAACGTTGTCACTTTCAACCACGTGTTTTAAATTGTTTTGCAAAACAAAGCGCTCGGCTTTGGTTGACGTGTTGAATGATATTAATACCGCATTGTGAAGGTAATGATACTGAAGGTACGTGACTTCCACAAGTTTAAACTGCATTTTCACTGGTATTTTACTTCACAAAAACTCGGTTGTATTGAACAAAATTTAAAATAAACGAACGTGGCGCTGGGTTGAAGAAGAGTTTTTTCGTCAACTTTACTCATGACAACAAGAATAATCCTATTTTTCCTTTGTTCTCGGAACGAGACGTCCATTGTTCACTTGGCTCGATTGTAGGTCTAGCATAGCATAGCATTGCAAAAACGATCGCACTCATCATGGGTGGCTGATACAGTGATACTGCACACCTGGCCATGTCCTTACGATCGCTAATGGGAAGGGAATGTTAGTTGAATACCTACTTTAGAAGATACGGGGAACCCACACAATCTTCACTAACTATGAAATAACAATAAACTGGGTTGATCTCACCGATTTTTTCTTGAATACACTGCAACCGGAACAAGCTTCAGGAACCACCGTCCCACCACATTCATTCTGCCATAGATCTTTGTTATTTTCGTTATAGGTTTCAATAACAATTTCCAAATACACAGGAATAAATACGGCGTCAGAAATTGCGGGTAACTGGATAGCTATTTCTCCATATCTCAACTATGTTTTCTAAAAAATGGCACGCCTTTTAGTCCTGCCTCATCTGAGTAAAATGCCGAAGTTCTCGGGAAGGTATCATGGAAGCGACGAGTTGTCTTGGAAAAGCGACCGACTTAAAGAGTCCGCGCGAGAATGACGGACATCGAGAATTTGCACTTTCTTCGAAAGACACTGCTGTCTTACCATGTCATTAATAAGTCCTGGTGTCCTGATCGTATCACGATGTTTGGAGTTCAGGCTTGCAGCCGGATTCACAGCCACATTGTTTCTAAGAACAGACATCTAAATGGTAACCACTTTTTCAATTTTCATCAGCAGTATGTTTATAAAATCCGGAATAAACCAAAAAAATTGTAAAAACTAAGAAATGATGGCAGCGAAACTTTATTGCTTCCTTAACGCCTGGCTACTACGATCACCAAGTCTCGATAACGAATCTTCACTGGGCTCGATTGTAGGTCTACGGCAAAAGTAGAAAATAGACTGGGTCAACCTGTTAGTATAGGTAAGATGTGTGACGACTTGGATTTATCGTCTAACTGGCACTAGATATTGAGATGAATTCGCAACACGAAAATCTAACTTAAGGTGAAGATATGTGGAAGCCAGGAACGCACGCTTGTTGCTAGGCACCGACGCGCTTGTTTACATTGAGAAAAAATGGAATTCGAAGTGAAAATTCAAACGCACAAATGAGTTTTCGGACATTTTCCTTCGGTCATCTGCACATTGGCAGAAAATTTGAAGTTTAGTTAGTAAACGATTAAAGTTTCGCGGATATTTTTTCAGTGATGTGTGATTAAAGTGCATTTGAAAAAGTGTTCTGAAAATGAGAAAAAATGTTATGAAACGAAACCCCAAGTGAAGAGGGGTGAAATATGGCTTTTTGGATTTAGCGCCTAACTGCTTCAAGCTTACTTATGAGGAGAGTTCGAAGCACACAAATCTACTTTAAATTAAACAATGCTCTTGATTTCAGGAGTTTAGTTATAATTTTCGTTTATTTGATCCATGAATTTGTTTTCGAATTTAACATGCTTAATTATGAGACTCATGTTCAAGTTTTTGTTGTTTGTGTGATTCGTATCGCTTCGTCGCAAATCTGTGTGTTCCGACTAAATTACTTTGATCTCGCTGTAAAACCGTTTACTTCGTTCACTAAACTCTACCAAATCGTAGTTGTACTATCAACGTTTTGACTGCCTCTATTAGCTGCTTCGCAAAATTGTTGCTCAACCAAAATAATTCAATTTAATCTCGCCGCCGAGAACAAATTCTCCATTGTTTCGTCATACTGTGTTGGAAATACTATTTCGTGATCATGAACCAGTTAGTAGATAAACCATGCGGAAAGTGTAGAATTGCATTGGGTAAATCTGACCCAGCCGTGTGCGATGGATTTCGTTATTTTCACAAACACTGCACCAGCCTAACGGAAGATAAATTATCCGCTTGTAGCGGCTCGAATGTGCTATGGATGTGTGACGATTGCCGTAGCCTTCTGGAAGACGCAAAATTTCGTAATTCGATCAGCTCGGTTAAATCTGCCTATGAGATACGAGTGAAACAGTGCGATGATGAGATTGGATGTTTAATGCAAAGTATCGAGTCATTGAATTCTACCACGACTAAACTTATAGATTGCATAAAACCGATTTCTTCTTTGCAACACAGCGAAAGTGCCATTGTCAATGCGAAACCCCAACATTCTTCTCCAATAACAGCAAACTGCTCAGAAACAATGTATACTAAAGGAGCTGCGAACGATAGTTTTACGCTATTTTTTTCCAAAAAATATCAAAAACGACGTCAGTGAGCAAGAAATTTCGGTTCTTGTAATAGAATGCTTAAGCGTAAATGGTTCTGTAAAGGTGAAAAAACTCGTTTCGAGTAGGCAAGACGTTAGACTACGTTTCATTTAAAGTGGAGCCAGACACTAGTTTGAAAAAGCACGATTCAGGTAATTTCGGGATCTTCGCCATGATGTACCCTGGATACCAACCGTTCGAGTGGATTCTTCTAGATCTTAAGTTGATCTCTATTTATTGTTGTGTGAATTGTTTCAGTGTTAAAAAATGTGACTGATTGAGTATTTCATGTGAATTCTTTTTGTAAATATTGTATTTATGCTTCCTGTAAATTTAAAGTGCTCACATTAGTTTTAAGTTTTCAATAAGACTGCGAAAGTCCGTTAAATAAACAAATAAATACAAATACAAATGATACCACGAGCATTGTCAAGATTTTCGTAATTTTTCTTAAGTTTAGTATCGGATTTTTCACGTGACAGTATGAACTGGAATATAAAAATGTAATCGATCGGCAGCATCTGTAAACTATTACATGAACACGAATTGTCAATCTGTAATGAATTTTAATTGTCGATATCTTTCCGTGCATCATCAAATCAATAAAGATATTCGAGGATCCACAAGTTAGATCTTATATTTGCTGCTCGAACCTCTGACTGCTTTCTATCAGCTGGGCACAATTTTATTCTATTTGTTTCAAGTCTATATTGGACTCCAAAACGCAACCGGCTGTGGTGGACTAGGAGGTTGATAACAGTTTATTATCTTTCTCCGGAAAAAAACCAGCCGGCGGGTTGAAGTATCTCAACCAAAAATAAGAGGCGACTGAAAACAGGAGTCCTCAAGTCAAGGTGTTTCACCGTGCCGAGGACTGAATGGCAGACAGGACTAAAATATGCCAGTCGCGCACGGAGTGTAGTGGGTCTTACCCTTGCTGTGTTAAGCGAATCTCTGACACAGTGGACATCATGGCTACTATTCAGCGCACTGAGCATTATTGATGTGATCTTTGTGAATCCGATTACGGAACATCATATCATTTGATATGCAACTGCCCTGTAGTAGTGCAATTACGTATCCGGATTTTTGGTTCTCCATACATAGATGAACCTATGTACAGAGAGCTGAAACTGAAGGATATGCTATTGTTCCTAACCCAGTGTGGCAAACAGCTATAGTTTTAGCCGTATTTGAATGACAATACCTCTTCGGGGGTGTTGTCGTTCTGTTAGCTCAATATCCCCTTGGGGGTTGATATATCTGCTCACTGCTTAAATAAATATTCTAAATCCCTCCGGGGGTTGGAAGTTTATTACTGCTATTGTAGCACCTGCAGATCGTTCAGAGTCACTCCGGGGGTGCAGAATGGTCTGTTTTAATTGTTCTGTGTCGTTATTTTCCTTACCACTAACCTTACCACTTCCCCAATCCTTTCCATCAAGAAATGATGAAAAGACAATTCTGGGCAAGGCACAAATCTCAGATCAACATGGGGAACGTGCCATTTGAGCCAAACGCAACCGATTCCTGATTCCTGATGTATGAATATCCATGAATGTATGCCTGTATGTGTGGATGTGTATAGGAGCAATGCATCCCTGAGCAACATAATAGGTTAGCCTCTGAGCCGCCAAAACGCTTATGGGAAGCCGGGTGCGTGATCATAGGTGTAACCATAAAGCACTGTACACACTGACAGATGCAACGGTTGCAGAAATAGGTTGTTGAGACAGCCCGATTGGAATCTACACGTTACTACAAAGGATGTGATCAAAACCTGTTAGTTCTCGAGACATGTGGAGCCATTAATGGCCACTTTCGGTCTTTTCGCGCATCGTATTTTTCGTTAGTGTTGGCAAGCTCAAGTCAAAATATTTAGAATTTCAGGTGTTGATGAGTTTTCATTTATTCAACAGAAGTGTCGCTATGTCCGGACTTGAGCTTTTTGGGATTTTTTTTCTTTTGAACAGCCTTTTTAGGTTAATGGGTGATTCTTTTTGTTTGGACATTTAAAATTCTGCGAAATATTTTTTTTGACAAAAAGCTCGTGTCGGGCTATATCCAATGGAATAACAATTATAGAAAGATTGCTCTTTGCCAGTTTCAACTATTCGAACCGGAGAAAACTTGCCACAAAGTCTGGTGCAATTTTATGCGGAGTTGCGGTGTAGAGTTGTAAAAAGAAGAGTTGACTAACAAAATTAAAAAACGCGTAAAATATCGTGAGTAGTTTGTTTGCAATCCATTACAAGCAAAAGACCGCCTTAATAGTGTATGAAATATATCAATCGATAATGGAACATATTAGCATTATATAACTTGACGAACTAGAATCAAATAAAATTATCCCCCTTACCTTGCGGTATTTCAACAAGTATGTATACACTTATTTGTTGCCACCCTGTGCAATAGTAAAGTTATAAATGATAGTGCACATTAAATTGAAAACCTAGAAGTGCAATAAAAGAAGTGTTCAAACAAATACAGGAGTGGTGGTGACAATCTCGTTTGGAATTACGAAATAAAGTTGGAACACGTGATAAAATAAAAGGAAAAAAACAAGTTGTATTGCCAGGTTAAGCATGGCAGATAAACTATAGCAGAAGGTGGCTTCATTTTCCTGACCAGTATACAGCATACGCCTGCAACATGGTAGCATAGGAAACCACAGATGCCCATTCTTCGATGGAGTATGACGAAGAAAGTTTGAGACAATAAATCGAATTTTATTACGGTGTGAAAAAGTGGAGCAACTCTCATCCTTCTTCAACCTGTTGATCATCGTCATGTGCTAGGAACGGTTGATGTGAAAAGTTAGAGCTGACGCCTGACTATGACGATATTGTCATTTGAGATGTGTTTTACATACCCACTGGAAGTGTAGAACATGACTGATATGAGAGGCAATGTTAAAGTGTTCAATATAGCCAATAGAGTTAATGCATTTAACTTTTAGAAGGGGTAGTGAAGAGTATGACTTTTCCCATAAAACAATATTTATTGGCTAACAGTACTATGATTGTAAACTTTTCAAAAGATGTGGACTCACATTATTGATAAACCCAAAACTATTTGGCTTTGTACAATGCTTCCTCGGCACAGAAATGAAACAAAATAGTTTAACCAAACTTTTCAATAGTTTTTATATTTGGCCGTCTTAATACTACGTCTTAATTCACGCTTCACAGATTGAAAATGAAATAAATGGTCAAAGCAAGCCTTTTCGTGCATAACTGTTGTGAATGACACTTATTTCGTTTTTAGATCAGAGTAGCTCTATGTTCACTCGAAACAGTCATTTTATATGGTTTTTGTAATTTGAACGACTCGATTCTAAAACCAAAATTGGCATTAATTTATTCTGCCGAATCTTAGCTTTTTGTTTCTTTGGTCGATATCTCAACAACTGAGAACTCAGCAAACTAATTTTTGTTGAGATCTCAGTAAATACGACGTTTAATAGCTCGTCGCTGTTGTGCTTATGACAAACGCCATTTTGGGGCAAACTGAGTTAGATATGCCAAATTACTTGTCTGAAAAATCTCTACAAAGTGGCGGTTTCAGAATTTTGAAATTCTACTTCGTTACTAAGATATAGCGAGAAACATGCTGAGAATTTACGAGTTTTTTGCTTCAAATCACTGTATCTTGGGATTCGCTCAAACTATATTCAAGTTTTAGATATTATGTGAAAATATCTGAGGAACACAATGGCATAAAAATTTTCCAAAGAAAAATGCACGAGTTGCGGAAAAAACACATTTTAAGTTTTAAATTGGAAATATAGCCTATTTGGCAACACTGTAACCAAAAGTTACTATTTTTACAGATTCCCTGATTCATTTCCTTCAAAATGCATCTAACCGATTTTTATAGACCAAATTAAACCAAAGATATGAATAAAAATTGAAAATTGATGATTTTTTTCTATGGAAAATTTTCCATGCATGATTATGACACGTCATACAAATTTTGTCCTCAATACACGTCTATGACACGTGTGAGTGCGACTTTTGTTTACATTCATAGTAAAAACTCGCAACATAGTCAACCGATCTTCGTAATATTTGAGAGATTAATACAGAATACATAGAAGCACCTATTGTCTTCTTTGGATTGTTTATACCATTTATATGTTTCAAGATATTCAATCTGAAACTTTAAAAATCGTTTTCCTCGAAATGTGCTATATGGCGCTTGTCATAAGATACCACAACAGCGACTAGCTGAGACCCACTCAGATTTTCTCACGAACCATGCGCGTTTTTTTTTTTTCTATTTGCAGTGGCCACCCTGCACAAGCATCTGAGCGTACCGGTAACCTGTAAAATTCGTATATTCGAAGACATTGACAAAACAATCCGCTACGCTAAAATGCTGGAAGCAGCCGGTTGCCAAATGTTGACAGTCCACGGGAGAACTCGAGAGCAGAAGGGACCGCTAACCGGAGTGGCTGAATGGAGTTATGTGAAAAAATTGAGGTACGTTTTCTTCCATTTGAAAAATACGGTCAGATTACAAATTGAGATTTTTTTTTTAAACAGGGAAGTTTTGAAAATACCACTTCTATCGAACGGAAATATCATGTCAGTGGAGGATATTCACCGCTGTCTGGAAGAAACGGGTGTCAACGGAGTAATGACCGCCGAAGGAAATTTGTTCAATCCTTTTTTGTTTGAAGGAGTCAATCCAACCGCCTGGAGCGTAGCCTACGAGTATCTAGATATCGTAGAAAAGTATCCAGCTCCAATCTCCTATATCCGGGGGCATCTCTTCAAAGTGTTTCATCATTTGTAAGAACACCTATTTGTCTTTTGATCCCTTTTATGAACCATTTCAATCTACTTTTCAGGATGAATCTAACATCCAATGCAGCCCTGCGGGAGGAAATGGCCATCTGTCACAACGTACCCGAATTCCGGGCCATCGTTAAACTTCTAGAACAAAAATATCTTCCCTTCCATGAAGGCCGCCAGAAATGGACCGGCGAAGCATCTAACCTGCCGTCGATAGAAACACCGCCAAAATTGGACAGCAACCTCTCGTTACCACCGTGGCTGTGCCAACCGTACATCCGGGCTGCTCCGGAGGTACACCGGCAGAAGTTAGAGGAAGCATCTCGGCTAGCGGCTGATCCGAATCGTGAAAAAAGAGCATTCTACGATCAGGAAGGTAACGAAATATCACGCAAAAAGATGAAGAAAATGCGACGCGTGCAGCGTAGGCCAAACCGAGCCGGCCTACTGCCGGGGGACCCGGAACGAGAACCCGGCCGAAGGTTTGATGAGCTTTGCAAAAACGGGAAAATCGAGTGCACTAATCCAATGGTAAGATTGATTTATCAGACGTTGGTCACTAATTATGACTGAATATATTTTAGGGTTTAAAGTGTGACGAGAAACTGTGCCGAGTCTGCTGCAAAAATCGATGTTTTCACGAGAACTTAGATTGCGTTGGCCATAAACTATTTATTAAATCGCGGCGAAATAAGGCGATAGCACTTACTGCTGCAGAGAAAGAGCGAGAAGGCAGCAATAATGACGATCGCCAACAACTACCTCAGGCAGATGTTGTAACTGAAAGTTGATATCGGATTCATATAGGTAAATGTGAATTGTTAATTTTTGGTTAATTATTTGAATTGATCATTAGAAAAGTGTATTTTCAAACCAAATTCAAATATGTGTGTTTATCTGAACCGAACGTAACATTCCCAATCATCTGTCTCATCTCAATGTAACAATGGATGAATGCTTGCTTGAGTAGAACCCTGTCAAGCTTGATTGCGGTCGGCAACAAGGTCTAGCAGCGTCAGATGACTCTGCAGGTTCTCGGCTTCTAGTTGATCACACCGAACTGAACTGTCCTTCCGAAGCTGATGAGACTTTCTAATGGCTCCAGTATTGGTGTTTCCAAGCGTAGCAAGGAGATCGAAAATACTCGAACTTTCATTCCTATTACAACCGTACATACGACTAGACGTGATTCTCATCAACATCCCGAACGTTCCCGTAATCATCAAGTGCCTTTTGTTCTCAACAGTAGTTTACCGGTTTTCAATAATTAAATGTGGCTTTGATAACCCAAATCAAAGAAATGAAATCACCAAATCAGGCATCCTAGGCAATGACTCAAATTGGGAATAGAAAATAGTGTGCGCGCTCAACTGATTTTTTGTTGACGTCAGCGTCACGCAATCGTCAACTGGCTTGATCGCACGAATCACCCACGTATCCGCTATGTAGCATTCCGAGCTAGCCCAGTCACGTTCGAACCTTTCCAATTTTTCTAGCTAAATATTGTCTGGCGGCTGAAGAAAATTGTTCCGTATGAGGCTACAGAGGATTGTATACTATTCCCCCGAAAATCATTCCCCAGAATGTACCATTCCCCAGAATTCCATACCCCAGAATGCACCATTTCCCAGAAAGTCATTCCCTAGAAATTTTTTTATTTCCTTCCCACTTCTATCGAGCGACATTCTTCGCTTTCGATTCGATCACATTTGAAATGATTTGCATTGTGTTGAAACCGAAAATTAGGACATTATTTATTCCGAATTAAAATAAAGAATTTGCTGATTTTCCCCAAAAACCATTCCACAGAAACTAAAATTCCGAAGTGTTTCCCCAGAATGAACTATTCTCCAGAAAACCACATCCAGAATGAACCAATGCTCAGAAGTTACACCGATATAACCATTTTCCAGACGATATTTTTGAAATGGAAAAAAAACTTGATGAAAATCAGAATGTTGGCCATATTGCTCCCTCGAAGAGTGCACTGCTACCAGCATTAGACAAAAGCAATATTTTTACATTCATTTTAATAGTATAAACATACATATAGGACAGATCGCAATATTCAGTACAGGTGTGTTTTTGAGAGCCATTTGGTAACAACCATAGAAAGCGGTAGCCCCCTTCCTAGGATCACAAAGAATGAAAGTAAGGTTATTTGGCGAAACCAAAATTTTGTACATTACCTAAGTCAAGGAACTGATACAGTGTTAAGCTGCTGAGGATAAGCCGTCGAAAGCGGCGGCTCCTGGCAAACAAGGCAGTTATCCATTCGCATACCCGATTTACACGAACATAGGAATTGTTTCCTTGTTTCAAACATGAACAGTTCTTTATATCTTTATGCCAAATAACTCTTGCACGCAAACTTTTGATCTTTTTGTCTACCCGGTTTATTTAAACATAGGTGTTGGTTCCTTCTTTCTAGCTTTCCCTGAATCTATGTAAAAATCGAAATGAATGCACATTTTGACAAACGGTTTGATGTGTTTTTAGAGTATTTATCCTTCTTTTGCATTGGAATGTTTCGTACGATCCACCCGATTGCTCGGTTTACTCAAACATGTGGCACTAAATACACTCGAAAGGTACTTTTACCATATAATGTTTCATGTCAAGCGATGTTACGCCAAATGGCTTTGTGTCAAGCAGGGTAATCTTTTTCAGAAGCTAGAACAACGTTTAAAGTGTTATTTTTCATTTGAATACATTTCCTAAAAGAGCTTCCCATCTCTTCCTTTGACTTTCAGATTTTGGAATATTTGTTTTGCTACACTTTTGAAGTTACGCAATGTTTTTTAAGGTCTTTCGAGATAGTGACTACGATCGAAGTTTCTTATTTGATGCATTTCATTGGTCATATTCATATGACGACTATATCAAGGACACGTTCCTGGTTGACCTGGTTGTGAGGCCGCCGTTTTCATCCTCCGCAGCTTTACACCGCATCAGTTCCTTGACTGAGGTAATGCACAAACCTTTGGCATCATCACAAAAAATGAACAAAACATTAACTTTTCTGGGGAATGGGGCATTCTGAATAATGGCTTTCTAGGCAATGGTACAGTATGGGAAATGTTTTGCTGGGGTATGGTACATTGGGAATGGCTTTCTGGGAAATGGCTTTTGGGGGAATGGTATACAACCCTTCAGAGTGTACTTGGGGAAAGGCCGCAAATTTCCCTAAAGCACGCTTCCTCTACACAAACTCGATCGTACCCTTTAACTCCCTAACAAAAGTTCTTCGGCCCTATTCTGGGCGGCTTGTGACGTGAGACGACTAATCTCACCTCACTCTACGTGACTTTTCTCACCTAATTCTGAAGAGTCACTTCGGGTGACGTGAGACGCCCATCTAACCGCAATGGAGAATCTCACCTCACCCGAGTCGACTCTAATGGGATTTTCGATTGATTGACTTCGGTGTAGTGGAGTGCACTGGAACTGTACCATTTTTGCACTTTCTAGCAAAAGTGCAGAAAACCGTTCCAATAACACTTTTGCTAGAAAGTGCAAAACCAGTGCGCTCCACTACACCGGTGCACATCAATCGAAAATCTCATAAGAATCGAGTGAAAAAAGTCACGTAAAGTGAGATGAGTTTAGTTACCTTACGACACACGCCGCACAGAATAAGGCCGCTTGTGTCGCCTTGTGGCATACGATGCAATGGCGTGCGCACGGGTGATAAGCGGACCCTACACGGGACAAGAATATTGTCAATAAAAATATTGTCAATAAAAATATTGTCAAGACTGCTTCAATACGTCAATCCCATTTGGTTTCTACATGATCAATATTTTCAAGATACCCTTACACTATCAATATATTGATCAATAATCGATTTATTGACAATATTTCTGCACGTGTAGGGATTTTTTTTTTGCAACCTGTCATGGAAAGGGTCCTTGTGATGCTTTACGAGGAGTATTGCAACGAAATGCTGCGAAAGTGAGTTTGCAAGGTCATTTCTAAGCCAGATTCAAAAATACACTTTTTTCGGAATCCGAATACAATCAATGGAAAAAAAGTTAAAAAAATCGTTGTGCACGTGTAAAGCAAATTTCGGGAACACAGTCGTTCCATAGTCTTAAGCCTCAAAATGAAAACTATATTATTGTCAAACGGTATTCATTTTCGACGGAAGAAATATGTGTGAAATGAAATGCCTTGTGAAAAATAAAAAATGTTTTACTTATTTCTATTCGTGCTTCTTCTGGATTTGTGATACAAAAATAAATAATGCCGAAATATGACCCTTTTAAAACCACCAGGATTTTTATTGAAGTGGAATTTCTAACCAAAGATGACGCTCGGTAAAAATATTTTGAACGCGAGGGTCTGCAATGTTTGTATTTTTATTCTACGTGGTTAATGGACAGCTCCCAGGTTGAAACGAATGTTGCACCCAGCTTGTAGGTAAATCATAGATGTCTTTATACACAGCTACTGTGACTCGCTGGAGGTGTATGGTTAACTACCATGCGGTTTCATCGTTTCCATGCATGTGGGGTGTGTACATAGATTTTTTATTTTCAAAAAAAATATTTCTCCGAAACCTCTAAATCTGACTCAAGAATATGTTTGGAGATGTTGTGTAGAATTGTATGATCTTTCAAATAAAAATATAAAAGTATGGAGTATTCAAGGACCCTCGCAGTAGAAATCAAGAAAAATCATTTAATGCGTATTTTGTTCGTACAAAACTCAATTTTTTTAAAGTTAACAATTTAACTACACTTAAATATCTTTCATTTGACCTATAATCCATGAAAATCGGTTCAGCGGTTCATAAGTTATGAATTTTTAAAAAATTCAACTTTCGAAGAATCACGATATTTTGAACCAGTCTAACGTGGAAAGCGACACCCTAATGACGAAATAAAAAAATATGTAGGATAAGGTGGGGCAAATTCGACCGTTGGGTAAACCCGACCTCTCTCTGTTACCGAAAATCAGAAGCACTACGCGAACTAATATCAATGTTGTCGTGTAGAGCATCGAAAATAATCATTATGGTGGTATGACAGCATTTCATTAGTCTACATTGAGATGCTCAAACGACAAAAAGTGTGTTTTTACAACTTTTGATTTGACTTTTGTGCATCATTGACTACAGGATATTTCTGATTATTAAAGTGATTGCATAATAAACGTAAGTGGATTTAAATTCTTTGATTAAAGTCCTACAAAGTGCATAGAAGAATTTAGTTCAACCTTTTCCTATTTATTATTTTTATGCATAATGTTCATAATTACAAACGAAAGACACAAAAACGTGATGATGGCTCAAGAGCTACTTACTTATGCTGAACTAGAGGGTCCCTGATAATCGAGCATGCTATGCTATTCTTTGATGTGTGTTGTTTTCTCTGGTAACTAGTTATCGGTTGTTTATTTTGAACAGCATGTTATGTTATATGTTTCTTAGTAACTATATGCATATTTCGATGGTTCCTATATTAAAAGTTTTAACGGAATATCTTTGAGATGGTTCAAGGCAGTATGTTAAAGCTTCACCTTCCTCTTCTCCACTATGTAACAACATGCAAGGCAATCTTTTTGCCTGGCTGAATATGGCTTTGTCTGTGGGAATTTGCAGATTAAAATGTTATTTCATGTCAAAATGTTGCTGTTTGACACTAACACTTTCGATAGCTCCATAGATGTAAGAGATAGAAAAAAAACTTGCATTGTATATTTTCTTATGCTGGTCAAATCTTAGAATATTTTGAAATTCTAAAATATCACCAACAAATGTTATGTTGAAAAAAGTGACTTTCAGGGGTTATCATTAAATGTCTATTAAAACCCACAAATAGACACATAGTCTATTCATCAAAGTTGTTTCTTATTATATTCCCTACAACTTTGCTGAATAGTTTTTTTTTATTTTCATAAATGACCAAACAAAAAATTGCTTCTCAGATTTTGGGAGTTTAATCACCTAATTCATACTTGTAGAAGAAATATTTTTTAAGCAAACTTTGCTGAGGACACTAAGCTCAAAAGTCATTTTTTGTGGTCAAAACAATTTCGATCTCGTTTTTGCCTATTTGTAAAGTTCCTGAAATTGATCACTGCTCTGCTAATGTTCTGCAGTCACAGGTTTTTGTTCCTTGAATTTGTTCATTTCTATAATATATAATAAGCCTCTGATCACCAGAAACAGCAACAGATCAAACACAGTTTGATTTGAATAGTTGAATGCATACAATCCCTCTAATCAAGATTCAAATTAGTCTTGTTAAAAGGACCCTGCAGCAATACTAGCCTTGGGCCCGAGGTGGCTCTCGAGGGCCCTGCCAGATCACAATAGCTCAGACATTTGAACTGTTCAACGAATCACCGTATATTCTGCGTCTATTCACATCAAGGACTTATATTTGAATGCCGCACTCTTTTCTCTGTTCCAGAGCTTAACCCTATGCCGAAACTCTCGAAGCCACTCTCTTTGCGATCTACAACTGCTAACAGTGCTGTACTAAGGGATAGTACCCCTATCAAAAAAATGCGGACGAACATGGTCAGGCGATTTAAAAAGTTTGACCATAGAGAACAGACATCCATGATCGAACAAAAATATTTAAAAAACGTGTGTAAACATTTGAATTAATATACGAAAAACACTAGCGCCGCCACACCAACCTATCCCAACTATCCGTCAAATCGATTCCGGAACCGGCTCAAAATCCTGGATGGATTCAGCATGGAATCTAGCTCAAAGAAAACAACCGATTCCGACTCTATCGGTTGACGCATTTGAGCTGGAATTTATGCTGGAAGTCCGAATCGGTTCCGGACTAGTTTGACTGGGTAGAGGAATAACCGCTGTCAATTCTGTCGAACTCAGCCTCCAAAAAACATGACGACAGTAGTGCACCTGGTTTAGATATCCAAACTACCTTCGAAACCGTTAGAGATTTTACACAAGTTGAATGCTGAAGATGGACTCTGTTCTCTGTGGTTTATATATTTTGCATAAAATTTGTTGGTGGGCACAATTTTCAAGCAAGTATACTGCAAAAATGTCAGCGCCGAGGCGAGGGAACGTTCAAAAAGTGCTTAATCATGGTGACAAAGACTTACAATTTGCATAGAAATTTACAAATTAATTTGTAACACGCTTCAGATCTAGAAAACGACAAAAAAAGACCAAAAACAAGACAGCAGCGAATTCGTTTTTTTTCGGTTATGACGGTTACTTTATTGCAATGGCAGGAGAATGGTACATGTAGGATTGGACAAAGTAGTAATGTAATGTCTGGTACGCGGTCATACAGGCTGTACCATAAAGCACTGCACATATCAACGAGTGCAGCGGCAGCAAGGTAGGTGTACAGTTAATGCACATAGGTTGAAGTAATTGGTTGATGAGACAACACTGGTAAATTACAATAACAATAAGCACATCGTTCTGCTAATGATTTCCTGGCTTTCGGATACATTCAATCTAGTATAAAAAACTTTGATTATATTTTTCAATATTTATGTGATTTTTTTGCAGATTTTTTATTTATAATTGTCACGAGTTTTTCTTTTCTTGCTAGTTTATAATATTTATACTTTTGTAAACTTTGTATTGGGAGATAAATTACTATTACTTCTAGATTTCACTTATCTGTTTTGTTGTTTTATGATCTCCAAGTAGTCACCGTTCTATTCTCTATCCTCCCCGATAGGCTTATTATCCCTATTCTGAATTTCCATCGGATTTCACCTTCGATCGAAACTGAACTGTATTCTCGTTCCGCACAGCAACATCGAAACGGGATTGTCTACAATTCGATCGATGCAGCCATCCGTTCGAACTCCAGAATACGGGTGCTGTCTGACTTCTAAATTAAAGAAAGTATGAGAGAAAGACAGAAGCCAGCTATGCGAGTTTCCCCCTTGGCCACCAAAAGAGTTTTCGCACAAAATGTTTGGATGCGCAGTTGCTACTGTCTTCTTCACCCTCCACGTCACTTTTCACCATCTAAAACAACAGCGTAATGTATAGAAATCTATCCCGATTTACAATTACAATCAAAACAACGCCAGGTTTTGTTAATGCGTTTTGAAGGTGTATGTGTGTGTTTGTGAGATAATGTTTGAGGATAGGGGATGTATAGATAGCATCGTGCGTGCTGGGCGGCACTACACAATTTTGCTACATAGTGTAATGAAATGAACAATAGTTGCTGTTTTGTTTCAAACTGAAACAAGTCGACTTTTCCAGAAACACAGGTTTAACCTCTACCGATTTACTAGGATGCTATAATTGTTGCTCTCCTTTCATTTTATCGATCAGGAGGGATCTATTTGGAACTAAACTTTCTAGTGAAGATTTTCAAATTTCAGTCTATCTCGTGTTCATTCATCTAGCTCAACACATCTAATGTTTTTTGTTGAATTTCCTATAGTTGGAAAACGGTTGTTCATAAGTTTCGTCACCCATTTTCCGTTTCAATCAACGGAGGAAGAGGGGCGAGCTTCATTCAATAGCGATATTTTTTTAGCAACCCACAACAGTCAGCACAAGTGCCTACAACAACAGTTTCTTCTTTGTGTCGCTTTGTTTTCTCGTTCAATGGTCTTTGTAAATGCGAAAATTAACGAAGAAAGACAGATTTACTTTGTTTGCATTTTTTTTTCTTCGTGTTTATTATCTTTCTTTATTAGGATTTTCCATTGTCCACCGATATTGGCCGATTGCTAGTGAGAGTCTATCCTTTAAAAATATCTTTTACTATGTACATGTTGTTTCTAATGACGAAAAACTGAGAATAAATTAGATAGTTTGATTTAGTTTTAGATGCTATTTAGATACGCTAAACATTTGCCCACAAGTTTTGATATCTAGTGTTAATTTTGTATGTATAGATCTCTATACCTAATGAATCACACACCCAGCAACGACCGTTGCCTCTGCAGCAGAGCTGTATCCAGAGCGGATAGTGCTTCAACATAAAAAGGGCTGATCGTGATTTAGCAATGTCTACTTCTACTGATAGTACAATAGTTTTTGCAATTACTTACAATTATTATTATAGAAACTGATAAAAAACAATGTCGCGAATTTTCTCTACTAATCCGACAATTATTCAATTTACACAACTTAGACTGTATCCTTAACTTCAGTGGTAGTCTATCATATCTACTTCTAAGACAAGGGATTATAGTACACATATAACAGCGTTGTTTTAATAGATCTTTTTTCTTCAAAGAACTCAAAAATTTTTGAACCTGTTAAAACTCACCGACAAGAGATTTGGTCTTGAAAGCGATCCCCCACTGATGTTCCACAGCACAGCAATAAACATCAGATCGCCCTCAAAAGCACCTCTTTAGGGCAAACCAGTTTCAGCAAGTTAAAAAATTCTTGGTTCTGAATTGATTTGTTTTTCTTGATTTTTTTTTGTATCCTTGCGCTACCACTAATCGGTCTTCTTAACGTATAATTTACTTCGCTTTCCGCCCCCGTTGGGTGCTCATTTTCTATGCATAGCTTTCCTAATATCAACCGCCTAAAACTGCTACACGCAAAACGAAAAATGTAACTTTCAACCTAAACTTATAAGCGTCATTTACTCATTTTTAGTCAAATCGGTTGCGATTCGTCCCTATCGGAGTGTTCGTGATCCTTGGACAAATTGAGTGACCCTTCGGAGGATGACTGAGCGGCAGCAGCTGCTGCAGCTGCGGCTGCGGCCGCTTTGGCTTCCGCTGCCATTCGAGCCGCCGCAGCTGCCGCCTGTCGTCCGGCACTGGAACGTAGCTCTCGTTTCCGCTCCGGCATACCTAGCGACGATGATTCATGCTCATCTCCGCTGCGACGTCTCTTGGACCGAGTAGTTCTGCGGCCTCCCCCACCCGTGGAGGGTGTTGTCGGCGGTGCACTATTTGATTCACCACCCGATGAATTGGCTGCGTCCGTGCTAGAACGGGTTGATTTCCGCATCGGTGCTGCTACCGATGACTCCGGTGTCTTTTCCAAATCGGATTTACTCGAATCTTCTTGCTGGATATGCTGCTGCTGTTCGCTAGTATGATGACTTCGCCGTGAGGCTCGTCGTTCGTGTCGTTCGAGTTCTTCTAGTTGTTGTTCGTGCTGTTGTTGCACTTGGTGGAGATGATGATCACTCTCATCTTCCTGCCGCGATAAGTCATGTTCGTGAAGTTGATACGCACTGGCAGCTAATCCAGCTTGCTCTGCTTCTGGTAGTTCTTGCCGTTCGGCAAGGTCCTGGCGATGAACGGATTCGCTTTGACTAGCAGCTGCTCGTTCGAGTTCTTGCCGTTTGCTTTCACGCTCCGAGTCTTCCCGTTCTCTACGTCGTTTATGTCGCAACTCGCGCGCTTGGGCTTGTTCCTGTTCGTGCTCCAACTGTTGCTGCTGCTGTTGTTGTTCTTCCAAGAGTTTTTTCTGCTCGGCTATTCTCTGTTGTTCAAGTAATCGCTGAGCTTCCTGTGCCTCCTGTAATTTTTTCATCTGCTCTTGCTGTAGCAGTTTTTGTTTCTGCTTTAGTAGCATAATCTGTTTTTGAGGGTCATCTTCGTCGCTTAGAACGTTACCCGATTTGGACAGTTTCGATGGTGCTATCAAATCTTCTAGGTCCATCTCTTGATTGTGAGTGGTATCTACCACAGTTACGGAGGCCGATGGTGCTACCGAACTGGGCGATGGTGTAGAGGTTGAGAGATTCTGAGGAGCGGAAGTAGAAACGACAGTTGCCGTTACCGTAGCAGAAACCGAACTCGATGAGCTTCGGCTTAAGTCTGCTGCCATATCTGACGATCGAAGGCTTCTTTCACTTCGTTCTGCACGCTCTGTACGTTCTAATCGTTCCTGTCGCTCAACTCTTTCGCTACGATCTCTCTCCCGGTCTCGTTCCCGTTCTCGCTCACCGATACTGCTAGTTGAAGACGTGGACAATGCCGGGCTCTTAGCGCTAAGATTTAGTGAACCGCTCGATGAAGCAGCCGGCATTCCAATTGGCGAAGCCAAAGATATTGTTGTTTGCGACGGCAAAGATGCAGCTATGCTTGAAGCTGCCACTGGGGTCAATGTGACTTTATCCAAACTGGCCAAAGAATCGGTAGACGATCTCGTTCTAGGGCTTTTCATTTCTTCTTGCTGAGAGGCTCCCAACATCAGCGTTTTTGGGTCCAATTTGGACAGGTGATGTTGCAGTTGTTGCGCCTGCTGCTGTTGAAGGTCATGTCGGGAAGAGGACGAAGTTCTCTTTGAGTCTGGTGTTGATGAGGTCGATGACGAAGATGTTGGAATCAGGGAGATCGCTGGACCCACACCTAAACTTCGTGCCAGTAGTTCTATCGGATTTTTACTAAGCTGATCGAATGCTTCTTTAAGCTCCTGTTCACGAGATTTTTTCGACGTCGAAGAAGACGATGACGAGCTTGCTCCGGCTGCTGCATTTGCGGAAAGAGCATGTGCAGTCATTTCGGCAAGTAAGGCCTGACTAAACTCTGGTGGTAGTGGCAGTTGCAGGTCTTTAGCGCTCATGGCAGCCGCCGCCGCAGCAGCAGCTGCTGAAGCATTTGCAGCTGCTGCTGCACTGCTACTACTGCTACTCTTCGACGATGATCCATGCCCAGAAGAGGAAGCGGATGACATTCCGGGCATTTTGCCGGTAGTAAAGGCTTGTATAGCTGCTAGTTCTGATGGAAAAGCACCCTGCTGTAACTGTTCGAGCAGTTTCCTTCTTTCGCGTTCAATTTTTTCAAAAGCCTGTTTATTGGCTTGCTGAGCAGCTGCACTTTCCCGAGCTCGTTTATCAGAAGAGTTTGAACCGCTACCTCTCAAACTCTGAGTGATGTCTAATCCAGCGGACCGAGTCAACGAGTCCAGTAGGTGTTTGTCGTGTGGTAATAGTAGTTGCTGTAACTGTGCAGCTTCTAAAGCGGCTTGCTGTGCTGCTGCTTGTTGACTTGATAAACTAGAATTTCTATTTGATTTACTGCTGGGTGAAGCTGATGATTGTTGGCTTCCTCCACTCATGCCGCGCGAACTGCTCTGTTTAGACTGGGACTGTCTCGAGGTGGTGGTAGACGAAGAAGTGCTTGTCGTAACACCACTTGTTCCTAAACCGGCACCAGGAATTCCGTACGGATTAAGACCTCCCAAACCGAGCGGCGTGTACAGCAGGCTTGGATTGGGGAAAAAGAATGGGAATTGGCTATTGGCAGCCGCAGCTGCTGCAGCGGCAGCGGCTGCCTGCTGCTGATTTGCAGTCTTGCTTGAGCTCTGCTGTGATGACGAGTTACCACCCGATTCATTTGCTGATTTTCTCGACTTGCCAGCATTACCGCCACCACTTTTCGTTGGGGTACCACCTGTTGCCGCTGCCAAAGCAGCTGACGGATCTAACCCAGCCGCTGCCATCATTGCTGCCAGACTTTGTGCGTCCATTCCGGAAAGACCAGGAAGACCAGCTAAACTGGCGAACAAACTCATGTTGTTTAGATTTCCCAGTCCACCTAAGCCCGCCAATCCAGGCATTCCACCAAACGGCATTAGCAACGGATTGTTCTTCGGATCGAAATTTCCTAGCCCAGAAAGGCTGGACAACAGATTCGGGTTTAGTCCAGCAAGACCAGGGAATTGCATATTGGCCGCACTGCTGCTACTGCTACTATGCTTCTTCGACGGTGTCGAGGAAGACTGCTGGCCACCACTACTGCTACTACTGCCATACTGGTTAGCTAAGCCACTCTGGGAAGCCGCCATAGATGAGGAAGCGGATACCGAGGAGCGCATCTGTTTCGAAGAAGCCGACGATGGACTACCCGAGTCCGATTGTTTCGATGATTGTCCCGGCAAAGTAATAGATTCAGCCCACTTGGGATCGATCTCATAGGCCGGGTTGTCCGTCAACCACTGGGTTAGTCGTTTTAGCTGGGGTGCTTTGTTACCGGTCAATCGTTTACCGTTGATCTTGTTGATAACTGATACGTATTCTTCGCCGGTCAAATTGTTCCAATTAAATGCGGCCGATTTACTATCCGCTTGCTGTTGTTGTTGCTGCTGTTGTTGTTGTTGCTGCTGCTGTTGTTGTTGTTGCTGTTGCTGCTGTTGTTGTTGCTGTTGTTGTTGTTGCTGTTGCTGCTGCTGCAATTGCTGAGCATGATGATGCTGTTGTTGTTGCTGCTGGAGAGTATTGGAGTTTCTCGTCGCCCTAGAGGAAGTCGATGTCGTTGCTTGAGACTGCGAGGTGGATGAAGATGAGCGCCTTGACGATCGTGAAAGGTAATCTAGACTCATGGCATGTTCCGTCAGAGCAGCAGTCTGCTCTGCAAGCCACTTATTGACCTTCGCATCATGAGATGAACCGTACTGACCTAGTTTCGAACTTAATTCAGCCGCTTGTTTCATATCAGCTAGCATAGCTTCGTAAGCTTTTCGTTGGGGAGAATTAGCTGGCAACGTTTGTATGAGCTTCTGTTGCTGCTTCAGATACGCTGCCTGTTCTGCCTGTGCAAACAAGGCACTCAAACTGTCCTTGGATGTGAGAGCTCCCATACCGGACATGTTCTGCAAGGCGGCCAGTCCAGTAGCAGAGCTAGAACTTGATGAACTCTGACCACTCTTTGACGTACCCGGGACGCTGGTAACCGTAATAGTGAACGGTTTCTGTGGTGGCTGCTGACTGACAGAAGACGGAGCACTGGCTGGTGTAACAGACACGCTGGGTGGAATCTGTGGCTTCTTCATCGAACTACCAGAGAAACTGCCTCCCGGAGGGGTCGGATCCCCAAAGATTGACTTTTGCTCCTTCGCAGCAGATAAGCCCAGTACTATTTCATCTAACTTCCTTCGTTTCTTTTCCTTTCCCAGCTGAGGTTCCTCGATCGGAACACTGACATTGTTTTTCTTCATTAGTTTTGACAGCATATCGTTGAGTTTACCTTTGCCGGCTGCCGCAGCAGCTGCTACCGCTGCTGATGGAGATGGCATTGAACTGTTTCCTCCGACAGCACTCGTAATACTGATACTGGTACCCGATAGACCTCGTCCAGGGTCCATACCTTTGTTTTTCTTTCCGATTGAAAAGTCCTGCACTTCGCTTAGATCCATCGGGCTCTTTAATATGTCAGCCATGTTGACCTTCGGTAGGCTGTAGCTGTAATTTAAGGAGAATACGTTATTAAAATTATTCAATCGAGAAAAAAATACACATTTTACCTGGCTGACAAATCGATTGGCGTTAGGGTGCTGGAAGTGCCTGGAATAAGGGTCGGTTTCGTATAGGACATTTGATTGCGCGCACCATGCTGATGGGCTGGCGGTGGCTGTAACGAATTAGAGGTGGAACTAGAAGTGCTTCGGCGTGCATCGACAATCTCGTCTTCGTTCCACGATAGGTTACTGGCTGACTGCAGGGAAGATGTTTGCGCTTTTGGACTTGATGTTGCCACTGAAATTGAGGTTAGTGGTTGGTATTTATACAATTTTGTGTCATCATTTTGAGGATAATATATCTACTGATTACTGCAAAAGTCAACTTCACAACGTCAATCCGCTGTAGTGTCTAGAGATACAAGTTCGTGGATATCGCGACTTTTACAATAATTTTTCAGGTCACATCGATATTTGCTAGGAGTTACACGACAACAATCGAATTTTGATTTTCACATAATACAAAATAAGCAGCTAATTTGAGAATTTTGCATGTCGCGCCCTGGTCAGGTTTGTTGCAAAACAAATCAGACATTGCTCCTGAGAAACTACTTTCGTAACAAGCTAGTATTTTAATTTTACTCAAATTTTAATTATTCGAAAACACAAAAAAAATGTGAATCAGATTTCAAAAATACCAAGATAATTAAAATTGGTTGGTGCCGATGGGTTCCCGTATATCCGGCATACTGTAGCTGAATGGTGCATGTTCGCACACATGACTGTAAAACAAACTGCGGTTTTGCACCCAAACCTGACCGGTTCTCTAAACTGTCAACTTAAGAATAAAAAAAAACAAACAAAAAATGTAAGCCAATTGATTATGTTTACCTGGACTCTGAGTATTATTCAACAAAGCATGCAATTTGGCCCTTTCAGTTTCAACATCAATAGCAATGTGTCTCTTGCGTTTCTTACTTGAAGAGAGCGAAACACCGGCAGCTGCAGCCGCGGCCGCAGCAGCTGCAGCAGCCATCTGATTCTGAGTCAAGCCTTGCGTTCCGCTCATCCCTGACCCACTACCCCCGAGACCGACGGCGTTCAGAGCAGCCACTGCAGCAGCCGCCGTCTGAGCGGACATGGCTGCCTGGCTGATCTGCTTAGCACCGGCGTGATCGGTCGTGATCGTAATCACGTCCGGTGTGCTTGACGTCGATCGCCGCGGATCTCCGTCCATCGGAATGATGCGTTTAATTGTCTCGTGCAAGGGAATGTCCAAATCAATTCCCAAACAGCCAGTGTAGGCAGAGTATGATTTGCCGACTGGCCATTCGCCGTGTTCAATGCAATAGATGATGTGGCCCACTCGGCGCTCTAGAGCGAAATCGCGGAACCACTTGACGATCATCGATGTATCGATCATGCTGGCGAATTTGCTTATATCTGAAAAAATAGAAACCATAAGCGATTAATAATCACAACAATAATACTGCGACTCACTTTTGAAATCCTCTTTAGAAACACTGTTGTCCAATTGCTTCAGCTTCATAAGGGGCTGGAAAACTTCAAGATCGGGGAAGCGGGCTTTGAGCTCCGCCGCTTGTTTCGAACATTTCTCTTCTTCACTCAGAGATTTTGGTTTCACATCCGCAATCTTCTGTTCGTCCAGGATAATTAGGTCTGGGGAAGAATCACGATCTACCTCGGATTTCTTGGAAGATTCCAATTCATCCTTGCTGGTAAGAGTTGTATCCTTTTCTTCGACGCCAGTTGTTTGTTTCTCTTCTATTCCCGAAGCTTCTGTGGACTTGTTTCCCTCTTCTGGCTTAGCAATATCTTGTTCAACTGCTTCCTCGTCAGGCTTATTTTCACTATCCACCTCCATAGATACGCCACCATCCTCATCCGTTCTCTTGGATTCTTCGCAAATCTTTAAAGCATTCTCATCTACATCATCTGTAGTTTCAGCTGAAGCCTTTTCAGCATCCTGATCTATTTCCATTCTATGTTTATCCTCATCCGAACCATCCTCTTTACGCTCCGGTTTAACTTCTCCTTCTGCTTCATCCGTCTTCTCAGGTTCGCTTTTGAGTTCTACACCTTCCATTTTAACAGATTCTTCTTTCACCAAAACTCCCTCTTCATTTGCCCTTCCCGTGTCCAACTTATCTCTATCAAGCTCATCGATTGCTGCGGATTCTTTCTTTACAGACAACTTCTCAATTTTAACAGTAGAATCATCGCCCTGTTCGAGTTTCACCGCAAGTTCGGCTTTCTCAGCCGCTTCCTCTTTGGCAGCCTGCATCTTCATTAGCTGCTGATTTTGTAGTTGGATCTGAATTTCCAAATGTTGCAGGTACTTTTTAGCAGACTCGTAAAAGGGAAATTCCGGATCGGCCAGAATCAGCTGTTCCGATCGGTAGATACCATATTTCAGCACCGCCCGTAGCAGTTCTCTGTCGTGTTTACCGGAAATCCACCAATCCGGAGTGTCCAGATTGTTCTCACACAGTTTGATATTCTCTTCCAGTTTCGGATGTTTGATTATTTCACGGGCCTTTGAAAGAAGTTCCAGACGATCGAGAATCAGCTTGGCGTGATCCTCGGTAACGTCATCTACCAGCCCTTCCAGAATCTTCTCGTCGTCGTTCAGTTTGACACCGGCCTGGCGTTTGCACATCGCAATAAACACCTTGTAGAAGTCGCTTAAATTTTCGTCGGTTTTCTTGTCCAGCTTGGCAAATGCTTTGAACCTGCAATGTCGAAATGGTGTTAAGATATTATGGGTTCATTTTTTTTCGAAAACTTACCTCGACCAATCAGGCGTTGGAACGGTTGTATTCGGTATCAGATCGATTCCATATCCAGTGAGAACACGAATAAACTCGTTCTCTTCACGTCGAGTCCACCTTTTAGGGATCTGTTCCAGGCGGACACGTTCTCGTTCGCGCATAACCTGCTCAGTCTTTTCGCGTCGTTCCATTTTCTACAATTAAATGTGCGTTAGATTGGATGCTCTGCTGGATTCGTATTATTATTAGTTTGAAACAAAAATTCGAAAAGTAATTTGAACTGTCTACTACCAGAAACAAGGAACTAAAATAACCAGCACCGAAGTGATAGGAAAACAAACTAAGAATACTTTTACCGATTAGAAAACAAAAAAAATACAATACGAACAATGGTCCGATCCCACCATTTCATACTAACCAAGTACATGGCCAACTTCTGCAGATCGAGATTGGCCAGCTGCGAAGCATCGGCCGGATTGAGGCCCAGACCCAAGCTCAACATGAGACTGAAATCGGCAGCCGTCGGCATGCCCCCGGTTGGGGTAGCTCCGGCCGATGCTTGCTGCTGTTGGCTTTTACTCAGTCCGCTAGTGCCGGCGTACGACGTAGAAGCGTTGCCCATGCCGAGTCCGGACATGCTGATACCGCCCTGCTGCTGCTGCTGCTGTACACCCAGCTGACCAGGCTGTTGCTGCTGCTGATGTTGCGGCGTCATGCTACCGCTTAGAATCGGTCCGGGTGTGGTCGACGGTGTCGATGGCGATGACGACGATTGGCCGCCAAGGGCCGAAACCGGTGGAACGATTGCTTGGAGCTAAATATGCGATTGTGCGTATGGAGGGTGATTTTAACGAATTTGCACCGGCGGAGACGGGGATAAAGGAGATTTGATCGTAATTGTTTTCAGCATTTAAATATGATGAAGAGTGAAGAAGTACGCATGGGAATGTAGCATGAATGGGTACATGGTAACGATAGTGAGCGAGCACAACAAATATTTCAGAGCATACTAAATATACTGAAAATGACATAAATATAAAACAATAACAGAACAGCTTTTTCTCTCTGTATCCCTTTATCTTTTTCAGTTGCCTTTTTAATAAATGACTGTACGGAAAATTTAATTGCCCTTTAAGATGCTGAAGTTCTACCTTCTCTGCTCTCCATGACGGTTAATAGTGCAGTATTTGTTCGGCTTATTCTCCACGGCGAGTGTGGTTGGTGCTTTCTGATTCCCTGCGATTGACCGGAGAAGCAAAACTCAACAAACAAAATTGAAAGCTAAACAAGAACGACTCATAACCGTGAACAGTGATGAGCTTTATACAATACTTCACGGTGTGTTAAGGAGTCAGACCGGACTAAGTCGCAAAACATAAAAAATGAGATAATGATAACACTGGGTAAAGAATTTTTTCAGCTACATTCGACTCTTGTCAGATTTGAAATATGTAACTATAAACAAGAATTATGGCAAAACATATTTTCCAATTATAACGTAAAGGAAGCTGCGTTTTAAACTTTAAACCCGTTTTTCTCGAAATCAATATTTTGTCACTTAGTCCGGTCTGACTTAACACCGACCAGTTCTAATATTGAAAATCGACCAATGTTTATGGTAGTTATGCCCCGAAAATAACACTATGTCCACTAAACTGGTTCAATTTTTGACTTTTAGCTCCACCAGGCCAAACAGTGTTGCTATGATTAATAATAAAATCCATTTGTTTTGAAGTCATGCTGCTTCTTTAGTTAATAACTTTTCTCGGCGAATTTTTACAAACTTACAATCTTCCACGAATGTGTTCAGTAGAAGAATACCTTTAGAAATATATAGTGTTCTCATGAATTGATTGATGATATGATTTTTTTTTTCAACTTTAACCGATTTTCCATACTAATTTCCATATAAACTTTGAAATTTTTGGAGGGTCCGTAGACGCAACCGATCGGTACCAAAATTTGCACAATTACTAAGGGCCATAAAAGGAATCAGTAGAGCCTGGTGGAGCTAAAAGTCAAAAATTGAACCAGTCTAATGTTCACAATTCTCAGTCGTCCCCTACACTTGAAATGGTTGAGGTATATTAAAAAATAGGTTAATTTCAGATAAATTTAAATGAAATTTACATTTTTGGATATTTTACCATATTGTTTATAAATGCTCCCGCGTAAAAGTACGACTCATTTCTTATCGATTTTGTACAAAGGAACCCAATCAACCAGAAGTTCGGATAATACTTAAAAGCACACTTTAAAGTTCATAAAAAGTTTCTAGCGAACTTTCAAGCTGCTTAAGCTATAATGGAATTTGAAAGCTGCTTAAGCCACTATTAGAACATAAAACTATACAGTGTCCCACATTTATACGTTCACCCCATTTTTTCAGGATAATTCTTTTTTCTTTCGAACAAACTGCACCAAATTTTCAGCGTTTTTTAAACGTAATAAGTATGTTTCTCGAAATTTTGAAGCTCTAGTGCGTTTCGTTTGTTTGTTATGGCAGTTTAGGTGAAAAAAGTGGTGTCCCGCATTTATACGTTCACCCTACTATTTTTTGGATAACTTTTTTTTTATTCACACAAACTGCTCCAGATTTTCAGCGCTTATTTTAAAACTTAATCAACGATTTTTCTCAAAGTTTAGAAACCCTGGTGCATCTTGTTCGTTTATTATGGCAATTTAAGTGAAAAATGTGGCTCTTATTTGGTCGGTGTTAGGTCAGACCGGACTAAGTAACAGTGCATCGATTTCGAGAAAAACGCGTTTAAAGTTTGAATCGCAGCATCTTTTACATTATAATTGGAAAATAATTATTACCATAATTCTTGTTTATTGTTTCATATTTCAAATCTGGTAAAAGTGGAATGTAGATGATGAAATTCTTTATCCAGTGCTATCATTAACTCATTGTTGAATGTTTTGCGACTTGGTCCGGTCTGACTTAACACCAACCATTTATCCGTTCTCCCTATTTTCCCAGAATATTTTTTTTTCATTGAAGCGTACTGCACTAACTTCTCGAAGTTTATTTTAAAGCCTAATTTACGATGTTTCTCAAAATTTCGAAGCTTTGGTGCATTTCGTTCGTTTGTTATTGTAGTTTAAGTGAAAAAAGTTGTTATTGTATTAATACGTTTACTAAGAAAAAACATAGTTTTTTTCCCAAAAAATGCTTTGGCATTTAATTATTACGATTTTGTTTGTATTTCTTGCTCTGAGCTTGTTTTAGAATTATTAGATTGCTTTCTTGAACTTTGCAACTAACGAATACTGCTTCGCGTTGTCATATGCATCACAAACCATCACATTTTCAATCGGGATAACGTCCGGAGAAAGCGATATTTGAAGTACCTCCGATGTGTATAACAACGCGAAGCAGTATTCGTCAGTTGCAAAGTTCAAGAAAGCAATCAAATCATTCTAAAACAAACTCAGAGCAAGAAATATAAAAAATCGTAATAATTAAATGCCGAAGCGAATGAAACTTATATTCAAAAATGAGAAACATCATAAATTAAACTTTAAAATAAACTTAGAAAAATGGTGAAGAAAATTATTCTGAGAAAATAGGGTGAACGGATAAATAAGGGCCTCATTTTTCACTTAAATTGCCATAACAAACGAACAAGATGCACCAGGGTTCCCAAACTTCGAAAAAAAAAAAATCGTTGATTAAGCTGTAAAACAAACGTTGAAAATCTGGAGCAGTTTGCGTAAAAAGAAAAAAAATCGTCCAAAAAATAGTAGGGTGAACGTATAAATGTGCGACACCACTTTTTTCACTCAAGTTGCCAAAACAAACGAATGAAACGCACCAGAGCTTCGAAATTTCGAGAAACATAGCTTATTAAGTTTTAAAACAAACGCTGAGGAAAATTTGGTGCAGTTTATTCAAACAAAGAAAAAGTTATCCAGAAAAAATGTGGGACACATTGTAGTATAGTAAAATTACTTAAAACGAGAAACTTATGCGGCTCTCTTTCACGAACTTTTGGTTGGCTGGGAAGTGAATTCAAGGATAATCCTATCCGGTTTTTACTTACTTTTGAATTGTGAAATGAAAAGCTCTTTTTGATATGTAGAACTTTATGGTGAATAAATAAAAATCGCTCAAAATAAGCAAGTATATGGCATAACTTTGAAATGTGTCAACCGATCAGCAAAAAAAACTTCTGAAAGCTTGACCGACTATGTACATCTTGGACGGTTTTTCGCGATCTCGTATCAAATTATATTTATAGCGAAATTCACATCGTTTATACAAAAACAGTCGAACGTCTCAGGAATCAGAATATATTGGCTCGATTGACACGTTCCCAGTGTTATTTGGAGATTTGTACCTTGTCATGTTTTCTCATCATTTTCCAAATAGGAAGGGAAATGGAATTTGAAATAAAAAGGTAGGGAAAGAAAAAAAATAACAACACAGTACAATCACAAGAAAAAACAGCCTGAATGCTTCACTACCAAAGAAATTATGTACCCTACTGATGAGGCATATAGCTCTTTGCCGCACTGGGTTAGGAACAGTAGCATATCCTTGAGTTTTAGCTCCGTGTACATAGGTTCATCTATATATGGACAACCAAAAATCTGGATACGCAATTGCATTACTGTCGGGTAGTTATATGTCAAATAATATTAGGGCCCGTAGTTGGATTCACAAAGGTCACACGAATAATACTCAGTATACTGAACAGTAGCCATGTGACATTTGAGTTTGCAATGCCCAATGCTCTGGATAGAATACTGCAATTGTGCTTGGAAAAATGTAGCAAATTCTTTGACATTTTTGCACTGACATCCGGCAGAAAAATCTTGTGCTTCAACTATCAGTCGCTGCGTCCGCTCTAGCCTGCCTCTAAGATCTGCATATTCATTTTAAGTAATACCGGAATTTCCGGGTACCGATAAAATGTAGGTAGCATTTGAAACGCTAAATTTTTCAATTTGAGTTCTACATGCGTTTTACTAATTTCGATCTGGAATCTGCCGAACTAAGAGCTTTTAAGGCCTCCTGACTGTCAGAGCAAATTCTTTTCCAAGAAATTCTCTGTTGAAGATTACACGCCAGGCATAATCGCGAAGATTTCTGCTTGCAATACGATACAGTATCTACCAAGCGAATGGAATTGGTCTAATCTCATTTCACGACAATAGACACCAGCACCGGCTAGGCCCTCTAACAAAGAACCATGAGTGTAACAAACTACGTATTCTACACATTCTCGCTTCATACAGCCAGGCGGCAGCCATTCCTCGCGAGGAGGAATTCTTACATTGAAAATTTTAAAAGGAAAACTAGGAAGTGATTCCAAACTTTTGAAGGGTAGTTGAAAAGTTTGGAATCACTCCACTAAGTATTGTAACACACATTACTCTTCAAAGAGTAAATTCGGGATGCTATATCCCGAAATCCTGAGCGAATCTCTTCAGCAAAGTTGTTCTAAAAGCCAAGAGGCTTCGGTAAATGAACGGTTTGGATTTGAATTTTGTCACTACGGGGCGCTAGTGTGAATGTGAGGTTGAGTATTTTAACTTGAATTATCTCGTTTCTCTATCGGCCCAATTAGATCGTGGCATCTCTATAGCCATGATGCACAATTGTACATGTAAAATAATGACCGTTTAGAGCTTGTTTTATTTAGTATTCCAGAAACCACTCCTATCAGGGGTATATTAATGATTTCGAGCAGCAGGAAATGCTGGTAATATAATCTGTCCAGCTCAATCACCTGATCTAAATTCAAGCGAGCTTCTTTGGAATGCATTGAATCCTACAGTGAGAAACATGCGACCACTCAATCATAATCATTTTTGGTAGCGTTTAAAAAAATGGCCGAATCTTTTGAAAAGCCTATCAATCGTTTCGCCGATGGCCATGCAAGTGTTCTTGATTCTGAAATTGATGTAAGCAGAACAATTGAGTAAAGAATTATCTAAATTATCTAAAAGTACTTAACTTGACCTGCGACAATAATGCCAGAGTCAAGGGACGAGCTCCGGTTGAAATACTTCGTTGCGTTAAAAGCACCGTTGATGTTTTATTTTGATTAACTAACACCATTGCTCAACAATACACAAGGCTTGCTGCATCAAATTAAAAAAGTGTGCTAATGCTAATGCGGTGATCATTTATAATCATCGGCGAAACCATATGTCGGAAACCAAAGCTCATTAAGTTTCCTCAACAAGCCATCGGTGACAAGGTCCATAGAAATGGTGACAGCACACCACCTTAAGGACATTCGCAGACAATCGCTTCCCTAATCTATACTTGTCTCAACGATGAGCACTGATATCAATTGCTAAGCCATGCGTAATATACATATTCCGGCACTCGAAGTGTAACCAATTGAAAAGGCCATAAATTTAGGTTGGAAATTATTTTTCTTACGTTAAAGTGCAGAATGTGTGAAAGTAATCAAAAATTCAGAAATAGTTCACTTTTGTACGATATGATCACCTTGATTATGGCCTTGAGACGTTCAAAAAACGAATCGCAAGCTGTCCCAATATGACTTGTCGGTATTTCGAACCATTCACGAACAATAGATTTCTTCAGCATCTCGAGAGTGGTGTATTTTATACTTCGGACCTTTCTCTCCAAAATGGCCCAGAAAGAATAATCCATTGGGGTCGATTCGCATCTGGTGAATTCGAGAGCCCTTGTGTGGTCGAAGTGACGCTCGGAATGTTGCTCTTCAGCCAGTCTTGATTTACTTTGTGAGATGGTAACCGAGTCTTGTTGAAATGTCCATGGTTTGCGATCGAAATGTTTGCCCACGACTTCAAAGCAGCCTTCAGAACACTTTCCTGATAATATGTCGCATTTACTCTGACACCATACTCGATTAAAACGATTGGAGCGTGCCCATCTGCGGTTACAGCGACCCAAACCATTATTTGTGGCGGGTGTTGTCACCTGGTGGCCAACCGATGATTCAAATTCTCAGATGAACGGTAGGTCAAGTAAACCCTATCGTTTTGCGGGTTTACGAATTGCTCAATATCAATAAAAAAAATTGTTAGTAAATACGATGTTCGAAATTTTACCGCTTTCAGTCAAACGAAGCTCTAACTCTAACTTCGGTGTGAGATTATGGGCCTTTTGGACCTTGTAAGGCTTGACCTTGAGATCATTTTTATGCGTCGAATGCTGCGTTCGGATCACCTCCATGGCGTTTTGCGATGCTTCCAGTTTTATTGTAACGAGTTATGGTGCGATAAACAAAAACTTTATTAACATTTAGATGTTTGAGCTCACGAACAATCGCTGGTTGTGATTTCAGCTAAATATAAAATAATGACACTATTTCTTTTGAATTCTATCATAGGTCACATTTTTTCGTTCACGTTCGCACTGGCAAAATGCTTTTTACGCTTGTAAACAATACTCCGAACTGTCATTCAACCAGTTTATATTCAGCTGATGCCAGTAGAACAGCTGCGTGAACGATCTGAAGTTAGTAACACTTTGAGTGCCCAACCCTGTATAAGAGTATTGAATTACCTTGTGCTTGCTGCTACCAAAATGGGCTCGAAAGACACGATGTCACAAGCATCTTCAATGTCAAGAAAAACTCCTAAGCTTTTGCGAAAAACTTATTTCAATGTTATAGCGGGTGCTCGCTCTAACTAATACCCCGAATGTTGTGGTCGATTGAACGTTCCACTGATTTGAGAAGGTAGGATATTAGACTGATCGGTCTAAAGCTCTTTGTCTCCTCATAGGTAACGTCACCTTTGGGAGGGCGCCACTCAGTCCAGTTGATCTGGTTTCATTCCCTGCCAAGGTCGTTGGGATTTTTTTGAGATGAAAAAAATCTGTGGTCACGTTCACGCCTTCCTTCGGAAGGAAAGCAAAGCCATTGGTTCCCGGTGCATGAGTAGATGGATCGATATCTAGTCCAGATAGTGGAGTCATCTTTCTGGTCTTTGTCTATGAAGAAGTAGAATAGAACTTCCATACTTACTAACAAATGGCCTGTGTTAAGCCAAAGAGGACCAAGCGCCATTTGGGGGTACCTGCCTACAAATCGCTGTCGATTCCAATGTAGCATTAGAAACAACTACGTCAATTTATTTCTGAGAACTCAAATAGTAATCGAAAGCAAATGAGCAAACCCCTAAACTTTCTATGATAATAGTAAATTATCGAAAAATGAATTTTGGCAATAAAAATACCAGGAAAAAAATATGGCGCTCAGTTCGGTTTGGCTTAACGCAGGTCAAATATCCTCCTCCCGTGATACTTGTGGAGTACGCAGTAGTATATACGGCCTCCAGCAAAAGTAACTATCGGACTAACATTCTTTCCCTTTCCTTCCGCGATCTACGTTCGGGCCTGGTCGGCGCCAGTATTGCTCAATAAACACTTGAAAGATGTTTCGCTACTCCCAAGCATAATTGTTTACTGATTTCCTGTGCAACTTCAGCTAGTCCAGATCGATCACGGAGTAGCAGCCAGTGGTGGTCGCTCATAGGTGACGTCACCTTTGGAAATGAATTTTACAATTATATTTCGCCACACTAATGGTATGTACCCTAATGCAAGACTAAAAGTAAGAATTTTTTCAAAAATAAGCTTGAAATGTTCATACCCTCTTTCAAGTAGAACTGCAATGATTCTATCTTGTACCGAGGACTAATACGGAATAAATCTTTCAAGGGCCCATTTGATCGAGTTGGTTGTCAAAATTCTTCGATCCAATTCATTCTTATAGCACTGTTTTTTGTGTTTTTTAACTCCAACAGTTTTAGAGCAAAATTGTTTTGAAACCCTAACAAAAAAGTAAAGCCGTGGTACTACATTCTGTAGCGGAACTTGACCTTCTTTTTCGACAGACTTCGCTGCCGATTCATAGTGTACTGGACATTACATAGCTAGTGTTTCGATCCTATTAATACTAAGAATTCTTCCAGATTAAGACTAGAACATACGACGACCGGCTTGTGAGATCAGCGCCGTACCCTCTGAACCACCCGACCAGGTCACAGCGGGTTTTTTTTTGCCAAAATCGTGCGATCCATTAATTACGTCTAAACCGTTGAATTTGGATCAATGCCGTCTTCGGAGGAATTTGTTGACACTATAAGCCCTTTCATATGGTGGTGTTATTTCAATGATTAACTCCCTAAAAATGAGATATATTTGTCAACTTTCTGGCAAGTACATATATTAAAATGATGTCTCTGGCAAAGTTGTAGACCAAGCTAGTAAAAGGCTTTGAATTGTCAAATTGAAAAACTTTCTATATTACAACAATGATTTATCTCGTGTATTTTTAAAGTGATTTGGCATATTTGGAAAAAATAAAGTGCTAAGATTACGTCAATAGTGTTTTCGGACTACTCAACAAAAATAGCAAGGTTTATCATTTGCTGGTCATTTTTCAACAAAAAAAATTTTTGTGGAAGAAATGATCTAACGTTTTTGGTAAAAGTTGTATAGATGCCTTCACGAATATCTTTGCTGAATACAAGAAGTCTCTTTTTTAAATGCTTAAGAAGTTATAGCTCGTTATATTTGGATGACCCCCAAACATATTTTTGTTTAATCTTTTCTATTATCATTCCTACGGGTTTCATATATTTCACAAAGTTATTTCAATAGTCAAAATAAACAATTTTTATTAACGAGTAATTTTTCTTATCTCGAGTATTTTCGAAGATATTTAACATTTTTTGAAAAACAATAGTTTTATCAAATCATCTATAACTCTACGGAGACAACGAGAGACAAGTGAAGTCTGGTAAATTTTATAGTGCTGATATAGCATTTTTAATTGCAATAAGTGCTGGCTGCCCGTTCAAAAGTTATTGCTTTTAAAACTTTTACTAATTCTACCAAAAAATATCCAATAACTTCTAAGTCGCTAGACTTTGACTGATGATCTCTTCTGGAAAGATATGCATCTTGATAAAACGAACAACTTTCTTGAACATGCTGAAGCTTTATCAACGATATTTCTGAAGTTATGTCGAATAAAAGCTTTTAAGGGGTCATTCACGAACAACGGTCAATAACTTAGAGTGTACTATAAATAGAGATTTTTGGTCTTCAGTAAAGATGTTCGTAAAAACAAGTTTTTTGGCATTTCTTTAATACTTTATCTTGTTTTTCATTTTTTGTAGAAAATATCTCATCTCAAGGGGGATTAATCACTATGACTATATCGTCCAAATAAAGGTCTTGGATTATCATAGAACATCCCAGAAGACATAATTGTGGTACGCTTTACCGTTTTCACGTGAATAATTTTTCGCACGTTTTTGGCGAAAAAACCAAATCGCATGAAATGCTAGCATAAGCTGTATGGTAATTTAGCAGAGACAACGTGTAGGGATTGATTTCGTCGCACCAATTTTAACCCATTATGTCCTAGCGTACGAAATTTCATACGCAAAACAACACATTTCTGGATCATACTTGTTATACAATAAAACCGTTTTCAAACTTCTGGTCTTCTGTGAATGTTAACTAATACCCTATAGTTTATAATGTGTATGCTCAATAATCATTTTTTATTAAATTCCATTGTGTTTTCGAATGTCAAAGTTGGATAAAATTCAAACCAAAATGTGAACAATACATATTATTAATTTTCTCTTCTAAATCACTAATTCTTGTTTCGGATTGTGAACGAATGGCCATAAGAGATGTGAAAGATGTGGCTCAGTGCGAAAAATCGGAAGAAATTGGTGAAACAATTGCAAACATTCTGCTGGTAGTTCAACGTATGAAATTTCACACGCTAGGCTGAACCGATATCTTTTTTCGCAAGGCAAAATTATTTCCTCTTTAGGATTAGAAGGAGATTTACAACTTTCTCGCTGATTTTAAAGTTGAATCAGTACATTCAAGGCTAACAAATGCTTAATACGTAGCAAATCATACCTGGTTCTACCCGGAATATTTTTTATGTAAATTCTCGTAAGAAAATGTTCTTTTTCTTAAAATAATTACTAAGTTTGAGGGAAAGATGGTTTGATGCAACGAACCAATCATGAGACGAAACGGCACGAGAGAGGAGAGTAGTGTTAAAATCATTCAAAAAAGCTGCTAAATGAATGATCTCGCAAGGTTGAAGATATTATTCGATTTTATGCTGAGTATAAAGATTTTAGCCGAATTTTCTCTGTAATGATTTTTTGATACCCTATCAGCCCAGCGTATGAAATTTCATACGTTAGTTTTTTTCGCAACGAAACGGTCCAAAGTGGTTATTTTATTTTTCCCATACTTAATTCGGCATAATATGAGAGCTCACGAAGTATTTCATAAATTACCAAAAGTTTTAACATAGCTGGGTTATAATGGGTTAACCTAAACGAGAAAAAGCGTAAAAATCTAACCAGGTTGAGGACCATGAATGGCTGGACAACGACGATACGACTCTACAAAAAATACATGTCGAGCCAATGGCTGTTACTTAATCAACCATTTCTATGCATTTTCGTGCCATAGAAAGGGTTTAATTCGCATGAAGTGACGTTAAAACACGTACGAAATCTCGCCCACCAGACTAAAAAGAAAGTTACTGTATTCTTCTACAATTATTCATTGCGATTTTGATGCTTACTTCCTCAATCTAAAAGTAGAAAATTTGTCAACGGCTACATTAACACCTTGATATGCCGGGAGGTAATGTGCATACCGATAATCGAGTCGATTAGTCTGTAGACTACGAATGATTGAATGGAAGAATCTCCATCTACCAGTTGATAACTGGAGTACTACAGGCGATGTTTGTCATGAGTGGCACGAACCCCGACTGTATACGAGGAACGTGTCATTTCAGTTAATTTATTCTGAATCCTAAACTTGGAGAAGATGGCGGACCTAGAATTATACCCGGCATATATGGGACTAAGCGAATCGAAGGATATCGAGTGGGTCGATGGATTGCATCTGGGTTCTGCTGACTGTAAACAATAACACCAGCAGATACGTACTCGGAGAAGAAAACCACACATCGTTTCCGTAGCACAGGACTGTGCATGCCGTCGGAATGTCAGACAACAAAAAAAACGTTTCGGTTTCACTAGTTCTCACCAATTTAAAATGAGCTTCTTTTCATGTGACATCACGCTTGACTAGGGTTCTGCTCAGGAGCACAATTGGTTTTGGAGCTAGGTTCAATCCGGCGCTAGCTTAGTCCTGTCACTAAGTTAGTGTCGGATTCTGATGAGATGAAGTCAAAACTCCAATTCCATAACTAATCCAAAAACTCGTCGCAGGTAACTTTCCCAGTATCCAGCTCGCTTGGTCGATGTCAATAGTAACTAACTTGTGCAGTTTTTGTGTATAATAAACTCGAAATGAAGCACACCAAGCTAAGAAATATAATTCCAGATGATGAAACCGATTAAAAACTACTTAATGAATGGAAAATCAAATGGTAATAATAAAATTACTTATTGATCTTTATCTCCAAAACCTGAATTGTCGCTACGGTTAATGGGAAGGCGAACAGATCAATTGCTTCCAGGAATTGTTGGCTCAACTCAAGTACATTTTAGGGAAAAATAGTCAGTACGAGTTATGTTTTGGTATACTCTTATGTGTTATGACTGGAGGCTAAACGAAGTCGCCTCAGTTCAGTTCACCACTTCCATGAGTTTTTGCGGCGACCAATCGAAAAATATTGCGAGAAAATTACATGCGATCAACAAAATACACATACAAAAGTAGGGTTGATCGTTGCAGTCTGTCGATCTATACCTCCCAGCATTATAGATTCTAATCATCTGTCTAATGCCAATATTTATTTTGATTATAAATTAGTAGCTAATCGGCTAAGAAACAAGTTGCGTTAGGATGTGTAACCTATTGCACGTGTTCATATTTAACATGTGCTTGTTCAAAGTGCATGAATGGTGCTCAAAAATGTACCAGTTTAGTAATTATCTAAAAGTACAATAGAGAGTAGTACTAATTTAATGGCGCTAAAAAGTACTATAACTATATTCCTCAAAATAAAAAATAAAACGTTAAAACGCTACAGGACAAAACACCAACATTTACTTTACGGACGAGACACAAAAGTAAACTGGACAAGATCAACAATTACATTTACCATGCTCTGAACTATTTGTGTAATGAGTTATGGTGAAATTACATGCAAATAAGAATGCAATACAGATGATCGCAGATGATCAAGATGATTGCGTTAGCTAGGGAACAAATGCTAACCTTCGCCTTTTGCTGCTGCTTCAGTTCTTCCTTCTTGTAATTTCGCTGGTAGGAGGTGATAACCCGCCGCAGCCTTGTGTTGAGATCTTGCATAGTGGGCCATATCAGTTCCGGATTGGTATCGGAAGGGGCCGGTGTCGGAGCGGCACTGGGCGTGGTGCCAGCTGTGGATTCTTCATCATCTAGATTAGTGTTTATTGAGCAAGTGGTTATCAAAACAAACCTACTACAAGGACTACGATATGTTCTATCGGATGGGAGGAAAAGGGTGGGAACAACTTACCATCTTTCGAATCAACACCAGCGGACGAGGAACGGGCCTCCGATGGACCGTCCTCTGGATCGTCCTCATTGTCACCTTGCTTTGAGTTAGCATCGTCATCAGTTCTACGGGGAACAGACAAACAGATTATTCGAATGTGGACTCTCAGATAGGTGGGTTCATAAAATTTTATCGAAAAAGGGCTGGAATGTATGTGTGTGAATGTTTTCAATGTGAATGTGACAAAGCTTTGATAATAGAGGAAGTCTCAATGTTTGTTAAAATTGAATGAATTCACGCGGAAGTTTCATGATTATGCAATGATTTATATTAGTCATCACTTTGTTAACTGAGAAGCTCCATGCAAAACCGAAATCACTGGAGGAAATCCTTTGGGAAGTATACTTACTCTATTAAATCTTCTATTTGTACAGGTTCAGAGGATCTTATATGCCAGGATACTCACATTCAGAACACTTAAATTGAACGAATCTTAACACACATTCTAGCCAAGAACTTTAGAGTGAAACAGATCAATCCGTTAGCAAAAAGGACTGATAGTAACGAGGAGCAACTGACAAAAAGATAGAGAGAGTGAAGGTAGTGAAAAATTTTGACTTACTCTTTGACAATCGTTGTCTCCTCGACGGCTCCGTCGCCAGGACCACAGTGAATCTGGAAGCAAAGCATTGGATCCGCTCGCATCACACGGTAGTTTTCGCAGCCATGTTTGTAAGTGCCGACTAACAGGCTGCGATCGCAACAATTAGGATTCCACCATGAGCACGGCAGCTGGTCGGGCGTCGGCGGTGGACGAATTGGGAGATCGCTACACTCGGTGGATGAGGGGGAAGAAGAAACAGAGCGTTCGATTTGTTTTTTTTTTTCGTGCCGAGAGAAATAGAGAAAAAATAGAGGGATTGATGTGGGTAATCAGTTTTGTTTCTAGGGTAATCAAAATAATTTTGCTAATCGTTTTTTCAATCAATAGGTTAAAAGAACTTAAATTGCCTGATAAAGTAGCACATAGTAAGAGAAGAGATTGGCAACAGTATTAAAGAAAGCTTGTACCCTATCTTATGGGAAAAACTCAAAGAGACACCAACACAAAATATAGCGAAGACTGGCCGAATCAGTTTTTATGTAATCATGTCATTCAAATAATTTTGAATTTATAGCACGGAACGCCTCGATTCGCCATCTGCTTTTGCTCATTGGTGAAGAAAGGTGAAATTAAAGGTTCATACAAAAGATATGATTATCTAGTTTAAAACGCATCATAGCGGAAACTCATACTCATTGCGACGCTTTTCCATATTATGGAAACATCCTTCCAAACACATGTGGTCAAAAAAATGTTCGAAGATTCTCGCAAATATTCGGTCTTGTTAACTCAGAACATTCTATTCACATTTTTTAATTCAGAGGAAAAAACTATACACATGTTTTTAGGGAATCAATTTAATTTGAGGGGTCAATTGGATATGAAACGAGAATAGGTCAAAAATTGGAAACTCAACCACCGATTCGTATCCATCTAATCAAACTATTTTTTTTAGAAATACTGACTAAAATAATAAACTCAGTGTATTCGCTGACAGGGAACTCAGAACTATTTTTGATTTTTGTTAAAGCGCAAAATACACTATCCGAGTATGTGATAGGGTAGAAACTTTGAAGTGTGGGAAAAGAACAGACATGCAAAACATTGTCTTTGGAATAAAATATAAAAAAATGCGATTCGCGCTATTCGCAAACAGATTAAAAAAAAATGTACAGTTTTATTGCGTAGACGAGCACAGTATATTAGTGCGACGGAAATGATTTTGTACGATTGTTGGTTCGAATATGATTCCATACCATTCTCCACAAACCCATTTCCCAGAATCTACCATTCCCTAGAAAACCATTCCCCAGAATGCCCCCATCTCCAAAAAAGTTAATTTTTTTTATTGATTTTTGTGGTAAAGCCAAAGGTTTTGCGCATTACCTAATTTAAGGAACTAATGCGGTGTAAAGTTGCTGGGGATGTGCCGTCGAAAGGGGCGACCCCTCGCAAGCAAACCTGTTATCCACTCGTATAACCGATTTACTCGGATGCGCGGGAAATTGCCGAGGTCAACTAAGTGTGTATGTCTGTTAGTCTATGCTTATACTACACCACTGTTATGTTAAATGGCCAACTACCGTATAATGTCTTATTAAAAGAAATGTAAAAAACAACTGCTGCTAACAGTGCACTCTTCGAGGGGAGTAAAATGACCAACATTTTGAATAAGACTTTTGATTTTCATCAAGATTTTTCCCAATTATAAGCAATATAGGTGCTTTCCCCATCTTACCAAAATGTCTGGGAAATGGCTATGGGGAAAACACATCGGTGTTTTAGTTTCTGGGGAGTGATTTTCAGGGAAAAGTCGTACAGGTATACCTCGATAGCACGTACACCTTCGCTTCGTTTAGTGTACGTATTATCGAAACGTACGTACTATCGAATCACAAAAATAAATTTCAATATATTACTTTTTATGTTTAATATTGCATGAAAACTTACAAAAATAAGATTTATCACTGAATTAATCCCCACATTAGTGATAAACTGTTCAATCACTGTGTACATGGTTTTAGAAGAACGGTTTGCTACAATCAGAATGGTTGAAAATGGCATGTAAAAGCATTTCTAGGACTTATTCAGTTCCTTGACTACGTACGATTTGTCTGAATTTCGCATAAAGTATTCTGAATTTGTAATAAAAACCGAAAGGAATAAGATGCCTCTGAATATTGTGAGATATTCGAGAGTTATTGATAAATTCTTTGAATTTGTTAGCATTTCCGCGAGTGCTATGCCATTAACAACATATTGTTTTTCTATTCCTTTATTTTTTTGATCGCAAAACGGATATTTAAATATATTTGCAATGGAGATTAAATTTTAAATATATTTTATGACAACATATGAGCTTACAGATATATAAAGCATAGTTCCCTGTCATACCTTAATCCTTGAACCATGCCAATATGTTGAATACTTCCTTTAATTGCTCGCACAAGTTTCACAAAAGAAGTATAGAGGGAAAAGGCTCGTTTAGCTGTGTTTGTCCAGATCTGTAAGTCATATTAGTCTCCATCAAATTCGCTGAGCGTACTTGATCCGAATCTTACCCATTCCATTCAAAACCTAGTATCTCCTAGAATGTAATGAGTTCAGCACTCACATTTTATGTGCATAAATTTTGAAAATCAATTAGCAAAAATCGTGTTATCATTGCTCTAGATAGTATACCTTAAAAGTTACTAAAATCATTTTTGGTCTTCAGAAAAATTTCTTTGAATTTTACCGGTTACTCCGAAGTTAGTAATACTTCTCTGATACTTGTGAGACACCGTACATAAAGCATGCAAAAGTTTTTGGTCAAACTTTCATAATTTTGTGAAGTTAACTGTGAGTTTTAGAAATTTACTTGAGGTTCGTTGTAATTTATTTGTTTGAAGTAATATTGTAAAGCTTGAAGACACCCCTTGATGTTTGAATTTCTTTTTCCATAAATCCTTTAAATACTCTTGAAATTTCGTAAACTTTCCAGAAGTTCTAAAGATTTCGATCAAGATCATAAAATTTTTTGAAGTTTGCAGAATTACTCCGAGTTTGGTAAAAAATGAGTGAATATCGTGAACACTCTGCTGTTTATGTAAAATGTTTGAGTGCATGAAAATAATCTGAAGTAGGTATTTTCCTAAATTTTATACAACCGGCGAATTGTCATCCTTAAAGTTCATTGAGATTCTCTGATGTTTGACAAAAAAAACTATGAATGATAGGAATATCGTACAAATTGTTTGTAGTTCTAAGGATTTCCTTGTAAGTTAGCAAGCTCCCAAAATTTTATAAGACTTTCAAGATACTTGTAGGACGTCCCTAAAACTCGTAGGATTCTTTTCATACTAAGTAGAATTTCATGATGCATTTATGGTTTACTTAAACTTTGGAATACTTTGCTGGAGTTTGCAGAACTACTCTGAGTAGCACAGAACTCTTGACATAACCTCTCTAAAGTATGCAGAAGTAACATGGAACCCGTGAAACTTCTATAAAATGTGTCGCATTTTGTTGAAGTTTACAAAATCAAGCGAAAAAAAATGTTGGTAGGTGTACGTACTATCGAGGTATACCTGTATAACCAAATCTTTACCGCAACACAACAAAAATTAGCAAATTCTTTATTTCAATTCGGAATACATAATGTTATCCTAACTTCCGGTTCCAGCACAATGCAAATCATTTCAAATATAACCGAATCGAAAACGAAGAATGTCGTTCGATGGAAGTGGCAACGAGTAATACGTTTGAAAGGATCAAATGAACTAAAAAAGTGAAGCTTCTCTAGGGAATTACTTTCTGGGAAATGGTGCATTCTGGGGGATGGAATTCTGGGGAATGGCTTTCTTGGGAACAATTTTCGGGGGAATAGTATAAAATCAATAACAATAAATGATTTTGATAGGGTTGAAATATTATATTCATCTATCACCGAGAGTATAAAAAGTTTTAAATGGCGGTGCACTTACTGCTCAGGAACCAGTGAGTTTTCAGTGCTTAAACGGACAGGTTGATTCAAATTAATATGCTTAATGAAATGAAATTGCAGACCCTCGTTCCAATGAAAAAAAGAAAGATTTTTGTCGGCTGAACAAATGAAACTAAAATTTACTCTCCATTGTTGAAAGTTATTTCAAAAAAGAATTGTGTTGTTTTCATGTGAACTCCTACACTGCCCATAAACGCATAAGAGTCCCATGTGGATTTTTGTCGAAAATGAGTTATCCGTTGGATTGTATTCTGTATCACCACTGAATCACACTGCACA
This sequence comes from Topomyia yanbarensis, assembly GCF_030247195.1. Taxonomy (NCBI): domain Eukaryota; kingdom Metazoa; phylum Arthropoda; class Insecta; order Diptera; family Culicidae; genus Topomyia; species Topomyia yanbarensis. Next base: position 6,733,738 of record NC_080671.1, read on the forward strand.
AATAAGATTACCGGGTTTGTTCAGAAAATATCAAAAAAATACCAAAACATGGTTGTCCCATCCATTTGGCTCAATGGATGGGACAATCTTGAACAGCGTCTTTCTCGGCTTGCTGTTTTTCAACATGGGACTCTTATGCTGTTATGGGCAGTACACCAGTGTCTTGAACCTTGAAAAAGTTGTGAAATTTTTAACAGGGTTTTAGTCATCAAATTTCGGTGTGTACGGACGAACCTGTCATGGGAGCTGTGATCCTCTGAGGTTGGAAAGTCTATTATCTTTCTTTGGAAACAACAGCCTATAGGTCGTGTGGCATCCGGCGGGTTGAAGTATCTAAGCCAAAAATGGATCCTGCTCCCAGGTCGTACGAGGCGACTGAAAACAGAGTCCTCAAATCAAGATCTATATCGGTGTCGAGCACTGAATGGCTGGCGAGGATAAAGTATGCCAGTCGCGAACGGGGTGTCATGGGCTTTGCCCCGTACTGTGTAAAGCGAATTCTGACACAATGAACGATTTGTTTATTCGCAAGTTTTGGGACTCAAATGATGATTCACAGAATTAAAAAAAAATCCAAGCGAAACTGCATCATGAAAAAGGCGCAACTGGAATCCAGATTCACAGCAAAAAATATAGACGTAGCTTCAATCCAAGAACCATGGGCTTTATAAAACCCTATACCACGAATATCTCCACAAACTGGTGCCATAACAATTCAACTCGGTGGATATGACACGTGTGGCTATTCTGGTAAGTCCAAATGCTAACTTTACACCAGGAAACCGAGTTTATTAAAAGGAATATAGTAATATACAGTAAAATAGATGTCTACTGCTTACTTTCCAGGGGAATCAGATGATGTCCCTCCATAGGAAGTGACTAAGTTAGTTGGCTACTGTAGGAAAACAAATAAGCAGTTCATTATGGCGGAAGAACATACGCAGTTCCTCTACAAACATGTGAATTTGCTATATGTTGCACTGAAACAAAATGTCATCTAACAAGGTTGCCAACACTCCTCCTCAGTTTATAGAAGTTTCCTTCACACCGCTTGAGTCGCGATGCTGTTGCAGCCTAACCCTCTCGAGTGACTTTGTCAAGATGTCCGCAATCAACTGTTGCGTTGATAGATAACGAAAATCTATGAGTTTCCGTTTATGTATGTGCACGCATGTTTGATGTCTGTGTTTGGATCGACCCTCGATGCGATCCGAATTTGCCATTTTAATACCGGACTGATTGTTTTTCAATACAACAATGGGAAATGAATTGTCTCGGAACCCTCGGTCCTCTCACCCAGATGTAGGCGGAGTCCCAAGGTCCCCTTGAGGTACCTCAGCATGTGTTTGGCTTCTGCCTAGTCATGGTCGGTCAGGTTCGAGACCTTCAGGCACAGCAGCGTAGTTGCGGCGGAGATATCCGGAATGGAAATACCATACCAGAAATACTGCGACGTTATAGCAAACTACCTACCAGGGAACGGGATCACGTCGTTTGGCATAAGTTCGTTTGGCATAAGTTCATTTGGCATAACAGCAGGTGACACATGCTTTCGTTTGGCATAATGTTCATTTGGCATAATGGTCATTTGGCATAATGGTCGTTTGGCATAATTTGAAATATACATTGAAATCTCTGTTATATTTAATGTTGACGCCTAATGTGGCTACGCCACATCACTTTAAGTATGGTGGTTAAACTAGTTGATAGCTCCTATGCTTGAGCAACCCGGGCAAACGAGTGGGTTGCTGGTGAGAGGTAGCCGCTTCTGACGGCGGGTCAATGACCACCTTGACCCCTATTTGGGCTATTTGGTATATTGATTCAAAGAACTGCTCATGATTGAAAGAAGGAATCAACCCCTAAGTTTCAGCTAACGAGTGGATCACCAGTTTACTTGCGAGCGCTATTTGCTATACAAATTCAAAGAACTGCTCATGTCTTAAAGAAGGAATCAATCCTTGTTTCTGGCAAATATATTTGTGTATATTTGCCAGAAACATAAGGGTTGATTCCTTCTTTCAGTCATGAGCTGTTCTTTAAATTTGCATACCAAATGGCCCTCGCAAGTAAACTGGTGATATACTCGTTTGCCCGTTTTACCCAAAATTAGGGGTTGACTCCTTCTTTCAAAAATGAACAGCTCTTTTAATCTGCATGTTTAACAAGTTCGCTAGCAAAGTGTTGATTTACTCGTTTGTCCGGATTACTTAAACATAAGGGTTGATTCTTCTTTCAAATATGAACAGTTATTTGAACCTATATACCAATTAACCCTTGGCATCGTTGCATAACTGAGACCAAGGATCCGAAGCGGGATCCGCCGGGTTCCGATGGTGCGTCGGCGGCCCCTCGCGAGCAAACCTGTGATCCACTCGTTTGCCCGTATTACTCAAACATAGGGGATATCAACTAGTTCAAGTCCGACGGAGCGGAGCGATGTCGGACAGCGCCAGGTTTAAAGCGATGTGGCGTAGCCACATTAGGCGTCAACGACTAGTAACAGAAAATTCAATGTATTATTTAAATTATGCCAAACGACCATTATGCCAAATGACCATTATGCCAAATGAACATTATGCCAAATGAACGTATGTGTCACCTACTGTTATGCCAAATGAACATTATGACAAATGAACATTATGCCAAATGAAGTTATGCCAAATGAAGTTATGCCAAACGAACTTATGCCAAACGACGTGCTCCCCCAGGGAACGATATTTGATCTGTCTCCTCTTTTTGTTTAACATAGGCTGTATCGAGCAGGACCTTTGAGGGTTTCGCGTTCTCGTGTCCGAACCGCCCGACAAACTTGTCGATCTGATTCGTGGAAAAATGACCATCTATTGTTGCTATATGGATCCCGAGGAATTGACGATGGTCTCCCAAAGTGGATAGCTTTGAAATCCGTTTGCGCGTGGCAAAAAATAACTATGTCATCCACGTAAATCAGCATCAAGCATGGTCCACTCTTGTTCCTCTTCACGTACAGGCACGAATCCGTTTTCCCTGGATGAAAACCCATTTAGTGATGGTGTCGATTGTGGCGTTCCAAACTCGTGCGAACTGTTTTAAGACGTGAAGGCTGAACTGTAGTTTGCCCACCAAATTGGAGTCTGACTCAAACCCAGGAGGCTGCTTCATTAATATGACTTCGTCAAGGTCCGCGTAGAGGTAGGCGCCTTTCAGGTTCAGGTGTTTTGCTATCATACCGTCTCTATCCGCGATCGTCAGCAGCGTCCGAAGAGTTCTTTACTTGGCTACTGGTGCGAACACTTTGTCATAATCAGTGCCGTATCGCTGTGAGAATTCTCGAATTTCTTGCACGACGTGACCGTTTTCGTCTTCCTTCGTTTTGAAGGTCGACTTACAGCTTACCGTGTTTTTTCTAGCAGCAATAGCGCCAGTTCCCAGGTCTGGTTCTCTGTGTGTGAGTCAATCTCTTCTTACATGGCTACCGCACAGGCAGCTTTCTTGGGGCTTTGAACTTCCCCATCGTATGATCGTGGCTCGTTGAAGCAACGATTAGTTACGCTTGTTACCTCTTTGAATCGTACCGACGGTATTCTCTTCGTTGCTCGTCCAGATTTTCTCGGTATACTATCAAGTATACCTAATTCACTAGCTCGCTGTCAGTAAAACCATCAAAGTCCGCATCCTCGGACTGCGCAGAACGAAAGGTCTCATCTCCTTGAGATTCCGGTTTATTGCGGACGTCGTTTCTGTTTGTCGCGCACTTGGATTCTATTTGTTCTCGTTTTTCGCAGACGCTTTTCTTCAGAATCTAGTCGAATATTATTGTCTTTTCTTTGTTGGGGACAATATCCGGTTTATTTTTTCTGACCAACATCCCTGGTTCGTGTTTTCGGCGTCTTCTCGATGAACTTCGCGTCGAGTCTAATGATCACCAGCTTCGTTGTCCAGAAAACAATAAATTTTCTACTTCGAAAAGCAGCCAACAACGATAAGTGCTTCAGCAGTAGCCGAGAGCTTTTTTTATTTATTCTTTCGGCACAAGTACTGGTTCCGAAAATCTTCAAGTTTCCACAATTGGTTTTTATTCGACGATGATTTCACCGATTTTGTCGGGAGAATATTTTGGAGATACACAGCTGTGTGCAGTTGTTAGTGTATCGTAAGAAGTTGGCAGGCTTCTCAGAATCATCGACAACCTCTCGAATAATTCCCCCATTGCGTATACATGTTTTGCCACGTTCTCGTCATCCGCGAAACGCTTGTCGCAGGTTTGCTTCAATGGCGACACTTTATAGGTGCGAGTTTCCTTCTAGTGATGGTCTTTGAGGGCGTCCCACGTGGCCTTTGTTGTTCAGCTTCTGGAGGCTAAACTTGTTGCCCTCCACGTTCACTCCAATCTTTCCCAAAAAATCGTGAAGATTTCAAATTCGCGAGAACTGTGACATTTTAAGATGGCGTTGTTTTTTTTCTTCGAAACTATCTCACACAGGCCCATAAGCTGTACAGGTCTACTTTCTAGTGTCAGTGCTATATTTACAGACGCAAAGGTAGAATGGGTGATCGACTCCTTTAAACCGTTCAAAGTGCCGGGGATGGATGGAATACTGCCAATAATGTCATTCCATATCTGACCAAAACCTTTAGCATTAGGCTTGCCCTAAACTATATACCTACATACTTGAGACAAACAAGAGTAACATTTACATCAAAATCTAGGAAGCACGATAAATCACTTCCAAAATAAAGGAAAAACGATAAACTACTTCCAAAATCCTTTAGCTTAACCTCTATATTTCTGAAAATAATGGAGAAAAACATAGATTTACACATTAAAGAAAGGTACTTGCAATATTCTCCACTTAGAGAATTTCAACATGTGGCTTGAAAAACTACAGAATTCTATTGAAACAAATCTCACTTGCGGCTTTACTCGAAATGGAAGGAGTTTTTGAAAATGTATCTCATAGTTCAATGTGGAATGCTATGAGAAAACAAAAGGTTTGATATTTACACAATAAATTGGACCCACTCAATTCTTATACACCTTGAAATTACTAGCACGCGTGGAAACACGACACTGACTATGAAAACAACTAAAGGATGTCCTCAAAGTGGAGTTCTATCACCTTTATTGTGTAAAAAAGGGCCTGTACCAAAACAATCATAATCCCATTAACTCGAGAAAGAAAATATTGCATATCACTACTTTTGCTCAACGGAACAGTAATTATAATGCCCTCTGAGGTATCTGTATACCTCAGTATACTTATCGTTTTGTCTATTTTTAAGAAGTAACAGGAAAATCGAACGAACGTTGATCGATCACAGATCATTGCAGTTTTCTTTCTAATACTTTTATACAAAACGAGAAGGCACTATCAGCCATAGAATGTTTTGATCCCATCCAACCACCGACACGCCATTATATGGTTCAGAGTTTGAGAAAACACAAAAAATGAAAAATGTAGGTACATACATCTAAAATCTAGAATTCAAATCAATATTAGTCACCTCAAAGATTCCTCTAAAATGTACATCGAAAATTGTATGACAAAAAGGCCGAAACTAGTTAAAGGAACACGAAAATATTACCAAGAAAGACAGATGCACGAGAGGCTAGAGAAGTGTAGATGTATGTACTAGCCAATTCACTTCTCTGCAAGAATTGAATGGTGGCGGCATGTAGTTTTGAGTGTATATTTTTGTTGTGATGAAACGACAGGTCAGGTGAAATGAGCTACTACCGTGTGGGTTAGTTGTATTGGTTTACTCTCGCTGCAAAACGCTGCCTGAATGCTGATATGACACAGTGTAAATATATTTGAACCACAGTCAATGAATAAAAACAGTTATTTGCAACAAACAGAGTACTTTTTCTTATAGTAAAGGAACACAATTAGAACAAGGAAAAAAAGAGAGCGCACGAAAATGAAGAATGAATCTGAGATTGAAGTAACGATTAGCAATAAGAATCGGATGAAAAATAAGCAATCCATGGGACAAATACCTCGCATTGGCACCTTCGTGAATCTGCGTCACCAAGTCACCAAGGACCTCGTGTCTGATGTAGTACAACATTCGGACGCGCAGTAACACTCTGCAAACGAGAAAATGATCATCATAATTTATACTTTAACAATAGATGGAAACCTACTTGTTAGCATGTCTCGTCAGATGTTTCTTGTAGTTAATGTCCAGTAAGTTATCTGCGTCGTACTTCTCGTCCTTGCTCCAGTGATGAGGATCACTGGTTGGTGTATTAGAACCACCAGTATCTGAACCGGATTTAGTAGTCTTCACTTCCTTCGGTGTTCCTGAAGAGTTTGACGAAGCATCTTCATTAACTTCCGTAATGCTTCCTTCACGCCGAGGCGTTGCAGAAGCCGAAGCTGGATTGGTTGATTTACGACCTATCAGATGTGAAATGATACATAAATAAAACAACCAATCCTTCAATGATCCAATTGCTTTACGTACCTTTAGCGTTCCTTCCTCTGGGAACCAAATTGTGCAGACCACTGTGGTTGCGTGCAATCTCACGTTGTTCGCCACCTTCCGACGGTGCTATTAGATCCCATATGAAATTTTTAATTTTTTCATCGCCCTGGTAGCGATCCAGACAGTATAGGAGCTGTAAGCAAGAAGGGGTTTGGATTCGTATAAACAATTTTCTAAGCAGTTGTAGATATTTGCTCTGAGCATTCGTCAGTTTAAAGTCGAGAAGTTAACTTTGTTTTACTCAGCGAAAACCTAAAGTTTCCTCAATATTAGCATAGCAATCATCATGTTATATGAATCTTTTACTGATATTTAGTTTACGTAGAGCGCATACTTACAATGACACGTGCACAATCTTCGACATCTTGTTCTCTCCAGCCTCGTTTAAATTGTCCTTGTTCCAGAATCTCGGTCCAGCGGGCCCATCTAAAATGATCAAATAATATTAGCTACAGCTTTTGCAGTCACTACATTCAGCAACGTACCCATGGGACAACAGTCCTTTCTCAACCTTGAAGCACTCAGATCGAGCCCAATTCCCATACTGAACTTCGTCGAAACCGAGCGCTGCGAGTGTATCCCGATCTCGTGGTATGTAGTCATCCCGCTCGACTTGCTGCTTCTTGTTCTTGTTATCCTTTCCACGATTTCGTTTACTTCTAGTTTTCAATCCCATACCTCCTTCTTCATTTTCACTGCCATGCTCACCAGAGGATTCATCAGACATATCCATAACGCCGTCGTCGTGGCCATATCGTTTAATCTGAGTACGCTTCCTCGGTTCCGCAATAACCAAATCCTCCGTCTCGTCCTTTTCGCAAGCCGCTGGATCTATTTCAGCCCGTTTGGCCCATTTGTTCCAAAAATCTGGATCATCTATATTGATGTCACTACGGTTAGCCGCGGCAGCAAATGATGCTTTGGAAAAAGTTGATCCCTTCTCACTTTCCATCGTAATAATCTGTGTGCGACGAAGCAAAATCGAATCAATGTCCTCTTCACAGAACTTATCACCGGCATCATCGTCCATAACTGCACCGTACGCTCCTTTCTTCAGCAAGTCCTCGATTTCTTTTTTCGACAGCTGCTTGTTGGTTCCTTCCTTTCCTTGTGATGTATTCATGCTCTGCAAAATAGCCTTATCCAAGCCCAACTTCAACGAAGCCTTGTCGAACATCTCTCGCTCGTATGTGTTACGACAAAGCAATCGATAAATCTTCACCATTTTCTGCTGCCCGATACGATGGCAACGAGCTTGAGCTTGTAAATCATTCTGTGGATTCCAATCACTGTCGTAAATGATGACAGTGTCAGCGGCTGTTAAATTAATACCCAAACCACCAGCTTTCGTACACAATAGAAACACAAATCGATCCGAATCTGGCTTCGAATAACGATCGATGGCTGCCTGACGAAGATTTCCCCGAATACGCCCATCGATACGTTCAAATGGATATTTTCTGTAAATAAGATAATCCTCTAGGATATCTAAACAACGAACCATTTGACTGAAAATCAGTACACGATGTCCATTGGCCTTCAGTTTCGGTAGAAGTTTGTCAATCAGAACCATTTTACCCGAAGACACGATCAAATTTTTGTAGTACGCTTCCGCGTCCTCACCATGCTGTTGCCTATAATCGTACTGAATTTGATCTTCAGCTCCATTAAGCAAGTATGGATGGATACAGCATTTACGCAGTTCCATCATCGTATTCATAAGGTTCGGTATATTAGCGGACGTTGTTCCTTTCATCAGGAATGAAAAGTTTTGCTCCAAAATACCACGATAATACTTTTTCTGGATGTTGGTAAGTTCCACTTCAACAATAGTTTCCTCCTTCGGAGCCAGAGACTTTTCCACGTCGTCCTTCAATCGTCTGAGCATCATTGGCTTCAACAACGCCTGTAACTTGAGCACTTCACTTTCAGTCTTCAAACTTCCGAATTCTCGCAGGAACTCGTCGTTCGAGGAGAACTGACTAGGCTCAAGGAAATTCAGCAACGAGAACAACTCGTTAACGTTGTTCTGCAGTGGAGTTCCCGAAAGTAAAACCCTATGTTCTAGATTAAGTTGCCGAAGTCCTTCCAGTAGTTTACAGTTTCGATTTTTCAATCGATGGGCTTCGTCAATGACACAACCCCTCCAGTTGTACGGCTTCAGATCCTGATAGTCAGTCACGATCATTTCGAATGTCGTGATAAGTACGTTAAACTTGTTTATTTCCTTGATATATTTGCCGTTTTCATAACGGTAGTACACTTCGTAATCTTGAATCATCTGTCGGCTGGTGGCTGAACCGTGGTAGACAATCACATTCATGTCGGTCCAACCTTCGAATTCACGTTGCCAGTTGGGAATTGTGGAGAGCGGGGCAATCACAAGGAACGGTCCTCGAATGCCATACTCAAATACGGAATGGACAAACGTTAAGCTCTGAATAGTTTTACCGAGACCCATTTCATCTGCCAGAATACAATTGTTTCCCTTGTACCACGAGTACCGTAACCAGTTCAGACCTTCCAACTGATACGGGCGCAAACTGTTTCCTCCTTTGTAAATCGGAGACTCCGGCAGGGGTTTCCACTGATCCGGATGAGGTCGTTTCTTGGTCTTCCACTCACTCTTGGGAGGAATTTTGTTGAATCGATAGTACTGATCAATTTTGGGAAGATCGACATCATCTTCCAGTTCCCACGTGCTGTCTTCGTAAGGCAAACTCTTCCATTTAACCAGATAGTGTTTCACCGTTTTACCATCATCATCCGTATGCTCGGAAACATCCAAAACTCGATCTACTTCTACAAAGTCCGGGTTAAAAGATTCTTCATCCAAGCTTTCGAATATGTTAAGGTGTTGTTGTTGCTTTTGCAGAAAACGTTTGATTTTGTTACCAACTCGTTTGTCTCCTTTGAAAAGTTCATCTTCTGTTCGCCATTCGCAGTGCAGATAGGAAAAGTTACGATACTTGACGAAATATTCTTCGACGTCGATGAATACCGGTTCTTTCTTTTCCGCTGGCGTTTCTGCTTCTTTGGAAATCTTCACCTTGGGTTCACTGTCTACAACATTCTCGCTTTTAGTAGTATCCGTCTTCTGTTTTACGTCCTCCTTCTTACTTGATGCTGCCTCTTCTTCATCTTCTTCTTCCTCCGGTTTGTCATCTATAGTATCCTCTTGAGAATCATTTACTTCACATGTCGTTTTTTCTTCTTCAGCCTCGTCTGTTTCCATTTTTTCCACTTCTTGCTTAGTTCCTCTCTTTTCTGGATCAGATTTTTGGATTTTTACAGAAGTTTTCTTTTCATCTTGTTCGGTTGTCTCATCTAGATCGGATTTCTCCTCTTCTTCTTCTTTTTCGTTTTCTTCCTGCTTAGCTTCTTTATTCTCCTCATCTTCTTCCTTCTTTGCGTCATCGTCGGCAGATTTTTCCTCGGTCGTAGATTCACTCATCTCATTCTGATCATCTGACTTTGGTTCTGCATCCACTTCCAGATCGGTCTTCTTCTCGGCACCTTCCTCACCTTCTTCCGATTCCGGTTTTACCACCGGTTCAGGAGTTTTCTCCTTTGGTGGTGGTGGGGGTGGATCTGGTTTCAGTTCTCGTCTGCCCATGCGTACGGCTAGTACGTATTGTACCACCTATTGAATGAATAATTATTATATTATCAATAAATATCAGCAGTTTGCTTAAGATCTGTGGAATTTGGCAGAATGTTTCTTCGTATAACATACATTTGGCATAACGGTTACATAAGGACATTTTTCTTAATTTTGAGAAGTGACTGTATTTAAGGTCTTTTGAGGCATAATCATTATTTTTATTTTGTCATTTTGGATGATTTCTAACGACGAAACTATATATGTGTAGGTTTGAGCAATGTTCATGAAAATGAGCTGTTGGCATCAATGTGGTATAAATAGGTGTGGTAGAACACACGATTTTCTAATGTTTGAAATCAAAACTAAACAAACCAAAAGCACAACGGGTCTACGCCATAGCGTTCACACGATTCAACGGGAGCTGAACGAACGGTATGACTTAAGCAAATCGATTAATTCTGATACCATACACACCACTCATATCAATGCCATCTTAGCCCCACCTGCATATACAACATTGATTTAACTATCATTTGGCATGAGAAATCAACTGAATGAAAGGGGGTAAACAATCAATTGCCAAATAGATTACTGAAATGTTTTGTTGCCTGATTGTGATAGCGTGGTTGCTGGCGAGATCATAACCATAAGAACTACTAGAGGCTGTCCTCGAAGAGGATTGCTGTCACCCCTTCTGTGGTTTCTGGTAGGGGATAGACTCTGGAATTCGAAGTAAAGGATTACGCAGACGACATTGTCATCATAGTTAGAGGCAATGATAAAAATTCGAATTTGGAATATATTCAAGTTGCTTTCATGGTGACATGACAATAATGTAAAAGAAACAATATTAACCGAGCATCCTCAAAAAATCTCCACATATACCAGGCAAAAGAAAATCGGTTACAATTCGCCATATCCTTAATGGGACCACTATGGAATTGGCTACGGAAGTAAAGTATATTGGAGAAATAATAGATAGTAAACTGGTCTGGAACCAACATATGAAGAGATCTACGGAACAGTCCAAACTGCATGATGGTTTGTCCAAGCCTCTTTTGCGCAAAATGGGGTTTGAAACCCGAAATGACACTTTAGTTATAAGGTCAATGATAGCATATATTTCAATGGTTTGGTAATCCAAAGTGGAAAGCAACAAGACTTGTCTGTAACTATCAAAAGATCAAAAAGTGGCTTGTCTGACAATCATGGGTGCAATAAAACCGGATCTAGCAATTGGCTTGAAAGCAATGCTAAACCTAGTACCATTATATGTCCACAATAAAAAAGATAGCAGCATGTAGTGCTTGACGAGTACACCACCTCTATCACTTCCAAAAGGTACCCTTGAATACTATATTGCTGACTCTATAAAGGACTGATGCTAGAGCAGGAAACTAAAAAACTTTATTCGGTTGAAAAGTAAGCAACGGATCCCTGAATGTCACTTGCTTCGGTTGATCGGTTCTTGTTGCGGCTGTTAATGCCTTACTTGCGGTGGCTTGGTGTTACAAAACGACGGTCACCAACAAATACAAGCTCGACAGCACAGAATGTGCGCTTGATGAGTGGTACGATGTGGCTCGGGCCCAATTGCTCTTCCAAATTAACGTGCAGCGTCGGCAAAATAGGCAAAGTAGGAAGCACCGACATGACTGCTCGTAAAAGTTTGATGTAATCATGAACTCTTAAATGTGATGAAGAACACGCCAGCCGCAATGGAAGGCGGTATGAAAACAATCAAGAGAAAACACCGAGAAAACGACAGTTAACACGATCAGAAGAGAAAATCAATTCATCAGAGATTTGTCTGTTTTGCTGTATCTGCATCAGCGGACTCCTTGGTCCCAATGTGGTGATTTAACCTAGCTACACTTAATTATAGACAAAAACTTAGCTTTAATCGTATTTCGTAAAAAGTGGAAGCCACATGCTGAGATAATTCTTTTGAAAACCATGACGACCATAGTTGGTTCTCCTGAGACCCTCTTTGCAGGAGTGTTACTATATAGTTCTCGAATGCGAGCTTGCAGATCCAGGCATTCGAGAATTATAGAGCAATTCACTCTGGCACACAGTTAGTACGAAAGGGGTTCGAGGGTAATCCCTCCGGATGCAGAGTATATCGAGGTGTATTAACTGGTAAAGGTTTTCGGCAGTTTAAATCGGTTTCGCCATGGGAGATATCGAAGGTCAAGGCGTACGAACAGGTGTTGGACAGCCTCGATACTGTAAACGTCGTTCTGGTAGGGATTCCAAACAATAGAATAGTGTTGAGCGAGCCAATACGCTATAAAACGATTTTAGACAGTAAACCCCCCTATAATTTATTGACGCCTTATCCACGATGTTTGAAGTATGTGGTATGAACGTTAGTGCCGAATCCATGATGACTCTGAGATCCTTGACGTGAGAGTGCCTTCGAATGCTGGAGTCGAACAAATGATAGTGAATCGAATCGAACAATGTTTCCGTATGAACCTGCCCGATTGAGCATTTACTCGGGTTTCAAACCATTCTGTTTAGGGCTCACTCTGAAGAAACTCGGCATTGGTTTCATCCCGTATTTTTCGAAAAAAATCCATGTCGTCGACGAAAGACAGGCGGGGTCCTAATAATTTGATACTGGCGTCAGTAAAGTAGAGGAGGAATATTACTGGATCGAGATGACTTCCTTGCGGGATGCCGGATGTAGTAAAAAAGGTGCAGATAGACAGACCTTATTGCTGATTTGGAATTGCCTTACATCGAGGTAGGAACGAAACCTGCGCAGAAGTTGTACATGAATATCGAGTTTGTCCAGCTTCGCTTTTCCAATAGCATGGTTAATTTTGTTGAAGGCCGCAGATAGATCCATGTAAATAGCATCGGTTTGCAATCCTTCAGCAAATCCATCGAGTATATATGTTGTGAACGAAAGCAGGTTGGTCACCGTCTATCGTTTAGGCATAAAACCGTGTTGGTAAGTCTGCAATATAGTGTTTGCAGTGAAAGAAAATGGGGTCTAAAATGACCACCTTGAATAGCTTTGATGCGGCACTCTAACACGAGATTCTCCAATAATTATCAATGTTCGATTTATTTTCCTTATTATGACCTGGAAACATGTGAGCTGCTTACCAGTAGGAAGGGAATATTCCAGTAATGAGTATAGCTTGAAGACTTACCGAAGTAGTTCAAAAAGGCTGCTGATTTACTTTTTGACAAAAATCGAGAGAATGCCATCTGGGCCCGGGGAACTAGATGGTTTCAGCTAGAATTTTGCAGCAAAAATGACAGCAATAATGCGACTTTGCTATAGTAGAGGACGCTCGTCGGAAAAAAAAACGCTAGCAAATTTGTCGGAGAACAGTTGGCAAATTTCTTTGGTATCAGTACCTAAAACTCCATTGACTGACATACAAGATGGATGGGGTTGACGAAAACGGAGGAAAGATATACATCGATCAAATTGGAATCGCGAATTCTATCAAATGAAAAATACACGGATTACGATCGGCAAGTTTCACTGATAGCCACACTTGCTAGGAGGTCGCCCACCGGTCATCGTTGATTACTCGGGTTTTATGGCGTACGGCAATAAGACCACCACCTGATGTCTTATGGCTATTGAACATCGAATGTGTTTCACAAGCACATGGCGGACAGAGTACGGTTGTCGAGCGGCGTCACGGTCAAGGTGATGACGTGATAAAAGCAGCCCATGGTCGCGAGCAAATAGCTATCCGTTAATGAATTTAAGCCACCAACATTCTGCTAGTATACCTCGATGTTGTTGGAGGATGAATCAGGTTCGGCAGAGAGCGAAGCCATGTTGCCGATTTGAAGGTCCTTTCGTCAATCCCACGACTGACAGTCGTTTGGTCGACTGTGGTGGGAGATTCAAGGCATCCCGAATCAACTGCGTTGCTTCCCAGTATGAGCAAGCCTACACGACCGCCCTGAAATTGGAGTGGACCGTTGACGGATCGGGCAGTGATAACGAAAACAACATGTACGTGACGGGACAAATGTTCCAACTGCAAGCAAATAGTCGGATTACTTGCTACGAGTTGATTTAACGGATCGCCAACGGAATAATTGGCGTATAAAGGGCCTATCGCTACGATTGGGGAGGACACAGATAAATTCCCGTTTCTCTTCGACTGCTGAGAACACTACCAGCCGGGACGGTATAAATTTGAAACTCTTGGAATTTCTTCCAACTTTGCCGAAGCAGCAAATTGGATATGCGTTCCAATAAAAAGCATATATTCTACGAGAAACATTCTTCAAAATTGCTAAGATTCAAGAAAATAAGCACATTGAATGGTACAGCAAACATGGCACTTATTGATGCAGAAGACACCACTGTCCATGGAGCCAAACAATTCCAAAACGAACAAGCTCCGTAATTTGACTGTGTAGCAAAAGGCTTGGTAATAAGCCTTGCTAAGGCTCGTTTGGATATGGATACGGCCTCCGAAATTGAGGAGAGAACCGTGTCTATTCCACGATCGAGTGTATAGAAGAACTTGAAAAAAGTCCGCCTGTCATTCAAAATTTGTCGAGCATAAGACTCGTAAGGCGGTAGTAGCATGCTTTGACTAAGTCATCTCATTTTGGTATTGACCGGGGGCTAAGTAGTGTTAAAATTCCAGTCAAAGAGAAAATGTCCCGAGTGTGGTAAACCGCATCATACCCTACTCTACCCGAAGAGCACTACTCAGGAAAAGAAATCAGCAACAGAACCGGCTGTTCAAGCCTCAACAAGTAGTCCTCAATAACTACAAGACGTCAATAGCCGAGATAACCATAAAATGAGTACCCATTAGGTAACAAATCAGGTACCTGTTGAATTATAGAAGTTAAGTAGAATGTACAACGGAGGATGCGGCTCTTACTCTAGGGCTTTCTTATGCACAACTGTAATCTCGGATTTTGAGGCCAATACTTCGAAGAAAATTAAATCTGAAAACTCGCCACGATGCCTTCAGAATGCAACTACATCCAACCATCGTCCTTTCATTTTTATACGCCCAGACGAGCATTAAATTCGAGGCCGACGATGTGGAGGTCCCATGGAAAATCGAACTGGCCAACCCCCCATTCTACTAGCAAAGATGCACAGAAATGATAGAATGATCTATTTGGATTACCTCTTAATCTGCCCTGCAATGATAAAGTGATAACGGTGGACGCGAACTTGGCGATACATTATGATTCGTGGCTCCAGTGTATCATCTGATAAGACCACCCAGCTAATAATGTATGTATGAGGATGTATGATGTATGACACTGGGTGAATGATCCCAGTGTCATACAAGATATTCAAGCCGAATTTTTAATAGGGAAAATACATATGATCATGGCTTCATCAAAGCTTTAGGAATAGCATAGTTAACGCGAGAAGACGTGTTTCGGTTTCTGCTCGACCAAATCTCATCTAAATCGACTAGGTCGTGCCTCCACGTGAGTCTAAGTCTATTGATGATATTTGGTCCTTAGGGCGTACACAAGTAGGTGCTAACTGCCGATAGTAGTATAATGTTAACGAATATAGGCGTGAAAGCACTACCGTACAAATGACTAGTTGATCGAAAATCAGTCATGAGTAAGGAAAAATTCAAATCTAGATTACTCTCGATAATCGGTTATCCAGAGTCAAGAAATTCAAAACTTCTACAACACAAAATTGTATTCTCAGTCGTATCGCTTGCTTGAAATGAATTCTGACTAAATACCTACCCACTACCCAATTCGTAGTACTTATGAGAGAGTCACTGAGTCGGGACCTTTCGTTAAGTCAGTACCACATCAACACTTCCTTTCTAATATCCCAAGTTACGGTAATGATGGTCGTGGTCCGCAATAGTGACGCTCAGGTCAAGTTCTCGCTTGGACTGGGATAATTATTATTCTCAAACATTGGTCTTCAAGTAGTCTTTATGGGAATGCGAATCACCAGTCTGCAATCTACGAAATATACCGTGCTTACAAAGTGGTGGCAAATCAATACACGGGAGCATTCCTTGCCGCAATAATGCGCTTCGTGTTGTTACGGAGGAGATCCGAGATCATCTATTCTAATAATGACCGTAATTTAGTTGGGAGCTAACCGTCAACTAGGGGAGTAAAACACGATGTACAAAATTTAGAGCTAATCCAGCACGAGCTCGTGGCGATGGCAGCCGAAAAGAAAAAAATCCTTTTTCCGTCCAGGAACCCGAATTTCGGAGGTAAGATAAAGGTAGAGCAAGCTTCGACATTCTTGAAATGTTGCGCTAGTTCACTCTCCGTCTCTCTGATAATTAAGATAGTGCTATGGTTAGCATGGATCGCAAGCTTTTTTCTCTGTTCGATGTTGGTTTTGCAAAGCGACAAGCGAACGAATATTTAATGTTATTTTTCCTTACAGATGCAACAATAATATAAAAAAGGGCGTTCAAAATAGCTTGAAAGAGAGCAACAGGTGACGTGTATTCACGCCAATGGTAATCAACATCAGGTAATCCAAAGCACCACATTAGGTATTGTTCCTTCTTTTAAGCATAAGCTGGAAGCAAATCCGTATTTTTATATCGTTCAAATTGGAATGCGAAGCGGAAAATAGATTTGCACCAGGAAAAAAAGATTCTCAATATTTTTTGCATACTGACAATTTTTAATTCTATATTTGAATCGAGTTCTCAAGACAAGTCACAATCGTTCTATCCAACCAGTTTAATTACAATGACCCTATTGTTTGAGAATAATTAAATATGTCAATAATTCCGCTTTTTTAAATAGAGTTAAAATTGATATTGAATAATATTTTTCCGTAAAAAATGATTGCCAAATAGCCGTTTACTTTGAGATATAAATGATTGAAACAAACGACCTTGCAATATGATCACTTTTCAAAATAATGATAAATCTCTGTTATGTCAAATGTAGTTTATGCTAAAGAGAAATCCATGAATTTCTTTGCAAAACATTTTGCCATTACTACACAAAGAGGTACTTACCATAGAATCCTCATCACCGGTGTTCACATACACGTAGTTAGGTTTGTTAACATCGTCCAACTTCAACTCGGCACTGACGTCCATCTTCTCGTCCGTAGTGGTCACTTTTTCCTCACCTTCTACTCCAGCAGTACTTGAACTTGCCACAGCACCATCGCCTTCCGCAGGTGCAACAGCAGCCGAACCTTCTCCGCTGCTGTCGGCATCTTTCTTATCGGCTTCCGTTTTCTTCTCCCTACGGGTGGTAGTTGGCATTGGTGAAATAATTCCCGATTCATCGTCGGAAAACCGTAGCATAACATCGTCAACGTATTTTTTGCGCTGAGTGTTTCGTGCAGACCTTCGCTTGGAGCTGTCAATTTCTGCATCAGGTGGAGGAGATGGTGGCGGAGTGCTCATCAAATCATCTCCCTCCCCATCGGACTCATCCATCATTCTTGGTCGGTAACGGGTTCGGCTGCTTTTTGAGCTACCAAAAGATTTTTTACTTTTGGAAGTACTAGAGGAAGAGCTTTTCTTCTTACTCTCACCACTTCCTGGTTCCTTTTTCTTACTGCTCTTCTTCTTTTTGGGGGTTTCTCCCTCAGTCTCAATGCCCTCACCAGTACTTTCACCATTTTCGTGTTCTTTTTTATCATTCTCCTCCAGCAAATTCTTAATAGGAATTTTCGACACCGGAATGTCGTCAAAATCAGTCACTTCGCCATCGATAGAACCCTCCACTTTGGAATCCTTCTCTGGAGCAGCAGTTGCATCGGTTGAGTTCTGGGAGTGCATCAACGAAGCCAGGGTCTGATTTTCATCTGCCTCGCTCGTCGCTTTCGAATGATCTTGATCATGATCTTGGCTTGTGTTATCCATAGATATCGAGTTGTCCCCTTCGGATGTGTTCAAATTCTTCTTACCGCTCTTTTTCTTCGTTTTGGTCGACTCTTTCGGTTCCTTCTTCTTAGGTTCCTTCTTTTCTTTCGGTTCTTTTACTTCTTTAGGTTTCTTCTCCTTCGGCTCCCTTGGCTTTCGTGGTTTCTTCAGCTTTTTACCGCTAGCATCGGTTGATGTATCCAAGTCACCAATTGAGGGGTTGTCTTGAGATTCAGTTTCGTTCAGAGTTTCATTGAAACTTTCCGAGGTAACTTCCGACAAGCCAGTACCGGCAGTAACCGCATCCTCCGAAACGGGCAATGTCGTTACGGGTGTCTGTGTTTGGGACGTTTCATCGCCGGATGTGATCTGAGATTGTTGCGGAGGGGGTTGCTGTCCAGGAACAGGAGTAGTCACTGCGGCCGCAGCAGCCGCTGCTGCTTCCTGCGCTAGTTTTTCCGATTTCTTCAAACGAGGTTTCCGCGGTTTGTTGGAAGGAGCTCGTCCCCGGCGACCAGTTGTGCTTGTAACCTGAGGACTATCGATCATTGCGGACGAATACATTGAGTGATTCTGCATTATACACTGTGGTCCACCCTGACATCCGTCGGTTGTTTCATGCTGTTGAAGCATAGCGATTCGTTCCTGCATTCGCATGATCTTTTCCTGATTGTCTGCCATCGGAAGTTTGTACATATCCTGTAACTGCTGTTGGATAGCAGTTCGTTCCTGAGCATGCGATTGGTACGGTGTTTGATATGGGTTCATCATATCGGAGCCCATCATACCATGCATGCCCGGGCCATGGGGACCATGTAGCATCGGTGCACCAGGTGGTATATGCATTCCGTACATCGGCGGTGGTTGGCCTTGTCCTGGCGGCATTCCTGGGGCTCCTATTTGTCCGTACTGGGGATGAATTTGTGGGTGCATTTGGGAATGCTGCAGAGGTGGAATCTGTGCGGTGTTAGTGGGAATCGTTGTGGCGGGTGTACTTGTTGAAATGACCGGTTCACCAGGCATTTGTTCCGGAGTCATTTGATTAGGATAGGATGGCAATGCCGTCGTTGGAATCGTTGGTGTTGTTGTAGACGTAGGAACAGAATGTGTTTGCTCTGGACTTGTGTTTGTCGCAGTTGTCACTTCTGGTTCCTGTAGTTCAGTCAGTGCAACCGAAGTAACCGGATCGGGAACGGTCGCAGATTCTTCTGTAACTTCAGTCTTTTTAGCTTCAATAGCTGGCGCTTGATTCGAATTGTCCGAATGATACATATCATCCCGCTTTTCGCACGGTTCCGTTGGGATACTGTCCAAGGCAAGTGTTTGGCCTTCTCGAATTGTTTCATCCATTCCAGTGTCAGGATTCAGTAATGAACCACTCGTCCCGGTATTGGTTTGATTCATATTTTCGAAATCTGTACCGGACATTAATGAACTCGATGACTTACTCTCGTCGGTGTTGGACTCCGCAGGGGCTGGAACTATACTATCTCGTGATTCTTCGTTGCTACTGTTCTGTTCTGAAGCAGAGTGCCGCTGTTGTAGACTATCAGTTTCGCTGATTGCTGATTCGGGGATCGACCCAGCGGCACCTAAACTCGATGGCGCTTCGTTCGCGTTAGTCGATGTCAGACTATCGATCAGGCTAAGATCGGTCGACGGTTGTTGAGACTCGATACTGGCGGGTGGCGGTACGCTTTCTACGCTGTTGGCAGTTGGTTCGACGACCGTAAGTGTTGAAATAGGTGGAAGCTCGATCGATGAAGCCAAGCTTTGATGTTGCTGTGGTGGTTGGCTATGATGAGATTTTGGTTGTTGTGGTTGATGAATGGATGGCGTTGTTGTAGAAGATTGCATCGTTTGAAGATCATTCATCTGCGACGCTTGTGAGATTGGTATTTGATGTAGCACCGCTGCTGGTGGTGCGATTGGTGATGGAGCTGATGTAGGTATGGGTGCGGGGATACTAGGTATGTGTTGTTGAACTTGTTGCTGTTGTTGTTGTTGTTGCTGATGCTGCTGCTGTGGTTGGCCGCTTGGCGACATCATCATTTCGTCATTAAATGACGGAGAGTGCAGCTGCTGAGAAATCGAATGTGAGGAAGGAACAGAAGGAGTTTGAGGTGGTTGCTGGGGAGCCATCGATGGTAGTAACGATGACAAATGAGACTGATGTTGAGAGGGTTGCTGTGGCTGCTGTGAGTGAAGCTGCTGCAGATGCATTGGGGGTTGAAGCTGCGTCAACATTGGCGGCTGTTGTGCCTGATGTTGGGGAGGGTGTTGATGCGGTTGATGCATCGATGGAAGTTGTTGTGGCGACTGTTGTTGTTGTTGTTGTTGCGGTTGTGACAGGTGGGGCTGATGCAGACTATGTACAGGTTGTGATTGCTGCTGTTGGGATTGCTGTGGCTGTGGAACTGATTCCACGAGGCTCTTATCGTCTAGATTGCTGTACTGCAGCCCGGATGGAGGGCCTTGTGTCGGCGGTATCACAGACATCGTTTGCGACACAGGTGGTATAAGACTGGAGATATCGTTCAACTGTGAGATCTGCTGAGCGTGCGGTGGAGGTGGATGGGACGCTTGTGACACATGTAAATGCGGTGCATGAGAATGCATTGGTGGCAAATGCTGATTGCCCAGCTGCTGCTGCTGTTGTTGTGGAGATTGTTGTGACAATCCGTGATGAGCGTTTCCGTTTATTCCCCCACTGCCTGGCCGCTGAACCATCGGTGGCCACTGCTGATGGTGCTGTGGAGACATCGGCAGTCGTGGTCCGAGCGGAGACAGGGGATTGTTTTGCATTTGTTGCTGATGCGGTGGCCCTCGATAAGCTGCAGCCTGCGAGTATTCTAAACCTATCGAAAAACAATGCATATAATTGGGATTGACTACAGTTAATCGGAATCGCAATTACTCTTACAAAATGATACGCGGTTAACATCGAATATTATTTTTCACAGTTCATATTAAATGCACTTACCAGTGGCGGAGGCAGACGGAGGCATCACCATCTGTTCGAGCGCTTGCAGAGTGTTGACTGGACCACTGGCTGAAGACGTTGTCAATTTCGTAACAGGCATAGACTGTTGCGGCCGCGGACTTTGAATACTGCCACCTGAACTCGCTATATGCTGATGAGGCGACATTGTAGTCGGAAGCGTCGTCTGGGGTGCTTGCGATGTAACACTACTCGGTGGTTTCGCGGGTGACATTACTGGCCGAGGTGACATCTGTGTGTGGGGAGACATTTGGGGTGGTCGTGGCGACATTTGTGGAGACAACTGGGGAAAAGGCGCCCGATACTGGGGACTACTACCATGTTGCTGTGGTTGCTGCTTTGTTGCGTTCGGCAGATACGATTGCTGCTGTGGGGCACTCGCACCATAACCGGGTACACTCGACAGTGCAGCGTGAGACATTTGATGTCCACCCAGTGTGTTAGTACTGTGATGACTTCCTGGTTGCTGACTTGCTTGAGGTTGTGACATTGCTGAACCTAAAGCACTGCTTCCATGCATCAAACCTCCACTGTTCGGTTGCTGCGAATGAATCATGCCAGGATGTTGATTCGCAAGCTGTTGGCTTTGCTGCTGGCTCAATCCCGCCAGCCCGGGATGTTGCTGCGGATGACTTTGTGGATGAGTGGGTTGACTGCCATGAGTGGGTTGTTGACTTTGCTGCTGTTGAACAGGTTGCATCTGGCTAGCATGCATTTGTTGCTGTGATTGGGGAGATTGGCCAGGTAATGGCAAATGGGACTGGGGTGGGTGCTGTGGAAGTTGACCAGGTGGTTGTTGCTGTGGAGTACTCATCTGATGATGACTCGTGGGTACCTGGCCGGCTCCCATATGCTGTCCATAAGCCGATTGATCGAGCTGATGTTGGGTGTATACATGCTGGCTCGATCGACTGGCATGCTGCTGCATTGTGGGGGCATATGACGCATATCCAGCCTGAGCCGTTGCAGATTGGGGCTGAACCACCGGTGCACCTGGATACATTGAATGGCCAGCCTGCGGGTAGTGCTGTGAAACACGTTGCTGTTGCTGCTGCTGGGGTTGCTGCGGCTGTTGTTGCTGCTGAGTTGGCTGCTGGGGTTGGCTTAACGACCCGTAACCTTGCTGTGGCATCATGCCACTCATCATCGCTTGCTGTGTGGGGTACTGCAGCTTTGATGAATCCTGCTGAGGATAGCCGGTCATGTGCTGCCGATAGCTGGATAGAATTTAGAAATAATAAGTTGAAAAAATGGAAGGACTCGAAATTGTAAGCTCTGTATTTTTAGATAATAATAACAGCAAATGTAAAATTATCCTCCGTGGAAACTGTTAACTTTATGAACACAACCACAGAACATACCTAGTAGGAGCCTGCCGTTGCGTCGGCTGCGGTGCTTGGGGATGACCATAGCCCATCGGAGCAGCATAAGGGTTGGCCTGAGGTGGTGGCGGCGGTTGAGTACCCCACAGTGCATCACTCATACCAGCCATGCCGGTGTTGTGATCCGGCATAGAATACATATTGTCTGCCGTGGCAGGCTGGTAGGAGGGGTACTGAGATTGTGCTTGCTGCTGCTGCATCGGATGAGGTGCCCTATGCCGTGCGTACGGGCCACCCGCATTGCCTGGTGGCCCCATACCTCGCGGAGCAGTCGGATCATATCGATAGTAGGCGTCCCTAGTAGGTTGGAAATAAAATGGAAATCAAAAAGCACGTTAGCGTCAGACTAAAGACATTGATTCATGGACGAACGTGACAATATAACGGTATTTTTAGAATGACCACATATAGGCGAGGATGAAATCTACCAACAATCGATCCGACTATAAATAGGTTAAAATTGCTCAATTTCGTCCGAATTGTTTCGTAACAAGCGCTCCGGTTTCAACTAGAAGCGTGGAAAAATTATTGCTGGCTTTTTTTTTCCTATTCAGATACTTACATTTTTCAAGTGGCAAAAACGTTGGACACCGGACGACCAATCAACGACTTGTCCTAACTTTTAACACTACTTTCACTTAGCAGATTATTCTGCCGTTTTTTGTCGCGACGTACAACACGTTTAGCAATTTAATGAAAAAATGCTAGCGGTTTCACTTGCTGCGTCTGACTGACTCATTTGCTGATGTCGGTGCTTTTCCTGTGTAGAAAATCGATTTGCAAAATATATGTAACACATGTTTCAGTTTAAACGTATTGTTCTAAATTCGTTGTTTGATAGCAGAACATTGCATTTCCAGCTGTTTCAAGCTTTTCGAAGTAAATCAAACTTCTCAACATTAGTAATGAATTGCGTTTTCTAGAAAATCACGTTTTTGCTGTGCTGGTGACGGACTTTGAAGTCTGAAATGAATAACAGAGAAAGAGAAAAAAAGTAATTAAATTGACAAAATTTACATCGGTACGGAAAGCACACAGACAAAAATATCCTTTCGGCATTGTAGTGAGATGGGTTGGGACATTTACAGGGCACATTACTAGAGGGAATGTGTGAAAAGGAAGAGAAATGAGCTGTTTTGGCTCTGATGCTGTATGGTGTAGTGATGAAATGAAAAATAAATGCAGTTGGGGTGATATGCGCAGTAGTGCTTTTCTTTTTATTATAATCGAGCCCACCTTCCGCCCACTCATTCTTTCTGGGACGCAACATTCGATCACATCGGTTACAGTTATCAGTACCGCAGCTTTCTAAATATGTACAGCATTCTCATTGCGAAATCGTCTGCTTCAAAGTTTTTCTGGCGTTCATCAGTCATAGGGCGCTTAGACCAGAAATTATACGGTACGGTGAATAGTGCCCAGCGTGGAAAGTTTTATTCACAGATTTTTCAATACCTGATCACTATTTAATTAAATCATACGCCAATCTTAATTTTTGGCGAGTTCTTCGCATTACTGGCATTTCTAGAGCCGACGAAAGTTGACAAAATGGTCAGATTTTGATTTGAATGTAAGTCTGCGAATTCAAACAATTTGATATATAATTTGATCAGGCCGGTTTATTCGAAATAAGAAATCTATATTTCCGCAACCTGCTCCGATCCGAACAAAATTTAATGTCAGAGATTATGGAGACATTACATCTCTCATTTGAGCCTAAGTTTGTGTAGAACCGCACCGACATCTCCGAGAAACCCCGCTGTCATTAACTTGTTTTTGCAGCTAAATAGAAAGATGGTGTGTCCTTGGCAAAGTTTTAGGTTGTTTTATTATGGATCTATATTCTGAAGATACGAACATTATAGGTCCTATATATTTGTTATTACTCCACTAGATCCGGAAGAATAGATTAGAGTGTTATGGGAACAACTTTGAATTAAAATAGTGTAGGAAGAACATATTTCTAATTAAAAAATCATAAAATTCGAATATTTTTTACGCCTTCTTCCAGCACAAACTTCTTCTGAATCTACGTTCTCAGGTTGCTGAACAACTCTCTAATGCATGTTCAATTCCCGAAATATAATGCAACTCTTTTACGGTCCTCAAACGCTAACGAGTTAAGAGATTTATATTAAATAATTTCCACCATGAACGTGTAACTTACAGTACATTAAAATTATGTAGTAAAGAAATATGCTGAACAATGATACCCGATCAGACTAAAACTAAGCATGTTTTAGACGAAAATTGTACTTGAAGCTTTTAAAAAATGAGCCCCACCTCGACTTACAAAGCTTGTATTTTAAAAGATATATTAAAAAATTACGTCCGACAATTTTGTCGAAATCAATGTCTTCCTAGCTTGTATCATTAAAAAGTTAAGAGCGCAGCCTTAGCGATAAATAAGGAAAGGACTCCATAATTTGTGAGGTTGCCCCTTTTGGAAGCTAGGTACCCCCGAATTACGAACATGTTTGTTAAATGGAAAGTTGTACATGCAATGATTTTATTTTTTTCTGGAAAACGGGCCAATGGACTACTAATAAATTAAAGTAGTTTTACAAAAAAACAGTTTAAGCTAGAAATGTAGAAGTTTTTCCCATTTCCTATACAAATGAAAAATGTGGGTTACCGTACCTACGGAACCGGAAATTCAATTCAAATGACATTGAGTAGGATCGTATGTTGGTAATGCACCTTTTTATAATCATAAGCAAATCGGTATAGCCGTCTCTGAGAAACGGATGTGAAAATAATTCAGGAACTTGGATACTACACTCGGGACTTACGTAGTCGATGGATGTGATTTTTACCTTTTAAGCAGCTTGGTGATACTTGTTTTTATCGTCACTTTTCATGTTATCACTTTAGCATCCCATAACTCCGGAACAGGAAGTAGGGAAAAATTTAAATTCAATAGCAGTCAATGAGAATGTTATATTTTGCATTTAAGCTCGAGTAAATTGGTTCAAACAAAACTTTGAAACCGATGTGGACAAATTGTATCCAGTTTAATTATGTGATCGTAGAAATATTGCACTTCTCATGAGTTAGTCTGCAAAAATCGAAAAGTATTACACTGCAAATGAATATCTTGTTTTGCCTCTTTTTGCTCCAAACTATAAAAATGCAATTTTCAACGATAAGTCTAAAGGAGACGCATGGTAGTGGTTGATTATCTAGGGTCCATCAAGTAAATTATGGATGTCTCTCAGAATTACCAACAAGTCGGGTATTCTGTTGAAATTTCACCTCGCTTTATTTTTTGAACATGAATTTTCAGATATACAAAAACGGGAGCGGGCCATTTGGCATAGTCATTTGAGCGACTGAAAATAAAAGTCGCAAGGATAGAACATACTTCGCAAAACCCGTTTTAAACATATTAAAATATAAAAATCGGAAATAAACTTCAATCAAAAAAATCGGACAGAAATTCTTCAGCATAAGAATCGCTTAAAAAGTTTTCACCCATAAAACTCGGCAAGGATGAACCGTCAGTATAAAAATCGTTTTAAAATAAATAAATCGCTCGTAGGAGCATCCGTATATCTTGATGTTCAAGATTAAAAGTCGGCTAAAAAAAGCTACTTTGTAAGAATCGGATATATTTATTTCCGGTTCTTTTACTGAAGATTTTTTTATCCGACTGTTACAAAGAAATGTCCCAGTCCGATTTTTATGCTTGAAGTTTATTTCCGATTCTTATATTCTAATATATTTGAAACGGGTTTTACGAAGCATGTTCAGTCCTTGCGACTTTTATTTTCGGTCGCTCATTTGGCATAAGGTCATTTGGCAGAATGGGATTTGGCATAACGGTTATTTGGCATAATTTGGAGAATTGATCACAGTGAAGGTCATTTGGCATAATGGACATTTGGCATAACGGTTATTTGGCATAATGATCATTTGACATAATGATCATTTGGCATAATTTTGAGAATTGATCACACTGAAGGTCATTTGGCATAACAGACATTTGGCATAACGGTCATTTGGCATAACGGACATTTGGCATAATGGACATTTGGAAAAACGACATTTGGCATCATTTTGCTAAGTGATCTCACTGAAAGCCATTTGGCATAACATACGAATGTGCAGTCTATCTGGTGAATGACCCATAGGGTTAAAGCTTCACTAAGCAATAATAATAATAATGTGTTATCTATTACCTAATATTGATTATATTTCGAGTGAATCTTTAACATTTTATAACTGTTGTTACCTTCTTTTAAATATGAGCAGTTCTTTCGAGTTTCATTTTTGAAAATTTTCTGCTTGTTCATTCTTGCAATTACGAATTCTTTGCTATGACATACGTTTTAAGTACACTCAAGTTTTTTTTACGCGGGGGATACAGGCCTCGTAAATGAAAACCGCGTAAATGAAAACCGCGTAATTTCAAAAACCGCGTAAATTTCAAAATCCGCGTAAATGATGATCGTGTAAATTTCAAAATTCCCATAAATGAAAACAGCGTAAATTTGAAAATCCGCGTAAATTTCAAAATCCGCGTAAATGAAAACCGCGTAAATTTCAAGATCTGTGTAAATGAATCGGCCACACGACTCGATGTAAAATATAAGTTTAAACAGAAATTTGAAAAGATAGCTATGCTGGATTGTGTAATATTCCCTCGAAAATCATTCCCCAAAATTCCACTCCCCAGAATATCATCCCCCAGAGTATACTATTCCCCAGAAAGTCATTTCCCAGAATGTGCCGTTCCCCAGAATTCCATACGCCAGAATGCACCATCTACCAGAAAGTCATTCCCCAGAAAAGTTTAACTTTTTTATTGATTTGATCTTTTCAAACGTTCACTACTCATTCCACTACTGCCCGCCTCCATAAAATATAGTGAATATCACTCCTATGTTTGGAAATAAAGTCAAAAGCGATATCCATTATTACAACAAAATGATTATTGAGCATTTTTCAAAAGATTTACTATGAACAAAATTAATGTTGCCAAAGCCGGAACCCATTTGTTGCCAAAAACGGAATCTTACTGTAATATAAACATACATATAGGACAAATCGCAAAATTCAGTACAAGTTGTGTTTTTCAGTGCCATTTGGCAACAACTATAGAAAGCGGTAGCCCCCTTGCTAGGATCCAAAAGAATGAAACAGTGTTATGTAAGTAAGGTTATGTGACGAAACCAAAACTTTGTACATTACCCAAGTCAAGGAACTGATGCATGATGTTAAGCTGGTAAGGATAAGCCGTCGAAAGCGGCGGCTCCTCGCAAAAATATCGTTGCACCAATTCGGACAAAGCACACCTTTTATACCAATGAGGTATATATAGGTGTGGCAGAACCCACGGTTTGCTAGTGGTGGCAACCAAAAATATGTAAACAATCCAGAAGCACAACGGGTCGACGTCATAGCGGTCACACGATTCAATGGGAGCGGAACGACCGCTATGACGAAAGCAAGTCGATTTATACTGTGATCACTCACACCACTCATGTAAGATTCATCTTACGAATACCAAAGGGCCATCTTTGCCAGACCTGTATATACGACATTGCTTTTATACACGGTTCCAACCACTCATTTACAAATTAGGTAACCCTCAGGCCCAGGAACAATTGGTATATTCCCCGTATACTTGCGCATATGTCAGTGGCGCCATAATCGCAAATGCGATAACAGTCCCAACTAAAAATATATTCAATTCAAAATGACCGCTAACATTGACGAATAATTGTTGTCGAATATTATGTCTGTAACTCTGTGGTATAAGTACCATTTGGCGTAAGGTATGCAAATACTTTCGAATGTATTTAGTGCAACCTGTTTGAGTAAACCGAGCAAACGGGTGGATCGTACATTTGCGTACGAAACATTCCCAATACAAAAGAAAGATAAATGCTCTAAAAACCCACGAAACCATTTGTCAAAACATGCATTCATTTCGATTTTAATATGGATTCAACCAAAGCTCCAAAGAAGGAATCAACATATATGTTTGAATAAACCGGGCAGACGAAAAGATCACAAGTTTGCATGCGAGAGTCACTTGGCGTATACATTCAAAGAACTACTCATGTTTGAAAGAAGGAACCAAGTCCTATGTTCGAGTAAACCGGTTATACGAGAGGATAACAGTTTTGCTTGCGAGAGGCCGCCGCTTTCGACGGTACGTCCTCAGCTGCTTAACACCGCATAAGTTCCTTGAACTAGGTATGCGCAAACCTTTGGCTTAACCACAAATAATGAAATAAAATTTTAACTTTTCTGGGGAATGGGGAATTCTGGATAATGGTTTTCTAGGGATTGGTACATTCTGGGAAATGTCTTTCTGGGGAATGATTTTATGGGAAATGGCTTTCGGGGAAATGGTATGCAACCGTTATGCTGTACATCGCCATATCGGACAGAGGAATTTCAAAGCCGTGATTCAAGTCGAGCGGTCTGGCCATCAATCAACAATGTACCAGGAGAGTCTTGAGAAAATTCTTCTGCCGTTCTTAACCTTCGCGCTAGTGCACGCTGCTCTGAAAATCTAGCGAAATCGTCTTAGAGCAACTGCGGCTGCTCGTTCAGTGAGCCTTTTGCGCGACTTCCGGAGGGTTAAAGAAGTCAGTTACAGAACTTCATGTGCGATTTGAAAATGTCCTACTATTGGAAAAAAGGAAGGAAAAAAGCAACCGCTTACGCCAATGACGGTGCAAATTTGTTTTACATTCTAAAAAATGAAAAAAAAATCAATAGTACACGTGAACAATTCACATACAACCACCCCCTCTCCGTGGACAAGCGTGGACTTTTTCGTACCCTCTACCCTCCCTTAAACTGTCCACGTGGTATAGGGACGGACTCTTATACCAACTGAACGAGTTTTTCAAAAGTCTTTAAAATAATTGTATAATAGTTACAACATGAGTGAATTGTAGAATGCGTAGATAGTATCTTTGAAGATATTTGATTGCTTTATTTTTTTTTAAATCTGTGAAAACATTAAATTCTTTGGCTGGTTATCCCCATCGACAGTTATTAAATTTTATTTAGATCAAAGTTTCTGCTCCGGAGATAAGCGTACAGTCGCATATGATAGTTTTACATAAACCAATGACTCGAATTGATATACAAAAAATTAGAACAAAACCGTATTGACCATTTCAGTACCAACCCTTTAAAATTGCAAGTCTATAGAATTTATGGCTAATGTTTTGGAAGCACTATGAATAGTGAACACCGACAAAAATTCAGTAGGGTTGTGGTGAGCCCATTTGCGCCATGTTTCTAATAACATCCTACCCATTTGAAGCCGTTGGTCAGAACAGTGTCTGCCATCTTTGTTCAACGCATTGAATCAAATGGTAGCGCAACAATAGGGGCACTCAATTCGAGTTTTCGTTGCGCTCAAACACTAGAATTTTACTGTTTTCAGCGCATTTGTGTTATTATATTGGTTCTTAACAACGAAGCTAAGCTGTTGATGTCAATTTTCACGCATTCCATTGATTGTAGGGCGAGAAATTAACGAATTAGTGAGGCATCTTGCTTAGTATGGTGAAATGGGCACTTTACCCTATATACTTACGGGCAAATGTTACCAACTTTGTGGCATGAAAAAGTTATGTGATGCAAATAGATTTGACATTTGAACAGGGATGCCATAAAATCCACGCAACATAAAAATAGAACCACATTGCGTAACTGATCAGAATTTCGTTATCTTCAATTTTTTTGCAATTTAAATAATATTTTAAATAGTAGGAGAAGCATTGAAAATTGTATTTAAAGTCTATTTCTAGCGACTTTGTTGCAATATTATAGAGAGTGGTTTAAAGTATACTTTTCGGAAAAGATTTTGATAAAAAAACTGATGAAGGAAGAAAATCGCAGCAAGATATTGCTTTCATGTTCTAGAAAGACCGATAACATGTTTTCAATGTTCTCCGTAATTCGAAACCACGTGTAATGGCTGGACACACACAGGAAACTACCGGCTTTGAAGATATTCACTAAGGATACATTCCAACCGGTATACAAGATCTGAAATAATCATCGTCACACTCTTCAGTGGAGACTTGTGGAGCATAAACATGTTGGTGGGGGTCCCAGGGAAGTCCTACTAGACCATGGAGACGCGTGTGTAGTTCGCCAAAGAACAACAAAAGCGATATGGTTCCGAAAAATTAAAAAATAGTAGAACATCCTAGGGTTTGATGGGAAAAAGTTGTAAAAAGGTTAGATTTGATGGGAAACGATTGATTCGAAATTCAAAAAATCTCTGACTGTTAGTCACAATACATTCAAACATGGAGGAGTGAATATTGTGGTTGAGGGTTTTTTCTCTTAGTACGGAGTTGGTCCAATTTACTGGATCAAAGGTATTATAGGGCAATATCTTAATGCAAAAATGTTTAGAGAATCCATACCTCTATATGCTGAGTGGTAAATATTTACGATGTGTCAATTTATGCAAGATAATAAACCGACGAAATACCACACGAACCGTTAAACAGTGCTTGGATGATTATAACATCTACGTAATGTTGTGGCTGGCTCAATTTCCGGTTCTTATTCCAAATAAATTATGACAGATCGTTAAAAAATAAATTGTTTGTGAAAACCACGAGAAAAGGAAGAATAACGGAGAAATATCCAAGAAGTATGACCCACCATCCGAATTAATTAAAAATAGTGACTTTACTACAAAATACTAATAATAGAATCTGCAGATGAGACCACTAACTCATTTAATTCTTTGTTTTGCAGTAGTGTTGTAAATTGATCGTATTGTTTTGTCGATAATTTTTCGAAGTTCAAATATAATTTTTTTGTATTTCAATGTAAATGCGATTGATGTGTTCTATACTCATTTTGTTCATAAAAATTTAACGAGAATAAATATTTAACGAAAGTAAAAAGAGAAAATAACTAATTTTGCATTCCGTTGGAAGCACTTACACATTAGTAATCATTAAGTCTTGCACTTAGATAAAACAACGGTTCAAGAGGACATGAAATGGGTTTCCACAATCATGGGCTAGACATTGGAGGAGCAGGTCGAATTTCTTGATTATGCGACTCTTGGTTACACAATGTGTAACCAAATTATAACAATACGGAACAGTAGCTTCGATTGAGCATGTGCCGACCATTGCCCAACAAGCAATATTTCAACCACACAATCTATGGGATAACATTTTGACACTCACATTTGGTTTCTGTGGTCTGATCTGGATTACAAAAAAAAGCAAAAGGAAATTGTGTCGATATCTTGTTAAATTTGTTTTCTGTGAATATCGGTTAAAAATACAAGTGAACTAATAGTCTCTCGTATATTGAATGTGAATGAAACTAAAGGAGCGATTAAATTGAATTTATAGATTTTTACATTTCTTATAAAAGAAATGTATAGAATTCGCTCAAACTTTCAAGATTTTTTCCGAGGCCCGGAGGGCCGAGTCTTATATACCAATCGACTCAGCTCGACGATTTGGGACAATGTCTGTGTGTGTGTGTGTGTGTCTGTGTGTGTATGTAACGGACAAATTCTCATTCGTGTTTCTCAGCAATGGCTGAACCGATCTTATCCAAACCAATTTTAAATGAAAGAACTAAAAAACAGTATGAACGCTATTAATTTGTTTTTGATTCTGATGTTTAGTTTCCAAGATATGAATGTTTGAATGCGCAAAAATGGCGTTTTTTGCAGTTTTTTTGAATTATCTGCCGAAATTGACAATATAGATTAACAATTTATATGTTTTTAGACAGCTTTAACGAATACCTTTCGAACAAGCTATAGATTGTTGAAATCGGACTATTATCAAAAGAGATATTTAACATTAAATGCGGACGAAAGATTTTTATCATTTCCCATAGCCAGAAATATGACCAAAAACATGTAATCTATTATTAACGACAAAACGGCTTATTTTAGGTCAATAGTATCTTCGGAGAATTTAATGGAGGCAATATGCCCTTTCTTTTGGTATTGTGCTTTTGCTGATTAATCCCCCTATGAGTGAGATATTTTCACAAAAATTTTTTTGGAAGTGATTATATCGAAATGATGCCTTCAGCAAATTTGTA
Source organism: Topomyia yanbarensis (assembly GCF_030247195.1). Classification (NCBI taxonomy): domain Eukaryota; kingdom Metazoa; phylum Arthropoda; class Insecta; order Diptera; family Culicidae; genus Topomyia; species Topomyia yanbarensis. The sequence goes on from NC_080671.1 coordinate 6,766,117, forward strand.
GCTCTCACTTTTGCGAATAACTTTACTGCAGACTTCAAATATCTATTTTGAATACTTTAAAAGTTATGGCTTGTTGTTTGTTGATTACTCTTTGTCGCCTATTTATTGTTCAATATAGTAATAATCCATTGAAATAAGCCAAACATTATTTCGATAAAACGAATTTTGTATTTCATTTTACTATCTACAACCGCTAGAAATAATCACCGAACACTTCCAAGTTGTCTGGAAGGAACTTGATAACTTATCAGTACAAAAATGTTCATTTGTGCGAACCTTCTGACTGTAATTTTTCCAACTTATAACCATCGGAGCGATCTGAAACATATCGGAAAATGAAAAGCGAAATAAATAACTCCAAGCAACGGCGTAGCCAAGAGAAGGTTTTGGGGTTTAACACCATACAACCCCCCTCCCCCCTCCACCACACCCAAAAAAAATATTGGATTGAAGTTGAAAATTTATTGATGCAGACTGATTTAATTCAATATTACAATAACAATTATCTGATCCGTAGATTGATAGCCTGTTGTTGTAAACATCATGAGCACTTTTGATAAATTGTCGAAATGGGGTCCTGATATGTAACTGATCTCTTGGTCTTGATTTCACAGTTATCTAATAGCATCAATATGAAATTTCTGCCTGAAAACATTCCAATAGAAAATTCCAGAGTTCTGTAATCAATCATAATCCTCAGATTTATTTTCAAATTGATCTCGTTTTTGTAGAGATGTACTGTAATAAGGGTCTTTATTTAATAGGAAGCGAAGTTAAAATTGATTTAATGTCTATGAAACATAGAACTGCTCACCAAAAAATGCATAAATTTCAACATTTGCTAAAAATGTTTTTGCCTTTCTCATTCACTCTAAAATTCGTCGATCTAATCCCGACCGGGAGGGCCGAGTGTCATATGCTAATCGACTCAGTTCGTCGAGATCGGAAAATGTCTGTGTGTGTATGCATGTCTGTATGTATGTGTGAGTATGTGTGTATGTGGAAAAAAAATATGACCTCTGTTAATCAGAGATGGCTGGATCGATTTGCACAAAGTTAGTCTCAAATGAAAGGTACAATCTTCCCATCGGCTGTAATTGATTTTTTTTTATTGATTGGACTTCCGGATCCGGAGTTACGAGTTGAAGAGTGCAATCACACAGCAAATTCCAATATAAACTGAAATGAAAAATTTTCAAAATCAAATTTGTATTTTTGATGCCAAATGACATTATAATGCATGAAACATTGAGATTTGATGTAAACTCGAAAAAATTACGTGTGACAAAAATTGATTTTTTTGGACTTTGGTACTTTTTTGCTTGTTACTATTTTCTGAAAAATTAATTCTGCATAATTTTAAAATTTCAAAAATTACGGTTTCGGAATTATGCCGTTTAGACATTAAGATCGATTTTCACCAAACCCCCACCAATTGTAAAATTGGTATTGTAAAAAAACGTAAGGGCGATACTTCAATGCTGATAGGTGGGACCAAAAAAGTAAACAATCGCCAAAGGGACTATATACTATATATACAATCATTTTGTCAATTTCAATAGCAAACACAAATTTTAATTTAATAATTTCAAATACTTCATGAAGTTTTGGGTTTCGATCACTGAATCATGCAATCTAGGATGTAAAAAACACAATAGTTCTTAAATAGGAAATAAAACCAAGTCTAAAAATATGCACTGTTGATTTTCTTTGAATGGTGGGTTTTTTCAAGAAAAAGCGTTGATTTCTTAATTCTCAGTCGCGTTGGAAATTTGAGTAAAGTATAAACTTTAAATCGATTAAAACAAATCGATTTTTTTTGGTTCAGTACAATATACATAACCCCTTTAGAAAAATCAGTTTTCCCACCACAATGCATTGATTGAGGAATTTAGATATTTTATTAACAGAGCATTAGCAATAATTCGTTTGTATGTCTATTTTATGGGCCATTTTTTCGCCTTCCCATTGATTTGGTTTGAGATTTCTAGCACTGATGTTGTCCTATGCTGATTTGAGTGATTCTCTGAGTCCTGCCACTATCCCATGTAGTATGTGTTATCAAAAACATCGCGAAGCATCAAGTTCTAAATGTTCTCAAACGATATAATATCCGAAGAGAGTGATAAGAGTTATAAGAAATGTCTCATCACACTGTTAGGTGGATTAATAACGTTTTTTCTGTTGCTTTCGCACAAAAGTCAGTGGAATGTAATAAAGCACCAAATAAAAACTTATACAAAAACCACTACTACTACACGGTCTCAATTTTTCATTCTTCTATGACACTGTTGCTGCTGCTACTGGAATCCATTGGTGACATGATAGTATTGTGCCGTCGTCCTTCGATTATTCGATGAGATAGCGACAAACGCTGAATGGGAAAAGCTATACGCTTATGGATTGCTAAAATTCTACATAGAGCGTACAGGAATTCCCCCTTCAGAGTTTGCCAGGATGTGAAGTGCTAGGTTTTGTGTGTCAAAGCTTTTTTTAAGCGTGGGATCTCGTGGCATTGTTGTTTAGTTTTTATTTTGTTACACTTGATATTCAACATTTTCAAGCTTTGCTCGTTAGCTAGTTGACTATTGTTTTTTCGTTTCTATTATGGTTGGTTTCGTGAGCTGCTGTCACGTCCCCGGGACTTGAAATCAAAAATGTAATATTTTGAACTACCCACGAACGCATAGTTGTCCCGTTTTCTATGGGATTTCCTATCTTTATGGGACTGATATGCGATCATAGGCCGAGAAGTGGAGAACGAATAATTAATATTTGTGAACACACCGATCATTCACAATGAACTCGGTATGAAAGCATACTACATTTGAAACAAATGATAGGTTAAGTTTTTTATACAAAATATTTATGTTGTATCATAGGCTGTTTTAAAAGCTTTATAATAATATGTTTTACAATAATAACGATATCAAAGCATTATATTATAATTAGAAAACAATGTTATCGCTACTGTATTTTTTTTGCTCGTATTCTCACTTATAAATCCCATAGTTTCCTGCAATGATTAGTTAGGTTCTTAACAAAAAAAAATCCACTGCAACTCGAAACTTTGAACAATCTGTTAAATTACTGTGAATATTTTTCGTAGGTTTCTGTGATTTTCGTAGGTTCAAATAAAACCATTATCTAATTCTATGAAGTATTCGATTTTGTTTGTTTGGCAGTCAAAAACGAGTGCACTCCTTCAACGTTACGCTTATGTAATTAGATTGAACTGTTGTAGTAGGCAACAAACTCGCCATGCAATCACATTCGGTTTGGCCATTTTCTCCTTCGTGCGTAAACGTTCATTGACATCGACATTGAACGCGGTTTTAAAAGCTTTTAGTTACTTTCGAGAAGAGCTGCTATGTAAAATGAAAGCATAACAAGTGATAGAAGTTCATGTATGTTGTTGTGTAGTTTACAATATATAAAAAAAAGTTGTTTCTCATTAATTTATTTGAATCATCGGATTTTAAAAGATCATACAACACGTTGGAATCCCATGTAACAAAAGCCGCCTAAACGCAAAAAAATCCAAATACCATTTCTTATAACTCAATTTGTTTTCCATCCAATCATATCAGTAGTTTAAATTAAAGACGACAAAAGGCTGAAAAAGTACAGCCAGCCTGAGCTGGTGCGGTTTGCGTTCCAGTTTTCTTCCCGCTTGTTTCTCATCTTCGGCTACCTTTTGCGTTTGAATTTCTCCATCTTGAGTCGCGCTTCAAGTATTTGTCATTTTAATAGCCGTACAGTGTTCAGTTAGTCATTTGTGTGTACAATACAGTATCTATCTATGTATTGTTTTTATATTATAGTCCGGAGTTGAGAATGGCAATAGATAGGACACGTAGTCCAAAACTGTCGGTTGTCGCTTCATAATCGCGAACTGATGAACGCGAGCTTTGTTATCTCTTCACTCGCCATTCCATAAATGACAAGCTAGTCATGATCTTTGGCAGTGCAGGAATCCTTCCAGCCACAGTGGTTGGTAAAGCTGGCGCTGCCGAACGAACGGTAATTCGCCATATTTCTTTTTCATTTTTACGTTCATTGGATTGTCTAGTCATTCGTTTGTTCGACTGGTGTCAATCACCAATACTAAGCTGCAGTAGTTTTTTATTACTTTGAACCTATTAAACTGCTTACCATAATCTTGCTTGGATTAGTGACGTGTGTGTTGTCTCTATTCCTAGTACAGTTCGTAGACTTTTCAATTAGAATAAAAAACAACAAAAATAAAGATGATTAATAGATTTAACCACTCCTTGTTGTACTATTCTAAAATTTCATAAATAAGAATTCTGATGGATTACCAAAAACGCCGATGTATTCGTATCACAATTCCTACAACCACTTAACGATTATAAACTTTTTTTTATTATGGCGTAAGTGCAGATTTTATTTTGTGTGACGGACAGAAAACGACTAAAAGAAAAGACAACTTAATGTTGCAAAAACCACCACAGACAGTAGCGATAGTTTTTGATAATATTTAGAAAGCAGGACACCACCTATAGTTCGTGAACAATTTTCTATAATTCTGGAAATAAAGAGTGGAATGGTCAACTATTGGTCAAATATGACTGCGCGCACGCTAATTAGGTTGTTATACATATGGACAAACTATATTTCATTGCAAAGTTCAGTGGCTACAAAGTACAAAAAATAAGCTTCCGATGTCCACATTGCAAATTGTCGGACTTTACGTTTCACACCTGCTTTTGCACTGCTATTGTGTCCACTTCATAATGCCAAACGCTAATTTGCTTTGAATTGTTCCTCATTTCCAACTATTTTCTGAGTTTTCTTAAACTTCCGTCTAACGAATGGACAATATTTTTCAATTGAGCACAACGCTGGCGAATTTGGTGGGCTGGTTAAAAGATCACGAAACAACTGTATTTCTTAAAAAAAAACAAGCATTTCTCTAACATTCCTTGGCGTAATCATACCTTCTTATCATGTCAGTTGTTACGAAAATTTCACCTTGCAATGAGTAAATCGCCTGTCAAACGGAAAATTTTGGCTTTTTCTTCTTAAGCTCGTCTTTAACCTTCCCCCTTTTCTGGTAGCCGTATAAAACTCTGGACCTGGGAGGTACTTGATAACCGCCTTGCCATATGTTCAATCGTCTATTATGACGTTATCAACAATGTTATATACCAGCGGTTCTCAACCTTGTTTGCTTCGCGGACCCCTTCGAAATCACCTTGGGTCATCGCGGACCCCTTCAAAATTATCCTGGGCAGTCGCGGACCCCTTCGAAATTACCCTACCCGAAATTTTCAGTCTGATACGATAAAAAATACTTGAAGTTTCAATTTACGTCCGGAAAAGATTTTCCTCTTCGCGGACCCCCAGCAACGACTTCACGGCCCCCTAGGGGTCCGAGGACCCCCGCTCGAGAATCGCTGTTATATACAACTTGCGCGCTCTTACTGTAGCCGTGGTGTTTGATTGTCATCTCGGTTGGGTATTACCAAGTGAGGGTGGTTGGGCAGCAATTTGTGAATTAACTGAATATAAAAGGCCGCTGTATTTGTTTTCATTGTTGTAGGTGTTTTTTTTCCTTAGGTAATCCCGCACAGGGTTTCACGTAGTGTTCACATTGTTTGCAGCACTAACAGTTAGGAGATTGATCGTCATAAGTACACAGAGTGGTTCGAGCATCATTAGGGCCAGTTCGCAGAGTCAGGAAGAAAGTAATAGGACATCTCCAACACCGATGTAGATGTCTGTGAAGACGTTCCTTCGTTTGTAATCTCCACTGGTGAGCACTTCACCGTAGTGAGACATTAATTGGTGATTAGTGTCATTATGTGCATGTGGAGACAGATTATGCAGTCGTACTTCGATTGCGTTATATTCAGAAGACACGAGGTCCTTGACTTATCATAGGCATATGAAAGGGCAGACTGTTTGCTATATCACAGAAGTTAATCTAAATGTTTGATACATTGTCTTTACAATGCGAGGTTGAATCGGCAAAAGATTTTTTTTAAATCGTGGCGATGCAGAGTATGTCCGCTAATTAATCCAGTTTCTATATAATAGTGCCACAATTGAACAATTTTAAAAATTTCATTGCAAAATACTGAAAATTGAACGAGTGACAGAAAATCTCCGGAGACGCCTTTTCGAAAACTTGTACGTTATAACTCAAAATCTACTAGATCAATCGTCAATCAATACAATATTTCTTTTTATATTTTCCCCGATTTTGGAACCTTTTGTAGCGCTTTGAAACCCGATCTTCGCTAAAAAAGCGGTTGTTATTGTAAAAATATTAATAACATTTTTTTAAAAAGCTTGCGTAGTTAGCCGAGCAATGATGCGAAGAACTGTGCAAAATTTTAGAATGATTATAAGAGGACATTTTGAGTTATGGTATGCACTGAAATTTTTCGTGAAGATTCACTGTTCACTGCGCCCAATTTTCAAGATTTCGCAATGGAAATGTGGGAAAATTTTCAAGTGTAGTATTATTGCATGAAAATTGACTAAATAGGCTAACATTTTCTGTATCGTCAAAGAATTTTTTTTGTTGCGATATTTTTTTCACCAAAAATGCTTTACAATTTATTTTTCTTAGATATGAACATATGACACGGACATCTTGCCAACTCACCCCGATGCCAGAATACCTTAAACATAAAAACAACATTCATCCCTTAAAAATATACTTAGGAATTGGAAATGAAGGAAAATGTAAAATATTGCGGGATCTAAGCGCAATATTAGACTTCAAACAATACAATAATAAATGCAGCAAACAGAATGCTGGGCTTTATTAAACGCTTCCGCTATACTTTTGAAAAGTCTAAAACAAGTAATATACACTTCAGACCAGTACTGGAATATTACAGCGTAGTATGTAATCCATACACTTCACTGTACAATACGCGTTAAGTGCAGGTTCTCATTCAAAATTAGAAAAAAAAACGATTTTTTTCTTTGCATTTTTGGAAAGGTACAGTGGTAGACAGAATTAGCACAATCATACCGCCAATACCTATAGAACGAATAACGTAATAAAATCAAATAGATAATTACCTAGTTGTTTCAAGAGATGTAGTGTACTGTTAGTGGGTATATGAAAATAAATCGTATAACATGGTATTAGACGATATGTGTAATTATATGAATGAAATTAACAAGAAAGTTAAATGGGGCTTGGACACGGAACTAGCACATATTTAAAAATTGCTGTAAATTTTGATCTACCTAGTGTTGGAATAGCGAGGAACGCAGACAGTCGAAGAGTGATCGCCCGCCTAGCGGTGGAGAGTGAACGATAGTACGAGTTAATGGAGATGCGTGATATAAGTTTATGCGTCCGACGATGGCTGAAGAATAGTAAGCCGAAACGTTACGTGTAAAAATGAGAAAATTTGCTGTTTCATTTTCACCGCGAAAAATCAACAAGTTTAGCTTAGTATTTAGTCGGGAAATATTTTTGCTTGAGCACAGTCTCTAGACAACGCTTTCAACCAGCTTACAAAATTGCTCTATTAGAATTAACAGCTCTCTAACTCCCAACCATGATCATTCATATTCTTTGAGACCCAGATATCATTCAAATTCTTGGATTTCTTCGCTTTGGCGTGTTTTCCACGCCGTTCCACAGATTTTCTATTAGGTTTAGATCTGGGCGGCGTGCAGGTTATAAAAGAACATTAACCATCTATCATATCATACATACATCGTCGCTGTTGTGCTATCTTATGACAAACGCCATTTTGGGGTAAACTGAGTTAGGTATGCCACATTACTTGTTTGAAAAATCTCTACAAAGTGGCGTTTTCAGAATTTTGAAATTCTGCTTGGTTAGTTAGATATAGCGAGAAACTTGATGAGAAATTGTGAGTTTTTTTAATTTCAAATCACTGTATCTAGGGATTTGCTCAAGTTATATTGAAGTTTTAGATGTTTTTATGTGTGAAAATGTCTGAGGAACACAATGGCATAAACATTTTCAAAAGAAAATTACACGAGTTGTGAGAAAAACACAGTTTTAGTTTTAAACTGGTAATAAAGCATATTTGGCAACACTGTAATCAAAAATAACATTTTTTTCTAGATTCCCTGACCCATTTCCTTCAAAATGCAATTCACCGATTGTTTATAGACCATATGAACGCAAAGATATGAATAAAAGTTAAAAATTGATGATTTTTTTCTATGGAAAATTTTCCATGCACGATTATGACACGTCCTACAAATTTTGTCATCAGTACACGCCTATGACACGTGTGAGTGCGACTTTTGTTTACATTCATAGTAAAAACTCGCAACATAGTCAACCGATCTTCGTAATATTTGAGAGATTAATGTAGAATAGATAGAAGCATCAATTGTCTACTTTGGATTGTTTATACCATTTATAAGTTTCAAAATATTCAATCTCAAACTTTAAAAATCGTTTTTCTCGAAATGTGCTAAATGGCGCTTGTCATAAGATAGCACAACAGCGACGACATGTGTTTCCTCTTTCATCATATAAAGCAGAGGAAAAATATGATAATGTGAGTATAAATAGGATTACTGCGTCTCAATTCATCTCAGCACCTCTATTCATCCTATCACATTAGTTAGAGCAGTCTGCTATCTCTATTCATCGCATTAGCTCAAATGCTAGGATAAACAAGGGTGCTCTTAGGAACGAACAAAGAGTATGACACCTATTCAACCGCTATCCAATCACTGTAAGTCGAGCTATCAACGAAATAGTGTGGCATTCTGACTAAAAAGATGAATAAGGGCTCGTATACCCTCCGGATATATTGGCAGAATTTCAATCGCAGCTCCACTAAAATGAAAGAGGTCCAACAAAAAAAATCATTTAGTTTTACTCTTGGAACCGAAAGCTGCTAGGATGAAAGTGTGAGAAATGAAGAAAGGTTAGAAGTCATTTTGATGTATTCTGGCATGACCGTAACCTAATTCTCTCTCAGAAAAAAGGCTGTAGGTGGAGTCTTCATAGCCGTTAATACAGGCGTTACTTCCCAAGAAATTAAAAAAAAAAACAATATAAAGAATTCGAACATGTACGGCAGAGGTACCAATATATCCCTTTACAAATGTGGTTTGACAAGTATAGAGTAAGGTGGGGTAAAAGTGCGCGTGGGGCAAAAGTGCGCATAGGACTTTTAGAAGCACAGAAGCGCTAGAACCTGGCAACTCTGTATGGATTTAGTGTATCGTTAAGTCAACTAATCGCACATATAAGCATGAAAGGTTGTAATATAGTGGCTTGAAATTAAGGGGGAAGGGCTATTTTTCGCTGATTTGATATTATTTTTTGAATTTTGGGAATCATAAATTGGCTGTTTGAATAAATCAGGATCTATAAAACTACAGTACCCTAAAAATCTTCAACATATGGTTCGTTGCGAGATATATTTGATTTGATGAAAAAAATCAGTAATTTTCGTAACAATTGAATAAGTTAAAAAACTGACAGTGGGGTAAAAGTCCGCATAGCATATCCGCCCCAAATCAAAAGATGCGAGTGAAGCTTTTTATATAAAAATTGAACTAATTCTTCCATGATTTAAAGAAGGGACTAGCATCTTCAATAACTGCGAGCTCACCGGTCAAATCACGAGTGATATGAGCGGTTTAGGAACAAAAGCATCAGCATAACTGGTTCCAAAGAAAAATATAGAGTGCCGACAGCTCAGAATAATTAAAAAGGAGTCAAAAAACTATGAATATGTGAATAAAGATGTATTTCCAATATAAATACTATGCTATATAAATATAAATATAAATATAAATATAAATATAAATATAAATATAAATATAAATACAATATAAATATAAATAGCATATTCGCAAGAATTCTTGTAGTGATCTACCCAACTATGACAAATAATGATGTTACCAGGGGTGACAATTTGATCATGAACCACATTGTCTAAAAGATGAAACATCCAAGTTTTTTCAACATAATGGAAAACTGAACAACATCAACAGAGGCAGAGGGAGGGGTACTTTTTAGTTATGAAGGAAGAGTAAGAGGAGATGGATATCCTAAAATTGATTAGTTTAATTTATGGGCGGAAATAAATCGGCTATTTAAGCTGTGGGCACTTTTGCCCCGTGCTATGCGCACTCTTGCCCCGACCATGGGGCAAAAGTGTGCATTTGAGTATTTATAAGAAAATAACTATTTCTCGGATTACAAGCAAAACCAAGAGATATCTAGTATTACGTTTTGAAGATGTGTGATGAGAGTATTAATTTGTAATCATGCCGATTTTCTAGTGCTTTTCTACCAATAGTTATTTTACGAAAACTGTTAGGTGCGCACTTTTGCCCCACCTTACTCTACAGGGAATAATAGTAATGAAATTTGCAATATATTTTCAAATTTCTTTCCAGAAGTTAACACTACAAATTTCGAAACCGACAGCAAGAGACATAAGTCTGACATAAGAAAATTGAACTTTTAATGGAAAAAGCTTTCGACTGTCTTTACTCAAAGAGAAATTTTCCGGATGCTCTTTCCTCTGATCTATGAAAGCTGCATTATCATACTTTGGTTCACAGTGTTGATGCTACTCCGGGTGTATGATTCCTAAAGAAATGGCTTCCTTGATCATACGCACCGGAAACCCTCAAGCTTATGAGAACTATAACGGAAAGTCGAAATGTCCAGGAGTTTTTTTTTCTATCCCTTGCTTATTCAATTTCAACATGTACGAAATGTGGTACTGGTATGTTTCGAGAATAAACCAAAAGTAAATTATTTTCTGAACCTTAACAATATGAATATTGATAACGATATGGTCAAGTTTCCGGTGTACATTGAGCATAGTTCAGATTAGGTATGACAGAACAATCTTGCTTCACGTAACCTGATCTTCAGATTAATGTTGCAAAGCGGAGAATTGGTCTCCGTTAAGGATGATTCTTGTAGCAACAACAAACACCACCAAAAAGAATACAGACCACAAGGAGGACGATTTCACAACCATAGTCAACAAGTGGAAATCGAAATAAAAACTAGCATCTGTGATATTCAGTGCAATAGCTAATGATGATAGTATGAATAAAAACGACAATCCAGTAAGCAGACTTATTGTCCGGGAACGTTAAAAATTCTCCAATGGTGCCGAAAAGATCGTGGTAAATTGCGGCACTATGCTATATTTCCGCTTAGTAAAGAAAAATTAGGCGGGTTTGAAGAGTACACCGCGCTAACCCGGTTTATGATGTCAAGACAAGCCGAGGCAGTAATTCACGTCGCTGACCTTCCGTTTATTCTAATGTTGCAAGTTTGAGTCCATCCCTGTCGTCACTGCCCACCTTCTCTCCGCTGTTCCTGATATGATAGCTGTTATCGGTAGGTTAGTTAATATCTTGCCAAGCATAAACCTTCGGTCCAAAAAGCAAACGTGATTGTATTTTCCTGGTTCTAAGATATCTTGATTAAAACCTAAACTACTAGTCTTAAAAAGTACCCCTGCCCCACTTTCTCCTAATAAAAATCAAGTGTTCACCTTCCTGTATATCAAACTGTACTCCTAGTTTAAGATAGCTGTAAAACCTTTCCTCTTAAATCATTAAATTGGCAAACATTGAAAGCTTTTTCAAAATGGTTATTTCCTAGTTTAAAGGTACTTCAAATGTAGAAAAATGAAAATACGCACCGCCAAGCTAACGCCTATCAAATAATCGAACTGATTAAAAAAAAGTCTGCTAGTGGCGAGCGCCTATACTTAGTAACAAATGTCCTCCTCCTCACTAACAAATATCCAAATATACGGTCTCTAGCAAAAGCTAGGATCGGACTAACATTCATTCCCTTCCCTTCCACGATCTACGTTCGAGCCTGGCCGGCGCCAGTATTGATCAATGAACACTTTGGGATTACCAGGAGGGTCACACTGAAAGATGTTTCGCTATTCCCAAGCACAATTATCTATTATCTCTGGGCAGCTACAACCAGTCCAGATCTATAACGGAGTAGCAGCCAGGGGTGGCCGCACAAGCTCAAGCTCAAGTGGAGAAAAATTTGGGTAAGAACTAAACTCCATTAGGAAGAAATTTGTTTAACGCAACATTTGCGTGTTAAGGGCACAAAACCTATAACAAAATTATTTATGAAACTTGCATTTCGACTTCCTCTCATCAGAATCCGTTAGTAACTTAGTGACGAGACTAAGCTCCTTAATGGAGAAAAATTAGTTTTTGCCCAAATTCTTCTCCACTACAGAGGAATATAGCATAGTGCATCTTGTATTGGCGAAACGCAAATTCCATTGCTAATTTATGTTTTAAGGGTTTCGTGAATAAATTGAAAATTTTGTTTGAAACCATAATACTCAGGCAAAAGCAAAATTTTGAATAAAACATCCAGTTTATGTGTGGAAAAGGATCATATGAAGACGCTTACGGTTTCTCGACGATCAAACCCTTTGACGGGATAATTTGTCATTTTTATCAAATGCGAATCATCGATGTCTATGACATGCCTTGGTATAGTAACTCCTTACTTTGTAGTTCCGAAAATCACCTTTCGACAACTACGCATGTGACTAAGCCAATGTGATTGTATCTTAAAATAAAAACAGGTCTGTGAGAAAATAAAGATCTTGGTCCGTATTTACGCAATGGGACTCATTGTAAAGAGGGCCAAGTCTGTTCTTTGACGTGAGACAAGTTGGTACACTTTAGCGATTCGTAGTAACACTGCCTGAGCTGGACTCCTGCCAACAGAAGACAAAAGATTAGCCCGTAAGATTTAAGGCCTGTCTCTAATGATCCTGCCACTTCTAGTTTTCCGATCTGTATACATCACATCCTTGCTCTTACTTGAGTACTATGGCTCTAAAAAAATTCATAGCATTCCCTACTTAATAATCTCTAGCTAAATGAATGTCGTTAAAAATTCGAGCAAAGAAGGAGGGTTGAATTATCTTTAATGAACAAAAATAGCTAAACTGACTGGATAATTTTTAGCTTTTTCATAGAACATATTTTCTTCATGAAGATATTATCATGCAAATAGGTTGCACTTTATAAAACCTACCACATGTATCTCGAAAGTGCTGAAATGTCACATGGTAGGGAAATTGTGGGAAAAACCGACACTGTGGGTAAAACCGACACCCCACAACTTTCCTAGAAATCAAATTTTTATTCATTTCATAATTACACATTATTATTAGTACGTTTATGTAGAGCATTTGAAGAAAAATTGGATTTACGTTAGTGCGCCGAATGTCATAAAAATAAATAAAACATACGACAGCAGCATTCATACTCGTCTGGATGTTAAATTTCGTTGGTAGATTTTAAGGTTTTAACCGAACAAAAGCTTTTCAAATCACCACAATTTCAGTACCTATTATTATCGGCCTTTCCTATGATCAACTAGGTGCATTGAAGGAGTTTGAGAAATTCAATATTTTTAATTGCTTTTATAAAAAAATGTGCGCTGTTGGGGTAAAACCGACACGCTTTCAAGATGGTTGTGTATACTTGCGATACATTACAAAATGCTGGGGATCTTTGTGACACTTCAATTAGCCTATTAGAACACTATAGTATTAGCAGAAATACACAGAAATACTTTTATTGTGTTTATTTCTTGTAAGTCTCTTCAAAAATCAAAAAATGGAATTTTGCTTACTTGATTCTATCGAAGCTTTTGCTATTTCTGCAAAAAGCTCATCAAACGAAATTTCTAGTGTTCTCTTGGTTTGTCATAGACGAACTTTATCACAATGAGACAATGATCTTATGTATACCCAAATAGATCGTTGATGATCAGAGTCCGAAAAATCAAACCTGAAAAAGATAGTTTTACTAAGAAGTGTATGAATCCAATTAACAGAACGTATAACGCTTGCAAATCTTCTCTTACGAAATAAAATGATACTGAAGTTTGCAATGATGTGCGCAAGGAATATTTGGAAATACTGATATCAAGAAATAATCCTATAGCATAACATACTCTTATTTATAGACTACACTTTCGAACTTTCTTCCTCTCACTACATGATGAAGCAATAAAAACGCACATATTTGCATCATACATACTCACACTTTATTAATCACGCATATATCTCATTTTTAATAAAGATAAAGATTTTAATAAAGTGGAGAGAAAATAAATTAAAGGGGGTGTCGATCTTACCCCTATGGGGTGTCGGTTTACCCGCAGTACCTACAAAAAGTCACTTTGTTTTCCAAGTTTTACAACCAATAATTTTTAATGAAATTAATTTTTTGAAGCGCTAAAAAAATTAAGTATTGTTAAGAATTTTCTGAAGAAGAATCATTATAATTTTATTGTTTTTGTGGCAACTTAGAAAAAGTGTTAAGCTTAAAGTGTCGGTTTTAACCATAATTCCCCTACTGATTTTCGATGACGAGCAGTAAAGCCCTGTTGCATCTGGTCGACTACGAAAAAGGCATCAGAAGAATAGCGTACTTCCAAAAACAGGGATAGGTACAGAAGCATTTCGGGACGATAAACTAACATTTTCTAATTTTTTTTAGAGTAACGAATATGTTTCCAATAATAAGTACGCAAATCATATCAGCCACATAAATATACATTTGTCAAAGTGTAAATCCTTGCTATTACAATCCCTTTTCACCTTCCATTTTACACAAACAATTCTCTACAATGCAATGATCATATTAGCACTAACAACACACCATTTATAATTTTTTAAACCTAACAGGATTTCGATTTTTTACCGACTGCTTTCCGGACATCCCGTAGACGGCGGTGCTGGGTTATAACATTACACTACCTCAAACTACAGCACAAGGGAGGTAAGAAGATACTGATGCGCATGCTTAAAATTAACAACACAATTATTCATTTGTGTCCTCTGCTCAGATACAAAAATCCCATCCAGGATTCGATTTCTCATCTTCCTTATAAAATCAGGACAGAAAAACAGACCGGTCCATAAAACCGTTTCCCAAGGAGTAGGCATCACAAAATAAGTGTCACCACCCCCCAACACGTAAATATAATACACAATTTAATCGAAGGGGTGAATTATCACCGATATGGGTTGAACATTCCTGAATTGCCAGCAGCGCTAGCAGGGCTCAGAACAAATAACAATCATCGACATTGCTCAACTTCGATACCCGAGTGTTCCGAAAGAGACAACGACGCCGCCACACTTGCCCTAGTATTTCTCTAACCTCAGGACGAGGGTTGATGAAAAGAGGAAGGCATGGGGACGACTTGTCTTTCCGTGAAATTAGGGCAGAGGAGCTCAGATTCGCCTTTGATTCATCATAGCCCTTCTCTCGCAAACGATGCCACCAACAATTCGGATTGGCAACCCTAATCGAACGCCCAAAATCCATTTTCAGTCCACTCCGTGAGCCTCCCATTCCGTGTGCGCGGAGAGCATTGCATCCAAATCAGAAATAAGGAAGGTAGCAAGCGAAAAAAAAAACATGCTCTAACAGTCACAATGCTGTGGTGTGTGTTTTATTTGCTGGGTTGAGGCTAACGAGCCGAGAGTATATGAGGAAGAGGCAAAAATGTTATGTGGCAACACTAAAACACTCGAGAAGGGAACAATTGCTAAAAGCCAAATCAATAAAAATGTTTCAACTCAATTCATTGGAAATGCCAGTTCGAACGTTTTCGACTTGACTAGTGTGTTATTTATTACCGCGATCATTACATCTTTCTTTTCTCATGCAACGCAAACGTAATAATCTGCGATTAGAATGGCACAGATCCGAAGTACATAGCTGAAAGCAGCCATTACTTTCGACTTGCTACAATTTACGTAACGCAAAACCAGCAGAATTGATCGGTCGGTCACAGGGTGGGACCACCAGTTCATATCGATACGACAGCATCAGTCAAAAGCTGACACCCAACCCTGTAGAAGCGCAGTGGCAAACCCGGCTGTGTGTTCGCGAAATGTAAAAACATTTTAAACACGAACGTAAACTTTCATTTCCTCCATTTTAATTCGCACTCGTACACTCAGTGCTCTCTGCGCTGTTTCTCATTCGAAAGGTATATGTGTGTGGTGGTACCAATGCTTCACTTTGCTATATCGAACGAAAAACCATCATCATCAACAACATCGACGTCGTTTCTACCATCCTCGGCGGTTTCCAAGAGTCAAACACAAATGGTGTGAGTGACGTTTGAAGCTCTAAAAGTAAACCACCTAGAGCGCGCGTAGTTTCGCTCAAATTGCAAATATTTCCAAATCATTCTGAAATCCTCGAAAGCATGATTATTTCCAAAAGTTTGTCGACCAAAAAAAACAATCCAAGCTCAACGACCTGAAACGTCCTTGACCTTAGCCATCGTACACGCATGAAACGCCGCTGCACGCTACTGTGCTCGAGAACTCTCCCTGGATTCCGTTCCGACCTCACAGTCCTCCGGCTGGCCTGTCATCAATAGCGGCGGTAGCACGTTACCACCCCTACGCAAACTGTTCCCTCCGGTAGTACACACAAAACGTCAGAGTAGCAGAAGCAACAAAACAAAAACAAACCCACCAACTAACCAACCAACCAGCCAAACAACACACGTTGATGACGACGTCGACGACGCCGGGAGATTCCCTGACACGATTCAACTGACGTCACTGCCGTTTAGTCATTCTGCAAGCCAACGAACCAACCAACCAACCAACCAACCAACAGGCCCAACCAACAAAACTCACCCGTCCTAGTCAGTCAGCCAGTCGGTCGGTCGGTCCTATCGTCCGCTTGTAGCAGAGCAAAGCCAACCAGTGCCGGCACCGGCTTCATTCGATGCGGAATAAAAACAAAATTTCAGAAAATATGTGTGGCGTTGCGCTGCTTGCATGAAGACGAGGACGACGACGACTACCAAACAGGCAGGCAACCATTATGTATACGTACAACGCCAGAGTATGCACCTCTCTATACGTGTATTAAACACGAGGAACAGCTATAACCTTTACTGACAGCGTTTCGGTAGAGACGAGGAGATGATAGCAGGCGCGAAGCGGAAACAGAGCACCCACCCTCGACGCCCGTTCAGCGTCGTACAAAAGCGAACAGCAATAAACGATGAGGCGATGATGATGGTAGTAAAGCAGCTGGCGAGAAAACAACTTCCACTTTTTGAAATTTTTCCAACAAAACACCGGAGGAGGACCGGCAGATCAGTGGCGCAAGGTGGTGACCGCAGACCCGCTGCTGGAAGTCATGCCAGGGGGCCGCATCCAACTACCCGCGTATCATCAGTCAGGATCCACAACGACGCAGCAACGTGCCGCCGTTGCCGTCGCCGCCACCGATGCAGGACGTTGGCTGTTCGGTTGTGTCTGGAAATTGGGGTGGCGGAGAGGAGGAGTTTGCACGATGAGCGGTAGAAGCGATAATAACGTCTACGATGGCGCTGGTGTTGTGTTCAGGTCTCGTGCAACCGCTGTTCTGCTACAACTGTACCAGTCGATGAAGAATCAGCTGAGCGCTGAGTACACGCGACTTGAACCACCCATGCATTTGGGTGGATGTAGGGCGAGTCATGTCAGGTCGCCTGGATGACATATACAGGGCAGGAGATGGTAACTGATTGAAAATTATGCTAGGAACAGACTGGATTGTAGACAACAGACCAAGCGGTAAGCAAACACCACAGCAGGTGTATTGAGCGTTGATGAAGCCAAGATGGCTGCCTACGCATTTGATTGGTTGCTTCGATGCTTAAGCGAGTTTGTTTGCCTTTCGTTCACCGTTCAACCAGAAACCGGCATGGGCAACAATATAAAAAAAGAAGAAAAAGAGAATGGCAACGACCTCAAAGTTCGGTGTTTGCGAAGATTTGAGCACGCGACACGTCCACGCCACACCGCACCTGGTATAGAGCGAAACTGAGCAACAGCGATATGAAGCGACATGTCGCCAGAATCGTCATTTTTTTTTCATTCAGTGCGAGGTGATGCGCGATGGATGAAATTAATGTGCTTCAGTTAACCAGCGGCCCTAAAATGGACGTCGGTATGTGACAGTATGTATACGAGAGTAAAACAAGCTAAACAAAAATCAGAATAATGCTGCCAAACGGGAGTTTAAATGACATAACTGTACTCGAAATGTGGATGGAAAACTTTATGACCATCACTCAAACAAAACAGATATTACCGGCTAGGTGGTTCTGGTTGCAAAATTTTTCGCTAGAAGTTGCAGAAACGACAGTTGTTGCATTAAATCTAACGGAAACATATTAGCTTCTAATTTGATGCAGAGCATGTTCGAGAAATCGTGTCCGCAACATAGCAGCTAATTGCCAGTCATACCAACGGCACAAAAAGAACCCATCACAAATACATATTTAGACTAAAGGCACAGGCAAAATGCAAAACTGGTAGTATGAGAAAATGGTATTACCTCACATATCTCGCCAGCCACAGCCGTAACTGTTTCACTGTACATACGTTAAAAAAGCTAAAGGGAAAAGTCGAATCCATCTTCATCGATCCGTTTGGCTGGAGGTTCGATTAGTCGCCGTCATCAGTGTAGTGTGTACATGTGGTAACTAGATTTCGAACACACAAAAACGAAATGAGAAAATGGAATCAAACCTTTGACTATGAAAGTAGGTAGGACCAAACGCCAAGGGGAGTGGGAGGGTACGTCTTACAGTGCGCTCTTTCCCAATTGTCTTCAAACCGTGTGATACTTTTGCTCATTCTCCCTCCGATTTCTCTCCGCGCTTGGGTTTTTGTTCGAAGCAGATATTATGCTCACCGAAAATGATGTCTGTGCGACCATGTTTGTTGGATTATACGATTTTTATCTACGTGTACATTTTTACTCTCCTGCCTTTCGGATGCCCTGCTGAATGTGCGCTATATGTTACATTATGCCAAACGATGCCGATACCAACGATTGGCGGCCATTAATGTAGTCAGTTCAAAGTGTCGCATGCTTTAAATTCGGGGCACACAAATAACCCGGTTATATGTACGATATTAACATTTCAATCTGGCTAACACTGAATTAGTTATGGAATTTTCGTTTCGACTTCGTCTCATCAGAATCCGACACTAGCTTAGTTAACAGACTAAGCTAGCTCCGGATTGACGCTAGCTCCAAAAAACGGAGACATTATTTGTGTTCTTGGGCAAGGGTAATGTCCCGCAAGAGAAGGAGCTCATTTTTAAGCTGATAAGAACTAATGAAATCGAAACATTTGGATTGGTTTAGCAGGCCAATGCAAGATGCACTATGCTATATTTCTTCTTAGTGGAGAACAATTTTGGTAAAAACTATTTTTTCTCCATTAAGGAGAAAATTGTTTAAAACCATCTTTGCGCGTGAAGAGCACAAAACCTTTAAGCGGCCGTACACTAATTACGCAAGACTTTTTAGAGCTTTTCAACCTTCCCATCCCCCCAGATAAGAGTTCGTAAGATTTTGGTGAACTCCCCCTCCCCCTACATAAGATCTTATCATGATTATCGTAATAAAAAAATCGAATTTTTAATTTATCAAATAATAAGATAGCGAAAACGATATGTAGGGGAGCCCGGAGCTATTAAGACAGTGGGGGTAATTCGGACCCCCTCGATTTTTCAGAAAATGGCAAGACTTTCTGACTATCGTACATATTCGTGGAACCGCTATTCTGAAACATTAATTTTGAGAGCTGAAGTTGATTCTTTGTAGAAAGGAGATACAACGTGTTTCGTTGTTTTGCAATTCTCGAAACAAAAATCATTATAATGGAAAAACCGTGATTAAAGCAACAAATAAAAGTGAAAAAATAAAAGATAAGTGTTTTAAAAAGCTTGAGGCTCGTTTTTCATGGAATGATTTTTGTTTGGGTGAAAACAGATATATTTTCGAGACGCTCACCACTTTTGTGCGATATGAGCGTACGGGGCTATTCGGACCCCCTATTCCGTCAACCACAGTTCAGCGGCTTGCGGCTGCGCACACCATTGCACACGCCACAGCAAAGAAAATACATGGGCCGCCAATCGACAGCTGTGATATACCAGATGAAGTTTTTGTAAAACAATTTATTTATTTTTTTGCTTCTTAAGGAGTGTCTCTTGTAACTAGGTAAACATAATTCCATTATAAAAAAAAAATTAAAGAAAAATTGCGGTCTGAATTGCCCCGTAAGGAGGTCCCTACCCCTACATTGTAAATGGATGGAAAAACGTAGAGATTTGCAAATCGTCGCCTAGCGCTGCCATTGAGTGGTGCAAATGGACCTTTTATGGCACCAAAATGTAGCTGAGGTTTCAAACTAACAAATAGGACTTTTGTCTGGCAACTTTTTTCACACCTATCCACCTAAAAGGGCGATTTGCTTAAGTAGGTCCGAATAGCCCCGGGTTCCCCTATAGAATTATTACAAGAAAACTCATGACAAAATTAACCTGTATCATCTGCAGAATTTTAACTGCATGTCAATCTCGGCCAGTAGAAAGAATAACTGTTGTCAGATATTCAGTAACTCCAATTTGGTCCACATGATCTGCTTTGCTATATTCCACTTCCTTTGAATCTATTTTCTTGTGATGCAGAATTTAAAAGAGTTTATAACCTCTTCTGGCATGAATTTATTCTGAGTTCCAGCTGTGACGCTTATCGTACGCATAGCTCCGAGTTAACCATCTTCGAATTTTCTTGAATTAAAATACAGTTCACACTCTGGAAATATTCGACATTAAAGGTCTTTGACAATCGCATGTTAGAAAACATTCTCCAGATACCTTGCGGGTTTGAATCGAACGTTTGAAAAGAACAAAGTCGGTCTAACAACACGAAGGGTATCAACACTTCTTAACTTGTTAGGCATATTGTGACTCCACTTCCCGAACAGAACAATGTACAACCAAGAGCCAAAAAATTACTCATATTGTTTGATACACAAGGATTATATGGTACAAATGAAAATATTTACCTTTTCTCTATTATATTCGCTATTCTATTCTAACCCATGCACAGCCAGCATTGAAAAGCATCCTGGAAAACACTGCCGTTATTCATTAGTGTTTTTCTTGTCAACATTAATATTTGAAGCATATTATAATATGTCGCAAATATTAAAACGGCCAGGCCTACGAAGAAACGAGGACAACCGTACACCTTGCCCTGGCTAAAGAACCTAGGTTAAAGCGCCTTTACTCGCTCTGGGAATATTAGCAATAACTACATAATTCCTCAGAATTAGGAAGTCATTGCAAATATTATTCTGACTAGGGACACCAATCTACGTACCCTAATCTGTATATTTATTGCCTGCAACAATGCTACTGCTGCTGCTGAAAAACTGAATAGTGATCTAGGAAGTTTGAGTTCTTGGCTAAAATTTATTGATTGAGAAAAACTCAATGAACAGTGATTGGGTTAATTTTAAGTTGGATAATAATGTGTTAGAACGTGTCAGTAAAATTAACAGTTATGTGTCCAACAAAAAAAAATAAAAACACCTTTAACAGGCCAACGAGGACACCCGGGCACCCACAAACTAAAATGTTCATAACTATAGCTTCCTTTAACAGATTTGGACACCTTCAGATGTTCTGGATTCAGGAACTCACTTTTTGATTCTGTAATATTGAACCGGATGAATGGATCCGGCTCCCGGTAATCCGGACTTTCCGGAGCATTGTTCCAGTACTAGGGCATGATCCGTAAATTTCAATAATATCCCAGCAACATGAGTATCAAAACTCAAATTTTCTCGAAAGTCTGTTATTTGTTTTTACGGGACCCTATGGCAGTTTAAAAAATGTCCGGAATGTCCGTTCCGGGGTCAAATCACCAAATGGTTCCAAAACCACGAGGTATAGCCTACTGATGCAATTCCAAGAATTGTGACACCCATACCGCTAGTATTCCACTGAAATTCACAAACACTATCCCAGCACTGGAACATGCTTCCGGAAATCCGGACTCCCGGGAACCAAATGAAGTAATCCGATTCATTTTTACCAAGTATAAAAGTAACTCATCCGAACCCAAAACACCAAAAAGTATCAAAATCGGTTGGAAATGACCTAAGTTATTGGCATCTCAGGCAATCAGGAGCCCCTCCTCACTCCTCATCTTACTATTTCAACAATATTATTAACACATCGACTACACTATCAAAAAGATCGCAAAAATATGGAGTTCTGTGTCGGTTCATTAATTTTACACGTTAATTCGAAAAACATATTGTTTTCCAACTTTGTCGCACTATGGCGGTGTAGTGATCGAATACCGTAATATAAACTCTTACAAAGGAATCAAGGGCAAATGATGAAGGAGATATACAAAATACAACTGACTCTGAGATGGACAAGTCGTTGCTCTTTCCGGTGCCATAACGTACGTTATTTAAATATGGTATCAATAAAAACTCATATATAATAAAAACGGTACAGATACTTAGCAATATTAGTGGTACATTTCGATACAAAAGTTTATTCGAAACAGCTGTTTTTTTATAGTTAAGCCGAGCGGACTGCGTTTCCCGTCCGCCGAAAAGGGGTAATCGAAACACTGAAGTAATCCTACCGGATCTTTTGAAGTTCCTCTTCCAGCTTGGGTAAAATCTGTTACCTCTTCCAGAAAGATTAAACAAATAATCCTTCATCACGATGAAATTTAGCACTCAACTTTTCGCAAATGAACCTTTTAAAAATTCTTTTTAAGCTACGGTTTAAAAATTCTTCAACAATTGTGACAGCCTCAAAATCTTCACAGCCGCTTGAGGCAAAGCCTACTTTTCGAATCAAAAAATAGTTCCCTTTTCTTATTAAAAAGAATATTTTCCTTATGGATTTAATTTTTTAAATTTGTTTTATTTTTTTTTATTTCGATTATAGAGGTTTTAACCTTAAGGTCATTCGCCTCTTCGGGTTAGAAAAATCTCTTATGAAAAATGTCTAACCCTATGTGCGGGGTTGGGACTCGAACCCAGGTGCGCTGCGTACAAGCTAATCGATTTACCAATACGCTACGCCCACCCACACTTGTTTTATTATATTACGTAAGAAAGGACAAACCCTCCCTCCCCCTCAGAAGAATTTGTAAGATATTTTGAAACTCCCCCTCCCCCCATATGCCTCACATTCTTCGGTGGTAGGCAATACAGTGAAGACCCGTTTTTATCAGCCCCTTTGCGAATTTTAAGCTGATAAAACGGTGACATTGACAAAATTGGGACATATATTTTTCTTCTTTTTTTAAATAAACTGAAGCTAAAATATTCTTCATTGGTCTTTAGATATAGCCTCACAACCTTTTCTGATTATTTAGTTTAGATTCCCCTTAAGGGGGTGTGACAGCGCAAAATTTTTAAAAATTTATATTTTTATTTTTGCATTATTTGGATCTCTAAGATTAGAAATATATGCTCAAGAAAAGATTTACTCGAATTCAACTTGGTTCGTCTGCTAGAGCTCATCAAACTATCAATTTTCATATGAAGCTGTTAAAATCGGTTCAAAAAGCTGATAAAATCGGGTCTCCACTGTACATCCCATGACTGCAGCCAGGCGCTAATAGCATTTCATTCTAATGATGCACTGGCGTGTCAGTTTCATGCATACACAGAAGATACAAAAATACCCCAGAAAAAAACTGAAAGCTCTTTTTGGAGCTGAATAAATGGATGAGGTGGTTTGGTGCGAGGGAACCGCGCTCTCTTGCTTTTTAATTTATATTTGGCGTCAGGTGCGGGTTCATATAAATTCACCGCGTTGCGCGTTCCAGAGTGGCTCTGTGCTTCGTTTTCCTCTGGCAAGCGGTAGTGCGGGTTTGATTGACGAATAGATTAGCACTGGTTATTTCGTGATATAAAGGAGATGGTGTTGGTTTAATGGATGTTGATATGAATTTCTCTTGATGATTTGATACGAGTTACTTCGTAAAGCTTATTTACGAGTTTATAGGGCTTTTGTACACTACCAGGGGAGACTTAAAATACTCGGTTCTCGGGGCAAACTGGGAAAAAGTTTTACGTATCATCAATGTTTCAACACAGTTAAATAAGGATCCGTAAAACCAGAGGTTTATGCTTGACGGTATTTTTACATCCACATTAAGACCGGCTTAGTTTATGTGCGGCTAGACGACGCAATGTGCATTTTACTTATTTTGTTTGCGAACAAGTGAAAAGCTCCATTAACAATCATGTCCTGGTACTGCATTCGTTGTCGATTATCATACGTGATGATGGCAGGGTTATCGCAAAAAAATCCACCCTAAGAAACCTACTTGGCTAAGGTGTTTACATATTAATATCTAGTTCGAGGTAAAACGCGCACCCTAACGAAATATGATTATAGCTTAGCTATAGAACATTAATTGGGGGAATTTGATAAATATCATTCAACCAATATTTTCCCCTGTAATCGCAATCATAACGCTTTGCAAAATGTTCAAAAACATGTAAAGTATGTAATATTTCTAAATCATTATAAATTACATTTTGAAAAATTGCCAGGGCAAAACGCACTTGCGCGGGGGTAAACTTCACCACAACAAGGGGGCATAATTCACAACAGTGGGACAGAAAGCTCGTTGAAATTTTTTTTCTGTCGGGATTTCACAAATTTGTAGCTTTAAATTGGTTATGCAATTATTAGGTTTTCTGTTTTTGATTAGAAAGATGGGTAGGCAATGTCAGAGACATTACCGAAATGAAGTAGCATACACTTTAGGCTGTTAATAGGAATGCTACAATTTTTACTAATTTCTGGAGTTTTGTTAAAATAAGTTATTTCGGTATTTCTAATGAAAATAGCGAAATAACGGTACAAGTATATCCGATTCTCTGCTGTTGCCAGATGAATTGTTTCGCTCTCATTAAATGCTTTATTCAGGGTTAAGGATATACACGGTGTCTTTTTTTAACAACTTTATGCAAAAAAATTCAGCATCTCTGAAACTTCAGGCTATGAAAGAATGGGCTTTTCCCTTTCATTTGAAACCAAAATCAAAATAATCCGTCGGGGGGTCTAGAGCAACTTTTTTTTTTGAAGTTTTTTTTTTCGTGAAAACATAGATTTTACAATGGAACTAGTTCATATTTCTGCCCCTAGATGGTGTTTTAGACATTCGAACAACACTAAAAGTGAGAATCTGATAGATTATTTAATTGTCTACAACTTTGTTACCAACTAAAAACCGATTTGAAATTATCCCGAAAAGTAGTTTAATATTTTAACGAATTCTAAGTCTAAGTTAGTTTCACAGAAGACCTAGTGGTTTGTTAATTCACAAGCACTTTTTTTATTTGCCAAATAGTTGTGTTTAGTTCAATAATGAATTCAGCGGAATTTGAGAGCTTGGAAAGTCATCTTTTAGCTGAAAATTATAATTCCCTGATACAGGGCACCATTCATATTTTTGGGATGAGAAGTTTTAGATAAGTGTTGGCCAAACTAGTATGATATTAATATTCTTTTTCATGATGGTAAGTGATTCCTCCCGCAGAAACAGCCTTTTCAATTATGTATGCCATCTTTTTCATTTTTTCGATTGTTCTCAGGGATGACTGATAACTATTCTTACATGAATCTCCTACTCTGTTAGCATCTTCGTATAAAATTGACTTGTCCTGAACTTCAACCTTTATATTTGAACAAACTCAATGAAACTTTTAACGCACCATTGCAATATTTCGCGGATTTCATTGCAACGCTTGGTTCAAAACGCTGATTATCCGTTTTCAAAATTAACTCAATGTGACAAACAGTGAACAAAAAACTTTGAGTTTTTGGATCAAGATAATTTTTTTTTGGGATATATTCTAGGACTTTTATGTATATAAGGTTATTGTTGTGCTCAAATCATATTTTGTTTTCAAAAGTAATACATATCGCATAATCTAGGATCAATTTAGTAACGATATCTCGCATAATTGATAGGAAATGGCCGTAAAATCCAACTGCCACAATATGCTTTGCGGAGAAAATTTGAATAAATCATTTCACACTAGCCACTAATTTGGACAGTTACTGCTGTGGTTTGCGTTAAACTAGAAACGGTGTGTCCCAACATTTCGTCTTGAACGGAATTATAATAGCTGACTTAAGCGATCATAACCTAAATTATACGATGTATGGTCCTTTCTAAAACACCAGCGTAACAAAACATAAATGTAAGCAAACCCTTGTAAGCAAGCAATACCTTCCGATGAATGGTAGTCCCTTTGAACCTATCGGGAAAGATTACAAACCAAAAGCACAAATAGTTTTCTGACTCTGTCAAACATCCTAATTTTCAGAAGTTCAATTAGAATTGTCAACGTAATGAATCCCGTCTAATATTTTTATGCCACTAAACCCAATTATTTTTTTTTGTAATATAATAAGTGCGAGACCACTAGGCCTCGTGTGAAACTATCTTAGATATAACTTTGTTAAAATCTTAAACAACTTTTCCGGATGATTTCAGATCAATTTTTAGTGGTCAACAAACTTGTAGACAATTAAATTTTCTATACAATGCTCACTTTTAGTGTTGTTTGAATATATAAAGCACCATCTAGGGACAGAAATATGAACTATCTCCAGTAGTAAAACTTATATTGTTACGAAAAAAACTTCAAAAAAAAAAGTTGCTCTGGACCCCCCGACGGATTATTTTGATCTTAGTTTCAAATGAAAGGGGAAAGCCCATTCTTTCATATTCCGAAGTTTCAGAGATGCTGAATTTTTTTGCATAAAATTGTTCTAATAAATACACCGTGTATAAGGATGAATATGTTCGAATATTTCAGATTTCGATGTACGAGTACCAGTATTTCGGTATTTCCGTTAGAAATAACGAAATAACTGCTTCAAATGCCACCTGTCAGAAGATAGTCAAAATTGTAGCATTCGTATTAACAGGCTAAAGTGTATTCTACTTCACTCCGGGTATGCCTCTGACATTACTCACCCATCTTTTTTCGTTTAATAGATAGAAAAAGATTGTCGAATAAAACGGTGAATAATTTGTTAAATGTAGTTTTCCAGAACACAAAAAATTCTCCGTTCATTTAAAATTATATTTAAAATAAAACTTTCTCTTCTCCCTTTATTTTCAGAATTTTACCATTTACAAAAACCAAAGCTGGTTATTTTTGTTTTCAAGGGAATCAGTCTCTTGAAAATAAATGGGAACGATACCTTGAAATCTCTACAAAATTCAATGAATCAAACCCAAAAAGTTTGATCACTTCATTCTAAGTAAAACAGACGTTTGAAAGCACTCTCAATTGCAAAGGAAGAGGCATTTCTGAAAAATAGAGCGAATTAGGCATGGAAAATTAAGAATCATTAGCTTCAGTTTGTTACAGATTCTAAGAGTAATGAATCACTCAATAATGCAAACATAAGTGAAACCATCCAGCAGGCCCTGGAATTATAAGTCATGAATTAAACATCCACAGCACTAGAGAAATACTCCTCACAGTTTAAGAAATTGGCGTTTTGAGGAAGTCTAAAATATAAGCAACCATCTGTATTCGCTTATGTTGAAGTAACTAGAAGAAAAAATTGTTTTTTGTTCGCTCAGGTGCCCAACACCGCCTGTAGGCTGTTTACTTATTTTAAGGTTTTAATGTACCTGTCAGACCCCCTTGAGGGAAGTTTAAGCTAAATAATCAGGAAAAGTTATGGGGCGATATCTAGGGATTAAAGAAGAGAGCTTCGGTTTTATAAAAAGAAAGAAAAAAATATATGTCCCGATTTTATCAGCCTAAAATTCACCAGGGGGCTGATAAAAACGGGTCTTTACTGTATCAACAGTTGAAAACCATAAATTGAGTCACACTAAGATTTCAATTTAATGCTGACATCAAAATATTATTTCAATTTGTTGTAATTTTGATGTTTGACTTGGGATTAGATTCTCATCTTCACGTATTACGGTCATTAATAATATTTTCTCAGCTAGTTATGAGAGCGTTGCACATGTCTTTCTGCCAATCGATTTAAAACAATTTATTAGGTAATTTTTTTGGCTAATTGGAATGTAATGTGGAATGTGCTTGCTCTTCAGTTTTGATTGAATCAAATATTTTGAATGGTAAAATAAATACACTAATCGTCCTTTCAACGCAGAGGATACGTATCTACTAGTGCCCAATTTTTTTTTGGCTTGAAAAAAAATTTGTAGTTGGGCTTCGTGATAAGAAAAAAATTCTTGCAAGTAACGCAGGGCAAAATTTAATTTTTTTTGCATTTTTCGGATCTCTAAGACAAGAAAAATATGCTCAAGAAAGGATTTACTCGAATTCAACTTGGTTTGTCTGCTAGAGCCCATCACACTACCAACTATCAATTTTCATATGAAGCTGATAAAATCGGGTCAAAAAGTTGATAAAATCGGCGGTAGATAAAATCGGGGGCTGATAAAATCGGGTCTTCACAGTATTATTCAAAGGGTAGAAATAATTTTGATGTAAGAAAATATTGTTTACGCACGAATTTATCTTTTAACCATTAAAATGACAAACACGATTACAACCTTAACCATTACCCACAACATCAAGTTAAATTTTAAGTTTACTATCAATGTTTGTTCGGATTTCTGGTTGAAATAATACGCTAAGAAGTGTTTCAAAATTCTTCCGTACTCTTCAGCGAATTTTTTGGATAAACAAACAGGTTTGCGTTGAGAAAACAAACGTTGAGTTTTACGCATAATTGTCACATGCATATAGGGAATCCCATAGAACATGGGGCAATTAAGTTTATAACGGCAGCGAAGTCTTACGCAAAAAAAAGAATAATGTAGCTGGCAGCTAGAAAATCTTATGAAGTGTAGATATATAACACAGTATAGATCAAGACATTAATTTTCCATTAGAATTTCAAAATGTGGCTGAAAAGTTGATTATAAACTCCAAATCCGTTCAAAGAATAGAATGTTTATTCTGTTTCAATCATTTCAATGATATTTGATAACAAAAATTTAATTCAAATGCTAATTTTCAAGTCAAACGAAAATCAACCCTCAACAAAACAATTCTGAAATGCGTATGACGTGAAATTCTTTCCAGATACTAATCAACAACGACCTATGTTCTGTACGCTTCTCAAGCGGGACATCAAATTAAACGTAACAAGACATCACCGCGACGATTTCGTCTCCATTCTAAAGGTGTATAACGTCACCTGAGTGATTGACAAATTCATCAACAATAACAATATGATTACGAAATGAGTCATTTTTTCTAGGTCTACAATCCGAACGTGTCAAGCTCTCATTTGCAGACGCACACATCAACAGTTGCCCTCCGTTATTCCATATATATAGAAATTAATAAAATGGAAACTCCTTCGCCATGATTGCTTGTACAATTATCTCCAAACATCCGCGAGTGATGATTCCATGTTTCGGTTTTAGCATTGCAGTTGGTTATTGTTGTGCTTCTTCAACACAATGTTTCTTGTTTTCTTTGCCATTTGTGCACTTCCTGTCCTTCGCGACTTTTGCTTTGAATGTTCATTCCACAAATCAGGGTTTCTAAATTAATTTTATAATCAAACTGAGTTGTATCACTAATGAGAAATTATAGGAAATACTTAGGTGAAAAATCTCGATCGATAAAAACTAACTCAAAAAAAGGTTCTTGTTATGAAAAATATCAAGCAGTCACAACCATGAACGATATGAAACTCCAGATTTAAAATCACCTCGAACTAGGTATCAATTTCGTGTTTTCATCATTTCAATAGTAGTTTTGTTGTTATTTTGTTCGGACAGTTGAGCTTGTGCTGTCGCTACACTCTTCTTATTTTGCATTTCTTACACGGCCAAAGCTAGAACTCAACTTCGTCACTACACACAATCACTGACAAAGAATACTCCGGTTCATAGCCGCGCGTCGTCTCTGGAGTTCACTCATTTATACGATATATTTTTTCTGCCTTCTAAAGGCTTCTTCATCTTGTTCCACCTTTCCCATACCGCCTCGGGACGGACTGCTGCTAGGTTTCCCTGGATGCTTCTTGTTGGTGTTATTGCTGCCCTTCTGCCATGTAGTACCAACCAACGGCGAACAGAGACGACGTATAAAAGTTTATGATGATTTTCGAAAGCACACTTTTCTCTCTTGCGCTTCGTGTCGCTACTTCTGCTGTTGCCAACACTCTCAAAACACTTCTGGATGATTCTAACCTCAAAACTCACTTTTCCAATTAAAAATGTCACCCGCATGCAATCGATTTTCTTGCGTGATTATGAAATTTTTCTTCACTGTTTCCGCACATTTTTTCTACGATTTTTTTAGTAAATAACCAATAACAACAAAAGTGCTCACCAGTCAGAAAAAATAAAATTTTATATATCATATTTGTACACCTATACCTGAAGCAAGTTACTCAAATTTAAATAAACCAATCACAATAGCAGTATTGAATAATAATGCAGTCTAAAAGTGGTTTTTAATATCAATCAAAATTTACAGCGCACATCATAACCAAACCCCCATGTCGTGAAAAATCAATGACGATTCCGGACAGGGCGACTACACAACAGCACAGAAATTCGATTTCACATTCGGAACAAATGAACAGATTTTTTCTTCCATTGCCTTTGCTCCACCATTAACATACCCGAATCATGGCGAACGAGAAGAGCACTCGACTTGTCTCATTGATTAATTTTCATCATCACTTTTTCGATCCAAATCGGTCTGTAATCGGGCAAAATCCATCGTTAGACTATTCGGGAACCACTCAGTTATCGTTTTACAATATTTTTGGCCGAATTTGCACGACTTCACTTCGCAAAAGATTGATTAAAGATTGAACTCACAATTAAAATTAAAACATACGCCGACATCATTGTTTCTCTGTACCTCTTTGAGAGACGAGTGTGGCGAAAAAAAAACTTTCAATTCAATAATTATTATCCGACCAAAGAGGGCTGCCAACACACGGGCACTGGCCTATTGCAGCTGTGTTGGTGTGTCCACGGTTGAACAGACTCTTGTCGGTAGCTCCATTGAGAATATGCGGAAAAGTGTGCCTGTGGTCGTACAATATTTGCATCGGATATCAGCAATCGACGGCCAGCAGACAAACCCTCACACTCATACACTCACAGGTAGATTCATGCGCGGTATTGGTGTGGTGTTATGTCAAACTGGGTTCACTATAGCCGCTACTAAATCGCTTCATTTATTGTTCATCCCGGACTCACCAAACTCCTATCGTCACCGGATTGGGACAATCGAGGAAGAAAAAGTAATAGTAAGCAATTATTGACTGATGCGCGATGATAACTCATGTAACATTAATGGACGCTGTCTCAAAAGTCGTTTTCCGGTAGGGGTTATTGTACTCTTGGAAATGCCAAAAAATGAGCCTCACATTTTCAATCATCACATTTTTTTTATCTAATTTCGCACCTGCTAGATTGTAGGGTGATTCAAATTTTGAATTTATTTGACATCGCAATCCGAAGTATTTCACGTTTTTAGGGGAAAAGGGGGTATAAATTATGCCAAATAAGGGAGCTAAATTTTGAAATGACATATTTTTATCGAAGAAACAAAAAAATGATTCAGCTTTGGGATAAATTAAAGACCATTGAATAAACTACAAATTCCGGCATACACAGAACCATCTCGTATTCTTTAAAATTCCGTTTATCAATAGGTCAATTAAGCGTAGTGCGACAGTAGAGTACAGAAAACATTCTTTCTGAATCTATTCGAATGGTATTATAACAAATACTGTCATCCAGGCTTTTGATAAAAAATAATGTTAAAACTTTCTTCCATTATAAAAGACCAAACATGTGATTCCAGGAATAAATTCTAAGAATTCCAAGAATCTAATTAAATTTAAAAAAAAATCGAATATTTTAAAACCAAACAATTAGTTTTCTTATGGTTCAATGAAGCCTGTTCGCATCTTATAAATGGTTGCGAAGTTTCTCATTGGTACTACTTATCAGCATATTTATGTTTATTGGGTACTAATAAATCCAGTCTAACTTTAAGAAATACATGAAAAACAAAACCTGTTTTTGGTAAAATTCGCCTACCGAAGATGGCAACATTAGGTATTTAATGACCGACTATACTTTTGCCGAATCTCTTTCCCTATTTGGCAGATATGTGAAGCAAGCAGGAAGTTTTCGCTGCTGTTCATCTAGAGCATTTTGCGGGCACATAAGTATAAGTGCAATCGCCATGAACCGCTTACGTTATCGAACAAATACAAATCATGTAGAATCACTGGTCGAACGAGGAATATAAATGTGATAGAGAAACTAGTGGATGGATGAATGGATGGCAGGCTGACATAAATGAATATTAACGAGACCATTGATTTGGTAATGTCAATTATTTATATTGCCTTTCTGGTTGATTGGGGAAAAAGGATACTTAGTTTATTAAAAACTATAGAAATTTGGTTAGATTTCCGTTATTTTTTGGAATGAAACGCTTTTTTGGAACGCCATACTCAGGAATTACGAGAGCCTGGGGCTAGTTTAGGGAGTTTTCAATTTATTTCTTTTGAGTAGTTTGTGCAAAATAAAGCGCTTTGCATAAAAGAGCGTATTGTTGGTCACATATCAGAAGCAGTGTTTGTCTTTAAATTTATAGATAGGGTGATGAGCTCATTTTCGCCATGTTTCTATTGAGGAATTCCACGAAGATCCGTCCGAAAATCATTAAAATCGTGACCGACCATCTTAGATTCCAATGAAACTTTGCACGTTTCACCGACATGGAAGATTAAATATTTTCCACAGGTAATAAGATTATTTTGACTCAAGAGCAACTTTTCAAAAGGGCGTAAACGGTTCTACATGTATGAATTTCAAAATTTTTTTGTTCGATTACTATATTTCATACAGCAAAACTATCGAAGAACGAGTTACAGGGAATGAATACTTCTGTCTGAAAAAAAAAATACACTGAAAAAATTTTGTCATTTTTCAAAAAAAAACAAAAATTTATGATAAAAATTTAAATTGCGAAAAAACCCATTTTTTGTAATTTTTTATATTTTGTTACCAAAAACCTAAAGAGAAAAGAAACATTTTGAATGTGATTGCATGATAGAGAAAAAATCGGTAAAAAAGTTTTTCTAACAATAACTTCGTACATGTTTTTAAATTTCATACTAATTGACATACAAAATTGTAATTTTATTACAGAATATAATTCTAAGCACCATTTACAATCAAAAAGCATTTAACAAAAATCTTCCAAAATGCGATAGTTTTTGAGATATTTGAAATTTTGCTACTTCAAAACAATTAATTCGTGTAATTATGCTCTTTTTAAAAGTTATTCGCGTTACCCCATCATAAAATGTGAAAAATTTAATGTTAATCGTTTTAAAGACGTAAAAGCAACTTTTTAAGTGTATTTGGATCATGGAGAAGCTTTCAACAAAAAAGTTTTCCTAACAACAACTTTTGACATATTTTTATAATTCTTACTATTTGCGGTCAAAAATACAATTTTCTTTTTGAATATGATTCTAAACGCCATTCTAAATCGAAATGCTCTTAACAAAAATTTTCTAAAATGTGGCAGTTCTCGAGAGATTTTAACTTTTGTTTTAACAACACAATTATTTTGTTTTATTACGACCTTTTCATAAATTAGTCGCGTTTCTCCATCAACAATAATAGGTTTTTCAAAAGGTCCGTAAACTTTCCTGCAACTTTCTCTTTGACATCTAGGCGATATTGTGAAACATTTAATTTAATTATCCTTCTGCCATGAAAGAAGAGAAACTGGCTTCACCACGAAAAACTTCGTGATATGCCAAATATTCAAAAAAAATCATTTTGGTGGAAGTTTCCAAATACAGCATTTTCTTGAATTCTGAAATTCACACCAGTCTACAACTTAATGCAAAAACATCATTACTTTCAACGAATTTTGGCATGCTTGATTGTCAGCTAAGCACGAGAGAACTGATACGAATCTGTAAACAATAAGAGAAGTTTCACACACAATGTTCTCAGAGGCTATCCGGTCACTTAGAAAAATGCCTATTGAGCGAATATCAATAGTTCAATAGACCAAATGGGGCAAATTGGTTGAATGTCATTAGGTCGAATGGCGTTTGACTGAATGACGTTTCGCCGAATGTCATCTGGGTGTATAAGTCATGAATCCAAATGATTTAAGTCCGAAAGCTATTTGGTTGAAAGCGTTACTGAGATAAATGACCATTCTATTTGAACAAACATAATAAATATTTCAATACGAACATATTAGTACCGGGTGTGAAGAGTGGCAGCACTGCCGAATCTCTCGGAAGTGATTTTGTGTTCCTCCCATAGTTTACAAAATTTTGCAGTGAAATATAGTATATGGGTCATTCCACGCGAAGTGATCAAAAAAAGATGCAAACTTGAAATCGACCTTCACGGATTTGAACAAAATTTGGAGGAATTGTTCATCTAGGGCCATTATATAAAAACCCAAATTTTTGTGTCAATTGAGCCACCCCTCGGGTCATGGGAGCACCCCCCGTTTTGGCAAATTGTCAAAACCCTTGATTTTTTTTTGATCATATCTCCGGTTCTATTGAATCTAGAATCAAACCACAAGATGGCTTTTGAAGAAAATTGTTCAAGGAGACTATAAAAAATATTATTTTTTGCCGACAGTGTTGCCAACTATGCAATTTTTTCAGTTAAATATTAAAAGTTAATTTTTCTCAAAATACGTATATTTTAATTTTGAAAATTTTAATGCCATCGCGTTCCTCAGACATTTTTACATAAAAAACACTTATCATCCCAATATAATATGAGCGCATCCTGAGATATACCGTTTTGAAGGGAAAAACTCCGATTTTCTCATATAAAAATCCATTTTTATTGGCCAAAATTGAGAAAATCTTCAAACTGTCATAAAAATCGACCCTGATCAAAGCAAACCAAATACGTAGTTTTTTATTATTTCTCGTCTACTTCACGAAAAATTATGTTTGAACTCAGAATACTCAAATTGGTTTTTTAGTGTTGTGCGCTTGCGATTTTATATGGGAAATTGCGGTTTTTTCTCTTCAAAACGGTGTATCTCAAGATGCGCTCATATTATATTGAGATGATAAGTGTTTTTTATGTAAAAATGTCTGGGGAACGCGATGGCATTAAAATTTTCAAAATTAAAATATGCGTATTTTGAGAAAAATTAAGTTTCAATATTTAACTGATAAAATTGCATACTTGGCAACACTGTCGGCGAAAAATAATATTTTTTATAGACTCCTTGAACAATTTTCTTCAAAAGCCATCCTGTGGTTTGATTCTAGAGTAAATAGAACCGGAGATATGATCAAAAGAAAATCAAGGGTTTTGACAATTTGCCAAAACGGGGGGTGCTCCCATGACCCGAGGGGTGGTTCAATTGTCACAAAAATTTGGGTTTTTATATATTGGCCCTAGATGAACAATTCCTCTAAATTTTGTTCAAATCCGTGGAGGTCGATTACACGTGCCTTGATCACTTCGCATGGAATGACCCATATTTAATAGGAAATCGAAGTTAATCGCTCGGTAGGTCGTTTCTCCTGTTGTGTTATGTGTTGGTAGGCAAAAATATCGTTGGAATAGTGTAATTTGACGTAGTGATTTTATCGTCACATCACAATTATTTTACTATGTATGTGCGCGACTTGAGCGAGCTACCAAAAAAATGTTTCCACTTAGCATCGACAGCGCCATCTGAACTTGACTAGTTGATGCAACGATTTCACTGATTCCCAGTTAAACTCATTCCGGAACCGGTTCGGATATCTGAATGGAGTCAGTACCCGGTCAAAAAAAATGCGGACGAAGATCGTCAGGCGATTTAAATAGTTTGACGTTTGACTCAACTCGCCTGTGCTAATTGCCCTTAGGAACAAATGCTATTTGCGAATGCGATTTAAAGGCAATTTCAATACTTAGACGACAAATTTTCTGGCGGCTGCAATGGACTTGGTTGTTTTTGCATTTTTCAAACATGGCGGTTAGTGTTATCCACATTATTCATATTATTTATCTTATTAATTCAATAACTGTTTTATTGTTTTATTCATGTTATTTGTTTCATTTGTTTTAATCATTTTATTAAATTGTTAGTTTTTCCCAGTTCATATATTGTTCAGTTTCTTCATTTTATTAATTCGGCTTAGTCAGTTCTTTTTGTTATTGGATGAGAGTTAGTTAGCTTGAAACAATTTAGTTTACTCTCTTAATTTCATAACTTTTCTAATATTGTCTGATTTTCATTTGAGCTAATTTGATTTGTTTTATTAATTTGATTTATATGGATCATTCCATCCATTTTATGAATAACTTTTTTTGCTTCATAATTGTTTTGATTTTTGGTTTGTTTTGTTATTGTTTTTTAATTTATTCAGTTTATTATACGTGTTATACGTGCAGGACTCGAGGCTGTGCTTGTCTCACATATAGTTGCTTGCCAGCTTTGCGTGCGTTTGGCAATTTAATGAATAATACAACAGTTATATATATATATGAGAGGTGTCTCATCCCACTGATGGGTCGATTAAATCGGTTTTATGTATACATGTGTGTATGTGTTTATGTGTGTATATGTACATATAAATGTTCAAAAAATGGTTGCATTATACACGGGAATGTTTTGTAGTGTACACATATAATCTATTAATGTGAAAAACTGATACTTCTGGATAGAAGTCAGATCTTCCTCCAATTACAGCTCCTTGGAGATCTCCAATGGAACAACTTACACAAGTCCAACAGGCAGTGACACCAGACTAGGAGAAACGGAAGAGCTGAGGAAAACACGGAGTCTATCGGTTCTTTTTTATTATTTCCCCTTTTCTTTCTTAAATAAGCAGGGATTCAAAAAATGTGGATGAGAGTTAAAGGAGACATAAATGGGAGATAGGAATGAAGGTAGAAAACTGAAAAAATGGTAAGTTCTAGTACACATGTGTTATGTTATATATACAAATTGAACCATTATAATAAATACGCGTCGATTTCCTGCTTAAATGGAATCGAAAGTTTTACTGTAATGTTACAATCCAATTGATACAAACATTACAGTAAGGCGGGGCTAGTTGATGGAACGATGACCTCGGAACATGTCTGGCACTGTACACGAAATGGGTCATCGGAAAGTCAATTGAGCTAACACCTTCCTAAATCCGTGAACCAAGTTATTTGCATGAATGTTTAAATACATGCAAACATCTTTTTTCTGTAAATCACTACCAGCTAGTGGGAGATAGGAAGGTTAACACACACACGAACATATTAGTACCGGGTGTGATTTTTTGTCTTATTACTGTTGAATTTATTCTTATATTTACAAAAGGTGTGATCTTTAATTCTGTGGAAAACAAAAACAAATCAAAACAAAAACTTACTTTGCCAGAATTATTGAAAAATTTGTGCATAGAATATTCTGAGTTGTATAGTATCCGTCATCCGTCATAATTTCGGAATCGCTTCAATAAGTATTGCAGCATCCGTATTAAATATTGCAACACCCTTCCAAAAAAGATTAGCATCGCCTAGGAAATGGTGAATTCATGATGTTTTATCTCGAAATCCTGATTAGTTACATATTTGATCTCTTCAGTAAAGTGGTTCTTTAGACCAAAGGTTCCGGCAGGTGCAATTTTTAGTTTGGAATGCTGTCACTACATGGTGCTAGTGTACAGTTAAAGTTGTACACTGCAGATCGTTTTATCTCGTTTTTCTAACCTCGTAGAAGGTTGGTGTCTTCAGAAAAATCATTCAAAAGATCATGTCCATGCATATAACATTTTAACTCGGAACTCTGTCAACACGAGGCGCTAGCGTATATGTGATACTACCAATAACATATTATTGGACATGTTGCATCTGGTAATCCTGATTTACCAGAAAATTCGCAGCTTCAGCAAAGTTGTGTAGAGTGTCAAGACCGTGTGCATCTGTTTGATTTGAATTTGGAATCGGATTATCAATTGATCCTGACTTATATTTCTTTGTTTCGACGTGAGTCCGGAATTTTTGGCTTTCCCGAGATTCCCGAATCCCGGAAATTGTGTTTTCTCATTACTGGGATTCGGGAATCCCGGGAAAAGAATTTTTGAATTTATGCCATAAAATTCTTTGGCCGAAAAAATTCTGCAGGCAATATCTCGACTGACAAACACTTGAGAGTGGGTAGTAATTGGTTCGCGGATCAATGGGCGATATATCTTTGAACTTGGTAATATGAAGACATTTTTTTGTGATTTTTTAAGGTAAACCTTGCGCAAATCTTTGCTAAAGAATGTTCATGTTTTCATGTCAAAATCAATCGCCATTTATTACAGCGAAGTATTTCTTCACAGTAGCGTTAGTGTAAACCCAGTAGCTACGTTCAGAATATCTTCGCAATCATAATCGTCATTGCCAAAATTTAGGTTATCCAAAGTTGACCCAAAAAAATCATTCAAAAGAAGTTGATATTGTATAAACTGAGTGACGAGTTATCAAACGATTCAATGCTGTGTAGTCCGTAAAATCGACATCTTCTGACAACTGTTTTAGGACAGATACACATGCAATCAATCAGGTTTGAAAACTTTTAAATTCATTCTTTCCTTTTCAAGGAAACAAGTCATTCTTTGTATTTTTCTCATTCCCCATTGTATTTTTCTTATTCCCAAATTCCCGGAATTTCCCAGGAATTTTTTTTTTTTTTTTTTTGGAAGCTCTAATACCTGCCAATGGACCCGTCGACCTCCAATGCCTCATATAAGCAAATTTTTTAAATATTTTATCCTGGGAATATTTGTTGTATACTGTACATTATGTAGAATTATATGTAAGAGACAGATGTGGTTATAGATTGTGTTAATATCAGTTTTTTTAGAGTTGTACTACTGGGTTTTCGGGAGGGCTCCTCGTCAGAGTTGCTCACTACAATTGCAGACGAGACGGGAAATGTCATCCACTAAAACACCGCTTAAGGCCAATTGCAGCGGGTTGTGATTCTGATTGTGAT
The DNA here is from genome assembly GCF_030247195.1 of Topomyia yanbarensis. Lineage (NCBI taxonomy): Eukaryota > Metazoa > Arthropoda > Insecta > Diptera > Culicidae > Topomyia > Topomyia yanbarensis. Next base: position 6,805,061 of record NC_080671.1, read on the forward strand.
ATTGTGTGTACGGTTCAGATGTGCGAGCGTAGGAACGCGTCGAAATGAGCGTTTATTTATCCGCACTTGAGACCATGTTAATTATGGATTAAAAAGGAACATGGGGAGACTTGACCAAGCGCAGAATTTTATTATTGGTTATGACGTGTTCTATAAGATTGTTAAAAAAAATTCAAAAATGTTTTTATACTTTCGATCCCTTAAGGTACCTTTAAAAGTTTAAAATGAACAATCGTTTCCGTATGGAAAATATTCCGTAAATAATATTGATTTAAATGGTGTAATTTTTTATCAAGCTTTGTATGGACATATCTACTTGACTAATAATTTTAAAGTACTTATATCATATCTTATTCCTTATGAAGTAGTGATATATTTTTACATTAATCGGAACATTGGAAAACTTATTACTAAATTTTGCACGACATTGAACGTAAGAACTAATGTTGGGGAGACTTGACCAAGTGGCAATAAGCTGAAGAAAGATGCAAAATTTCCGATATTTTTACGCTGTAGTACCCAGGGATGCCAAAGGTACTGGTAAACTACATTTTTTCGGTATATTTACATTTGCACAAGCCGTACAGCCCGCTACAGCGACGCATCGCTACAGCTCTTGCCAGAACGGTAGCCAAACCGAGTACATTTTCCCGTAGAGCAGTGGAATATATTTTTGTTTTGCTGCTGTACTCCGACTGCTCGGTGAGAGTGTGGCGTAGTAAAGTTTGTTCTCTCGCTTTGTACACTTTTCTCTGCGTAGTCAAAGGGAGATCCCCGCACATGAAAGCGATGATGCCGGTCGTGGCGTAAACGAATCGCATTTATTGCCGGAGTTTGTGATTGAAAATATTGAATAAATTAAAAATATTAAAAAGTGTAAAATAAGGAAAGAGAAGCTGTACCGCTCGCGTCTGGTGGCTGTACTGGGGGCAGTATTTCTTTGTCATGTTACTGCTTTGCTTACAGACTGCCGTACAGCGCTGGGCGTCCTGCAATAGCAAACGACGGCAGCGTCAAAAGAGAAATGAGAATGTAGGCAGAAAAAATACAGCCGCAGAAAAGGTAGGCATTTTGCATCCTTGGTAGTACCTACTGTTTGTGTTAATCACGTCACACAAATATCCCACCTAAAACATCAGTCTATATCTTTTAGTACTAGTAATCAAAGTTAGCTATAATATGCCCAATTTCGCAACGTGTGAACATGCTATGAACTGACGGAACGATATTCGACCGTGACCGAAAGTTCGCTCAAATGAGTTCGGGGTTGAGGTTTCCAGTATAACCCAAGTTGATGACAGAGTAGAGATAAATGACTTAGTCACCGATTTGAGTTTGACATGCTTGGATCTGCTGGAGTTTGGTTGTTTCAAAGACTCCCGGCTCTAGTCAGTAAAGATTTTGCATTACAAGCAATTGCATTCATGATCATTCACAAATGACGGTACAAAATCAGATGTCTACTCAGTCTCTTATCGGGTGCCTTTGGCCGGGGTTGCATTGCCAAATTACGTCCTCTTCGTCGTAGGTTCATGTTTGATACCACGTTTGTAAATGTATAAGTGCAAAAACGTTCATTTTATCACCAGTGTGTTATCAAGTTTGCGATATCGCGAGCGTGGATGATCGCGAAGCACTGTCAAAGATCATCTGGTATATTTTCATCCTCGAGAGTCCTAACATGCGACACACCCAAGTTTAAAAGTGTCCCGAACCAGGGCTAATTGCCAAACCCAGGGCTCATCCAGAGAGAACTTGGCCCTAAACTCTTTTTGTACATAATTTCGACCATGGTATATGTGGGTTGTTAAGGTCGCCAGGTTAAGTACTAAATCTGATCGTAATGCAGCTTAACTAAAGAGAAAATCGTCGTAGTAAGTTGCTTTGCGATATAATCACTGTAATACAGCTTTAGTGAAAAGCCCCCAGACCACGTCAAGGCACGGTATCATGCCGAGGACCCAACGTACTTAACTTGATCTGCAACAGTAATTTCAGAGTAAAAGAGCTGCAAGCCAAACGAGCTCCGGTTGTAATCCGTCATTGCATGAAAAACTCCATGGATGTTTTATTTAGATAAACTGATAGTCCAACATGAAGACACTATTGCCTATTAACAAATAAGGCTTGATTTGATATCAAAAAGTATGTTAATGCAAATACCGGTTTTCATTACATAATAATCAACGGTGAAACCATATGTCGGAAACCAAGGCTAATTCAGTTTCCTCAACCAGCCATCGGCGACAATGTTCCCCAAAAAGCAGTGATGGCACATAACCTTCAGGACATCCGCAGACACTATGTTTCCATACCTCTACTTATCCCAATAGATGTCGGTTGCTAAGTATTGCGTGTATCCAGTTCATGATATATAAAGGTGCCACATCAAAAGACACGTTGTCAAAAGCACCTTCAGTGTCAAGTTCTAAAGTTAATTGCTTTTTTCGAACAGTTTTTGTTAGACAACATTGTGTAACAGGGTGGTAATAGACTTCTCCGCAGATATGCATGTTGCATTGTATGAAACGGGCAAACACTCAAGTCAATGTCCCGAATGTAGTGGACGATTAAACGTTCCACTGATTTGAGAAGGAAAGAGGGTAGACTGATCGATCCACAGCTCTTAGCATCATCATGGGAAACGCAGCCACCCTTACGAAAGAATACTTTGAATTATTTTTCCGCCATGCTGATGAAATGTATCCTGTTGCAAGACTACACGTAAAATCTGGAACGATTTCTTTTCCCGGAGACTTATACAGAGCATAATTTTCAATCGCCCATTTCATCTATTCGGTTGTCACAATTATACGCTCAAGAATCAGAACTACCCGAGCAATCTAAATTCCAGTAAATTCTTTCATGTATCAATATACAAAAATAAAAAAGTTTCTTCTTTTGCGCTGAAAAATCCCGTAAGTAAAATTTATACTAAGTATTAATACAGAGTTATGAGGCAATGTCTAGTGTCTAAAGAATATTTTTGCAGATTTGGTTAAACAAAAAGAACGAAACAATGTTCCCATTTTGTAGTCTAAAGCACACCATGGGTCTGACAAAAATAGGTCATCACCGTGTGTCATGAACCCGTTAGCAATATATAAACTAAATGAAAATTAACTGAAAATATAAATCGCATTTTAGAATTCTGAAACATCAATTAAAGCCGAAATAGGTACATTTACATATACCGGGCCTGAACATTCACGCTATTTTATTTCAATTTTACTCTTGAATGCATTTGAAATTTTTATAAATTCCCGGATAATCAATTTGATCTGTATATTTGAATCACGTTTTCGGTATACGTTAGTTACGCAATGATAACGTGCTGTGCTGCAAATAACTTAGTTTATTTAGCTTTATCACTTAGGACCATTTAAATCGCCACTCTTGAAATGAAGTGATGGGCTGGAAGTATAGCAACATTTAATGATCGAAAAACGCAAAACTTCAAAAATAAAAGAATTGAAAAAATGCAAATATTCAAGCGGTTAAACATTTACACTTCAAATTAATCGAACATTCAAATTAATTAATAGATTGAAAGATCTAAACCAGCTACTCGCATAAGCTAGCTAATTTGGAAGTTTTTTATGATATGTAGTATAAATTGATAGAATGTAAAAGTCAATAAAACTATAAACTGAAATATGTTTTTTTCTTTTCATAATTTAATACTTCGCTTGCGGTATAAGAATGAGATGAACTCAAAAAATATTAATTTGCCCAAATACAATATTAAGTACAGAACGCCGTCAGTCAGTGAAATTTTCGGTAATTGTTTACTTTAGCTACTTTTCCCCCTCTAAGTGGAAATATGTTTTTTCTTTCATGAATATGCTAGTTTAGTGTTGTAGATTCATAAAAAAGAGGCGGAAAGCGAAAATTTTTAATAATTCATTTATGAGACTAAAAATAAGTTTTACCTACTAACCTTGCACATAGGGTTATTGTACTCCCGAAAGTAAGGTTTTGGCGAAGCTAGTTTAATGCGGCTCCGCCGCATAGCCGAATCCAAGGATCCGAAGCGGCGCAAAGCCGCTGAGGATCCGCTGGACGAGCCTTCCTTGCAATTGTCATCAGCAACTCATGCTGTCCGTCTTCGCTACCGCTCAAACTACACTGAGGAAAAAACACTTAAGAATTTCATAAATCACGACTTATGAACCTGCGCAATTGTGATTTCATTAGACGCTTATGTATTCCACAAGCGGGGGAGTGGGCGTAGCGTATTGGTAAATCGATTGCCTTGTACGCAGCGCACCTGGGTTCGGGTCCCGACCCCGCACATAGGGTTAGAAATTTTTCCTAAGAGATTTTTCTAACCCGAAGAGGCGAATGACCTTAAGGTTAAAACCTCTATAATTGAAATAAAAAAAAAAAAAAAAAAAAAAAAAAAATATTCCACAAGCGAATACATGAATTTCATAAGTTCGCATTATTGAATCCATAGACGAGTCTTAAGATTATTATAAACATTAGTATTGTGAAAATGTCACAAGTTAAAACAAAATTGGTGGAATTAGCTTCAAGTTAGGTGTGTTGCAATTGAACTGAACTAGCTGTTTCAAACGAATGGAAAGTAAATGTGAGTATTTATTTTGTGTTCATTGACTATTGTGTCATATTCTTTGTATATATTTGACAGCACCTAAGCAATATTGTGGCATGACTGAAACTTTTACAATGGATACTTAGACGAACCATAGTGCTTCAGAAACTAAGGGCAAGTAGGTGAACTGGAGACTTGTTTGAAAACGTATGTAAATTATGTTTAATGATTTTAAAAATATATGACCAGAAAAAAGAAATATAAAAGGTGTTCTTATTTACAATCTCTTACCATGATGAATAATATAAGTATAATGGCATGAAAAACATAAGAGCATAGTCAGAATTTCATAAGTATGGTTTATGAAATTCGTAAGTGATCCAATGACCAACTTCCCCTCTAAATCATAAGACACGTTTATGATTTCTATATGGGATCCTTGTGGCGCAAATTCATAAGTAGTTGTTATGGATTTCGATAGCTATTTTATCTCGGTGTAGGGATAGCCCTATGTTTGAGTATACCGGGTAAACGAGTGGATCACAGGTTCGCTTACGTTTCCGATGACGAGTATGAGGACTACGGCTATGCGGCATAGCCACATTAAGCTAGCTTCGCCAAAAACCTTACTTTCGGGAGCACAATAACCCTTACTTTAAAGCTAATTAATGAATTATTAAAAATTTTCGCTTTCCGCCTCTTTTATGAATCTACAACACTAAAATAGCATATTCACGAAAGAAAAACACGTTTTCCACTTACAGAGGGAAAAGTAGCCAAAGTAAACAATTATTACCAAATTTTCCAATATTTCACTAAATTGTGCTATGCAGAAACTTGTATTTTTTACAAAATTTCATCGAAACTTGTTTCTTGTGTACTGCCAATGGAAGACGTATTTTATTGTTTAATAAGTTATATTTTGATTACCAATGTTTCGCTACATTCGTATATTGGTTTAATTACTTACCGGTTCAACGGGAGAATGGCGCAACTGACGTACAAGTACTGTATCTGCAGAACGTTTTATGACAACGCAGAGTACAACAGCACTTATTCTCTTCTATTTTTGTTCATTATCGAATCTAAAGTTTTAAGTCCGTGTCAGACACCATCTTGACAAAACTTCCGTCACCAGCTAATCCTACCACTAACACGAACTTTCATTCATTGAATTTCTTATCTTATGCAAACACTGATCAACCATCGGTCAAAAATATTAGAAAAAAGCTAATAGACTTCACAAGAGTACTTTTTTCATAACATTAACAACGAATAAAAATGTTTTTGCAAGACAAAACTTTGCTAATCAGTTTCTATTTCGTTGTCTTTCCACATCCTTCGCTCTCTTTTCATGTACTTCACTCTGAGAGCAATGGCTATCTTCTTTTTCTATTTTCCACTGAACCCGAAGCCCCAAACGTAGCATTAAAAAAAAGAAAAACTTTTCACCCCATTTTCAAAATCAACTTTATGCCTTTAAAATTGTCCAATTGTAGCTACAAACACCAGCAAAATGATCCACGTTTCATTCTTAACAAATTAACACAATTTTTGACCGGGTTTGAATCGTTTTTCCGACACTACTTAGCGATAAAAGGAGAAAATCTACGCACCATTATAAAACACCTCCATTTTGTTTCACACACATTCTAGTTTTCTTTTAGCCTGATGTCGGCTAGTCTTCATGCAAAGCGGATAAAATCTCACAGCATACTACTCACACACACGCACCCGCACTGATGGCAGACGCACAACCCGTTACTGAAAATGTGACGTTTGACAATCCAAAACCGAGGGGTTCAACCGCCGCACCCTGACGGATCCTGCACTGAAAGGAACGAAGTTTGTTTGTGAATATAATGGGATGGACTTCGGTAAAATAATATTCTACTTTGACTGGAAGGGGGACAAAACGGGCATTGAAAATTTGTCCGAAAAAATAGGTCAATATCTTAAAATACCTCCAACTCTGGGTTAACTTGATAAAGTCCAATTCTGTTTAGTTTTTTGAAAGGTCTTTGTGTGGGGTTGAAAATATAAAATATACTTTTTCGATTTACAATCGATACATTGGAAAGCATTCATATTTTACCTTGTATTTTACCCTGAAATTACAATTTAATAAGCATTAGAACTCTTTGCACAACTTAACTAAGGGTAGGTTTGTATGGATGAAATTTAGAATAAACTTAGGATTATCAGCTTGTGGTACTTTTTGGGTCGTCTTAAAATTCGCCAAATATTACATTTTTTTAGAAACTTCAAATTTTCAGCATTATATTTTTACTCGTAGTTTTTGTTCAACCAATTAAAAATATAAATAAACGAAAAATAAACGATAAAATTTACTTCTTTCTCAGACAACTCTGCACCAATTTGATGCATCATAGCCAAACGTTTGTGGAAAAATCGAATTTGAAAATTGCATCGTGTTGTTGTTTTACAGCTATAAATTCCAAATAATAAGCCATCTGTCAACATTTGGAATGGATCGCTCTTGTGGTTAAATTGAACCATTAGAGTGAAAATAACTATTGATGGGGATTCCATCAATCCGTCAATATATTGAACATGTAAGGACCGCTATTGATTAGCTGTTCTCGGCGGCTGTCATTGTTGGCCACGCCACCAACGTATATCCTGCATCTACTGAAAACCTATAAGTAGCTAAGCTAAACCGAGACATCACATAGAGTTATGGTTGGAGAGACTATGTAATAAACTCGGTAATAAACTGTACTAGCTTATATACTCTTTTTTAACATTATCTATACAATAACACAATAATTTTGAATTGGTCTCCGACCCGAAAGGAGTCTTTGGATTGTTTAGCTAAAAGAACACTGTAAGGCATTTAAGTATATTAGATTATTGGTTTGCCCACAGATAACAGACATTTAGGTTAGAACAAAATTTCCTAAAAACTTGTGTAAACTTTCAAATTGCTAACCGTTGGAAATCCGTGCTGCACTCCGACTGCATTGAATCGATCTCTGCGCGATATATTCAACGGTATTGGCTTATTTATTACTTCAACGAAAATTTTGTTTAACGAAACACGAAGTTTCACTCAAACATGATAAATCTATAATGAAGGTTTTTATTTTGGAAGGTGATTTGAATAATTGACCTAAGAATTTTCAGAACTAAACTAAAGAGTCGCTGGGATTCGACTAGATCGCATTTAGTTAGGCTTCTGCTTGTTGGACCATAGCTCAAGTAAAAACCACCCGAATGTCAAAATCTCAGGACAAGTTTACTATAACAAACCAAGTGACAAGAGTAAATGTAGGCATATCAGGGAGATACATTTACACTACTAAATTACCCTTGAACAGTTTTGTGTCCAACTTTAGTTAGATAGCCAAACTATTCGCAGAGATTTTAGAGTCTACTAGTAGTCGATAAAGGTAACGTTGAAAGCAGAATAAATTGGCTTAACTTGTACGTTACCCACGGCGACTATGTACCACGGCTCGAATCCTTTTATGAGCGCTTCGAACAATATAAATGTTCTTGGGCTATTTTGGAATAAAAATGCTTTTTATTCAATAATTTTGGAAAATGTGTGAAACTTTCCGGGACGTTTAGTCAAGCGAGACGAGTTCTTTAAATCCAAGAATGTCCCGTCTAACCCGGTCAGCGTGGCAAGCAGAAAGTTAGCAAAACTTGAGCAAAGCGAAATTGATGCTGGCAGAGTTTCTGCGAGCATTTTGCGCGATTTGTGTGTGAATTCTTGCAACGAATTCCCTTAAATGCAACAACCGTTTCCGACAGAAGCGGTTAAACCAACCGATGCTGCTCACTTTTATCCAGAATCCAGTCAGAAATGTACGGCCAAGATCTCTGCACGCTTTCTGCCACATCTTTGTCAGATGTTTTGCTCGATTCGTGCTAAATTCTACCAGGTAGGAATTGCCTGGATCTTTGCACAGTTTATGTCCGAGTTATGCCAGGGTTTAGCTCGGTTCCTGTCAAAATTTGCCAGAAAACGCGAGCGAAACCGAGTTCGCCCTAGCTCAACTAACCCGACAGGATACGCGCAGAAATCTGACAGGGCTGCCAAACCAAGACTTGCAGAAATCTAGTAGAGCGGTCTCTGCCAGAAAATTTGCTCACTGGGAATCCGGGACGTGTTGTCGTATTAAGTTTAATTACCCAATTGTTTCGATACAGCCCATACTATTACGGAGTGTTATTGCCGGCGAGCTACGGCGGGTTACCTAGAACAATGTTTCAATAGTCTGCCGTTCGCCGGCATGTATTTTAACCCGTCTAGTCGCCATTTTCTTTACTGCACTGAGATAAAATCTATAGTATATATGACCAGACTTTTATGGTTGTTTTGACTATTTGCCAAAAATTAGGAATGACCATGAGATCGGTAATACTAAACTTCTGTATCGTAAACAATACTAGAAAAATCGATTACCGCTCAACTATAATGTTGGTATTTATGACAATTTGATCCTGGTCACTCCAACAAAATTTATCATCTTAAAAATGATCATGGAATAGTCTGAATCACTATTAAAATAAAGTTAAAATGAAATTATGAGCATCTTCAATATAATCATTGTCATTGTTATAACTACTTTTTGTGTCATTGTTCTCTGCACAATGCATTAATAAGTCCCGAAGACAATGTATAGTTGTTATGAAAACACAAAGGTTGAATTAACTAAATACATCGTTTATTTGGACGAGACCCATGTCGTAAGCACCATTTGCATATAGTGCTTTTCAGCTGACTATACTTTGAATTATTATCAACTGGTTAATTTAGGCGTTCCCAAATGTATTTCTACATGTCGCGGCCATTACAGTGAAAAACCGTATACATAACATACGGGCGTGCTTTAAAGACTTTTCGATTTTTTTTACGATTACAATAATTCGGTCAGGCGATGGCCGTATAAACCGTCGCATAATCGAGTCCTAGCCTGGAAGGGTTCTTAGTGACCAAATAGGAGTTAACACTAGCCTTAAAGGTCTCTACACTAAGAACCGGCTTCTAAGTCTGACGAAACAGAAAGTCACAACGGAATGCAGTACCAGGAGTTTGCTTTACTCATCAGTATTGCACCAGGTGAGTAAATACTAAAATTTGATATGATAATGAACTGTAACGTTCTCAAACCATACATTTTTCGATTTATTTTTTTAGCGTGACTGCAGAAAAATGAAGACTAAAAAGGGCTTTTTTAAGATCATCAGCGAGGATTATTAGATTAGATCGTCGTAAGTTTATCGAAGCTGTCCAATGCTACAATGAACTGTCCTACCGATCTATTGTGGAAGAGGGTGAAAGCAAATACTAATATTCGGCTGGTCAACAAAAATCGCGCATGCTGGCTACTCTTTTCAAAGATGAGCGCTGTCAATATCTTCCTGCGTATTCTATTTTGGAGAAAATGTATTTGGGTCGTATCATTCGTCGATCAGAGCAGCAGGATTTTGAAGCCTTGCTTTAGGCTCACCAGAAGGCAAGCACCATTGATGGTTCTGCCATCCTCGGTCGAGCGGTATTTGGGCACAATCTATTGTCTACCAGTAAATTGCCGCTGTGATTATTATCTAAATTATTATTTTAATAAAAAATATACGGAACGCTTTAATTCACCCTTACCATCCATCTAGTTATATTAACAGGCGTCATTTCCAGAATAACAATATCCTTTCTCAAAATAACTAGTCAACAAATGTCAAAGTCCCAATATTTTAGTTATTACAAACAGGCCTAGGTCACGGTTACTACGCTTATTGTTATACCAAGCAGCCCACTTATAATGGTCATTTTGACAACATAGTGTTCAATTTCACTATTATGATAAAACGTTAGGTCAACATAACTACGCATATTGTTACACTGAACATTCCACTCACAATAGTCATGCTTGCAATAGAATGTTCAATATTACTATTATGGTACAAACCTCGAGTATAGTGAACGTGAGCATGAATATAGTTAAGGTGAGCTAATGCTATAGTCGGTTAAAAACCACTATACTCGCAAAGTCTAATTAACCTCCTCATATGGTAAGTGTTACTATATAATTTTTCTTAGTGTGGGAGATATCGACATAGATTTTTCGGAAAGTATAAGCACAGATTATACATTTTTGGGGATTATATTGTTTTTGGCAGCCCTGTGACAAATTGACAAGTGAAATATCACTTGGATGAGACACAGACAATTTTTTACTGTGTGCAATACTGTTGATCTTGTAAACAAACCAGTCCCGGCATTGCCAATGAGAATAATTAAAAATAATTAATATTTTAGAATTGTTATAATTTGGCAAATAATGAACAAATATTCTGGATTCAGCGATTTGTGTGTGCCGTTCACTAGTTCAGTGAAAGATATGAAGGAAATTCTGAAAGAGCTTCAAGAATGTAAGTATGAAATTCAACGTGTGTTTCAGTCACTAGCGGATAGAGGTTAAAATTTAATAATCAAACGTTTCGATACAGTTAAATAATTTGTAAAATATTCATTATAACAGACAACAAAAATCAATTATTCCAGCTAAGTTCTAATCAAAACCGCCTACGCTTTTCCAGTAGGATACAAAAATGTAGCAATCGAGCAAGTGTACGATCATGTAAATCATCCTGGCGATAAGAAAAACGACCCTATTCCTGTAGCAGCAGATTTGAATATATTCAACGTAATTTCATGATTAAGACTACTTTCCTCCTGGCCACAATTAAAATAATATTACATTCATTTTTAGAAGGACCTCAAAGGGCATCTTCGGTTACTGAACCGACTAACCATTATATACGCCGATAGTAGCGTAACGCTGGTCACGAATCGTTCAGCAAATCTCCGACGGTATAATCTGGTGTCCGTTATACCCACCACGGTAGATGCTTTCCAGCATGCCTGCCAAACGATGCACTGTGACATCGTCTCATACAACTCTGACACCGTGCGGGGTAAGATGAGCCGAAAGTTTTATTTCCTGGCCGTGAGTAGGAACATAATGTTCGAGATTAAGTACGGACCGGCAATCGTTAATTCCAACGACCGAAAAGATGCCATCAATCGAGCTCACCGGTACCACTCATATGGTAAATCGAAAAACGTCATTATCACCAGCGAAGCAAAAAGTCGGTTTCATGTTAGGGGACCCTATGATGTAGCCAATTTGTAAGAACACGGACGCTCATTTATAAAATAGTTACTTGGCACAAACTTATTCTTTCAGGGGTCTTATTTTTGGTCTTAGCGAGGAACAATCGAAGAACGCCATCTTGGGAGCACCTAGAAAGATTCTTATTGCGGCTGAAGCACGAAGACTCGGTAAGGCAGGTCTTACTATTAGTTACCGCAAGAGTGGAGTTGACAGCGACGACTATTCTGATTCGGAGTTGTCGGAAGAAATAGATGATAATGAGGAGGAGGAAGAATCAGGTGACGAAGATGAGCCAATGCCAGATGAAGCCACGGTCGAACCACCAAGGAAGATGGCTAAACATGATAAACTTTGAAGTTTGTTATTCAAATTGTTACTTTATTACACAATTCATTTGCATAGAAGTAGCTGTATCACAGACCCGTAAGCTCTGATTGAAATTTAATAACAGTCAATTAGAGGCTTGGATCTTTCATTTGAAATGATGTTTGTAAAAATCGGTCACGAATTCACTGAGACGTAGGTGTGACAATAACTTGAGAACTTTATAAGTTCTCCAGAGGCATCAATAACCATCAATGGTGTCCAATGTGGTCAAAGCTAGTTTGGTTGGTCATTAGCGATCTATACCCGCAAATCTAAGTAACGTTGCATCTAATATATATGTATTGCATCATTTGGATATCTTGGCGGTGCTAGTTCATATATCTGTATGACCGCACTATTCAACCGTTAACTACAGAACCGGAAGTCAACTTAAAATACAATTGTAGCTTATGTGAGCGTTATACCGTTCGTTTGAAATACGCTTAAAACACATATTTCTCGATCTTGACGAACTGAGTTGAATGGTATATAACACTTGGCCCTCCAGGTCTGTGTTGTAAAGTCGAATTTTGGAGTGATTGTATAGCCTTTTTCATACGAGACATGCAAAAAAGACAATAATTATCGGACGGATGAAAGAAAACGATGTAAAAACCACTGCATAACGAAGGGCCATAAGTTGTTCCAAAAATCAGCCTGCGTTATTCAACGTTTTGTGCAGATTGAGTATACCAAATTCACCACGTCTAGTCTAGTCTATACATACACAGTCAATACATGTAGGGATCCTGGAAAATTGCAAACATTCGCCTACAATTTTTCTTGTCAATATTAATGTTTGTGGTTCATATACTATGTGACACAAACATTGAAGCGGGCAGGCCAACTGTGCAGCGTATAAAATGAAAATGATTCAAAATAATACGGCAATCAAATCATTCATTTAATGAAGAATTTGATCAACGAATCATTTTGAACCTTGAAAAAGGAAGAAACGTGGACAACCGTACACAACCGTTTCAATTTGATAGGGGTTTGATAAATCGTTGGGCGTGACTTGGCTAAGAGGGTCAATGCCACTCCTTTGGTCCTAAGTTCCTGGGATGGGGCAGAGGTTATTAGACCTGCCAAGGTTATAGCTCCTGTACTCGCTCTCTGGAATAATGATAATGAAAATTGTCGAAATCGGTTGATTAGTAATATAAAAACGAAAAAAAAACTCTCAAATAGCTCCAAGAATAGAAAAAAAAAAAATAAAATCCCACGAAAAGGCTTCCATAAAAAACAAGATTTCAATGTTTAGCGCGTGTGTATGAGCGCAGTCAAATACGCGGGGTACAACCTTTTTCAATACTCATGTTATATCTCACAGCCGAGAAAGCAATTAAAAAATGTATCCAGGACTAGTTACTTATACCTCGAGGATACACTAAACCAAAAATGTTTTTTTTCTAGTTGAGTAAATACACCATTAAACAATTTGAATGAAAAGTGGAATTCATAAAAATTACAAGGTAGCAATGCCCGGATAATGCTGTGTTCGCAACTTTTTCATAAATTTTACAAATGCTGGCGATTAAAAAACGATTAAAAGCGTACTGGACTGGATCAAATTAGCTCACAAGTGAAATCTTTTTGCTAAATCGAAACCCCCTAGTTTCACTTCATTAAAGCATCAATACTAGCTTCATTATCCTTATGGTGGGGTGGGGGGGGGGGGGGGGCTTGGTGTGGGTCGGAGGAAAGGAGTTGCTTCTCTAATCTTCCGGTCATCACATCGCATGCTTTGGTATTCTTAGTATGTATAACAAACATAAAGATGTGACACAAGGCGCCAAGAGCGCACTCAAATCCTGTCAATCCTATTTTTCATTGGATTGTCTGCTCTAAATATATCACCAGGGGACCATTCATAAATGATGTTGGCTATTGACAATAGGGGAATAGCGTCACGTAACGAGATAAAAACTAAAAATGAATTTTAGACGTATCAGCGGATCAGGGATAAAAAAAACGTACAACATTGTTTATGAATGGCCCCCAAACAAAGAATATTCCATAACGAATATCACGTAACATCGGTGACAGAGCATTGGGATCAAGGCCAAGTCCCCCCTGGGTCGTGCAAAACTGAGAAGCAACATCAATTTAGGCACAGATAGCAGACGTCCATTTATTTTCATTTTGTTTTGTTTTGTCTTTTCATTTGTTTCTCCTGCTACGATGTGTGCGGATCGGTGCGGGAGAGCGGGACGGCCAAGGAAACGGAAAGCCAGTGGCCCAAGCAGATCAGGAACAGGAGGGAGGACTGCGAACAGGGAAATCGACAACAGAGGAGAAATCGTTTATTTATTTATTATAGCTACGATTCTAATCACAATTGTTTTGCTTTTCTTGTTTCGTTTCAGCAAACCAAAATTTATACGGATTAGCGCATACGAACAGTTAGGCTTTGTAGGTTCTCATCTTGAGAAATGACAATGACACTGTACGAGATGGCGCTGGGCCTGTGTCCTTCGACTGGCATGGTCCATTCTCATTGATTCGGAAGTCTTCTTGGCTGGTTGGTAGATATGTGCTCCTACTAGCAAGTTGATCAATTCGCTTGGGTGGGGGACATGTGGATCCTACTAGTTGTCGACCCTTTTGATCGTGAATATGAGGCTAGTTCAGGAAAGGAGTGCAGGACTGGCACCTAAGGGATAGTTAATTATTCAGGACTTGTTCTTATGATTACTAAACTCGATCAAGCACACCGGCTCTCAGAAATGATAAGCAACCCTTTCGGGTCGGTGTGGTCTATTCGAGTGGAACCAGGCGGACATTCGGTTCGAGCAAACTTTATGATTAATAATGGATAAATATTTCTTACGCCTTTATTGGCAGAGATTCTTTTTGCGAAATCCTAAAATACCTTCACTGGTATAGCTACTCAGGATAATAATAATAGAAAAATTAAGGGTTTACCTGGTCCACAATGTAATGAATATGTATATTGACTAGAACAGGGATAATCGAGTTATGTTATAAGATAGGGGAGAAACAGCACATTGAAGGAAAAGTATTCGCGAGTAAGGACAAATACGGTTGTACGACTTTCCCCCGAAAACCATTCCCCAGAAACTAAAACACCGAAGTTTTTCCCCCAGAAATAACCATTCTCCAGAAAACCATTCCGTCGAAAGTACCAATCACCAGAAAACCTTTTCCCAGAAAGTATTTTTGCCCAGATAACCGTTACCCAGAATGAACAAATACCCAGAAGTTCATACCCCAGAAAAAACCATTTCCCAGAAATTGAGGTATTTTAACTGAAGATGACTTATTTATTAGCATTAATGTTCAGGTTTGGTTTTGTAATATAAGAGCTATTGCTAAAATGGTATCTTTTAATGTTGTACCATCTTCCTGGCCTGCAATTAGAACTTCTTTTAATTTTTTGTCTCCTGCCTGTTTTTTACAGCGACGCCGGTTTATCATATCTCCTTACAGATATCGCATATATTCCGCCGACGTGCACTGCTCTTCCTCTTTGAATGCTTTCACAACCGCATAAAGTTTAAGGTCACTGGTACCTTTTAAGAGTACATTTAATTGGTTGTGATACCCTTCTATTGCGTTTGAGGTTCTGGGTATGTCATTGAGGGTGTTGTATCGCATGGTCCATAATACAGGGGAAAATCTGGCCTGTGCCTGTGCGCAGTGTTTTCCAACCCATCGCTTCCCCAAAACGTATTTTTATGTAATCGAAATACATTTATTCCGGAGCTAAAGCACGGACAATACCCAAGCCTTCAGGTACATCTTGAGGTTTCAAAAAGTCCAAGGCCTGGGTTTGTCTGAAAGAGATCTGCATTTGCACGCTTTTCAAATAAATTCTAGATAATCCCAATTTTTGGATCCGTTTCCACCAATGTTTCGTTAGGTGGAAAAAGCAACCATATCATGAAGAATTGGGAACAATCCTTGCTATAGCGTTTATCTCAGCGGTTTTAAAACCTGTCAATACAATCGACGGATTAAATATAATATTGTTGTTGGTTGCTGTGGTTTTTATCAGTTCTAGAGCTTTTTTGTATTTAAATTCTGATTTATCTGGAAGGAGCATGTGTACTAAGGGCAGGAACGTTTATGTAGCAGATGAATCAATAAGGGCATGACCTGTGATCAACACGTATGCTCGGTTTAATCGAACATAGGAGTTGACTCCTTCTTTTAAACATGAGCAACTCTTTGAATATATATGCCAAATAGCCCTCGGAATGAAACTTGTTATCCACTCGTCTGACCGGTTTTCTCAAACATAGGGGTTGATTCATTCTTTCCAGCACACTATGGAATAGCTGGAGCAAAAAGTTGGCTAAAATAGGAAAAACATATTCGAACTATCATATTAAAGATTTTTTATAACATTCTTCGATGTTTGTTGCATCATCTACCATCGAAATTTCAAGGGGTCCTCTACTCTCGAGGCCTAAAATTGAGGTGTTTTTTGGGAATAATTTGCGAAAGATCTACTGAATGGATCTTGTTTTTTTTTTATTTTGAAGATACATGTTTCGGCCTTTCAATTTAACTTTAAACGACGAAAACAAACATCTCTGCGACCTTGAAACGTCATTTGTGACTTTGATGTTTAAATTACATGGGAGTAAAATTTCGACTAATGGGGTTTTCGTCTTCAAAAGTGAAATTCGAAAGCCATTACCAAAAAAGTGTTTCATTTCTTCTAAAAACTGTCCGTATGCAACAGTTTTTAATAAATTGAAACTATGCAATCAATGAAGTAGTATTAAGCTAGAAAACGTTGTTATTGATCTATGCTAAGTACTCTGTTGTTGAAAATATCGAGTTATTAAGGGGTGACATTACTAGAATTTTCAAAAAATCGAAAAAAATTTCAATGGCTGAAAATGTGCTTAAATAGTTTTGAAAATGATATGTCGCCGAAGCGCCTCTTATGTATACCCCGAACGTACTGAAAACTTTAAAAACGATTTTTTTTTCGAAACCACTTTTTAGCTGGTCAGAAATGTAAGTCAAACAACTCTTTTTGGATCGTTTTGAAATTTGCAGTGTATTCAGAATTGCTATCTGCAGCGACGTACGTAGGATTTTATATCTTTATCACATAGTTTTTTTTAAATTTGCGTCGATTTTAATGACTTTTACAGCGCTTTTTCATTAACAAGTGCAGTGATGTCCCTATCCTCTGTGCAGTAAAGAGAAATTGAAATTACTCCCCACACTCTGGCAAGCAAAACGAGAGCGCTTCTCTTTCGTTCATATACACCACCGTATTTGATATGTGTAAGCGCACGTTGATGGCAGAGGTAAATTTTCATACACCCAACACTGGAACGAGCTAGAGTGTGGAGAAGAGCTCTTGAAATTCTCTGTGGCGCGCTCAGATAAATTCGCCACAGCGCGCGCCCCAGAGTCGTTGTGGTGTATTCACTGGCGTGGTTTCACTGGCGTGTATTCACTGGCGTGTGATCTTTGGTTTGTTTTCGTCTTACAAGCGACATTGCGAGTGAGATTGATTTGATTTACACAGGTTGTTGCGTTGTATTGTGTGGATGTCGGTGGCTTATTTCAAGCTTATATGATTTTCTACTGAAGATTTCATAGTTGCTTGGTAAAGCTTGCGAGTTTATAGAGTGTTGTTACACTACCGTGGGAAACCTGAAGTATTCGAGCCTAGGGGCAAACAAGGAAAACGTTTTACGTATCAATGTATCGGCTGGTATAAACAAAGTTTTATAATGATCTGTAGTATCAGATTAATCGTATAACAGATGTAAGACGGGATTTGTACATCCACATTAGGTACGGCCTATTTTTTGTTCGACTGAATAACTCAATGGTAAGTTAACTTATTTTGATTGCGAATTTGGCGACGCCAAAAAGTAAAGTGATCCATTACAAGTAATGTCCTGGTATTACACACGTTTTCGATTATTATCATACGCAGGCATTGTAATTCTCTCTCACTCAGGCGAGAAAAGGCTTATCCGATGTCCAACTTTTCCGAGAAAAAGTCCACATAAAACAAGATAACGTTCACGAGAATTCACATTGTTACTTGTTTTTTACATTTCTTATAAAAGAAATGTATAGAATTCGCTCAAACTTTCAAGATTTTTTCCGAGGCCCGGAGGGCCGAGTCTTATAAACCAATCGACTCAGCTCGACGATTTGAGACAATGTCTCTGTGTGTGTGTGTGTGTGTGTGTGTGTGTGTGTGTGTGTGTGTGTATGTAACGGACAAATTCTCATTCGAGTTTCTCAGCAATGGCTGAACCGATCTTATCCAAACCAATTTTAAATGAAAGAACTAAAAAACAGTATGAACGCTATTAATTTGTTTTTGATTCTGATGTTTAGTTTCCAAGATATGAATGTTTGAATGCGTAAAAATGGCGTTTTTTGCAGTTTTTTTTTAATTATCTGCCGAAATTGACAATATAGATTAACAATTTATATGTTTTTTGACAGCTTTATCGAATACCTTTAGAAAAAGCTATAGATTGTTGAAATCGAACTATTATCAAAAGAGATATTTAACATAAAATGCGGGCGAAAGATTTTTATCATTTCCCATTGCCAGAAATATGACCAAAAACATGTAATCTATTATTAACGCCAAAACGGCTTATTTTAGGTCAATAGTATCTTCGGAGAATTTAATGAAGGCAATATGCCCTTTCTTTTGGTATTGTGCTTTTGCTGATTAATCCCCCTATGAGTGAGATATTTTCACAAATTTTCTTGGAAGTGATTATATCGAAATGATGTCTTCAGCAAATTTGTAGCTCTTACTTTTGCGAATAACTTTACTGAAGACTTCAAATATCTATTTTGAATACTTTGAAAGTTATGGCTTGTTGTTTGTGGATTACTCTTTGTCGCCTATTTATTGTTCAATATAGTAATAATCCATTTAACTAAGCCAAACATTATTTCAATAAAACAAATTTTGTATTTCATTTTTCTATCTACAACCGCTAGAAATAATCACCGAACACTTCCAAGTTGTCTGGAAGGAACTTGATAACTTATCAGTGCAAAAATGTTCATTTGTACGAACCTTCTGACTGCAATTTTTCTAACTTATAACCATCGGATCGATCTGAAAAATATCGGAAAATAAAAAGCGAAATAAATAGCTACAAGCAACGGCATAGCCAAGAGAAAGTTTTGGGGTTTACCACCATACAACACCCCCCCCCCCACCACACCCAACAAAAAAAATTGGATTGAAGTTGAAAATTTATTGATGCTGACTGATTTAATTCAATATTACAATAACAATTATCTGATCCGTAGATTGATAACCTGTTGTTGTAAACATCATGAGGACTTTTGATAAATTGTCGGAATGGGGTCCTGATATGTAACTGATCTATTGGTCTTGATTTCACAGTTGTCTAATAGCATCAATATCAAATTCTTGCCTGAAAACATTCCAATAGAAAATTCCAGAGTTCTGTAATCAATCATAATCCTCAGATTAATTTTCAAATTGAGCTCGTTTTTGTAGAGATGTACTATAATAAGGGTCTTTATTTAATAGGAAGCGAAGTTAAAATTGATTTAATGAAACATAGTACTGCTCACCAAAAAAATGCATAACTTTCAACATTTTCTAAAAATGTTTTTGCCTTTCTCATTCACTCTAAAATTCGTCAATCTAATCCCGTCCCGGAGGGCCGAGTGTCATATGCCAATCGACTGAGTTCGTCGAGATCGGAAAATGTCTCTGTGTGTATGTATGTGTGTATGTGGAAAAAATGTGACCTCTGTTTCTCAGAGATGGCTGGACCGATTTGCACAAAGTTAGTCTCAAATGAAAGGTACAACCTTCCCATCGGCTGCTATTGAATTTTTTATTGATTGGACTTCCGGTTCCGGAGTTACGAGTTGAAAAGTGCAATCACACAGCAAATTCCCATATAAACTGAAATGAAAAATTTTCAAATCAAATTTGTATTTTTGATTCCAAAAGCCTTTAAAATTCATGAAACATTGAGAAGTTTGGCAAAAATGGACTTTTTTGGACTTTAGTACAGTTTTGCCTTTCTCATATAGAACAGTTATGCAATTACTCTAAAAATCGTCAATCATACCAGCCCGGAGGGAGTATGCAGTGAGGGGTTGCTACTTTAAAATTAAAACTAGTTTAAAATTTCTTAACAAGTTGAAAATTTTCGGCAGGACCTGGACCTCCCGGATCTTTCTCCATGATCCGCCGCTGGTTTCAAGCGATGTTTCAGTATCACATAGTATCTCAAGATCGTGGCTGTCGATCCATTGTATGTATGTGCAAATCGTACTGAACATGTAATATTCATTTCCACCATTGTATTGAACATAACCAGCCATGGAATCGTAGTTTGGACAAATGAGAAAAGCACAATTGCACCACTAGGTGGATTAAAACAGGTTTTTATTTTGGGAATGCGTCGAGTTGAGACGAAAACGTAATATGATTAATAACGAGGATAACACTTTCCGAATGTAGAGAGAAATTTATGAAAAATGACGATTTCCATTCGACTCTAGCAGGTTCTGATCAATTTTGATAAGCGTTTGATTTTTGTTGTATGACCAATTATAAGTATAATTCAAATGTTTAAAAACAGTAATTTAAGGTCAAGATAGCATCATTTTGAAACCGTCAATTTCGGAAGTTTAGTATCTTCAATGAGTTTTACAAACGTTAAACAGCGCATCATTTGATAAAATAATTTTGACGTTATATCGTCCAAGAAGTATTTATGGTGAATTTTCTCAGGTTAATATTCATGACTACAATAAAGTCTCAACAAGTTCTCTAAAGACACGAACCTTGTTACTATTTTCTGGAAAATAATTCTGCATAATTTTAAAACTTTAAAAATTATGGTTTCGGAATTATGCCGTTTGGACAGTAAGATCGATTTTCACCAAACCGAATTTCTGGCTACGCCGCTGACTTCAAGTAAGTAGAAACAAAGTCGTTCTACACTCGTTCACAAGAAACTTCTTCGAATGCTGAATATCTATTATAATACATTGACACCCCAATTTTATCAGCCAAATATGAATTGCCAAATATGATTTTTTATTGCATCGAACTACAACAATTTTTAGGTAGCTTTCAAGGGGTTATTTTATAGACTTCTTCCAAAATTTGGCGAACCTATTCCAATTCGTATACCAATTAATTGGAATACTTAAGGGTTTATATGTTGCAGATAGAGAAAACACTGAAATTTTCAGCTTTTTTCCTACACACTATTACGAAAGCTTATTAAATAATTTTTCCTAATAAGTTTGTGAAAATTATAAACTATTTGAAATTTTTTAATACTTTAATTTTTTATTTAACCGTGATTTTTTAATAAATAGTGACCATCGCTTCACAACGTAGTCTATTTTTCATGGCTTGCGGTGAGCACGATCTCTCGAATTGCTGAACTGAAAATTAATAATAGAAATTAATTTTTAGTGTTCTTTACAGATTTAACTCGCCGCGCAGATAGCTCTGAATTAGACCCGCTGGTGCCCTAAGACGATTTCGCTAGATTTTCGGAGCACTGTGCACCCAGTGCATTAACGCAAGTGACGGAAGGCTATCGAAAAGTTTCGTGAAAATGAAAATTCCAGTAATGATGATGATTTCCCCAAACGGTTCGTTTTCGAGAGGTTTTTATTTGTTCTTTGGCATTAGGATTAACGATAATAATTCAAATCAAGGATACTACTGGGAAGTCACCTTTAGAAAAAGTCGATGTCGAAGTAAAATTTGGAACTATGCACGCATGCACTTCAGAGATAGCGTGATAGCAGGAGCTGCGATTTCATTTCAACGCTTTTTTGTGAAAAGGGCGATACTCACAAATGTAAACATAAGGCTTTTTACATACATGCGAATGATTAATAAATAATCCCTTTAGGAAAATTCAGTTTCCCACCACAATATAGATATTTTATTAACAGAGCATTAACAATAATTCGATGGTATGTCTATTTTATGGGCCATTTTTTCGCTTTCCTATTGATTTGGTTTGAGATTTCTAGCACTGATGTTGTCCTATGCTGATTTGAGCGATTCTCTGAGTCCTGCCACTATGCCATGTAGTATGTGTTATCATAAACATCGCGAAGCATCAAGTTCTAAATGTTCTCAAACGATATAATATCCGAAGCGAGTGATAAGAGTTATAAGAAATGTCTCATCACACTGTTAGGTGGATTAAAAGCGTTTTTTCTGTAGCGCGTTATTAAAAATAATGACGTGCCAATTTAGAAGCGCTTCTATTTGACCGGTACAGTGCTTTCAAGGGGTTACAGCACTGTAGATTTTTTAAAGCATTTAATTTTTATTTATTAGTTGAATTTTGTTTACTGGTGCTTTAGGATGCTGAAAATGATATTCCAAAAAATGAATCGCGAAAACATTAAATAAATATTCAAGTTTTTTCGCAACGCCTCTTATGTATACCTCGAGTATACTGAAAACGTTAACCGTGTTTTTCTCGAAATAATTTTTTTTAATCTGGCCGGAAATGTGACTCGAACAAATGATTTTTGATCAGCCTAAAATTTTTACAGCATGTTCAAGATTACTTTCTCCAGCGATGTACGTGGGATTTATTTTTTTCATTGCATAATTTCTTAATATGCAAATTTTAAAAATCGACACTTTTAACACATTTTTAGCGTTTTTCGACTAAAAATGTGCCATTTCGCGAAAAATCAAGACATAGAAAAAATCTTACGTATACTGTTTGCTGTCGTTCTAAGAAGTTTAAAAAGCTTTGGTTTTGGCTCTGGATCAAAAATTACGGGACATGGAGCTCCGGCCGTGGACCCTTTCCAAAAAAAATCCCCGACGGGAAAGTGCTGCACATCCGCCATCTTGTGACGAAATTACTCGAATAAATCATTTTTTTGCAATAAAGTAATGTTATATATCTCATTAACCCTCTGGAAGTCGCGCTTATGGCCCACTGAACGAGCAGCCGCTGATGCTTTAAGACGGGTTCGCTAGATTTTCAGAGCAGCGTGCACTGCCGGAAAGTTAAACAAGATCTCGATTCATCTCATTATTGCGTCAAGATAAATTCCCGAAATATGCCTATTTTTCGTGCTCTATAGTAGTGTAACCCCTCAATAATTAGTTCTGGAATCATTTGACGGCATTTTTCTTCTGTGTCATCATTTAAATAAATTAGCTGGTTTTCTCTCGAATTTCCATGCGATGGTATAATAAGAGAGAGAATTAAAATTGAAACCTAACATGTTCGGGTACGAGTATAGCAAAGAAGTTCAAAATGGCAAATCCACCGTCTTTGCAGTACATACTAAATTGTTCCAAAGAACGTTTATCTGTTTGCCGTGATTTTATAATTTGTAAAACTTATAATATTTAGTTTATGTATCAGAGGATGTTTATGACCCCACCGAATAAAAATCTTCTTGTGTAAACCTTGAACCTATAGTTGATTTCGTGACATGAGGATGTGCTTTTGTTTTCATTTCGATCCGAAAAAGGAATACGATCTACGTTTATCCCAAAAATTAACGTAAACTTCGTATTCTATACATATATTAATCAATTCACCTGTAAGTATTCATACATACACTTCGAATCGAGTACACTTCCGTGATATTTATTCTTAGTCCAATTAGGTGATTAAAATTTTATGATATGCAGAAATATAGGATTTGATTCCTGATGAAATAAGTTTTTATGGATATTTAGTAATATTATATCAGACAATACTAATTATCCTCAACATATTCCATATTCTTCTCAAAATTTATCAATTTCGAATGCTCTAGTAATGCTAACAAAGTAAATACATATTAGTTTAATAGTTCCGCACTTAAGCTGTAAGTCGCATTTTAGTCATGCTTGGGTCAGTAAAAGCCAAATATTTTACGCTTTTTTGGCTATTCTCGAGCGACGTAGAGATACAAAAAAATATTTCGTTCTAATTCTAATATAAAATTTTTGAAAATCTGCACTTGTACTGCATTACAACGATAGCATTAGTTAGACTAATAATATAGTGCAATAAAAGCAGAATGTTGAAAGTTGTTCTACGTGTCTTATGAACTGCTCTAGAATTTTAATTGCAAATATGGGAAATCGTTCAACGTATCTTTGGTATGTGTGCAAAGAACTAGAATATTTGAGTGAAAATTCTGCTAAAAAATCGATGAAAAGTTCTATGGGCGATGTCAATATATTAAACGTTTAATCCCAAAAATGATAAAAAATGTTAAGATTGTTTATTAACCAATTTATGTATGTGAAACTTCTTGTACCATTACCACTACCATGTATCATTAATATAGCCATTGCTAATTACGGCTCCTATGGGACATGCAACTATAGATACATTAGCTCAACTATATATAACTTTCATACTCGGTCATACAAACAACGGGTTGTTAAGAACCGGCCACCATACCAGAATCTGCTTTTTTCCATGTATATATTTTGACAACATACCATTCAAGCACCATTTTAATTCTTTCCCATTTTAATTCTGTCGATTGATGAATTTTTTTTTATACGATGGCTTCTGAAGAAAGCTTCGTTGACACTAAAGTAGCCTGACGCTTTATCCTATTGAGCTATCGCCGTAATATTATAGAACGTAGTTTTTTATATCATGTTAATCTACAGGTTTTTGGAATCTTTGAAAATCCCTCGGAAATCCCCTGTTCGAAGATCGTGCAAGATGTTTTCATAAGGCGAATTTTTTTCTATATATTCGTTGATATAAAAGTTCGCAAGCGATCTTTTCTTCTTCCGATATTTTCTTGAACCGAATAATGTTCCCAAACATCGGCACTCTTGAAGTTCACTGACGATTTTTTCCGTAGCGATATTTTATATCAGTGAACTTTTTATTAGAAAATCGGCGATGAAAAGATTCTGTTGTGAACATTGATATTTTGATATTTTCCCAACACTACCTTTTTGATAAAACACCTCATTCAAGAAAGTTATAATGAGGAATAATTTATCACACAAAAATCGCTTGTTTAAACTTGAGGAAACACCTTGTTACTTGAAAATACGAAAATTTCATAGAGATTGACAGAGATTCCGACAGATACTACCAGATACCTAATATTTTGTTTTGCTGTTGATGTTACGTGCAATGAATCCGTGCATTATAATTACGGTCTAAAATACTAACTGACGCAAAAATCTAGAATACGTATAATAAACATTGTTGCTGCTGACCCATTTATAACATACTTTTATGGAACACAAGATTCATTGTTCATTTAAAATAAGCGTGAGCACTAGTGGCCTTTTTTCTTGACCCCGAAACTGAGCCAATTTATTTCGCTCATTGACGCGCAGACTCCCGGTCCTAGCTCCTATGCTCTTGAAACATTCGCTTTCGCCTGCTGTTTAAACGATTTCCACGCAAAATAATAGACAAATAAACAAATGCATAACGGTGTAATTGTGATGTTGTATGTAAATTAAGTATACCTAATTTTACTGAATATGTCAAGCCTGTCGACGAAATCTAAGATTTCGTTTAAACTTGTAGGATTAAGTTATAATAAAACTATTAATACTTATAACACGAGTTTGCATATCAGGTGCCTCTGGTCATTATAAAACTCTCTAAACGATGATACGTAAAAAGCTTTCCCAATTTGCTCCGAGGACCGAGTACTTTTAGTTTTGCAGGTAGTGTAACAATATTTTATAAACTCGTTCGATTTACCAAGCAACTTGTATGAAATCTTCAGTAGAAAATAATATAAGCTTGAAATAAACCACCACCATCCACACAATACAACGCAACAACCTGTGCAAATCAAATCAATCTCACTCGCAATGTCGCTTGTAAGACGAAAACAAACCAAAGATCACACGCCAGTGAATACACGCCAGTGAAACCACGCCAGTGAATACACCACAGCGACACTGGGGCGCGCGCGGTGGTGACTTTATCTGAGCGCGCCACAGAGAATTTAAAGAGCAAGAGAGCACGGTTATCTCGCACCCAACTACCTCAACACCAGCGCACACTTGAAATCGGTCTATACAGCTCCGAAAGAAAGAGCGTTCTGCTTTTTTCTGTGGTGTGTGATCATTGTATCCTCTGTGTAGGCATCACACTTACGCGCCAGTGCATCACTAGGGTGAAATGCCATCACTGAACAAGTGCACCATTTCACAAAATCCTACGTCGCTTGCCATTGTACCAAGAAATCGAAAAAAAAATTAGTTTTTAGCTCTAGGCAGCCAAAGCTTTGTGCTCAATCATTAACCGTCAATGGCACGCAAAGCGATAGATTTGAGATGTCCTATTAGGTATTTAACCTAATGGAGTTCTTTTTATGTTTCTAGATCTTCAGGTAATATTACATGTGTTTGCAACTCAAATGTATTATAGAGTTTTGGGATATTTCCGCGGCGCGATGCCGCAAATATCGAAAATCGACGATTGTTGAATATTTAACAAACAATAGGGTGGGTGCTCCAATAGTCGCGGTGTACTACTAGTTGCAGTAGTAAGCTAAACGCTTGATTAAAATGCCAACCGCCGTTAATTATTTTTTGCTTTGTAGTTCGCACTAAACTCGCAAAGTAACACAAGTTTTATTATAGAAATTTGCTAAAAAACAACTGAAATAGTGAGTTTTCCTTGATTTTTAATCTCCTTTGCAGCTATAGTGGGCCAAATGTACCTAGAGTTGCATTCTCCAAAAGTAATCAATGGGTTATGCATCTATAGGAACCGGAATTAGCAATTGCGCCACTATTGCCTCATGCGGAGCAAGCGGTTTTAAATGCAAAAAATAGTTCAAAACCAATTATAATATTTTTTTATCAAATAGGAATCGAAAGCTTTCATTTTACATATAATCATCACCCGTAGATATTTCCATCTTTTTTAAAGCGTTTAAATTTAAGCACAATGCGTAAATAATAAAAAAATACTGTGAATAGCAAACTTATAACAAGTATTTAAGTACACATGATCTGAATGTAACGAATTGTTTATTGAAAAAATAGAAGAAAAAAATTTTTCGGTAATATAATTTTATGGGTTTTGGTACTTTCTGCGGAACAGTTTTCTGGGTTATGGTTCTTTCTGGGTGAAAGTTTTCTGGGCTTTGGTACTTTCTGGGAATCATTTTTCTGGGAATTAGTGCTTTCTGGAATATGTGTTTCTGGGGAAAAAGCTTCGGTATTTTTTCTTCTGGGGAATGGTTTTCGGGGAAATGTTATACAATCGACAAATACTGCTAGTATGTTTACCGTTTCAATTAATAGTCAAAGATTTGCTTTTGTTTCCATATACATCGTATCTCAGCTGGTTCTAGAATACTTCAACTCTCACGGTATGCCGTGGGGTTGTCTTCATTCTGATAACCGATCTATCTTACTGCATGATATTCCCAACAATTTCAATATGACCATCTTGAATACAGTGAAAATGACACGAATGCCTACTCCACCAGCGCGTTAGATTTATCGTTGTACTCAATCTCGTTACAATTAGTGTGTCCATTGCTTGAAAGAGTTACGCGTCAACTATATCCGAAACAATTGAATCAAAATAATAAATTCCTCCGATGGAATTGTACAACGTTTTGACTGGCTTGATACTCTACACTCCGATTATAGGTCAGACGACACGAATACCAGGCACAAACAACGGTGGACAGTTTTCTACTTCGTTGTGGGCAAAAAGTGCTCAGAATTGTTTGCGAAAAGATCGTATGAGGATCGCCCAAATTTTTCCGAATATACGCGACGTTAGAAACGCAAACTAAAAACATGATGAAAGTTAAAAAACGCGGTTATTGGCATCGCTTCGTCGACGTATTAACGAGAGAAATAATATTTCGCCTGGTAGCTAGGCCCTACGTTGTGTACTCGATTAAACATTTGATCGGAATACACGGAACTAAGAATCATTTATCGGCGACAACAGCATTCCACGTAGATTCACATTCAAACGATAGACGTTTCGCGATGAAATTACATATAATAATGTATATAAACGTAAAAATTGTTCTTAAAACATACAAATTTATCTGACAGCAAAGATGCTCGCGCTGAGCAATGTAGTGCGCATATCACCGTAACGTTCGTCAGATGATGAGAGCTATGAACAGCTTCTATGCTAATTGGGTCATTAAATGAGAAAGAACTCTTTTTATTACATACATCGATAAAGCTGATTTTCGTGATTGCAACAATGTATTTTTCCAACTCAGGAAACGTGAAAATAAAATTTAAATTTAAAATAAAGAAATATGTTGACAGTCTGGATTTGACACTATCGGAAGGATTTGACATTTCGAATTTCACGACAAATGATGCCTTGTCAGAAAAAATGAACATGAATGCATCCCAGCCTGAGTAAAATTCTCGACAAACATATGATTACGGCCTAAAAGCCAACTGCCAAAATCCACTTTTAATGGAAATTCCGGACAAACCGTTACTAGCTGAACACAGTTTACAACAGTTTATGAAAGAGAAAACTTTTCTCTTTCGTTTACTACCAACATCTGTGATAGGCATGTAACGGTTTGTCCGGAATTTCCATTCAAAGTGGATTATGATAGTTGAACTCCTTGTTTTATGATGTAGATGTGTCAAAATGTATTCCCATGAGCTTAAATATAAAAAAATAATTCTAAATTTCAAACAAATCCAGATTATTATCCCATATTCTCAAGAAATTTAATTTGTAAAACAAATAAATTTGCATCTGAATAAAAATATAAAATTGTTATACATTGAGAATATCAGACGCAAAGTTTTGTGCGCGAGACACATACGTGGTTAATCTCAGGTTTTGATTTGTTCCAAACTTTCGAGTGGGTACCCAGGTAACCAATAAGCATGCTGAATGCGTCTTAATGGCTACTTGATATGCACTTAAGTCTTTTTAAATGCTATTTAAAAGTCGCTTTTGGCAAAATATACGGCTACATTACTGCTGTGCCATGAAAATGCTTTTTTACTGCTGTTGTGCATTCAGAATGCTGCTTACTGGCAAGAAGTTTTTAACCAGTTTTTTGAATGCTGATTAACAACAGTTATGCATAAGGAATGCTATCGTACTGCAAGAAGCATCCGAAATGCAAATTTTACGCTACTTTACTGCATACACTAATGCTTGTTGGTTACCTGGGTAATTCCCCCCTCCGTAATTTTCGAGTGGGTAGTACTACCCATACTACCCACGTATTCTGCCGGCCCTGGTGGCTGTTTGAGCTTCATGACGATGTTCATGTTGGCCAAATGCTTTTTGACTGCCTTGCCGGTTGCACCAACCTACCGGCCCAACCAGCGAAAGCATTTCGTCACCTTACCTTTAGTAATCCGCTTTATCGCTTAATGGACCTTCAAATCATGGAAAACTTTTCCGAAACACCCGGAATATACAAACAAGTTGCTGTTACATAGAGGAAAGTTATGCGGATTGTGATATATCATAACTGTTTAACACTCTGTTGTTTTTGTTAAATTATTTATTAATGAAAATGAAAAAATAAAACAGAAAAGAATTTTCTCATTTTTATTTTCATTCATTGTTTTTTTGTAGTTGATTTTTTCTATATGTACGGCAATAATTACTGTTACCATCTAAAAATGTATCATTCTTTTCGCTTGCTTTGTTTGCTAGTGCTGTTTCATTCATTCGCAAGATTACCATTAAACAATGTATTTTTTTTTCTAGAATTATTTCATTATATCATTTTGTTTTATATAATGTACTATGTTTATAGGTATTGTTTCTTTTATCAGTAAACATCGCTATTAGTTAGACGCAGAAGCTTTGATTTCCTTTTAATTATTCTTCGCTTACTCCCGCCGTCTGACCTTTTACCCTTATCTCAAAAAGTGGATGAAATTTCTACTGTTTTTTTGCAGTTATTTAAATGACAATATGAATTAATATTGATTTCAAACATACAGAACTTTGTCGGAAATGTGTTTTCTTCTTCGCTGAGGAAAGAAAAAGTTACATTATTCAATTTCTCGCAATTTTTCTTGTTATTTTTACAATTGAAAAGGTTGTTTGTTTTCTGTAGCTTATATTTGCGATGCGAGCTGATCTGGCAGCACCATTCCCAAATGTATTTTTTTGTTTTGTTGTTTCAAACAGTTCCGCATGTTCGTTTTGTTTCGTTACTTCTCTACTATCACGATTGGTAGGTATTTCTTATTTACTCTTAGTTGTATGTGATTAGCAATAAATCATTGTTTTTATTCTTAATAGTTGAATTCTTCCTCTACCACTTTTAAATGATAACTTCGGCTTTTTATTCACCTTGAATCTACGGCAGAAAGCTGCAATACGTTCACATTCATGCAACTCCAGGAAAGGATAAACTTAAGCGTGCATGGTTAAACAAAATCTCTACAATTTCACAGACACTCCAAACAAGCATACTCCCATTTCAACCCCATACTGGATTTTATTTTAGCTTCCCCAACTCTTACACACGATAAGGTCATGGATTTTCGTTTTATTTCGAACTCCAAACACGTCACCCGAATCCAGAACGTTTTATCAGCTGTACATTTTTGCGAAGGACAACAAAAGTTTGTTATTTTTTCGTGTATTAGGCCACGGTGTTTGTCAAGTTTGTATATACAATCCAAATAGTAGATGCTAATAAAATGAACCAAACATACGTCGGATGTCACAATTGTATCAAGGTTATTACATTTAACTAATTTCTGTTTATTGTAATGTCTGTAATTGGCCCAACAGAAAACATTTTATCAATTTAATGCCAGCTAAAAGAAAAAGTAAGCTGGTATGATGTGTTGGATTGTTTTAGGATTCCCACGTCGTTATGCTGCAGTTAGTGGAAGTAGATGTACTGTAGCCTAAGACTAAGTCGTTAAGTGTTACCGTTTTTTTTTTGTTTTGTTTGTTGATTTAATCTCTAAATATGCTTATAGTTCTACTATGTTCTCTTTTACGAGAGCTGGCGGCCAACTTTGCATTTTCTCCCACGCGTATATTGAACTTGTATGAATACAAACATACAATAGTGTAGTTTCGTGTACAGTCTGTGACTGTTTATTCAGCGATTTTTGTTAAAGTGAGGGACTGTTAAACTGCCAATTTCATCTGCTTCCATTTTGTATTATGTTCTCCTTTTTCGAGCTTCACTTACTACATTTCTCATTATCATTAATTAATTGATTAATTAATTAATAATTCAATTATAGCTAAACTTTCATATAGTGTTTCTCCTTCAGCAACCCACCCCCTTAGTGAGTGGCCAGGCCGACACTTAAACATATAATAAACTGTTTCTCTGCCTATTTCATCATTTCATCCCGGCTTTGCTTTGTGTGTAAATTTTCACTCTAGCTAGTCTATGTATAATGTTGTAGTAATCCTTCTTTGTTGAGTAAAAAAAAAATAAGAAGGATCAATACTATGTTTTTTTGCAGTTACAGGTTAACCTTCCAATTGCAAAACATTCCAAGCTGTCTCTAGATCTATCTTTCACCTGCAATTCACCTTACCGGGGGAGACTGATTTTCACGTATATAATATTTAAAATTATATATGTAAATAAAAACTTAAGCAAAGAATTTAATATTATTCAATATTTCGTGAGTCTAGATTTTGGCCACGCAAGCGAATGGACGAACGGCGCTCCGGTGTGTCGTGTCGAGAGAAGGTCGCAATCGGTTCAGGATTTGCACCGCCGGCGTTGTTGTTGTGAGTCGGTTGCGGCTGCTGCTGCTGAGGTGCTCCGGGTACAGGAACCTGCTGTCCATCGACTCCCGGTCGGGTTTGTGCCATCATCTGGACCAGTCTGTTGGCGAGCTGTTTACAGGAATCATTTTTCGCTAAGGATGCATTTGTTCCGGTTGCAGTCGGTACAACACCGGTTCCACCGGTGACTACCATGCTGGTATTGATGGGCGTGGAATCGTTTGCCTGAACGACAGCACCGGCTTTGGTCCGATCGTTTGTGTTGTTGTGACGGGAGGAACCTCCGAACTTTAGCATATTCCAATCGAACACGTAGTCATACGTGTATCCTTGTCGGGCAAACAAAGTTCGGAACACCTTCCGCAGGTAGCAGTAATCGGGACGTTGTATGAAGTCCATCTGGCGACAGTAAGATAAATAAGAACCGAATTCGGGTGGGAAACCCTTACACAGATCTTCGATTGGAGTCGAAAGTTTTTTCTCAGAGATCCTTTCATATTTTTGTCGTTTGTTGGCCGCTTTCAGTCCTTGCCATGGCAGCGTGCCCAAATTGAAATACATTAGCACATATCCCAGCGATTCTAGATCATCTCGACGGCTCTGCTCGATGCCTAAATGTGTGTTAATTGAAGCGTAGCGCGCCGTACCGGTCAGGTTCTTATTTTCCCGGTAAGGAATGTGTTGCATGGTTTTGGAATCTTTATATTTTTTCGCCAGACCGAAATCAATTATGTACACTAGGTTCCCCTTCTTCCCCAGTCCCATAAGGAAGTTGTCCGGTTTAATGTCCCGATGGATGAAACTTCTCGAGTGTATGAAATCGATACGGGAAATCATCTGATCAGCAAGGAGCAGCACAGTCTTGAGTGTGAATCGTCTTGAGCAAAAATTGAACAAATCTTCCAGCGAAGGCCCTAACAGCTCCATTACCATCACATTATAGTCACCCTCCGAACCGCACCACTTGATGGTCGGAATGCCCACAGCGCCCTGGAGCATCCGATAGAATTTGCTCTCAATATGCAGCTGTGGATGTTTGGTTTTGATACATTCGAGTTTTATGGCAACCTCCTCGCCGGTGGAAATGTTTGTCCCCAAATAGATGTCTCCAAACGAGCCGGAACCGATTTTACGACCCAGCCGGTATTTGTTGCCCACGCGCAATTCCATTGTCGATTATATATCGGTCTATCGTCAGTCAGTCAGTCAGATGCCCCTCTGTTGCCACCAGTATCACCGCCAGTAGCGAGGCTCTTGAAGCCAATCCCAATGAAGCTGAAACGGAAGAAATGTGACAATCATTTCATTAACATTGTACATTTTTTCAATGATAGAAACATTAAATTTACAAGTTTAGTATTAAAGGTACCCGTGGAAGTCATTCCT
Source organism: Topomyia yanbarensis (assembly GCF_030247195.1). Lineage (NCBI taxonomy): Eukaryota > Metazoa > Arthropoda > Insecta > Diptera > Culicidae > Topomyia > Topomyia yanbarensis. Next base: position 6,838,222 of record NC_080671.1, read on the forward strand.
TCGGAAATCGATTTAAAAACAAAATTTACCAGTTATGAACTATGCTGGTAAAGTTCATGACAAAACCTGATGTAGAACTAGGCCATTCCCGATTCTTCATCCTTTAGATACGTGAGTTATATTCGCGTCTGCCCCCAAAGACGACGAATCCATCGAAATAAATCCATTTGAACTAGTTGGGCATTAGACTCGAACAAAGAAGTGATAGTAATTCACATCCACCAGCCAGACAAGATGGCATCTGAACCAACCAGAATACCAGTCGAAAGCCACAGGCTTAACACCAACCAGCAACATCAACTATTGGTAATGTTCGTATTTTATAAAAACATGTGTTTTTGTCCCTATGATGGACGTATGTAGTCAATGGCCGAAACATTGCCTATGTTTAAACATGAAAGATTTGCCATCATTCCGCTTGAACTAAACGGTGCGTATTTTTCCTGCATATTCAACGCTTATTATTCTATCACCGTCCTGGACAAACGATTGTGATATTTGTTGCGGAGTATTGCTGATGAAGTCTGTTGACCACGACTCTTACGCCCCACCAACTGCCGCTGCGTCGCCCCTGATAAACGTTACGTTAGTCTTTATGCAATGAATGTTATCAATATAATTTATGCGTATGAGTGAATCTTCAAAACGCGCTATAACAATTAAGCGTGCATGAGCATTAAAATTCGCGGCAAGGATCGCTTTAACATTAAACTCTGCGAAATAATTCCCGGGGATTCCAACTTCAAATTGACTTGTTCGATGTCTAGGACACAAACACAGTTACAGTGCGTATGGTCATAAAGGAAGTTTGGAAGTCATCCAAAAAGCAACGTCACGAATTGATTTTGCGTAAGCATCTAGAAAATCCTCAACTCTCTCATTGGGACATCGGAAAACAACTCGGAATCGTGCAATCAATGGTGAGTCGTGCGACTAAACGTTACTAGCAAACTCTGAGCATCGGGCATTGCATTTATCGCTCATATGAGTAAATGCGTCCAGATAATTTGCTACTGCGACATTAAAAACTCACATTTTCACACGAAAAGTTATTGGCACTCACACAACTTCTCCGGATAAATACAACGTGTTATTTCTCCGGATAAATAAAACAGCCGGAGAATGAGCGAATGAGTTAATCACGGTATCCTTTTGGCGCTTGCTGCCTTGCTGTCACTATTCCAAAACACGAAAGAACAAGTCTATCGTACTTCTTTGCCGCCTTTCTTTAAAATTGAATGTATATTTTGACGCTTTTATTGATTTCCACGAAATTAAAATATTATCACCTTCTCCGGTGAGAAGGAAAAAATCAAATAAATTTTATGCGGAAAATTATTTCTCACGCCATTTGTGGAGACGGAGAATTTTGCGACTCATCTTATCTCGGAAAAGTTGGACATCGGATAAGCTTCTTTTCGCGTGAGTAAGAGAGAATTACAATGCCTGCTGAGCATCAAACGGAAATAGAAAAGCGATCAAAATGATTGTTCAATTAGTGATCAGGACCAGAGTTAAAAATAATCGAATCTGTTTTTTGACGACTGAAAATGAACCTGATGCGACTCGCGGTGAATAGAAAAAATATTCATTCAAATATCCATGTTAATCATTCAGTTGAATATCGTACAATATATTCATTCACTAATTATCTAGGAAAATGTTTTCAAATGCCGGTAAAGCAACTGAAACAACAATCATCATCGCTTACATTGTGCCAGGGCCTACTTTGATGCGTTTGATTCGTTACTGCACGGTCGCTTCGTGTAATAATCGGAAACGAATGAAAATCTGCATGGATGAATGGGCGGTTTGTTCGTTTGACGTTTTCAGCTGCGTCGCTGAATATTGAAAATGAATGCGGCTGAATATGATCAATTTTCATTCAATGAATTTGAATATTTTTAACTCTGATCAGGACTACAAACGTGTAGGAAAAGCGTTTAAGCGGAATCCCAATGCTTCGCTCAGGGATGTGGTCAAAAAGTTGAATCTGTTTAAGTCTTTCCTCCAGAGAACCAAGGATCGGGAGGGACTGTATACGTACAAACTTCAGCAGGCTCCAAATCGTGACGAACGGCAAAGGTACGGGGGAAAGTCGCGGGCTGGAAACTTTCAAAGTTTGCTAAGCGATCTGCTCATGTGGCAAACGGAGTACGCCGTTCGTGATTACAGCAGCTACAGAAGCGTCTGCTTCCTCTGTTGAAGCAATACGTTTGGTAGACAACCCTATTTTCATATTTTTTCAGTGTTCCATATAAATAATACCTTTTGTACATTATATTTATGTAATTAAATGGTAAGGTTGTCCTTTAAAAACCGCGACACGTATAAACGATCTAAATAGTCAATGAACAAACATGGATTCACGCTTGAAGTCTGGTAGAAAACCCATCTATGACCGCATACCGCATCCAAACCGTTATAAATTTCGATTCCGTCCATGAAATATTTTCAAACTTGAAGGGGATATACTTGATTACTATATCTTTCGAATGCCATGTATTAAATAAGTTGACAAATATTTTTTGTTTATAGAGATAGGACCAAACCCGTGGGTGTTTGCTGGTAGCCTTATGAAACGTGTCATAAATCTCTCGATGGATCATTTTGAAATTCACTGAGAAGATGCTTAAATACTGTATCTTTCGAATGCCGTATGATAAATTTATGGTTTTAGGAGCACCGTGAGACGTCTTGTGCTGCTTCTCGGGCCGCCGACATTTGGCTGATTCTCGCTATTGCGTTCGTTGCCTTCGTCGACTTTTCACAAGCGTAGGCGACGTGATTGTTGAAGCTCAACCCAATTACTGCAATGCTCGCTTCGATGCAATCACGTGCCCTCCGACGTCGATCTGCATCCGCTGAGCGATTTTGCACTTGCTGACCAACAACACCTCCGTCTTTTTTTTTTTTTTTTTACAATGGAGAAGACCTTTATGTCCTAGCCCAGTACACGTGCTAACGGTAGGGTCCAATCTACCACACGGGGTGCACTGGGGGCGTGTCGGACTCGAATGGTGACCAGCCATTAATACCGACTAAACTCCATTGGGCTCCGCCATCATTCCTCCCAGGAACTACCTCTCGGTATTACTTCTGGGGGATGTCGTCTTATGTTGAGCTATTTGCACGGGGTTAAGTGCATCCAGATCTAGATCGCGTCTATTGTCTTCGACACAGACACTCCACTTCTGCAAGTGTCTCACGCATCATCGTTAGTGATACGTCGTCCGCGAAAGTCACGATTTTCACTTTTCTGGACAGCCGCAATGTCAAGACCTCACCGTACATCCCGTCTAAAAGAGCTGGAGCTCGGAGGGACACTCGTTGTCACTCGCGTTGATTTTTGCCCTTCGTTCGTTTCTCTGGAAGTAACTTTTCAGCGATGGTTTCCCAATTGGCGCTGTTAAATGCGTTCTTCACATCTATTGTGATCACAGCGCAGTATCGATTTACTCTTCGCTTCTGTTTAGATGCCTTTTCGGCACCTCTAGCACTGTCCGAATTACCTCAACTGTCGATACTGTTTTGCAAAATCCGACCTGCATCTTGGACAGTCCGCGCTTACCCTCCGTGCATTTCACCAGCTTGTTGATTCTTTCCAGGAGTTTTCCTAGTGTATCCAGCAAACATATAGGCCTAGACGAGGCCGGATCACCCGATGGCTTCCCTGGCTTTGAAAGCAACTCCAGCTTCTGTACAGTTTCAATCGTCTGCTCTGTCTTTTTTGCCGTACGGTGTCGGTGACCAGGTCGTTGGATCGTGCATCGGGAAGAGACCCTCAACGATTATCTTCAGCTTAACCGGGCACAGCTCGGCTGGCATCGACGGGCGCTTGATCTTTACCGTCACGATACCGCACGCGTTCCTTCAGGGATTGGCGTCTTCTTCTCAGCACAGCCTCTTATGGCAAATCTGCATTGCTAAGCTTGATATCGTTTCAAAGCAAGCTTTTTGAAACGCCACCTTGCACTCCTTTCTATTTGATTCCGATACTGCTCTCTGAGTCCGCCTGAGGCAGACAGTGCGTAGCTTACTGAGCGTCTCGTTCGCTCAGTAAGCTGGACGTCGTCTACTGCGTGGCTCTATTTTTTGTGGCATTATGGCGCCACAGGCCATCATACTTGTTAGATCAGTCGCATCAACGTTCCTGGTCCTGCTGTTTGGACGAAAGGCCTCCACGAAGAAGTCTTTGCTGAAGTCCAGTCCATGTTCGTCCTCGGTGAAGGACTGCAGAACGTGATGTCAATGATAGACCCCCGTACGTATCGTACGTCTAACTTCCTGTGGCGGGGGGGGGGGGGGGGGGATTCATGTCCTTGGGACGATAGTGACCTCATTGGCTTCGTACCACTCCAGGATAACATTTGAATGGTGGCACGAAGCTAGATCCGTCCAGTAGATTGTGTGTTGTCTACCAAACGTTAAATATAATGTGTAAATTTAAAAAAATGGATAAAAGTTGGAATGTTTACTTCAAAAGGCCATATCTCAATGGTTTGATGACCGATTCTAATTATTTTTTCATTATTGAACAAGTAGACATTTCATCGTTAATTTTCATTAAGAAGAATATAAAATAGAGTTGCCTACTTCAAACAATATAACATAATTATCCTCAACTATATGTACTGCGCTGTTGCCGGACTGCAGTGAAGCTTCAATCGAGTTGCCACAGGATTTGACTTCAACTTGGACAATACGATTACAAAGAAGTATTCGTCCATCCTTAAATGTAACTAGGCTAAGAACCACCATTGGGTCTGTTAGTGTTAATACAACAAATAAATAAACACCAATGAGTGTGAGACCAACGTGTACGTCGTTCAGGTATCCAGAAGTAGTGGATTCTATCATCAAGCAACACAATGTTGATGACATGTTCGTAAGCATGGCAACGGAAGAAGATGCAGTTAAATTGGTTCAGAATGTGAAAAAAATCCATGAGCAAGCTGACATCGAAATAAGCAAATGGATATCTAGCACTGATAGTGATACGATTATGGTTACACTGAAGAACGTAAAGACGGAGGAGAAAAAGGCGCTCGGAATGTGATGGAATACTTCAATCGATCGTTTGACATACAAAGTTTTGTCTCACTACGATCAAGCTTTGTTATCAAATAGTCGATGGGCAACGGACTGAGATGTTTTCCCTATACTGATGCTGATATTCGATCCTTTGGGGTTGATTGTGCATCTATTAATGTTTCTGTAACTTCTGGTGATGGGATGACCTTGTCAAAGCCGCTCCGCTCGAGAAGTGACTGACAAAACTGGCTTCTCCAAGATGGGATTGGTTGAAGTTCCACGATGTCACCGGACATTGACTCCGGTCAAACCTAACGCAGAGATGACGGCGTTCGCGACTGCAAACGAGAACGGCATTGCAGCAATCAAATATCTTAAATTACACGAAGGGGTGTAATCCAATGCCCATTACTGGAAGCAAAAGCCAGAGTAGAGCACCCGAAATTCCTGCATATTATAAAGCTAAGCGGCTCTATTCGCCATTCGTAAGCGATACTACTGGACAGATTCCAAAGATGTATTATGGTGGCTGAAATCCGACAGTTTGTAGTATTCCGTGCCAGTGAAATCTTGAAATCAAAACGACTAGTGCGAGACTTAGCGATTACGAAACTAAATCTTCTCGAGTTCCTGATTTTACAACGAGCAATCATTGGTTCCTTGGTCCAAAATCGCTTCGACGAGATGAAGATGCCTGGCCTAATCTCTCCAATCTTGGAAAATTGACGTTAAGGTTGCACAGAGAATGCGCAAAATTCGCAAACGAAAAAAGCAGTTTTTTTCCACACCGTATGTTAGATCTTCATAAAAATGAATCAGCGTATGTAAAATGTTGTTACAGTACTGCTGATTGATTTTTATGAAGATCTGACATACGGTGTAGAAAAAAACTGCTTTTTTCGTTTGCGAATTTTGCGCATTCTCTGTGCAACCTTAACAGAGCGTCACCCACACCTAAATCTTCGTATAACAGATGGTCGTTAATCTGCAAGATAAAAGGGGATCCAATAAAGTGTGGTGAGGGAATCAGCTTCGATCTTTGTTGTCTGGATAGAGATGCGTCGGGACTGGCTGCTCTCGAGCGCGCGGAATATTCAGAGGGAATCCGTGAATATCGTGGTCGTAGTTTCTTCCTGCGAATTCCGCGTATAATTCTTGAGCTGTTTTCATCTTGTGCAGATTCGTCACCGTCCGTCCCTTTGAGGATGTTCAGCACACACCGGAGGATCACTAGGGCGATTTTCCAGCGGAATTGTTGGACGCCGGCAGTAACTTCGATACGGTCCGTATGGACCCATGGTAGAGGATGTGACAGGAAGTTGTTAATTCCTTCTGTGATATTTTCCGCAGAGCTTGATTCTATAATATATCCGTTTATGCATTAGTGCTTCACTTATTTGGAGTGTAGTATTCCTATTGTACTTCTGGTGCCGGCCACATACGGTTTGTACTAGTCTATTGCGGTTGACGCATTCGATCCTCTCCCGCCGAAAGTGGGGGGGCAAAAGAAGTTATCCTTTTTGTAAGCTATTGGTGAATCGGCTATTTTGATCGGCCGGTCGGGGGATGGATGGAAGGTGATGCGAAGGTGGGTGTAGAAGCTTTTAGAGGTGGATAACCAGAAGCCGACTGAGGTTGCCCATTTGAAGATGGCGTTGACTGCGGTTTGTAGCTTGATGCAAGTTCGACCTTTGGTCGAGAGGCCAGCACTAGCAGCCTTCAGAGCGTCGTATTGAAAATACCGACGAATTTTTTATATAAGAAATTAATCAATGGAAGTATTTAAAAGCGTTTCTGTTGTACCTAATAAGATACTTAATGTAATTAATGTGCAAGTACCTAAAGTATTTAAAGTACATATTGGCAATAATTAAAATATTTTGCGCATTTAAAGTTAGAATACGCTGTACTTAAAATATTTGCTGTAATTAAATTACAATAAATTTAACACGTACTTTTTAAATATTGGCGGTAATTTACGTACTTTCTGGTACTTAAAGTAAATAATTAAGTACGACTTTTGGCACTGCGTCGCATCGAATATTTAGCGCTTGCCCCTCGCCCTTGGTCCTTCCCATCACAACCACCACTGTGTCGTCGGTGTGGCAAATATGGAGCCAGGAGGGATCCCTTTGGTGTTCCGTTTTCCTCAGTGTAAATTCCACTCCTACGTCGCGTAGCACCCATATTCAGCTGTATCCGCATCAGCTGCGATCATCGTGCCGAGAAGGATGTTACATTAGACCGCTGACACAGAGAGACCTAACCAAATCGGAAACTACATGTACCGCCAAGCGCAGCTAGAAGCAACGTATTATGCGATACCAATAAATTATCAACGATGCAAGAGGAATCGAGCGAAGCCACAACCTCATAAATAAATAGAAATGAAATTTTCTAGTGACAATCCTGCAGACATCAAACTCCAGCTTTAACCTGTCCTTCATTAGGACGATGAAAATGTCCATGCAGTACAATTTTCTCTATCAGTATGAAGAGCGACATATGTAATCAACATAACTGATACGTAGTAAAAACCAAAAATAAACTCCCTGACAGTGGTGGTGTAGCAGATTGAAATAATCAGTGTAATACATAACAGAATTAGCTTCAAAACAAAGGAAACTGAAAAATGGAGAGCGCAAAAAAAACGGAGCCCAAAAGTCGACAATTGCGACAGAAGGGAGCCCCTCATTTGTACAATCTCGCTCACAAAAGTGACATTAGGTCTGCGCCAATACTAGACATGCAGCTTTACTTCGTCTGCTACGCTGTTTCATCCAGCAGCAAGAAACAGCCTTTTTGACTCGTCCTAATGGATTTAGGAACGGACTCGAGTGAAAAAATATATATTCCTTCAGTACTAATTTCGCTAGAAGGGCACACGCACGCAAACACTTACCTCGTACTCAGGGCTATTTTTCTGAACCAATTCGCCTTCTTTAGTTCTAGCGCTTCGTCGATTCACAACACGCAGGAGAAGTAGCCTTTCTTGCTTCTGTTACGTCTCCTTGACGGTAAAGAATTTGCCCCGATAGTTTCGAGTTTCCTTTCGCAATTCACTCCAGCTGCTATTGCCCCTCGTCAAATCAACTTGTCCAGCGAAGCTAAAAAGCAAGCCCCAGTTTTGGTTGGCCTCCGTAAAGTGGAGCCTTTCTTGCGTTCGTTCAATAGCTGTCGGTCTGCTGCATAAATTTCGCTGGTCGCCACTCTCCAATGGATAAATTATTTGGTTGATTCGAAGGTAATTTCAATTTCAAAGTTTGCTCTGCTGAAAATCGTCTCGCTCTCGATCTATATTCCTTGTGCGGTTGTGAACCGTCTTCTTTTGCAGTGCACGTATCGAACGACCGACGAGACGACGACAGCAAAAACTAATGACGATACCGCACACAAACGCAAACCTCTTGCTACCAAACGGGGCGCACTACTACCATTCGATTCCAGCGCTGCCACAATGATGCGGGAGTTCCTGTAGTGGAAAAGAAAAAAAAAACGATAAGAGATAAGAAAGGTGTTAAACAAATTCTTCAGTATCATGCTGATGAGTACTTAAAATACATCTTAAATTCAATAAAAAATATTTTTAAACCAATAGTTACTGTTTTAGCTGTCAGAATAGAAACATAACTATACAGTAAAAACCCGTTTTTATCTCCTTTAAGTATTTAGGATTCACTCAGATTTGACTTGGTCGTCGACTAAACCACACTAATTTCCATGAGGCTGGCCAAATCTGGTATTCACTCTATTTTTATCTATTTCGGTTCTTTACAGATGAAATTAGTATAAACTGTAAACAAACTTTTGTTTAGCTGGTTCCTCTTCACTAGTAATAATTTAGAAACAAAAATGTGCAATTACTACGAAGGGTAACTGTGCGAATTAACGTGAATTTTCTATGAAATTCCACTGCGCAGCAAATTAACAAGCAAAAAAAATATTTTTAACAATCTCTAGTCTTTTTAAAGTATTAATTTTTTAGACAGTTTAATTGAGCACGATAACATCAGCTGCATTGCATTGGAAAAGACCAAAACAACACGGGTTTTAATTGCCCTATTGGTATTTTGCAAACTTTTTCGTGAAAAAGTATACAGAACGCCCACCGCGGTGAAAACTCACAAAGGAAACCTTTCCACGGTGTACGTTCATACTTTGACAGGTACGTAAAGAGAACTTTTCATTATAGTGTTGGTACAAGGACCCTAACCTCCTAACCAGAACAGTGTTCTCCGTCTCATTTTCGCCAATTGAAAAACAAAGGAGAAAGGAGTAAAGGACCAATAATTTTATCAGTATTCCATATTCTACAATCTTGGCTATACTGTCAATATCACACCCAAGTGCCCTTAAACATACCAGTATGCGTGTGTTACGAGCGAGCTATGATGGCTGACGTTCGCTACAGGCACAACTTGATGGCGAAGAAAAGAACACCACGAGCACCCCATTCGAGTTTGGAGGACCTAGCAAAATAGGAAAAATATCTGCTTACCTAGACGCAAATGTGCCCAAATCCACCGGAATCACAATCTGCGAATACTCATGCACTGAATTTTAACCATTTCGAACGCTTCCGCGACAGTTTCTAGCGAAAATACGACACTCCGTCACGACGAACAGGAAAAAAAACCTTTGAAAAACACGAGCTGCTTCACTGCTGAGGCTGACTGAGTAGTTCACTTTGCATTGATATACATACACACGTTGGGAAATTTGGTAACCAACTGGATGTTTCACGCACACATTTATAATAGTTGCACAAGATAGAAAACCAAGACGGTATATAAAGGAGTCCCAAATAAAGGGTAGCGCATTGTCAATTTTTGAGTATTGCGCACTTTCATAAAGCGGGCTGGAAAAAAGTTGTATTGACGATGTACATTTCAAATGGGATTGACGTATTGAAGCAATATCAAAGATATACTCAAGATAGAGTGGTAAGAGATTTACCATTGAGATATCTGACGTTTAAATTACACACACTGAGGTCTCGCATTTTTATACTACATCCCTCCCCTTAAGCCCAGAAGCGGTTTGTTTTCCTCCCAATTCACCGTGTAAACGATTTGTTTTCCTCCCAATTCAAACAAATGCAGCTGGATAAGTCTAAGCACCAAGAAAATACGACCCCTCGATGAACTCGGTTCGCCATCAGAGTGACAGCCTAGTAATAAACTGAAGCGATGCTTTGCGAAAAAAACAAGCACTTTTATTATTGCGTCATACCCAGATAGAATTTTACAATAGCATTTACCCTACAAACAATCATAAAACAATAAATATTATAGTTATTACTGTTTCAACATTGTTAGATGCCAAGTTCTCACAGTAGATTTACAATAAAATTTCATGTAACAAATTTCACTGTTAAGCAAAATACTGATACTATATGCACTATTCACATTAAATTTTACTGTTTTCGAGAAAAAAATGCTGGGAAAAATTGATTTTTTTAAATGTTAAGATACATAACCACCCCCCTTTTTTACTGTAAAAGTCTATTTTACATTGAAATTTACTGTAAAAACGTTAAAGTTTATTGTTTTTGTATTGTAGCATAACACTAAAACTTACTGTAAATTATTGTAAAATTACTGTACTGTCACAGTGAAAATCATGGTTTTGTTACTGTATATTTCTATTGTATATTGTTACCAAATAACAAATTAATATTTCGATTGAAAATGTACACAAAGGAGAAGTTTTATGGTTCCGCTTTTACTCCATTTTAACCGAAAGTCTATTCTTCAGCCAAATTAATTGATTAATAATAATACTACTCTATGACAGACAAAACTGGATTCTTTCAGTTTTTTTTACAACATCCAGTCAAACAGACAATCAAAAAAATCTTCCAGTTTTTTTTAAATTTGAGCCCTAGGGGCAGATCACTCTAAGAATGTATTACAAAAATTGCATCAAATTAGAAAAAATGCATTTATTTTCCATTTTTGCATCAGCTTTGCACTCCCTCGCAGAAAAGTTTGTTTAACAAACGTCCTACGCTGATCCACTTTGTTCGACGTTTTGTTAAATGTAGGGCTAGTTTTTTTTAGGGTTTTGACGTCTTACACGCAACGCAAAAACATTGCACGCAACGCAAAATACATTATGAATTTCTATTTTGATGGAAATAAATGCATTTAATTTCGCTGATTTTTAAAAATGCATCACAAGTGATCTGCCCCTAGTTTGAGCCAGTTTTATCCAGTTTTTTTTAAATATTCATTTATTTAATTTTTTCTCACAAATTGTAACTTGATTCAAAGAACTTTCAAGCTGTGTTTCAAGCAAGCGATGAGATGATTCAGAGTGCCCCAGAATAAGATTTTAATCTACCGTAACCTGAATTCTTTTGATACCATTTGTAAGTAAAACGGTTCGGGAATGTACATTTTGATTCGATTTCAAATAAATTTTACTTAATCATTATATCAAATATTTTGAAGAACATTAGTTGAATTCTCAACTAGTTGTTATAGTGGTATCGTAAGAAAGTTTTAAGTGCATCCTCAATTTTAGCAAATGGTCTAAAATTTAGGATTTTGTGCATGCGTAGATTCAAACCGTAAAATTCGACTGTAACTATTACAACTACAATCAAATTTGAATGTTTTAAAAAAATTTAAAAATTTGGACAGCAATATCAAAAAACCGATTCAAATTTTCAGTAAAAGGTATGGAGCATACGTGTTTACTTAAAATTACGTTAATTGAATCGTTGACTTAAACATTACAAGGGTAAAGTAAGTTTTTTTTCGAGAATCCAGTTATTTTCAAGAAAAGTTCCAGTTTGTTTGAAAAAAATGTTGGTAATGTTTTGAATGCCAGAAACCCGCTCAAGGCTGGGCTGTTATCATTGCCGCTGTTTTACGGAGCCACACTGGCAGTTAACGTATTAAATAGTGTGCGGTAGTTATTAATGTTTCCATAGGACTGTTGGTTGCTGTACTCGTACTGTATTTGTATTTGGTACTGTATCTTCATTTGGGTAAAACTGAAACATTCACATCCCCAGCAGAGCGTTTTTTTACAATTTCGAACAGTTTTGTTTTAAAATTGTTATACGACGCCGTTCTATTTGTTATTTTTAACTGTGTTTTAAATACATGGAGAGTACTCAGCACAGCACAGACACTTAGATCCGATAGACTGGGGGAAAAATAATTCTTAATGCAGTAACTCTGAAGGCATGGCGGGACAAGAATTTTAAACTTCTATTGATCACCCGGTAAAACTACTGCTGGGGACAGCAAATTCTAGTTTTAAATTTTTTAGTTTTATATTATAGAACTGTCAACATTGTACATCTTTAACTGAAACTCTCCTGAACATACCCGAACAGAAATGTACAGTAACAAAACCATGATTTTCACTGTGACTGTACAGTAATTTTACAATAATTTACAGTAAGTTTTAGTGTTATGCTACAATACAAAAACAATAAACTTTAACGTTTTTACAGTAAATTTCAATGTAAAATAGACTTTTACAGTGAAAAGGGGGGAGGGGGGTGGTTATGTATCTTAACATTTAAAAAATCAATTTTTCTCCATACATCTTTTGCTCGAAAACAGTAAAATTTATTGTAAATGCACTGTATCAGTTTTTTGCTGAACAGTGAAATTTATTGTTACATGAAATGTTATTGTAAATCCACTGTGAGAACTTGGCATAGAACAATGTTGAACCAGTAATAACTATAATATTTATTGTTTTATGATTGTTTGTAGGGTAAATGCTATTGTAAAATTCTTTCCAGGTACCAGGTAGAAAAGCATAATCGAATATTCAAATTGATTTTTCACCATTTGAGTACATTGCGACTTGAGCCCCAATGAAAGATCTGTACCGATTTTCTTAGAAGGTTGTCAATCGACTCATATGAAACTGCCAGCCTTGTACTGCCAGCATTATTTACGTTTCTCGTTTGCGGCACGTCACTATAAAGCTAACGCAGAAATAAACAGCGAGTTTCAATTTTCTAGGTTTTTTTTCGAGATTATTTGCTGATAAATAACTTTCCAACATAGGAAATTACGATGGAATCGTTGTACAGTCTTCCTTTTATGCTTTTCGAAGTTCCGAACCTGAAACTTAAAAGGCCGTCGTGGTTTCAGCAACCTTCGGCGATGACAGTGTTTTCGTTCGTGCTGCTGTCTTATTTCCTGGTTACCGGAGGTAGACTTGTATCGATTTCTGAAATTCTTGTAAAAGTATGTTATTTCTATAGGTATTATATATGACGTGATTGTGGAACCTCCAAGTGTCGGATCTACAACTGATGAACATGGCCACTCGCGACCAGTAAGTACTTTTTATTTTATATCGGTACTAAATTGTAATTGATTTTCTATTGGCAGGTCGCCTTCATGCCGTATCGTGTTAACGGTCAATATATCATGGAGGGACTTGCAAGCAGTTTCCTGTTTACCATTGGCGGTCTGGGCTTTATAATCATGGACCAAACACACACCCCGGGTAAACCTAAACTGAACAAAATCCTACTCATTGCAATGGGATTCATCTTCATTCTGGTGTCGTTTTTCACTACATGGATTTTCATGCGAATGAAACTGCCTGGTTATTTACAGCCTTAGAAAATGGCATTTACGCAAAATATTAGCATTTATTTAAAATAACACATTACACAATGGACAGTAATAAAACAATTTTCTAAATATTCGAGTACATTTTCTAATGAGATGTTTCACTATCCAAGTGAAAAGAGATTGCTGATTTTTTGGAACTAAAGTTGATGGATATTTGCGATACACATTTACAACCGAATGCGAAAGGAGCTGAAATGATGGAATTGTTAGTTACTTGCCGCAAAATATGTGGTTGCAATTACTTTGTAAAATCGGAGGACTTGTCAATAATATGCTCAAACTCGGCGAAAGAAAGCGCTCCGTCATCATCCAAATCGGCTTCTTCCAGTATGTTCTAAAATAATTTTAGGGGGTAAAGTTTTGCTTACGAGTTTCTATCAACATGTGCTTTACCGTTATCAGTTGTTCGATATCACCATCACTGAGAGCGTTATTGTACCCCGTCAATCTTTGTATCACCTGCTTGAGATCACTTTTACCAATCATATCATCGCCATCAAAATCTGCAAAGGTTTTAATAGATTATTTTCATTTTATCTTGCGACATACTTTTCTAACGAACCAAATATCCTGAAGGCATGCTCCGCCTTGACTGATTTAGGGGCCGCATCCGAAAACACAGACATCATATCGAGAAAGTCCTCAAACGAAACCTCCCCATTGTTAGAACTAAATACTTTGCAGATCCGATCGCCGAATGGATTAACCCTCAGCTCCGGATACTGGAGAATCTTGTTCATCGACAGACGAGCGTTTTTATTATGTCCTACTTTTTCTGGGGCGAGACTTTTGAACTTTTTGTGGGCACTGTAAGATCAATCGAAACTAGTATGTTAATAATTAGTGTGTCGAAGGGAGTGGTGCAACTTACTAGAGAATTTCCTTTTTGGTGAAGTATGTCAGATCTTCGTAGTCTTGTAATTCCTCCTCGGTGAATTGGCTTTTAACTTGACCCATTCTGGAACGTTTAGTCGGTGGTTATTGTCGTGGATAGAACATCAGTTGATATAGGAAGAGAATTTGAGCAGCGATTGATGATTTTTTGACACAAATAAATTTAGATGAAAAATTTGTTTTTAAATTCTTATTACGTGCCACAGTTTACTACTGTCACGGTAAGATTTTTTATTGTAGTTATATGAAAGTGTCATGAAATAGTTTTGACATTCAACCTGTACACTTTTAATTGGTACTTTCTCCCGGGAATCTAAGACCTACTAAATTTAATTTTTCGTTCCATTTTCTAGATAGGGGAACATGGGGAGACTTGACCAAGCGCAAAATTCTATTTTCCCCTATGGCGTCTTCTATTCGATTCTTAAATTTTTTTCAAAAATATTTTTATACTTATTTCGATCTCTTAAGGTAATTTTAAAAGTTTGGAGTGAAAAATCCTTTCCTTGCAGAAAATATTACGTGATTAATAAATTTACATTAAATGATGTAATTTTTTATCAAACTTTGTATGGGCATATCTACTCGACTACTAATTACTATTAATGTACTAATATACCATCTTAATCCTTGTGAAGCAGTGAAATGATTTAACATAAACTGGAACATTGGAATAGTTATTACTAGAATTTGCATGATATTGAACGCAATAACTAATGTTGGGGAGAATTTACCAAGATTTTATGGGGAGACTTGACCAAGTAGCGATCAGCTGAAGAAAGATACAAAATTCCTGATATTTATTATGCTTTGGTATCTACTGTTAATGTTAGTCACGCCATAAAAAAATCCCACCCCAAACATAAGTCTTTATATTTTAATATTTGTAAACAAAGTTAGCAACAGTAGGACTGATTTCGTGACGTGTGAACATGCAATGCAAGCAATACAGTTAATCCTTAAAAAGAAATGCATTAAAAAAATCAAAATTTATCAAGTGCAACTCTTTCATATTTTTTACTGCTACTTAAGGATCTCGACAATAGGAAAAAATAATTACAGTATGTTTTATGCCATTACTTTTTGGTTAGGATTTTTCAAAATTCTCTTGGTCAAGTCTCCCCACGCCATGGTCAAGTCTCCCCGCAATGGGGAGACTTGACCAGAAAAAACGATAACAGAAAAACTTTGGTAACTTTTCAAAAATTAAATTAAAAATTCTGCAAAAAATCATGAAGACGCGCAATAGGGATCTTTAATTTGGAAAAATTGTGCAAGTTTTTCATATGTATTGGTAGCGGGTGTCCTTACGAGTACAGTCATATCATTCTTAAACCTTAATTATTCTTTTATGATTTTTAAATTTAAAAAAACCAAATTAAACTCAACCAGCAAACTGACAGTTGTCCTACTAAATGATGTATCTGCAAATATCTCGTTCGCCTCATTGTTAACCGGGACAGCACCCCACACAGTATGATCTGGTACTTTGTCAATCCGCTAGCAACCTGCTATCCCAAGTTTCATCTGCAAACTATGGTAGATCTGATAAGGCAACCTATAGGGTCGTGCAAGTCGCATGGGTTTGGATGTGTTATTGTCCTAAAAGGAAACAAACTAAAAAATGTTTTTTTCAATAGTTTCGGGCCAAAAAATTGAAAAAGGACTGAGATATTAACTCACGGTACTAATCTGCATCAGAATATGCCTTAACCCGCACACTCCTAAAGATCCCTATAGCTTTGCGCATTATATCTGAATGACTTTTGAGGGATTGAAGGCTTTTTTAGAGATTTATGCAGTTTTAGCTGAAAACCTGGTCAAGTCACCCCATGTTCCCCTATTTTGGAATTGAAATTTAAGAAGAAACTTTTATTCTAGTTTATGACTGTATTGGAAATATTTGCGAACAACACAGCAATCTTATTCGCACTTTAATACAGACCTTTGAAGATATGTAGACTATTGTATTTTCTAGTAAATATTATTATTTCAAGAAAAAATATCTTTTTTTTATTTTCAAAAGCGGAAAAAATACAAAAAAAAAGGAGTAAAAACGATTACCATTTTAGGAAAATAACATACATGTCCAAAACCCATAAGACTTAACATACATAAGGCTGTCTTGTCAGAGTCACTATAGTAGGCAAACATCATCATTGCTATTGCAAACAGATTAAGGATTGCAGTGCATTGCGTTCAATGTGTTTTGCGTTACGTGTAAAGCGGACCCTACACGAGACAGAAATATTGTCAATAAATATATTAACAAGACTGCTTAAATCAATATTTTCAAAATGACCTTACACCATCAATATATTGATCAATATATGATTTATTGTCAATATTTCTGCTCGCGTAGGGTCCGCTTAAGACGTCAAAACTCTACAAAAAACTAGCCCCACATCGAAGACTGCACATCAGGAAGACTGGTAACTCTGTTCAGAATCTTGAGACGCAACAGCAACTCCACTTGCGGGTAAAGGTGGTACGTCTCATAGTGATGCACACACGCATATACATTTTTACATTAAGCTTCCTACCTTCGTCCAAGAGAGGCGTTGTAACTCCTGTCGCTTCTAGTTTGTATGGGGGAAGTAAAGAGATATCAGTCTTCTTAATCTGTAGTCTTCTCCCACATTCAACTAAACGTCGAACAAAGTGGATAAGCGTAGGACGTTTGTTAAACAATCTTCTCAGCGAGGGATTGCAAAGTTGATTCAAAAATTGAAATTGGGTCATTAAGCTTTATATAGTTTTCTGTTCCATTCGATAAATTTTAGGTCCAATATCTAGGGGCAGATCACTCTAGGAATGTATAACAAATTTGCATCAACTTAGAAAAAATGCATTTAATTTCCATTTTTGCATCTACTTTGCACTCCCTCGCAGAAAAGACCACTTAACAATCGTCATACACTGATCCACTTTGTTCGATGTTTGGTTGAATGTTTTTTGTAGAGTTTTGACGTCTTACACGCAACGTAAAATACATTGCACGCAACGCAAAATACATTACGAATTTCTATTTTGATGGAAAGAAATCCATTTAATTTCACTGATTTTTAAAAATGCATCACAAGTGATCTGCCCCTAGTCCAATATACATAATATACCTTTATTTCAAAAAAATCGTAGTAATTGATAAAAACGATTTGTTTTTGGTTTTTAAAATAATTCTTATGTAAACATAAACAACCATGCATTGGAAAACTGCGGTTGTTTACATCCGGCCCATCAAGACAACACCCAAAATGAAAAACACTATATGTATTGGATGGTGTTTATGTCAAATAAAAATAACCCTGCGGGAAAACATGTATTAATTTTTTCTGACAGGGCATCATTTGTCGTGAAATTCGATATGTCAAACGTTTATGATAGTATCAAATAAAGACTGTTAACATATTTCTTTATTTTAAATTTAAATTTTATTTTCATGTTTCCTGAGTTGAAAAAAAAACATTGTTGTAAGCACGATGTTGCTTTATCGATGTGTGTAATAAAAAAAGATTTTTTTCTCATATAATGACTTAATTAAATGCATTTTTTTCTAATTTGATGCAAATGTATTATACATTCCTAGAGTGATCTTCCCATAGGATACGCGCATGTCAGCAGATCGAACTTTTTGAAAAAGAAATCGCCAGTTTGTAAACTGAATTGTCTAAATTTAGAAAATCGGAAAAAAGGGTTAGGTTTTAATAACATCATGAATGTGCTCGAGACAGATTATTTTCTGGTTTTTCTAGTCGCTTGTTGTCTTCAGATGTTTGGAAGGGTCTAGTAGAGAAAATAAAATTAAGAAGAGTAAGAATTCGGTTGTCTTCTCTTCTCTATTAGGTCTGAACATGCCCCATAAAAATCCTCTTGATTTTACCACCGAATAAATCACCTTGCATCGATACAGTCGGTCGACTATGCAGCCAATTAACCACCGGTCGATTGTTGCAACGATTCTTATGAGAGTTTTGCATTGGCGTCTGCCAATGAGAAAACCGATAAAATATCACCGACGAAATCTGTTCAAATCGGTCTGCTTCTACCAATTAAGGGGTCCCCTCATCAGTGGCTCAGAAACAGGAGCTTTTGGAATTTTTTGAACATGAAAACAACAAGAGAAAAAATGCGTGTTTTTAAACATATATTTACTCCACAATCAATTTTTTTAATGTCAAAATAAATCAATGTATCAGTGCCACGAAATTTCAAAATCAGCTACCTATTTCTGCTTGCATTTACCGAAACCGACATTCAGATTCAACGGCTCCCTCATTCATTCGCTTTCCAACTGACTGAATTTTTTCAGAATCGAATGCTTGAGTGCAGAGGAAATATAAATTCATTCACCAACCAAAGCATTCATTTGTTATTATGTGGACAATTTGAAGGCAGAAGTTAGCCTCTTCTACATTATCGAGCATAAGTGAACTGCGTAATCTCTCAGAGCTATCGTCGAAACAAAATTCATTTTGCTTCTGAAACAGAACATGTCCGAACTTGAATGCGCTGCATCGGGAGAACGAATTACGAGGGAAATGAACCAAAAAAATTCATTCATCGCAGCGGGCATGAATTGGGTCATTAAGCTATATATAGTTTTCCGTTCCATTCGATAAATTTTAGGTCCAATATAGGGTGATGAGCCTATTTTCACCATACTATGCAAGGTGCCTCACTAATTCGGTAATTTCTTGCCTTACAATCAATGGAATGCGTAAAAATTGACATGAACCGCTTTGCTTCGTTGTTAAGAACCAATACAATAACACAAATGCGTTGAAAACAGTAAAATTCTCGTGTTTGAGCACAATGAAAACTCGAATCGAGTGCCCCTATTGTTGCGCTACCATTTGACTCAATGCGTTGAACAAAGATGGCAGACACTGCTCTAACCAACAGCTTCAAATGGGTAGGGTGATAATAGAAACATGGTGCAAATAGGCTCATCACCCTACATAATATAAGATTATTTCAAAAAAAAAATCGTTGTAATACGTAAAAACGATTTTTTTGTTTTTTTTAATAAATCTTATGTAAACTTGGCAACCATACATAGGAAAACTGCGGTTGTTTACATCTCCTATCAGGACAACACCCAAAATGAAAAAAAAAAAACTATGTGCAATGGATGGTGTTTATCTGAGTGCATATAAGGAGAGTGACGACACAGTCAAAATTGGAACAATTATTATTTGTCAGTGTCATTCCAAACGAGTCAAATTCATGTATTTTG
Source organism: Topomyia yanbarensis (assembly GCF_030247195.1). Lineage (NCBI taxonomy): Eukaryota > Metazoa > Arthropoda > Insecta > Diptera > Culicidae > Topomyia > Topomyia yanbarensis. The sequence continues at coordinate 6,858,004 of NC_080671.1, forward strand.
ACAGCTCGTTTGTTCATTTGGAATATCACTGACGGATAATCATGACAGTTGTCGTCACTCTCCTTACATACACTCTGGTGTTTATGTCAAATAACAATAACCCTCCGGGAAAACCGAGAAAACATGCCCTAATTTTTTCTGACAGGGCATCATTTGTCGTGAAATTCGATATATCAAATCCTTCCTATAGTGTCAAATCCAGACTGTCAACATATTTCTTTATTTTAAATTTTAATATTATTTTCACGTTTCCTGAGTTGGAAAAAACATTGTTGCAATCACGAAAATCAGCTTTATCGATGTAAGTAATAAAAAACGACTTTTTTTTTCTCATTTAATGACCCAATTGAATTTCGTTTTCTTTCAAGCTCACATAGGGATATTAATTTTTTAAGCTCTGAAATGTATAGACATTCTCGCGCAGCAGCTCGCCGCGGACAACTCCCACTCCGTGTAAGATTCATCCAGTAATTTCAGTAACCTGAAACAAAATAGTGAAATACTTCCTTATTCTTTTTCTGTATAGCATATTCTATTACGATGATTGAAAGTTGAATTATCTAGAACACAGTGTTTTACTTGTATGCAGAACATTTAAAGATTTTTGTAATAGTGCTCAAAATTTTGAAAAATATGGGTTTCATAAAATGAGCTTTAATGTTTTTAGAAGCAAAAAAAAAGCTAATTAAAGGAAACTTACAGGTATGAGATGCTAATCGATTTTTGGAGCTGACTGACGAGGACGGAGTCGATTAGTTGGTAGTTTCAAATTTCCATATTTACACAGATTATCCTATAGCTATTAATATAGAGACGAAAATTGTTCCCCGACGAAACCCAACTTAAGCACTATTTAGACTCTCGGTGAAAATGAACGTGAACATGTGTTGAATACCTTCCATTGTTCACGGTGGACGACGTCGTGAACAGTTTCATCAGCGAACAACGATTTCACGCTCACCTGGCAGTTTACAGTTTGTCAGAATGCAATCTAGTATTCGAAGGCGAACGTTCACCGTGAACAGCGATGACATTTATATTCACCACTCCGCATCAATTCCGCCCCGAGGGGCAGTTCACTCCCCATTCAAAGTGAATTGAAAATACCCAATTAAAAAAATACACGAGAAATGCTTCAATACACTTTAATACATTTAATGCGCCGAGAATACACAATAATGCACTAAAAATACGTTACTTCTGGAAGAATTTTTCAATACGTCGAAAATACGCTAATCCACAAAAATACGTTAGTACCGGAAATATTTTTCAATGCGTCGATAACAATCCAATTCGTCAAGTAATTCACTGTTGATACAAGCTAGATTGTTTACTTTTCTTGGAGTTGGGACTCCCAGCAAACGGACTCAGAATCGGTGAATCATTAGAATGACAAGTAGGCATAAATCAATCAGAATTCTTGTTAGTTTGATTCATCCCATAATCTTTAAAGAAAATAAACATCCCGTACATTTGAAAATACTCCCAGTGGACGTGAACATAGGTAAATCCGAAACTTCCTACCAGCATCAGTAGGAAATTTTTGATTAAGAATTCCCTCGCTTTATCGACATAAACAATGGTTTAATGTTTACCCTAAATAGTGAAGCTCTAAAATCTTGCAAGTTCGAAGTTTACATTGCGATGGATCATTTTGTTTAGATATATAGGTTGCATTTTAAATCAACACACGTTGGGGGAATAGAATCGAAACCAACGCTCGATGGATTGAGTATGCAAAACACAAAATTGTACGCAGCTTACCTGGGTTCGATTCCCAACCCCGTACATAGGGTTAGAGATTTTTCCACAAGAGATTACTATAACCAGAAAAGAGGCGAATATCCCTAAGGTTAAAACCTCTATAATCATCAATATAATAAAAAAAATAATGCAAAAAACAAGAATCCGAATTACGAGTCGCTTCCGATCAACTTGCAGGAATGAGTTCAGCCATAACTCTAAGTCCAGTTGGAATTCCGGCTGGATTCTGTCAGAATTCAGGCTCTAGTGACATAACTGAGTCTAGTACAACCAGTAGGAATTTCGGCTGATTTTACTGAGGAGCATCTCAATTTTACTGAGAAGCATCTCAATTTTTGAAATAAATTTAGATACTACTGCAGTGATTAAATATAATACCGCGTTGCTCAAAAATTACCATTGGGTAAGCCTAATAAGAATTCAGCAAGCCTAATTAGTTTTCACCAAACTAAAGATAAAGGTTACTTCAATTACATGTTCATCAGCCTTGGTTCAACAATAGCAGCATATCTGGTAAATATCCCTGCTTCCTGCTTCTCACCAGTAGAAGCAAACTGAAGAAGTCACTAATTCTCTAAATAATAAAATTTGGCATAATGCTTAATTGTTCGTTAATCCTGAAAAATCACTAGTAATTCCATTTGTACTAATTTTATTGTTTGCGTTTATGAAATTATTCTACTTGCATTCTACAATAACATTTAAACGTCAAAATTCAGTAACATTCGGTTTCAATTGATTATTCAACAAAAATACAATGCGTGCATACAATTGTACGTTTTAGTACACTAATCCATAAGAATTATGAACTAATTCACCAATACGCATAAAACATCGCATTTCGTGAACAATACACAAATACGTTTTTAATGTGCTAATACGTAAGAATTATGAAAGAAATAATCAATACTCATCAATACACAAAATACATGTCATTTCGTGAAAAATACTCAAATACGTTTCTCAATACGTTAGCCTGAATCGGAAATACTAGAGTGAGTCGCCCCTCGTTCCGCCCATCGTCGCGTTTATACTCCCGGTGAACAAGTGAATTATCCACTGCGAACAAATTTCACCGTGGAATATTTAAAATGATCGGGGAATATGAATATTATTGCATTGATTCAATTATATCGAATAATTGTGCATGGATTCGCTAAGTATATTAATGTACTATCGTTTAGTTCCAGTTTCATCAATTTCTATGCACTAATATGTGAGATATTGGAAAAAACAATTTGGTGCGCATCGAGTTCACGTTCATTTTCACCGAGGGTGTAAATAGGCCTTTAGTCGGTTGATTTATCGATCGACTGGGATATTTCACAATTACTGGCAAACTTTCTGTTTGGCATGTTCTGCGTTATAAAAATTAATCTTCAGCGTTATAAAATGAATATCTGCAAAAATCCCGGGAATGCGTAAAATTTCGAAAAGAACATTTTACTCGGGATCCTCCTATGAATCCATAGTACACGTCAGAAATACTCACGGCTCATTTTCGCAGAAGCGTCAAATGTTCTTGTAATTATTTTCATTCATCCTTTTCACTCGTGCTGCGAGATAATCGAGAAAATTAATTAAATAAATAGCATCACAGCGAAGAATAGTGTCCCAAGGTAGATGCTATCGCATTTATTTTCGCAAAGCAACGCCAAATAAATGGGATTTATTTTCGGCAGTGTGCGTCGTGTGTTCTTTGGGCCAGCCGGCTGGTCGAGAGTAAAAATTGTGGCGTGAAATGATCGCGGATCGTGTTCAAACAGCTGCCGAAGAAAATTTGCCACCTTCGCAAATGTCTTTACGGGCAGTAGTGTACTGAAGAAAGAAAAAATCATAATCCATAGTTCGCAGCTCCAGTAGAATGAGACCAAACCTGTGTTACATGCACTGCACTTTGCTGATCGTGTCGCTAGTGTCCAGGTGAGGGTTTCGCGCTTTTAATTAAAAAACAAAGTACCCGTCCGCTCAAAGAAACGGAGGTGTGCTTTGTGTATCAGAATTCACAGCAAAGGGATTTCCCTATATGATTTTGCTAGTATACATTAGTAATCAAATAACTATAACTTTTCCATTCTTTTCAGTGGTTTGTTTGTCATCCTGGTAGCGTCGGAGGCATCAAAACCGTTGCACCAACAAACTGATAACCCACAGCAGGCAGAGTATACCTCGCATGTTCGTCAAGAACATGAACTCCCGCAAGAGGTGTCCAAAGCACGTAGCGAAAAATTACGCGATCCTGCGCATCAGTTTGATGAGATTGTTGATAGTGCACCCAAAAAAAGTAATCAAATTGTGAGTGAATATGATAAAATAGCGAATAAAAATTCTGTTGGCGGTAGTGAAAGTGGTGTGCCGGTGAAGAAAGTGAAAAAGAAGCATGGTCTGGGGAAAACTGCCCGCCATGCATTGTCTCGGAAAGAGGACATACTGGTGGAGAAACCAGCCAAATTGGATCAGTCCCCGGATCTGGCGGAAGTAATCTTTTTGGAAACTATTTCCAAAAATGCTGGCGTCACCAATAGTGGGTAAGTGCGGTCGAAATTGATAAAGAGTGCAATGCACGGTTGTTTTCTGTTTTACTCGAGCGGATTATTCTTATCTGTTAAGATAGACAAAACACATGACTAATCACCTTCCACATTTGCAACGTCATGGGGATTTCAACAAAAAAAAAATGGTCTTTTATTTCAATGGTTTTCTACGCGTTAGAATTTGTTGAAACCTATAACATTCACACTTACGCTTTTTGTTGGCAAGGGAGGTGATTTATATGCTGTTGTTTCTGTTCTGTGCTTGCACGCCAGCGTATACTTTGACGCTACTGTAATACTCAAGGGATACACATGATGACTAGCTCTGGCGATTTTGTTCGTAAATCTTACGGACTGTGTGCCTGAGCGTGGTGTACGGTTTTAACTCTCTACCGTAAGGTGTACGAAAAAGAAAACATCACAGTTGGTCAGCCTATACCTATAGCCAATGTTTGGGCAATTTCAAGTTTATGTAAACATTCAATGCATATATAATTATAGTTGTCTTGGAGCTAGTGACGACTAGAAGACACTTTTTTTCTTATACTGACAGCTATTTTGGGAAAGCTTTTTCTTTTCATACATTATACGATCTTCGTTTGAATATTAGCAGTCCAGAACGGTTTGTGTTGGAATGTTGTCCTGTGCATTAAATAGTTCCGGAAGAAAGCGATGTCCATCCATCTGATTTTGTTTTGCGGGTACAATTGTTCGACATGTTATTTTACGGGAGTTCGAAAATAGATAAGTAAACAAACATCACATTTTTGTGTAAACTTGTGTCTCCATCGTTTGTTTTAAAGCTTGTCAACTGGTATGACATGCACGATCTAGAAAAAAAAGCGTTGCATGACATACTAAGGTCAACATGGAAAAAAACCAAGTGTCATAATATTTGCGACGAATATCATGGAGGTTTTTGACGTTGGGTATTTGTTTACTGTAGCGCCATACTGAGTGTTCAGGCATTTGGGATTTTGATGATTTTGTCAATACGGTATTCCGGTATCCAAATTTTTATTGAACTGTCGACCATAGACAACCATAAATCATAAGGTACTTTTCCAGCCAGCCAGAGTCTTCGTCGAACCAAAGTTTGGTCCCTACGAGCCGATACACTCTAGACATGCTCCCAACCGGGAAAACTCCTATCAGTCGTTCGCTCCTTCAATTTATCTAATCTCTGGGGATGTGACAGTAGGATGCGTAGTCAACTAAGGAGAACAGAATGCGCCATCGAATGTGTTGATGATATGTTCGGTATGAGATGTTCTACAAGCTGACCCCATTAAGTTGATTAGTGCTACCAAAGAAGCCCGAGAATCGAGATATTTATTTCTTACTACCACTAGAAAAATGTACAATGCCTTACTGTCCATAGGAGTTTGCAAATGGTCAATAGGTAGGGGTGTTGCTCCCCATCACCCTTAATATAATACAAGCGGTTATCTGCGACCCCAACACTAAAGGAACTCAAAAACCAAGGTGCAGTGTGGATCCGTAGGCCACTCGTCTAAGTTTACTTCAATGCACCAAACGCGTAAACATCGTGCCAATACCGACTGACAACACGGACGAATCGGAACCGCTTTGGGCGCATTATCCACAGTGAAATACTCTTGGGCTCGGTATCCGGACTTTCATTACACCGGATACGGTCTAGCTTAATACGGAACTGATTTCAATTTGAGGGGCACCGAATTGATGGAATACTTAAGTAGTACAAATCTGCACATACTTAATGTAGGATATTGCCCAACATTTGTACGAGCTGGCAGAGAAAACGTGTTAGATGTAATTCTCTGCTCTGACGGTATTACGCATGAGGATCAACTAGCGACAGCGATTCGAGCCTTTCGTTAGGGAAGTACAGAATTATGATCTCACTCTTGAGCTCAGTATCCGGACTGTTGCTATACCGAAATCGGTCTAGCTTAATACGGAACTGATAGTCGTAGCGTGAATTATTTCCTGTCCAGTCAGGTGTATGGGCGTTTCGATAAACCACCCAGCCGATGGGACATCGGTACAAGATTAAAAACAGTTTTGGAGCAGTTCAAAACATCCTTCCTCGTGATGGGAGATTTTAATTTTTTAGCCGAGGTTATTGAGAAGTTCAATCATATTGAATGATGGAAACACCCACCTATAATCAAATGACCCTAGATTTATCCATCTAGGGCTTTAAGGCGGAGCATCCTCCCCAACCCCGAGAACAGCGATCATTTCCCGATTCATCTGTCACATAACCTCTCACTACCAATTACTATCTGTCTCCGTCGTTGGAGGTACGACCGCGCAGACTGGAATGCATTCAAAGACACAATTTTCGACGCACTAGAGTCAGATTCACCATACGCTATCGGAGATCGCTGCAAGACCCCAAGATGCCTGTAGAGAACATACATAGATAACCCACTGAGAGAGTAGAGAACGACAAGCTTTCATAATGCTAGAACGCGTCCAGGAAAATCTTCAATGAAGCAAAAGAGAAAAACTGGAACGCGTTTCTCAAGGGCATCTCATCTGAATCAACTTTATCCGAGCTGAGGGAGAGAGTGAATGCCCCCAGGGACAAGTGAAGGCAAGCGGATTTATCACTCGTGGTCAACGGGAACACTATGGATTCTAAGGTTTAACGCACGATTAATCGAGAGAAAGTTTTCCGTAGACCAGCTAGCGAGTTACTGGAAACTTGGGCAGCTTTATAAAAGGCTATCTCCACGCCAGTACTTTCCGTGTGGAAATCGACGTCAGAAACCCGGAATCTTCGCCAAAGTAAACGAGATTCCCCAATAATCTTTGCTAGCTGTTTCAGTCTTTTTGGTCAGCATGAACTTGTCCTGGACCATCCACTCCCAGAGTGTCCATGTTTCTGTTTACGAGGACGGAATTATTCTCGTAGTGGTAGGGAGTGAAAATAAAACTGCACCAACGCCGGTGGTCGATGGGCCGAAAGGCCGCCGTCAGGTACTCCATGGCATATTGTTGCAATTCACCGCACGTAGCCACTAGTCGACCAGTCAAACTAGGTGGGCCATTGATTACCTTTTGGCGGAAGCTGAAAGTTCTCTACATTATACTGGATCGCCGCCTTACATGCACAAAGAAGTCAGGATTCGTTTGATGCGATATCTGACTGAAAACAGCAGGATCGCCATCAACGTGGGAAGGGGTTCATATTCACAAAAAATTAGTACGGATTCGAAATCACAAGCCACAACAAGGACGGTTTCATGAGTCTATTGGCTTCCATGTACAACAATAGGATCCATCTGGCTTTCAATCTCCTTCGAAGTATCCCAGCGGATGCAGCATGCGTCGATGCACTCCAAAATTTCCGGAGAGATCTTCGCCTCACTACAGACCACCCAAAACCTAGTTTGGGAGTGCACCGGTACAGAACTTCCTCATCTATCACATCTCCATCAGACCTGGGACCACCACTGGCAAGCCAGTAAGCCATGCATAATGCATAAGACCCTTCCCAGAGAAGTTCTACATGTTAATAAATGATTGGTTTACAAGTTACGCCTGGATCTTGAAAGAGGCACCCAAGTTGATTGACCGACTTGGAATGGGAGCTAGGGGGATAGCAGCAGGCTGCATCTTCCGCCTTTTGTCGATATTTTTGGTTTTCACAGCGGAAGCTGCAGCGATACCCCTAGTGATACCTCGATTGTCGCACTTTCCGACTCCGAGTACAGCTTACTACCCGTATATACAGACTTTTGAAAATCATTGTGACTAACTGACTATAATTTGCTGCGTTTCTGGTCAGTGCGGAATCAGTGGAGACGAAAAGACGGATGAATTGGCAGCGCGCGGTGGAACATAAAGAAGGAACGGAGTCAAATTGCATCACTTTTAAATAGCTTTTTCCCGTTAGATATTTTCTATTGCAATTTTGGGAATTATTTCAATGTGTTTTGTTTACATTGTGTAAGTTTCCCTAGCTATTCAGCAAGCGATGGGAAAATGGAGCGTAAGAACATCAGCGGTGCATGCAAATGTTGCGCAGGTACCTGGAAAATCCGGATCTCTCTTACCGTACCATAAGCAAGGAGCATGGAATGGGCTAATCTTGGGTATGGACCTGTACTACAAACGCTTGACCATCGATAGGAAGAAGAAAATTGTCCAAAAATGGTCCCCCATAGAGTGGAAGATCACAAGCATGTAGTTGAAGCTTTCAAGAGGAATCCCAATAGTTCAGTGAAAGACGTTTCTGCAAGATGCAACAGGTACAAAGTCCTAAATTCACTGAATCGCCTTGAATGGCAGTATACAGCTGAAAAAACCAAGTGCGCGGCAGCTTCACACAAATCTGTTGGCGAAAACGCACTGTCACATCACGGATGACGAAACTTATGCAAAAACAAATTTCGGTCAGCTTCTAGATAACAGATTACTGTTCTTCACTATTCGACATAAATTCGAAATCTCTGAGAAAGTTAGGAAGCACAAGTTTGCCAAAAATACGTAATTTAGCAGGCGAGTTGCTTATATGGAAAGCGGAGGATCTCGTTCGTTACAACAGGGGCGTTCAATGGTCAGGTCTGCTTACCCCCAAAAGCGTCTAGTTCGAAAGTTTCACGATGTCTCTACGCTTTCTTGGCCGGATTTAGTCTGATGCCATTACTCGAAAGATGTTTTGGAGTGGTACAAGGCTAAGAAGGTCAACTTCGTGTCAAACGATCCAAACGCACCGGAATTGCGACCAGTTGAGAAATATTGGGCTATCTAGAAGCAGGCACTCGTCCTAGGAAGGAGAGATTGAAATCAAAACTGAGGAAAAATTAATTCGCACACAAAAACATGTTGTTCAAAACGTTGTCCAAGACCTTTTAAGCATTGTTTAGAGGAAGGTACGTGTATTTGGATATGGCTATGAAATTGAATGAAACTAACATGGGGAATGTTTATCTTCAGGGAGTCAATTTCAGCGTTGAGTAGCTTTACTACAAATACTACATCGAGCAGAATACCGTGGAAAGTCTAGAGTATTCCGCGAGTCGTGTCGCGCAACTCTTTTCTATACCCGTTCAATCCGTAAGTTCCATGTAAGTTGGCGAGAACTCAAAGAAGCATTTTCAAGTAGTGGACGAACCAGTGAACAATATAATGCTTTCATGCCATGCGGATCCTTGAAACCCCGGCCGATTTTAGAAATGAAGCCGGGTTGCTTTCGAAATTGAAGCTGAGCGATGCTGATTGCGTTGTTGTCGCTGACGCAATCAACTCTAGTAAGCCTTTGCCCAGTGATTTGGTAGTCTTAACGTATCAGACTGAACAAGTGGTGGAAAGCTAGTGGAAAGTAAGGCAATATGAGCACCCTAAGCTTGAAGGCAAATATATCTGCAGCAAAACATACAAATAATCTCAAATTTCCCTCTATTGGTAGTATACAACATATTCTTCACATGCAGTTATTAAAGGCACTGAAAAAATTCAAAATCTTTCAAAAAATCGTTGTTTGTAATCATCGATTTTTTGGCTTGGTAGTAAAAACCTTGTGGGGCAATATGAGCAATCTTAAGGGGCAATATGATCATGTCGCAAAAGATTATGTTTTATCACAAAATTTTTTTTTTTCACTTATAATTAATAAGAATCATATTTTCCATTTATTTAGTGACGTACAGTTGCCCTGAAATTCTTCTTATAGTTTTTTAACAGCATTTTCGGAACTATTAGATTCAAATTTCCATTTTGTTTAAATAATATCTTTGCGAGTAACTTTCTCGAGCAAATACTATTATTTATCGTTCGTAGTGGCTTCAGATATAAACCGTTTACATACGGATAACTTTTCAGAATTTAATGCATAAACTCATATGAGATTTGCGTGGTGCTCATTTTGCCCCATGCTGTAGAGCCATGCTTGCAGATTTTTTGTGGAAACTACAAAGTCATAATTTAACAAGACTTTGTTTGAAATAGTTAGAAAGACGTTAAATATTTCGGAGATATATGCATTTTTCAATTACCGCATACATACGTCATGCGAATGCTTATTTCATATAGCTTGAATCTTATAACATTTTCAGTTCTTTGACATCCTGTCAGATTTTTGTATTTTTTGTGATTTATGATTTGTTTTATGTCGCAATAGAAGTATTACATCATCTAATGGTGATTTCCGGAGCATTTGTGCAAACAAAAAAATCGAAAATTGTTCATAGATTCTTGGAAAACGGGGGTGCTCAACTCGCCCCACATGGCGATATTACCTCACTTTCCCCTATAACTTTGCATTTGGCAATGCTAATAATTAGCCATTTTCTACCACACCAGCTAACAAATGTATCCAGAAGCTCTTGGAAACGGATGCAATCGTCGACTACGAGGTACAATTGCAAATCATCGGCGTAAACCACTCAGCAACCCACATCAAGCAGCAAAACAGTATCGTTGAAGAATAATACAAATAGTACGGGACCCATGTTGCTGCCTTGACGGACTCCAGATTTGTTCGTGAATTTAGAGGAAACACAAGAACCAAGTATGAAAACGGTCGGTTGAATGGGTGAATTTTGGCGAATATTTTCTTATGATGCAATTTGTTTCCGTACACCCTTTACTTTACTTACTTTGCAGATATAGTCTTCCGATTTCGGACTAAAAATAAAAGAACATATCGCGACCTACTGGATGATCCAATTCGGTTATTCCCAGAATGTTAAAGGGGAACAGGCACACTGGATTGTCCGCCCCAGAACTAGTTACCTAAAAATCACCTACGAACAATCACTCGGGTCGATTCACCATTGTGGCTAATATACCAAATCAGGCTGAATGTAGAACACCTTTTGCTTAGCTGCCCGGAATACACCAATTTTTGCAGCCTTCATCGGCTCCCACTCTCTATCCGGGAAAACCAAGTGTACAATCGAGTGCGTGAGAATACACTTATCTACCTAGGATACTTACACGGACATTATCACGAACACAGAAGGCACTGAACACGTCTGGCAGGTGAACTGATTTGTGTAATTCCACAGGCCTTCCGCCTCATTCCGCTCGGGTGCAAAGAAGGTTATCCGGGACTTTCAAGCACCACCCAACCACTACAAGTTGAAGCAACTAACCATCATAGCTGCGCACAGAAGAGCTGCTTTTTGTGTATCAAATGGGGGTGGTCCAGTGGCGGCACTAAGGGGGGGGGGGGGGGGCGAAGGTGGCAATCGCCCCGAGCGGCAAAATCAGGAGGCGGCATTTTCTACTAAACAAATTTCTATTTAATTTTTTAGTAATTCTTCAAGTTTCATTAATCACGATAAAAATCAAGTGCGGGTGAAGCGCTTGAGTTTGTCATATTTTGGCGCCTGTTTACTATTTAAAGGGGGATAGGACGAAAGAAGCGATCGACCAAAATTATATACATATTGCTCAGTCTCAAAAGATTCAACTGAGATGAGTTTCCGAACGCATTTGAAGTAGTGGGACTAATTTACTGCAGACTAATTTACTGGGATTAAACCAGGGAACTCTATCATATACGGAGTGTTGGGTTCATGGTTAAGAATTTCTCGAGCGGTGATAGAGAATCATATTAGGGGAAAAAACCGTTCTACACAGACTACCAAATCTCAACTGTTACAAAGTTATTGAACATTTTTTGTAAACAACTTGTTTGTTTTTAAATGTCTCGAAATCAAAAAGTATACTTTGTATTTTCAATCTTTTAATTCTATTAAGCAGGTGTTTCCGTTCCTGTTAAATATCGGGTGCGTTGGTCCAGTCGATGGGACAATTGGTCTAATAAGTGTTCTATAGAAGGTTAGTTTCGTACGGAAGGTTTTTTAGAGTGAGTGGATCCGGCGATTATCAAGGGGTAAACAAACCAGCATTTTTTACATTTCTTATAAAAGAAATGTATAGAATTCGCTCAAACTTTCAAGATTTTTTCCGAGGCCCGGAGGGCCGAGTCTTATATACCAATCGACTCAGCTCGACGATTTGGGACAATGTCTGTGTGTGTGTGTGTGTGTGTATGTAACGGACAAATTCTCATTCGTGTTTCTCAGCAATGGCTGAACCGATCTTATCCAAACCAATTTTAAATGAAAGAACTAAAAAACAGTATGAACGCTATTAATTTGTTTTTGATTCTGATGTTTAGTTTCCAAGATATGAATGTTTGAATGCGTAAAAATGGCGTTTTTGCAGTTTTTTTAAATTATCTGCCGAAATTGACAATATAGATTAACAATTTATATGTTTTTAGACAGCTTTAACGAATACCTTTCGTACAAGCTATAAATTGTTGAAATCGGACTATTATCAAAAGAGATATTTAACATTAAATGCGGACGAAAGATTTTTATCATTTCCCATTGCCAGAAATATGACCAAAATCATGTAATCTATTATTAACGCCAAAACGGCTTATTTTAGGTCAATAGTATCTTCGGTGAATTTAATGGAGGCAATATGCCCTTTCTTTTGGTATTGTGCTTTTGCTGATTAATCCCCCTATGAGTGAGATATTTTCACAAATTTTTTTGGAAGTGATTTTATCGAAATGATGTCTTCAGCAAATTTGTAGCTCTTACTTTTGCGAATAACTTTACTGAAGACTTCAAATATCTATTTTGAATACTTTAAAAGTTATGGCTTGTTGTTTGTTGATTACTCTTTTTCGCCTATTTATTGTTCAATATAGTAATAATCCATTGAAATAAGCCAAACATTATTTCGATAAAACGAATTTTGTATTTCATTTTACTATCTACAACCGCTAGAAATAATCACCGAACACTTCCAAGTTGTCTGGAATGAACTTGATAACTTATCAGTACAAAAATGTTCATTTGCGTGAACCTTCTGACTGCAATTTTTCTAACTTATAACCATCGGATCGATCTGAAACATATCGGAAAATGAAAGCGAAGTAAATAACTCCAAGCAACGGCGTAGCCAAGAGAAGGTTTTGGGGTTTAACACCATAAACCCCCCCCCCCCCCCCCCACCTTACAACACCCAAAAAAAATATTGGATTGAAGTTGAAAATTTATTGATGCAGACTGATTTAATTCAATATTACAATAACAATTATCTGATCCGTAGATTGATAACCTGTTGTTGTAAACATCATGAGGACTTTTGATAAATTGTCGGAATGGGGTCCTGATATGTAACTGATCTCTTGGTCTTGATTTCACAGTTGTCTAATAGCATCAATATCGAATTCCTGCCTGAAAACATTCCAATAGAAAATTCCAGAGTTCTGTAATCAATCATAATCCTCAGATTTATTTTCAAATTGATCTCGTTTTTGTAGAGATGTACTGTAATTATTTATTATTTATTATTATTTAATAGGAAGCGAAGTTAAAATTGATTTAATGTCTATGAAACATAGAACTGCTCACCAAAAAATGCATAAATTTCAACATTTGCTAAAAATGTTTTTGCCTTTCTCATTCACTCTAAAATTCATCGATCTAATCCCGACCGGGAGGGCCGAGTGTCATATGCTAATCGACTCAGTTCGTCGAGATCGGAAAATGTCTGTGTGTGTATGTATGTGTGTATGTGGAAAAAAATGTGACCTCTGTTAATCAGAGATGGCTGGATCGATTTGCACAAAGTTAGTCTCAAATGAAAGGTACAATCTTCCCATCGGCTGCTATTGAACTTTTTATTGATTGGACTTCCGGTTCCGGAGTTACGAGTTGAAGAGTGCAATCACACAGCAAATTCCCATATAAATTGAAATGAAAAATTTTCAAAATCAAATTTGTATTTTTGATGCCAAATGACATTATAATGCATGAAACATTGAGATTTGATGTAAACTCGAAAAAATAACGTTTGACAAAAATTGATATTTTTGGACTTTGGTACTTTTTTGCTCTGTTACTATTTTCTGAAAAATTTATTCTGCATAATTTTAAAACTTCAAAAATTACGTTTTCGGAATTATGCCGTTTAGACATTAAGATCGATTTTCACCAAACCCCCACCAATTGAAAAATTGGTATTGTAAAAAAACATAAGGGCGAAACTTCAATGCTGATAGGTGGGACCGAAAAAGTAAACAATCGCCAAAGGGACTATATACTATATATACAATCATTTTGTCAATTTCAATAGCAAACACAAATTTTAATTTAATAATTTCAAATACTTCATGAAGTTTTGGGTTTCGATCACTGAATCATGCAATCTAGGATGTAAAAATCACAATAGTTCTTAAATAGGAAATAAAACCAAGTCTGGAAATATGCACTGTCGATTTTCTTTGAATGGTGGGTTTTTTCAAGAAAAAGCGTTGATATCTTAATTCTCAGTCGCGTTGGAAATTTTAGTAAAGTATAAACTTCAAATCGATTCAAAAAAAATTCTACTTTTTTTGGCTCAGTACAATATGCAAAAAATCAGTTTTCCCACCACAATGCATTGATTGAGAAATTTAGATATTTTATTAACAGAGCATTAGCAATAATTCGTTTGTATGTCTATTTTACGGGCCATTTTTTCGCCTTCCCATTGATTTGGTTTGAGATTTCTAGCACTGATGTTGTCCTATGCTGATTTGAGTGATTCTCTGAGTCCTGCCACTATCCCATGTAGTATGTGTTATCAAAAACATCGCGAAGCATCACGTTCTAAATGTTCTCAAACGATATAATATCCGAAGAGAGTGATAAGAGTTATAAGAAATGTCTCATCACACTGTTGGGTGGATTAAAAGCGTTTTTGTTTACTGATTGCTAGACGGAAGGGTACCCGAGAGCTTAACAATTATAAGACCATTGGGAAGGGCGGAATTCCTGGTGAACTTCTAAAAGTCTAAAAAGATACTTAGATACCTGCTGTGAGAAGCAATCCACTCCAAAACCGGGATAATCTGCGTGGAAGAAAACATGCCCTCGGATTGGTTGAATGGCCTCATATGTCCTATCTTCAAGAAGGGTTACAAACTCGAACATAATATCTTACGAGGCATAACTGTTGAGGAGACTGCGCCTGTTGGCTGAATGCTTTGTTGGCGAATATCAAAGCAGGCTTCGAGAAGGACGATCAATGACGGTCCAAATGTTTACCCAGCGACAAATTCTGGATATATTCCGGGAATATAACTTGCAGACTCACCGTCTGTTTGTGAATTTCAAGGCGGCATGCGAATCAGTAAAACGAAATGCACTGTGACAGATAATGATTGGGCGAGTTTTCCCACCAAAACTGTTTAAGCTGATTCGTATGACGCTGGGTGGAATAAAACCAAGCGATACGAAGATCTGATGTGCAAAAGGACGGAACCATCATCACAAGATCTCACATACTTCTTGGCTTCGCGATCGACATCGACATCATTGGCGTTGATCGCAGAGCAGTAGAGGAGGCATTGTTGTCTTTTAAAAGGGAAGCTGCAAGAATCGAACTGACTTTAAACTCTGACAAGACAAAGTTCATGATACTCTCTGTTGCTCTGTACGGCCATAAGGCATGGATGTTGAAGGAAGCAGACTATCGAGTGCTCGGTTTGTTTGAGAGAATAATTCTGCGTTCAACACTCGGCAGCACAGTACCAAATCGATAATGGCACAGTCGCATGAACCCCCGGTACCAAGTATACAACCGACACCCTACAGTGAGCTGAGCTTGTAATGCGGAATGACGAAAGAGAAACCAGCTAAAGTTATGATCAGCAGAGAACCAGGAAGAGGTTGTCGACTTCAGGGCAATCGCTGGCGGTGTATTGAGGAAGATGCGCGTGCGGTGGGCGTCTGTGGAAGCTTGCAATCGCCGATCCAAGATCAAGTAACCTGGAACTCTAAAATACATTCAATTATCTTTCGGATTATCCGGATTGTTCGGTCACTAGGTTACTAAGATAATGATGACGATTTTTAGTTTGTTTACATAAATTTAAAATTATGACAGATACATCTTGGCCGCCCTTTCACCTGGGGTCGTTTGGGAGCATATATATAGAACCCAATTTGTGACAATTAATTACTTACAAAGCTGAGGCACGAGGTAGAAGCTGGCGATCACATGGAAGTATACTCCATTCGACGACCTTGGTATTACTACGAGGTTGCAAAATATAAAAAAGAATGCACTTTTCATGTGATCTAGTAAAGGTTGTAGGTTAGGTCAAATACAACACAAAGTCACATTTGATCAAATTACTATACCCTCAAAATCTTGATTTATAGCAAAAAAAACTATTTTAGTCTTTTTTCAACCTGCTTTAAATTTTTTGAGTATTCTGTAACGAGGAAGAAATGACCTTACCAACGGTATGCTACGTTATATTCTTTTGTTAAAAGAGTAATGCGGTATTTTCAATCACAATCGGTTGAAAAATGATAACGTTTCTAAATTAGAAACTTGCTTGCATGAACTTAAGCATAGTTTGCCGCACACTTGCTTTGCTGATCCGAGTGGCTGGTCTGACTGCAAACCACAGACCAATACCGATGCTGATATTTTCACTAATCTGGTTACTCGATATTCGAGTAGCCATATTCGGCCCACAGATCTTTTTATTTTGCACGCCCAAAAGACTTGTAAAACGCGTAGCATCCGCCGTCCCCGGGACAACCTGTCACGTCTTCCGAATGATCCGCGTTGAAATTAAATTTCTTTAGATATGGTTAATCGGGAAGACTAATATTGCACAATCTTTTCTTGACACAAATGAAACACACACAAAAATATGTTTTAATTTAGTTGTTGAAAAAATTGACGGGAACGAAAAAATATCCGTGACCGACGCGTAGGCCTACTGCGATTAGAATAATTTAAGCTGATGAGAATTAATGAATCGAAACTTAGTTTGGCTTAGCAGGCCAATGCCTGGTCGTTAGATGCAGAATTAAATCTCTAAATTTTTAATAAAATTGTTGAGTAATTTTCCTAATTTACATGTAAAAATCGTGAAATATTGGTTGTTTACAAATTTGTTGTTCCAATAAATAAAGGAACATGGCATAGCATACCTTTGGAAAGGTCCTTTCTTCTTCTTTGCAGAACACAGAAATTGAATATCGGTTAAAAAATGACTACGTAATAAATCTTTTAGCGGCGAAGGTTCCGAAAAATAAAATTTTTGGCTATAAATCATGATTGTTCATACATTATTTTAGGTTGCATTTTATGAAATCTACAACCTAAGTCACTTGAAAAGTACAAAATCACTGTGTTATTTGTGATACTCCAAAGGTATGAAGAAAGTAAACGTTGTGAGGATGAAAAGGTTATAAGGCCATTACAAATATTTTTTAAAAATTATGTCACCCCCCCCCCCCCCTTCAAAATCACTGAAAAAAATCAGGGGGCAAATAATTTTTTTTAAAATAACCAAAATTCAAAAAAATGTCACGTTTTATAGAACAACAATAGCTTCCATAGAGTTTTGCTTTTCGTAACTGAAAACTATTATCATGGGATGGTAGAAATTACCATCCCATGATAATTTTTATTTTGACCATTCTCGGGTAAATGTGAAGTTTAAATGAGATCATCGATCCAGTCCAACATCAAATGAAACGTTTGCTGGTCGCGGAAGGAAGGACCCATCTGTGTATTATCAAACATCTCATGGAAAGGGTAATACAGACCGACTTCTGAATCGATTCCATTTTAAACGCAACAGTCGATAGAGACATAATCGATCGTTGCATTCGAAAATAATTTCGATAAGGAAACAATCTGAATTCAAATCTGACTCCTGGAGATTTATATGTGATTCAATATTTAATATACATGAGCTTTACCGAAAGGTTTTTGACATTTAAAGATTTCATATGGGATCGTAGTATTCATACCGTATTTCCGCAGCCATATGTGCGATTCTTATTAACTTGATCAGATCAAAATCTGCTACCAAACCTTCCATTTAAGGCTAAGCTTGTGAAAATTGAATAAGCCGTTTTCCAAGAAGCCGAAGAGACATTAATTCTGAAATATTCCAAGAACCAGAAACATGCGAAATTTTCGAGATAGACGCTGGAATCAAAAGAACTTTGTCTGGCCATCAGCGATCAAGAATGTTCTAGCAAGGCTAAATATAGATCTTACAAATAATGGTATCATCGGCACTTACCGCAGGAAGAACCGGGAATCCATTATCGATGTCAATTTTTGTAGCCTTGGAGTAACCGGAAAGATGGACTGAAAAGTGTGCGAGGATATATCCACAGCGACCACCAAGCGATTTGGTACAGCATTGATAACAGAACTATGAACTACACATGAATATGAATATGTAGGAGATATATAAACGAGTGAAGATGGAAAACAGCGATTTTTCACAGGAACGTGTCCGTCGAAGAACTTGAATTTGAGGGTATCCTCTTCAACCTAAATGCGAACGAGTTCACGGCACTACTAACAAAGGCGTGTAATGCGACTATACCAAGGGATGGGAAACTGAGAAACGGTCGCCGGGTGCAATACGACGATTATCGATCTACGTATAAGTTGCCTCCGAGCTTGGAGAAGAAGTCGGAGATCACTTCGGTTTCTCATCTCGCTCAGTTCAGAAGCTAGAAATCGCTCCGCTGCAATAGCAGGGCAAGTAATCAAATTTACCAGCGCGACGCTTGGCAAAAATTGATTCCTTCTGCCTAGTGTGTGATACGTGAACAAACAATGCGTGACAATGCCAAGCAAAAGTATATCACGATGCGGGCAAACTATGTTGCTGTTGACTACACGAAATATCCGGTAATACCATCAATTCATGAAGGGGAGCAAATGTTGAAGGTGAACTTGAAGTTCAACGTAGCTTGCGGTACTTTATGCGGTGCAATTCTACCATTTACGTCATGCGGTACTGAATATGTTAAAAAATATTAGTCAAGCAGAATCATTCGCTTCCCAGAACAACATGAAACACGTCATCGAATGTAATGACATTTTATACAGTATCCCAACGTATATAAATGTTGACATGACCTGGCACCACGTACTAGTTCCTTCGCTATCAAACAAATCCTGTCAAAATACGGAGAGGTGAATAGTGTTAAGGAAGATAGTTGGAGGAACTTCTTCCCAAGACTCCGCAACGGAGTTCGTGTGGTGAGAATGCGTACGACAAAACCTATTCCCTCTTACTTGACTTTCACATGCAAATCACCTCATGGTGTTGAATATTCTCAACGAACACTAGTCACGCACCCAGGACAGATTCCTACCTGTCAATATTGTGATCATCCGCTACAACACGGGAAACCTTGCACAGAGACTGCTAAAGAAATTCCACCTGATACGACCAAAGCCGGTATACAATCATCGTATGTTAAACCACAACCAGTTGGTAAACCAACGACTGCAGACCGGACATTCACAAACACCAGCTCAACAACGATCGGCCCCAGTACCACTAAACCAACTGCCATTATCAACATCGAAGTAACAACGATTACAGCAAATGTTTCCAAACCAACAACCAACACCACCAATAAGGAATCTAATACCGATGAAGAAGAATTTACAATAGCGACCCGTAAGCACAAACAACAAATAAGAACATCCGATGATGAACAAGATGAATGCAATACCGATATTGACATGGACGTAAACGAAAACGCGAGAGAAGACGGACCAAATGACCCCCAAGGTGCCCTCTACGGCTCAGTTGTGCTAACGCATTGAGCCGTGTCAAATATATTTAAAATTAAAAAGAAGTCAGAAAGCTCAAGGGAAGCGAGCTGCAAGAACCGCTCTCAACAAAGCAGTCAAGCTGTACAAAAAAGCCTTGCCACAAAGCCAACGCGAATTTCCTTAGGAGAGACCTACAAAGTTGGCATAACAAAGATAAAAGGCTCAGCTGCACCACCTGAAAGGTGCCCGGAAAAGATGGAGGTCACCATCGAAAGGTTTTCCTCACAACATGAATCTATTTTCGCCGTACAGGGAGGAGGATGATCACAAAGATGAAGATCGATTTACCAACAAACAGCTTATCGAGATGGCGAAAGCCATAAAAGTGAAGCGATACATAAGAGCCCGGATATGTTCAAAACGATCCGATAATTGGAAGCGACAAAAGCTGATGTTGCTTCCGATGCCGGGACAACATGGAAATCTTCCAGCGTAGTCAATATATCCCTTGGTAATGTTAGAGAGAAGGAGTAATCCTGAACAAGCTAACGAAGTACGTGGACCGTGAGAACGGCATCTCATGTAATTCGGCTTCCTTATAGGCAAGTCTACAGTGAAATCCATCCAAACGGTTGTGGGGACTGTGGAGACAGCAGAGATAAGGATTTCGTTTTAGCGTGGTGGTTCCCTTAGGCGTGAAGAATGCTTCAATAGTACTAGCTGGGAAGCAATCACCCATTCGCTGTACAGCATGAGTAGCTCTGCAGGATATTATAGTGCTACTTTCAGTACCGAACACTGATCTACGAGACAGACAAGGGTGAATCACAACTACAACTGACGTTCCTCAACTCGACGCTGTGGAACGCAGTGTACGATGGAGTATTGAAGCTGAACCTTCCCAGAGATATAACGATTTTCGGCTTCACGGATGATGTGGTGTTCCAAGTAATCGGACAATTGCTAGAAAAGGAGACACTCGACACGGAGACGATTGCCCATCATAAAACAGAGTTGGTGATGACTAGCAGCCGAAAGACAGCGCGGTCGGAAAATATATCATTGACTTGAACTTTTAAAGTCACGACGATTATGTTAAGGGGAAGGCTGTGAGAGCAACCACAGCTTTGCTTGAGGCGCCAGTGTACTGGGCACCACGAACCAGCGGAAATCGCTGGACCGAGCATGTGAGCAGACTAGTTTCACCGTCAGGGACAAGATCGAGTGAAGCACCAGCGGTGGGTCGTCGAGTTTTCAACGAACTGGAAGCAGCGAACCATCCGGTATCGCTGAACCGTCCTCGCCAAGTACTGGTTGGCCCTTTGAGTAGGATTTATTGACTATGCGAGTAGATTGCGACAAAACTGGAAGCTAAATGACTCGCGCAACAGGCATCGGTATCGGGAGAACTTCCGACGAGGAATTGAGATGGCTCGCGAAAACAGGAACTAAATGGTTTACAGAAACGGGAGCCAAATGGCTAACGGAAGTTCATCACTGCGATTAGCCGGATATGTGTTCGGAGCTAAACCGCTCTAATGTATCATTTTGTCTTGAGACTGAATCAGCCTCCCCACGATATAACGCTTCGATGCAGTCTCGTGGAACAAAAGGAAGGATGAAAAGTGAGGACTGTTAGTAGTGGTTAGGCACAAAAGTGAGTCCCTTCTAGGGCCAATGCAGTTTTGAAGCTATTTAACCATACTATAAAACATACAGACATTTTCAGATATCGACGAACTGAACCTAGTGGTATATGACACTCGACACTCCGGGTGTAGCTTAAAAAGTCGAATTTCAGAGTGATTGCGCAGTCTTCCTTATATGAAAAAGGCAAAAAATGAACTGATGATTACTATACATTTCATAAATCCGTACG
Source organism: Topomyia yanbarensis (assembly GCF_030247195.1). Taxonomy (NCBI): domain Eukaryota; kingdom Metazoa; phylum Arthropoda; class Insecta; order Diptera; family Culicidae; genus Topomyia; species Topomyia yanbarensis. Next base: position 6,879,748 of record NC_080671.1, read on the forward strand.
ACTATTAAATGAATTTATCTGATGTGGCGACCTACTGCGCAACAAGATGGAGAAAAATGCAAAGATTTCGAAGATGTACACGGAACCGAGCCGAATTACTATCATGTACCAAACAAACAAATCTACAAGTCTTCAAGCACAAGCGATAAACCAAAGCTGATGTTTCCACTAGAGTTCGAAAAAATATAGTATGCACAGGATGTACGTTCGCCAGGCTACTGTATACGAAATACCCAATAGAAAAAAATATCAGAGAAAACCATATCTGATATGAATAATTCCATTGACGCACTTTTTACCTTTGGATTCATTCCAGAATGTTTTCCAAAAGTCCATAAGTGAAATGTTGCAATCCTGTTTCTGTACATTGTTATCAAGCAGGTTCACCTTTGACCGATTTTCATGCCTTGTGTGTACAGTTGGTCCATGTGCCTTAATACCTTAATGTACTCTTAAATGTTTACATTAAGTTCTAGAGAACTTTCAAGCTTTTATTGGGAATTTAGAAATTGCACTGTTCGGAAAATTATTTAAAACGAAAACTTTAGCATCTCTTTCCTATGTGAACTTTTGATTGATTCAGTAATGTTTGCATGAATTTTTATAGTAAAACAAATAGCTCAACCCTGCTATACGAAATCACCCTGCGGAAACGTCCACGATTGTTCAATCGAAAGAAAATGTAAAAAGAAAAAAAATCGTCTTTATTAAAATAAATATTTATTTTTTGTTTGCCCCCCCCCCCCCCCCCTTCAGAAAAAATTTGTACTTGGACATAATTTTTAAAAAAGATTTGTAATGGCCTAATTAAAAAATATACATTAACCCATACATGTCTCACTTTTCTCTGGTGCATATAGGACTCCAAAACATTTTTTCATCAAAACTGTGGGGATCAAGGAGCATGAGAAACCTGTTTTAATTAAGATAGGTTCTTCTTTCGCAGTGCTACAAGCTGCTTAAAATTAAAGGTAGTCGAAGACAGCCTAAATTGATAGAGTTTATCAATTTTCAATAATAATTCGAGTCATCATAAAGATATCAAAAATTTCTATTATTCCCCTAACATAAACTGTCCTTGGCAGCACTGCTCCAGCGGGATGTAGCCAGACAAATTGCAATTACTTCAGCTCTACGAATAATACTTATATATGCTAGCGCTCAAATGAAATTTTATATTCCCAATAATTAATGTTATAAGCTAGTCTTGCTTCAGCTATAACTTGATAAACGTTATTGTTTATAAACAAAATGGTTTTGTTGAGGGTTGAAGGTCAATTCCATACCAACTTTTGATTAGGGCTAATAAGATTTGTAAACAAACTTTTGTTTTGCTGATTTTTCTAAATTTATTAAAATTTCACCGCAGAAAATATTTGTAATTGATTCTACTAAGGGTAAAGATATTGATTCATATGTATCTTTCATGAAATTCAACTCGGCAGCGGAATAATGAGCGAAGCAAGTTTGTTTACAAAAATCTCATTAGCCATTTTGAAGAATTAATATTGAATTATGTTTCTCTGAACGTTCAGCTAGAGAATTAAAAAAAAAGGTTGATCGCCAATGTCACACAAGAATAATATTTTGAAATGAATTGTCCAATTCTTTGATCAGTTTTTTTTTAAATATGTAATATTTTATTATACCAGTAGTTATGAACCAAATGGAGAATGGCCTCTCTTTGCTCAAACAAAAAAATTTTAGGTTCCAATTATTGCCATAAATGAAGGACACGAGCGGGGAGCGAACATGTGAAAGGAGTCGTAGCCACACCTTTTGCGAGGAAATGTATGAGCAACACTGCCAGGACAAAATATTGACAATAAAATGTGAAAAAGTTCATTTTTGTGTAGACCCTGTAGGAAATTATTGAATTCTTTTGAAAATTCTTTGTAAGAGGGGCGGCAAATTTATTTTTTTGCCCCGAGCGCCAAAACACCTCGCGCCGCCACTGGGGTGGTCATTTAATCGACGTTGTTTTCTAAACCTGGTTTATAACAAATGGCACAAAATATCCTTAAAAAAACTTGTTTACTTATGAAAATCGGTTGAAAAATGGCGGAGCTGTTCAATGTTGAAAAATGATACATCCAGCTGGCAATATACAATACAGGGTATTACAACATCCTTATCCGTATTAATTTGGTCGTTGGTTTTTTGTTTGTACAAAATACGATTCTCGAATAATGCTTTTTTGAAAGCAGTGCGTGTAAAAACACATTCACCCTATTACAAAAATGCCATTGAGTCAAAATTTTCGGAATGTTAGTGAAAAACATGGAGTTTCATAAACCAAACACAAATGCAACATTTTGTTTAAATCGAAAATTGTCGAGTTTTATGGTCTACTGCTTTCTTGTGGAACTCCTCGGGTAAATACCTCAGTTTACGGGATCGCGGAATTTAGCCCTTCATACACATTGAAGATATCATCCAAGCAAGAAAACTTGATCTGAAATGTCAGTCTATTTCAATCGGTTGTGCTTTGCTACACTGCCCATCATCGCATATTTATCCCGTTTTCTATAGAATTTCCTATCTTTCTGGGGCTGATTTGCGATCATAGTCAGTACAGTAGGTGGTAGACCGCAATCATCATCATCATCATCATCATCATCATCATCATACCTGACATTTAGGAAGACATTTAGACCATCGGTGATCTCATCTAAATATTGAATTTATCATAAACTTGATTGTGGCCTTGATTTAATTTTCACGCAACTACACTACCATTTTACGCATAGTTATTCCATGTTCTATGATATATCTTATCTTTACATGAGCTGTTTATATGTATGTATTCCACCCGAGCTATTCAAAAATCAACCAACATAAACAACATTGACATTGGATATAATTAGAATGTCTTGGCACGGGCCGCGTTGATATTGTATATTGCAATGAATGAATCGCGCTTGAAACACGCTTTCCCCCTTTGTACTCGGGAGCCTCAGAGCAATGTGATTATACAATTAGTGTTCGTCTTTAAAATGCCAACGCCGGCGTTTGGTTTTCAGTATTTATGTGCAACGCTAATGATGCAGAAAAGAAAACAACAGCTTTTAGGCTGGTTCATCATGTACACATCTTAATTAGATATTAGAAGTCTAGCAAAGCAAGCACCACCGAACTTCCATTAAAAAAAACAAAATTCTGCCGAACGACGTCGAAAAAAATGTGAATTAGCAATGCAACGCAAACTAAAAAAAATAATTGAATAAAAGTTAGGCCCGTTGGTTTATATACAACTAACTGATAAAGATAATCATAATAAAATTAGGAAAATCAGTATTTTGTATCATAAAATTTGACCAAATTGGCGTTTACGTCACTTTTACATACAATAGTAGCACAGAAAATCCGTGAAAACCCCGTAGTCAAGATAGGTTACGTTTTCAAAGATAACGTCTGGACTCACATTATTTTTAGCAACAACAAAATAGTGTCCTTCGCCACATCTCGCACGACATGCGAGCTGAGTGCATTCTGAACAGACTAAAATATCCATTTCACTCCAAGCTAGACCGAAGCTCTTCGGCACGGAACCATTTCTTTCACACTGAAAAGTGCCATCCGAGCATGTTTTATCTTCATCGTCTCTTCTCCGATGAACGCCGCGGTTGTTTGATTTTTCTGCACCGCTACCGGGAGATATCGTTCTGCGTTGTTTCCGTGTGTCGAAAACATCACGCGAAGATCGACAGCAAAGGTTTCTCACAGCAACATTTTGAGCTGCATGTGAGAGATGACTCGGCAAACAACAGCGCAATCACGCAATTGGTATTGAATGCAGGCAGCTTCATCAGCCGAATGTCCAATAAGCTATAACAACTATCCACACTGGGTAGATACGAGCAAGTGCGCAATAGGCCATGAACAACGCTTTACGCTCTGTTAGGCGGATAACGACCGTTTTCCTTTTAGTTTTGTTTGGTTGAGAAATAAGGTTTCATGTTTTGATCTGCTATTATTATCTGGTGCAAGGAAGTTACTCTCATGTTAACGTCTTATTCTATGCTTCTTTTTGACGGTAGAATATTTTTATGCAACTTTTTTATGCGGTTTTTCAAAGTTATGCGGTTTTTTCTGCGAATTTCAAAGTTATGCGATTCTTTTTATGCAGCTTCCTTTTAATTTCTAGGGCATCACCTGAAGCGACTTTTATCGAAAGATAGATCCTCGTGAATGCACATGCTTAAACAAAATACATAAAATGTTCATATTTTTATTTTAGATTATAAAGTACTAGTCTTTGGGTTAAGGATATGAGAAGCATTCTTGATGCAGTGAAAATAAAAACAGAAAATGACTGAATACCTTTTTACCTTTCTCATAATAAAACTTACGCAATCGGTCGGAATTTTTACCGAGGCCCGCAGAGCCGAATCTCTTATACCATTCGACTCAGTTCGTCGAGATCGGAAAAAAGTCTCTGAGCGTGTATTTTTTTTACTTGGTGATAAAGCTTTTACGCCGACCCGGCACACGTTCAGTAGTTAAACAATACTACCGATTTCGTCCATCGTGTGCCAGAGTGAGGGACTCTGAACAGAGAAGATAACTCTGAACCCTATTTCTCTAAACTCCACCAAGAAGTCCGACATTTGCCTGATCTACCAGATTCCATTTGAAATGACTACTTTGGGGGGAGGCGTGCTAATGCACTTCACCTGATTCCAGATCTAGCTGGTCGTGCTAGATTTCGCTTGTCTCGTAACCGCCATATCAACCCTGCACGGCATGACATTCTACATGCCTTCCTTTCTACGTTGACCAGTTGGATGTCGTGGTCGATCTAGCGATTCCGGTTGGAGGGTGGCTTCCGGTTCACTGGTGGCCCAACGACCAGGGTCTGTCGCGTTCGGCGCTACTCGGCGTAGTTCCTAACGGTGGAGCTAGCCTACCTCGGCGAGGAGTTCCCCGACGAAAGAATGTCTCCTGCAACCGTTGACGGACACGTTATTCTTCCTTAGATGCAGTCCGGCAGAATGCCGAGGTCAGTCCAGCGATTCGCTACGGACTACTCGGAATAGTCCCCGACGATGGATCTTTCCTACTCCGACGAAGAGTTCCCCGGCAGTGGAAGCTCTTCCGAAACCGATACTACCCGGGCAGATGCCAAGGTCGATCCTGCGATTCTGGGTGGAGGGTGACTTCCAGTTGACAGGTGCCCCGACGAGCATCTGCCGGAGATACTTCCCGATCTATTCGAACTAGTCCCCGGCGGTGGGCCTAGTCTACTCCGACGGAGAAACTTCCCGACGTTGAAATTTTTTTCGAAATCGTAATCTCGATGCTGGTCGGTTAGGTGCCGAGGTCAGTCTTGCGATTCCGGGGAGTCACGGTTCCGACAGCATAAGTCATTAAGTGACTTTACGCTTGTCTGGACATGCCGCAGACTCAGGTGATTCGCATTTAATGCCAAAAGATCCTGACTCCTGCGTTTCAGAAGAAAAAGAGTCAAGTAGCCGGGAAACTCTCAGCTTGCTCATATGACTCTACTCCACGCTTTTCTCTAAACTTTCTTGCTTCAAATCCTTGCCCTTCCTTGAGTACCATGGCTCTTAATATTCAAAAATATTTCATACCTTATGTGTTTTTTATGCGGATTTTCAAAATTATGCAGTTTTTTATGCGGACTTTCAAAGTTATGCGGTTTTTTATGCGGATTTTCAAAGTTATGCGGTTTTTTTATGCGGTACGTATCCACCGCATAAAAAACAACTTCAGGGTATAGTTTTCCCTGTACACAAGGCTAGGAAACTTTAAATTTAATTATATATAAGAATACAATTGATGTACAAACTTGTAATAGATATGAGCTAAAGAGATTCATTTCAACATAGGGATGGCAACAACGTTATTGAGCGTATCATAATTAATATTGAGAAAAGTATTTGACCTGTAAAGACAAAATACTTGTTTTTGAGCAATTCCAATGAGTAGTAAAGTTAATTTATAATATATTTATATATCTCTAATAAGGAATTATTGCGCAATCACTTCTTTAAAAAAATCTGAACCTTCGCAACATATTAATAATTTTTTCAGCCACCCTAATGAGTAATAAAGGTTTTTTATAGGAATTTTCATTATCAAAAACAATTCAGCGCACGAAAATTGCTATACAACAATTCTAAAGACAGGTTCGACAGAATACATCTTTTTGAATTACCCCAATTAACAGTAGATGTTTATTTTTATCGTACCAAAAATACATCAAACCATCTTGTTTAAACCGATACGATAAAGTGTAGATTTTAGTCCACCGATTGTTCTAAGTCGAGCCACAGTTCATCACTTCTGTTAAAACGTAGTAAAGAATTGTGATGTTTGCGGGAATCCGACATCCGACAGTTGTTCCGAGCTTGTAAGCTTGATACACTTTAAAACATCATATTTGGCCACCTTTCCCCTTTTTTTACACAACAATTATAGTGAAATTAATTATAATTTATAGGGAGTTGATACAGTGACACAATCTCATATTCGTACACCTCTAGTGTATATGTTTAATATTGTTTAATAAATGTTTGCGCTATTTAATACAGGTATTATGTTCTAAATGTGGTAGTAGAATCATCATCTGTCATTTTCTTATCATTTGTAATCTAAAGTGTGTAAGTTTCCGTACACTACACATAAAAAATCATTACTTGGTGTGAAAATGGCACAATTTCATATTCGTACACTTTTGAAAAGTCAATTAATTTGTCAATTTTAAGACCTGTTATTTCTTTATTTTTTTGTTTTACTTAGATAAAGAGATTTTATGACTACAGAAAAGTGTTCATTGGCACAGTTTCCTCTACACTAATTTAGGAAATTCCCTCAAATTAACGTAAAGGTTAAAAAAAGTAAACTAGCTGCCATTATGGGACGAAAACTAATTATTACTCATTAAAATGAAGGTAAATAACTTTATGGAATCTTTGAAATCGTTTAAATGTTGTGTCCAACTATTTAAAATGTCGTTAAAAACTTTGATGTGGCGAAACGTCGAGCAGATATTTCGAAAAACTTGAACTGTAAACAATTTACGATGCAGGATAAACGATTTTTAATTAGAAAAATTTGGGAAAATCAAGTAATTAATGTTATAAACATGGTAAATAAATTGAATCATAGCATTTAAATATAAGTCTGCTCTGGTACGGCTCGTAATGTGCGGAGAACGGACAATTACGAAGCCTGTGTTCTGAGCAAGAAGCTGTTAATCAATGAAAGGAACAAAGAATTGATTTTTTATTTACTAAACAACATTGAAACATTTTATCGGAATATTGGAAAGATTGTAAACTTTGTCTACGAGTCCAAATTCAACATCTTTGCCTCAAATGGCTGTTGTTTCGAGTGGAGAAAATCGAACTCAGACCTGGACGTAGAAGCCTTATAAAAGCAGCCAAGCGCAGAGACTGTGGACTTTTTTGTATAGGGTATTATATGTTCACTAGAAGTGCTAGAAATTTGGTCTTCATTGGTGCAATGATGGATCAGAATGTGTATTTTAATATGAATATCTTAAAATAAATTTTAAAGCAAAGTTTCCATAAAATGGTACTTTTACTTAGAAATGGTGGATATTGGAAATTTGATAATGAGAAGAACCTAAAGCATATGGCGTGCAAAAAACGTTTAGAGTAATTTTATAATTGTTTGAATGCTATGGATTCTCCATTGCGGACCCCGTTTATTAATTGATTAGAAAAATAAATGCGAGTACTTGGATAAAAAGTGCGAAACTATCCGGATTATAATGAGAATGATCTTTGAAACTACTATTTAGAAGAATGGGATAAAATTTAAGTTGAATACACACAAAAACTAGTGGTCAGCATTCCAATACGATTGAAAACTGTAACAAAAGCTAGCACATTGAATATTTATTATAGAAATTTCAATTGATTTTTGAAAAAATATGTGTACTGTACGAATATGAGATTGCGTGTATATTTGACTATCTTTAGAATTATGATTATTTTTGAAAAATGAGCATTTGTAGTACAAAGATAATTATTGTATCTTCCCTATGCTGTTTAGTAAACTGTTTCTACATATATAAAATGTCTCGCAAACTTATTTTTTACTTGTAAAATGCATATAAGCATTCCGCATAGCGGTGTACGAAAATGAGATTGTGTCACTGTATGTGGTAGGGTGGGTGCTCCTATAGTTGAGGTGTACCAATAGTTGCAGTAGTGGGTTATTCGACTAACTAAGGTCCCAACCATCAACAAATATTTTTTTATCGATTCATCGCACTAAAATTATGCGATAATAAAACTATCATCCTTGAAATTTGCTCGAAAAACTATTGAAAAAAAAAAAAAATTTCTTCGAATTTTGAGCTCCCTTGCACCTATAGTTGATCTAATGTACCTATAGTTGCAAGTCCTATAAGAAATCAATGGGATTTGCAACAATAGGAACAGAAATTAGCGATTGCACCACTGTTGGTACATGTGTTCCTATAGTGGTACAACTGGTTTTGAATACATAAATTGGTTATCAAACCATCTTTATATTTTTCCTATGAAGTAGGGATTGAAAGCTTTCGTTTAATGTATTAACATTGCCCATATGTCATTTCATCGATTTTTTAGCAAAAGTTTTTCTTAAGTATGCGACTATTGGTACATCCACCCTATTGAGAAAATATATAAAAAAATCTAATGTTCCTGAATTTTACCCATAATAAGTCTATTTTCATTTTGCCCCTGAGCCATCCACATTCAACAAGCTAAATTTGTTAAAAATTTATTGAAGAATGATATAGGTACATACATCACTATTTCAATACTCTTGGTGGCCCGGAAGAAGACCAATGTTATTTGTGGTTCGTGAGACAGCAGAAGTTATTGCTTGTATAATTTATTTTGAAATGACATATTTGGTTTTCGATTCTGGCTGCAGCGGTATGTGATATAGAAAATAATAGTTGGGTTTAGATCTTTTCAGTTGTTCATTGAGAAAAAGATCTTCAATTCGCTCAGTCAATCGTTGTTTTGTGTTAGACAGTATTCGAATCGATTTGGCTCCTTTTTCCTCGCAAACGTAATGACCGTGCATTTCTTGGGATTTAGGTTCATTTGGTTGATTTCGCACCATTCCGCAAAGGTTACCAATTGGCGTTGGAGGAAAGCTGGTTCATCAGCATTCCGGATTCTGTGGTATATGTTGAGGTCGTCAGCGAAAGCAACCGTGGTCCTTCTAAACAAAAGTTGACGTCGTTGAAATACAGAAGAAACTGCAATAGCGTGATTAATCTTGACAAAAGCAGCTGAATGTCAGTTTGAACACATTTGTTATGAACAACAGAAGATTTATAGATATTAAACGTTTCGGCATAAATCCATGCTGAATCTCGGAGATATACTGTTTGCGGTGGCCGAAGGTGGGTTCCAACACATTTCAAACAGCTTAGGAACTGCACTTAGCGTTGTAATACCGCGATAGTTGTTTTTATTACCTTTTTTGTGAACTGGAAACATGAAGGAGGATTTTCAGAGTTCGGGAAATACTCCGGTTGTTAGCGACAGTTGAAACAGATAACAAAAAGGTTCAATTAGACCGTCAGAGCATTTTTTAAGAATAATAGTTGGTATACCATCTGGGCCTACCGAGATTAAAGCCTTCATTTTGGCAATCGCCAGTCGATATTGATAGAGTTCAAAGATTGGTATGATTGAGGTACATTGAGTGCCGCGCGTAAAACCTGGGTCGGTGCCAGTTTCTCGTTGGAGAAAACACTGGCGAATTTTTCAGAAAATAGTTGGCAAATTTTCTGTGAACTAGAGCTCATACGCCTTCCATAGCTCATCGTTGTAGGCAACCCGGATGTCTTTCTTTGCTCGTTGTCATGCTTCCAGAATGTTTTAGGTTTGGACTTCAACTTACCTTGAACGTTTCGCAAGTAATCGGCATGGCAACGCTTTGATGTCTTTTTACAGACTCTAAATTTGGAGTACTTCTACAGAGCGGCTCTTAGTCGCTTCCAATCGTCTCAGCTCGGCAGTTTGCCACGCTGGAGGCTTGGGTTGAAGGCCGCTTCTGTTGGGCACATAGCGATCAATAGCATAGCTCATAACATTGAAGAAGGTCTGAACTGTAACGTCGACATCATCATTGTCAAGAATTTCGTTCCAATGGACCAATTCGACAGGAAGTATCTTCTAAAGCTATAGCTGACGGTATCGGAAACATTGCAGGCAAGCTTCACACGAATCGCTTCAAGCACTATATGCAGGGGACAGTGGTGTCTAAAAATCTTTACCAGAGGGAACGGCGCTGCGGTAATTTTTGGCGCATAGTCAAATATGCTTGAAAAGCAGAGGTCGAGGATTCTGTTGCTGTCGTTCACCATGTTATTCGTTTGGCGCAGCAGATTTAGATTGAAGCCATCAAGCAAACTGGTGATGTCAGTATGAAAAGATGACAGTTCGGGATCTGCGTCCGAAGCGGATCGCCATTTTAATCCGGAGAAATTGAAATCAACAACAATCAGGATCTCATCAACCGGGCTTGCTTGAGCGGAAATCTGTTCTAGTGACTTAGTGTGTGCATCTATCAATGTCAGATCGTGAGTGTGGTCCGGTGAAAAATAAACCACCCAGAGAAAAGACCCCCAAAATATCCCCAATCAGTTGCGCTTTCAATCGACAATTGATTTGAGACTATTGCGTAAGCTGCGATCAGTACGGAAAACATCGTAGTTGGCATCAAATGCTTGCACTGGCAGAGTGCTATCGCTAAGCCACGTCTCTGCGAGGGCGATTATATCGAAGCATTCATCCGAACTTGCTACCAAATAATCATCGATTCCTGTATTCATACCGCCGATATTCTGGTAATATATTTGTAGATTTTAATGCTGTGGTAGACAGGAAGTGTGGAACTTGTCAGTGCTTGCATTACCGAAATCAGATTCGTACTTGCCGTTGGTATCGATTTGGAAGACCCCTTCACCACTCCTGCACACCACAGGGCGGGGACGACTGAGGAAAGCTGACTGCAATGGCTCGACTATGGCAGGGGGATCAGGGGCTTCCATAGTGTTAGCCGCAGTGCGTCCCAGGGTGCTCTGAAGAGACGGGCTTGCGATTGATACAGCAGCCGTCTAGGTTAATGCTGCGATTGTAGCTTGCTTTTAATTTTATTATATTATTCATTTGTAAATGCACAGAATGGATCAATAAGAAAGGAGTCAAAGTCTCCGATGTGTGCAAACGATTTTTCGACGGTAGAGCTTTTCCTGTTATTTTTAAGGGGTTCACAACAATAAATAGGAAATGCAATATGGGCATTTTTTCGAAATTCGAATTTATGGCTATTTATTTTTTTCAACATGAGTTTGGATTTTATTTGATTTCTCACGATTGCGCAGTGGTCCAGAATGTAAATTTAGCAGGAATTTTGAAATTTTACTAAAACTAAACAACTTAGCCTCATTAAGTGTTTGGAGAAGTTTTCGCAGTTCGTGAGCCGCTTCTTTTTGTTAAAACAACAGATAGGGTGGTTCTAATTTTATCAAGATAAAAAATTGACTTTTTAATCATTCCAGCTAGAGCCAAACGACCTTCAGCGAAGTTGTAGAATGACAAATTTTGGAAAAGTTTGCTGAAGACATGTATGCTCTAGCTGTCATTCTTTTCATTTTACAACAAATTTAAAATAGAAGGTTAGGGTGTTTCTTAGAAAAACTTTTGCGGTATTTATTTAAAACCGAAGTAGTCTTCAGACAACTTTAAGATTGTTTTAAGGCGAATAATTTGTTTCATGGTACCACATATCTAACTATTTGAAAAGTTATCAGCGCAATATAACTCATTGGAGCAAACAAAAAAAGATAATTCATTTTCAACTATAAATTAGGTCGTGATTAGAGTTGTAATTAAGCAAAAAATGGCGAATAAGATATTTTTTTAAATTTCATATATGCGATTTAAAAATATCTATTTTTGATATATTAAGTGCTTACATGGGGGTGGGCGTAGCGTAGTTGGTAAATCGATTGCCTTGTACGCAGCGCACCAGGGTTCGAGTCCCGACATAGGGTTAGAAATTTTTCATAAAAGATTTTTCTAACCCGAAGAGGCGAATGACCTTAAGGTTAAAACCATTATAATCGAATTAAATTTTTTTGATGTGTTAGAAGAAAATGTTCGTCTTCAAAAGCTCTGAAAAACATTAGAAGGACAGGTTGGCATAAAATGAAAACTGAAAAAGTAATTTTAAAAATTTGGTCTTTCGTGAATTGACCCTTTATAATACATATGTTTAAATTACTTTCATGGTGGACAATACAAAAAAATAATTTCGTGTTCATGATAAAATATTGCACTTTACAATACTTTTCTATTGTTTAAAATAGTGGGTAGGGTGGTTCTAAGTTTTTTAAAATCAGAAAATTTACTTTTTAATGTCATACTATGTTGCGTTTCGGCTTCGCCTCATCAGAAACCGACACTAACACATTGTCGGAATAGATTAGCGCCGGCTTGACGCAAATCCCTTAAAACTAAAACACACTATGTGTTTCAATCAAACGACTGATCAAACGTGATGTCCCGTTCGAGCAGAAGTTCTGTTTATGCCGATGAGACACAAGTGAAGCCGAAACTTGTCTTGGCTTAGCAGGCCTATGCGAAAGCACTATGCTATATTTCACCCTAAGGAGGAAAATTTGGTAAAAACCAAAATTTCTCACTAGGGTGAAAATTTGTTGGTAAAAACCAGTCTTTGTACAGGAGGGCACAAATCCTTATTTCATACTATGTTGCGTTTCGGCTTCGCCTCATCAGAAACCGACACTAACACATTGTCGGAATAGATTAGCGCCGGCTTGACGCAAATCCCTTAAAACTAAAACACACTATGTGTTTCAATCAAACGACTGATCAAACGTGATGTCCCGTTCGAGCAGAAGTTCTGTTTATGCCGATGAGACACAAGTGCTTTCGCATAGGCCTGCTAAGCCAAGACAAGTTTCGGCTTCACTTGTGTCTCATCGGCATAAACAGAACTTCTGCTCGAACGGGACATCACGTTTGATCAGTCGTTTGATTGAAACACATAGTGTGTTTTAGTTTTAAGGGATTTGCGTCAAGCCGGCGCTAATCTATTCCGACAATGTGTTAGTGTCGGTTTCTGATGAGGCGAAGCCGAAACGCAACATAGTATGAAATAAGGATTTGTGCCCTCCTGTACAAAGACTGGTTTTTACCAACAAATTTTCACCCTAGTGAGAAATTTTGGTTTTTACCAAATTTTCCTCCTTAGGGTGAAATATAGCATAGTACTTTTTAATGGTTAGAGATAGATTTTTTTTGTCTCCAAAAAAAAAAGAAGAAAATAAAATGTTATAAAATTTTTTCAATTTAATTGTAATTGTGTAATTTTCAATTTACAAGTAAGTTACCAAAAAATAGGGTGTTTCTTAAAAAAAATGGTTTTCTTTGTATAACTTTTGCAATTTTGATTTTTCATTAGGATCACTTTAGAAATACTTTCAGATATTTTGAAGAAGAATGATTTGACTTAATATACCGAGCCTCTAGCTTCTCTCGATAGAAAGTTATATATACTTTTTTCTAAAAATAAACTATTTTTTGAGTAAATATGGCAAGATATAAAAAAATATCGTATTTGTCATTTTTTTGTGATCTATACTACAAAGCATGCTGTTTCATATGACAGCAACAGTATTTAATGTTAAGTGCCCTAATCTTCAAGTTGTCCAAAGGGTTTGCGATTTTGTAAAAGTGACCGTCTGGGACCAGATTCCGGATTCACCGGAACTGACCATAGCGGCCAAATGGCATCCTTATTGGTTTTGAATACCTTCAACCATCTTATGAAACTCAGTAGATGTTTTTCGATACTAAAGGTTTGCGATTTGATAAAAATCACACTCTGGGTTTCACCGGAGCCGATCTTCGCGGCCGAATATTCTCCATATTTGTGTTGAATGCAATCATCCATCTTAGTAGATTGGTTTTAATTTGAATCAGATTCCGGATTCTCCGAAGCTGACTATCGCGGTCAAATGGCCTCCAAACTTGTTTTGAATGCCTTCAATCATCATGTGAAGCTCAATAGATGTTTTCTGATATGTCGCATAATAAAGGTTTGCGATGTGATGAAAGTGACCCCCTGGACCATATTCCGGATTCATTGGTGTACCGGTCAAGTATCCTCGTAGTTTGGAAATGGTTGGAATGGTTCTCACGCACGGTCTACTGCCACCTATTCTGACTTTATCATTCTTGGACTCATTTTTTCAATGGATCCAATGAGCATCCTTTTGTGGCCCTTGAGAAAGATTGGCCAAACCCGAAGACTGCATATCAAGTAGACTGGAAACTCTGTCCAGAATCTGGAGACAGTAACAGCAACGCCAATTGCAGGTAAAGCTAGTACTTTCTAGAGTGATGCACACACATATACACTTTTACATTAAGCTTCCTACCTTCCTCCAAAAGAGGCGCTGTAACTTCTGTCGCTTCTCGTTTGCATGGGGGAAGAGAGGAAGTATCAGTCTTCTTAATATGTAGTCTTCGCCAACCTCAAATTAATTAATTATGATGTCCTTTAGTAAATCCTGAAAATTTTGAAACAGTTTACGGTTGGTTCCATATAAAACTTCTATGTTTAAAAAAAACCCACACGGTAAAACTGACTTATCCCAACGCAATTCGGAATAACTCGTGTTTTTGGACCATGGTGGTATAAACTAGAAGAATTTCATAACTCTAGTCATACCAATGACTTTTGGCTAGGTTTTCAGAGAAAATCGCCACTGTGGCAATGATATTGGCACTAATGTATACGCAATCTATCGATTCACCGGCCGAGCAATTAACGCTTCATATAATATGTCTAAACTAGGTAACTGACCATATCTGATGTAGGATCTAACATTCTAAAGCCAAACTCTAGCAAACGATTTGATGGCACAACAGATTGCGCCATGACATGTCACGCCCCTTTTGAAAAAAAATAATGTCATCATGAATGTCCACTAGTATTAATATGTTTTACTGACTAGTAATGTTAGTACGTTTTGTTCAGTTTCCATTTGGAAGAACATCATTCTTGTCGTCGCGACGCGACAGCAAGTTTTTCTCGATGCTGATGCTGGTCGACTGAATGTTTACCGATTGATCATCTCAACTAGCGTGTACTAGTCTATACTTAGCTATATGCTCATTTCATTCACCCATACCTTGGAGCCGGGTGCGTTGATAGTGCACAACGAAAACAACATTCATTCATTCCATGATGAACCGAGTGAGCTCTAAGACCGAGCATGGTTGGGTTGAATCGCCTTCTTCGTGGTTTGTGGTGTTCAGTTTCGCTCGAACCATACGACGGGAATGTAGTCGCTGGCATTTACTTTACTGACCATTTTAGGTCGTCGTTGTCGTCGTCGTCGTCCTTATCAACGTTGTTGTGCAAAAAAATTAAAACGGAAATGTTCTGCCGTTCGATAAAATGACATGTACTTGAATGTGTAGAAAAGCATGTGTAATATTATGGGCACTGATCAACGGTGTGGTGGGTGGCGGAAATACTGAAGGCACTAAGAAAAAACATAGTGATGTACCTATATGTGCATATGTACAAGATTGGTCATATTGCGGTAAACTGGTCTGGTCTGGTCTGGCGTGATGTCGGGTCGATAATGCGACGATGTATGTGTTGCTACATGTCACATTCTAAACAGATTCCAGTGTGTGGAATATAGTCTGTAATTTGAATTGCCTTGAGCCGTGTGAAGATTCTGAATCGACGGGTTTTCTCTCTACATTGCAATGCTCTGTGGTGCGGTAACAGAAATAACCCGCAGCTGAATGTCAAGGTGTTCGATGAAAGCACTCCAATGAAAGCTATACTTCAACGGTGCAGAGCTTCGGTTTATTATTCCTTTAATAAGTGATTTAAGTGCACCGAGCAGCAAAAGCATCTTGGAGAGTGCTTTCAATCAGATGAATGTGCGAAAGAAAACAGAACAAGGAAATTCGATCAGTCTTGTGAAAGATCAATATTCGGAACTGAGCCAAATCATAGGGTCAAGTGTATGTGTATTTTTGCTTATGATGTACGATGCGCTCAGTTGGAGCAGCAACCAGATTTTTCGGTAAAATAAGTGAAGGAGAAAAATTGTATAATCAGCGTACTTATCGCGAGTGGAGAATCTACTCAAATTTCGGAGCGCAATACGCTTATGGTGGTTGGAAAATAATAGTATATGCAATATTGAACTTTTCATATTGTTCTAATACTTTACATAAATTGATTGACGGTTATTTGTTTGAGTTGCTGAATTCGTGGATCATACGCTGTTAATAAAGATCGTGCCAAACACTGTATTTATATGAAGGTGGTTGAAGTTGAGATTCGAGCTGCACACTGTTTAAACATTCACTTCAAAGGGTATGGGATTTCCGAATATTTTGAACCTGACACGTTGCATTCTCTTTGAAGTACACACACAGAAATGCATATGTAACAATCCGAAACGAATCGGTAGTTCGCTTACTACATTTCAACACGTGGTGATTTCGATTACCCTTTGTTTAGTAGTTGTTTGACGAAACTTTCAATGTATGCAACACTAGAATACTGTCTGATTTTTCTGCGCTTGAAAAACCAATACTGGGTAATGTTCATAAGCAGATGTGGTATCCTAATAGTCATTGGGAGTTGGGTAGTTAAAAGATTCGAAAGCATTTTAACGTTATTCTGTTGTGTCGCACTGGTAGCACGACATACGTTAGTTCAATAAGCATAAATATTGGATGAAATTATTTGAAACGGTTGTACTCAATATCGACCGGTTCCAATATCAGTCGTAGCTGATACATCGTTGTACTATATGTGGAAGAAAAATATTATTTTCGGCAACCTCAAAAACTCCCAAAGGAAATGTTGAATATCAACTGCTTAATGAATGACACATAGTTGGTGCAGGTTCTGCCCAGAAGTTGACGCCCTTTTCAGATAGACCGTGCTAGTTTGCAGTTTTTTATCAGCCTTTGGGTATAGGCACGTTTGAATTCTTGGTGAAGCTCTTTGTTCACGCGTCTGCATAATTCTTCTTTTTCAATTACCCGCAATGTGCTCGCAAATTTATTCGATTTGTCGTCAGGTTTCTTTACATTTTTTCAGAATAAGAGGAGGAAATACAATTTTAACACTAGTCGCTTTATACATACTCAACTGATTGGTAAATCACCATGTTTACCTCATTTATCTGCTGTTCGCCTTTCAAGTATTGATTATCAAAGCTTTCTCGCGTCATCAAATCTGTTTGGCCTTCAAGAATGCAGCGTTATCTGGTCAGGTAACATTGGAAGCAGTATATGTCGTGCTGAAGGTTCGAATGGTTCTGCTCGATTCTTAAATAATCACAACTTCCAGGTGTACGAGTTATCGAACGATCATCTTTGGAACGATGTGGAAGAATTTCAGGTATTTACTCTCGACGCAGACTCGAATGATAACCTGACGGCACACTACCAGAACGTTCGAGGCCACGCACAAAAATGGATAAAGTTTTCCTGGCAATCTCTTCTTCATATTTCGACATAATTGGTTTCGCCGAGACTTGATTAGATGATAGGATTCATTCTCGTAAGCATTTTGACGATACATATGCTGTTTATAGAAACATTTTGTGAACAACCGGAAACAACACCTGCGAGGTTTAGGGTTTGAACAACTTCCTGATGGTTTTGTCAGCATCAGTGTAATTTATTTATTTAGATCCTAAGAGTGATATAGTTAGTGCAAATAACCATGTCTGTTCTTTCTTGCATTGGAAATAATAACTGCGCATTACTGTTTGGAGACTACAATCAAGCCGGTCTTATTTGGGAAACACGTGACAATGCCGCACCTGTAGTTAACATGCTTCGCTTTCAAATTGCCTCTCATTATTGGATGGATTCAGCTTCAAGTTTCTCACACAAATTACCAGCAGTTGTATCCTGGAATTTGTCTTATTCAACGAGACAGCACTAGCCGAACGTCAGATCCACGAACCTGTTGAATTTATTTCTGTGATTGGTTCAAATCATCCTCCCGTAGAAGTTATATCTGTTTGCCAAAACCTGTTATTTTTGAGGATATCTTGATAAGTCTTTTTTTTGTTGTTGATACTTTATAATTCATTATTTTTTTTTTTAAGTAAGGAAAAGCCCCTTTGATTGAAATTTCATTTTGTAATCTCTTCTCAAAAAGGCATAAAAAACCTACTTATCTTTTCAAAATACATAAATATAATAAATTCTTAAATTAATTTAGCTCACTCGGTTAAATAAAACCATAACAGAGCTAAGCTTCATTCTTCCTATGTATGTGAAATGTAATGCTTGATTGTATAATTCTTTCGATCAGTCGTCTTTAAAGATCTGAAAATATATAAATTTATGAAGTATCAAAGTTTAATATTGGATCTCATAAGAAATTCAAAAATTATTTTGAGGACAACAATGTCTTTATTAGCTAATACATCTCTAACAGAATGAAAGATAGGTTTTCCTACAGAAGAGAGGGCATAAATAAAATGTCTTGTTTCTGAAAATCGTGAACAATGTGAAATGGTATGATCAACATCCTCATATGACTCCAAAGATTCACATAAATTTGAATCAATTATATTAATGCGATATAAATGGTTTTTACATTCATAAAACCAAGGTTCACGATTAACATTTGGTAAAATAGAATGACACATTCGTCCCATTTCACTGAGATCCCAAGCTTGTTGCCAAAGCATATTAATTTTATGTTGAATCGAAGGAAAGTATTCATTACCTTGAATTCCTCGATCATAAAAAAATACCTCTTGATGATCCTAATTTGGCTAACCTATCTGCTTGTTCATTCCCATATATTTCACAATGCGATGGTATCCAAATAAATGTTATTGAAAATCCTTCTGCGTTAATTTTGTTAATTAGATTTCGAATTAACCATATAAAATGATGTGTTTTTATTGTTAAAATTTATAGAATCAAGAGCTAATAAAGAACTAAGACTATCATAACATATGTTATAAGATTCGGGAATTCATTTTTCAATAGCTGAACATGTAAAATATAGAGCCATTAATTCTGCAATGAAAATTGAACATGGAGAACGCAAACGAAAAAAAATAATTGATTTGTGAATTATAAATTCCAAATCCCGATTTTTCATCAATCCTGGAACCATCAGTAAAATATATATTTGCCTCATTAATATTTATAACTTTCTGATTGAAAAAACTTTGAGCAAATTGAGAATAATGAATAGAAGGAATATTGTTAAGTTGTGTTAGTAAAGATGTGTCAATTAATGGCTTTGTGCAATGAACATTGATATCAAATGAATAATAAAAATAGGAAGGTGATTCGACTATTTTTTCTGTAATACACGATATGTAAGGCATTAAAATTCTACTACAGGGATTGATTTGAAATAATGAATTAAGAATAGAAACTAGGGAATGATCAGTAGATAAACATTGAGTTAAAAACCTGCAATTAAGTTCATGAAATCTAAGTTTAGGAGGAAGAACAGAAGAAATAACTTCAAGGGATTTAATATGTGTAGATTGCATTAAACCTAAACATATTTTTATACAACGATTTTGAACTTTTTCTAATTTTAAAAGATGTGTGTTTGTAGCAGATCCAAAAGTGTAGCAACCATATTCTAAAACTGATAAAATAGTAGTTTGATAAAGCATAATCAAATCAGAAGGAGAAGCACCCCACCACGTGCTAGTGATGCTTCTCATAAAGTTTATTCTTTTGTTACAAGTTTTAAGAAGGTAACGTTTTTTCCATGTAAGTTTACTATCAAACCAAATACCTAGATATTTATATTCATCAACCTTAATGATTTCCTGATCGTAAATATATAGATGAAAATCTGAAACGGTACATTTTCGGGAGAAAATAATATATTGAGTTTTAGACACTGAAAAAGTGAATCCATTATCAAGAGACCATTTCTCTAATCTATCCAACGCGATTTGCATAAAATTTTGAATAACGACCCTATCTTTTCCTACAAATGAAAACACTTTATCATCTGCAAATTGATAAAAAATACAACCATTGGGAATAATTCTGGTTATATCACTTGTGTAAATATTATATAGAAAGGGACTTAAACAAGATCCTTGAGGTAAGCCAAAATAACTATATCGAGATAGTTTAATTGAATCATTTAAAAAAAGTGCATAATTTTGAAGGAGAAAAGATTATTAAGAAAATTAACAATAATAGAAGGAACTCCTAATTCAAACATTTTTAGCGATAGAATATTGATTATTACTGAATCGTAAGCTCCTGAAATGTCCAAAAACGTAGCTGCCATGTCTTCTTTTTTTTGAAACAAAGTTGAATTCTAAAAGGGCAGTACAATCGCTAGTACTTCTTCCTTTTCTAAAACCATACTGTGAGTCTGATAAAATTTGTTCTCGTTTTGCCCATATTTCAAGACGATTTAGGATAATTCTTTCTAGTAATTTACGTATACAAGAAAGTAGACTTATAGGACGTCTACTATTAACTAAAGATGGATTCCTACCCGGTTTGAAAATAATTACAACCTCAATTTCGCGCCAATCATTGGGTAAAATGTTTTGTGTTATAAAAGCATTCATCTCTTGAGTGAACCACCGCCCGTGTTCGCGCGATCATGAATCGGTTTCATCTGGAAACCCCTGTTCTCGGTCCTAGTAGCATAAGTCCAATGCCTTCAGGTGGACCAATCAAAAAGATGATGCTCATATCCACTAAACTTAAATCTACTCATCATCATCTACTTAAAAATCGTATTTATACAAACGAAGTCACCTACACGCGACAATCAAACATACAAATGCTTGAGCCGTTCGCGATCATCCACGCAGCCTACACCCGCGTTCTCGCAGACATGATCCCGGTGACAATATGAACGTCTCAGCACTGCAAACATTCAAACGCGGTCTGAAGCGTGAACCTACAGTCCCCCGCACTCGCGCCATCATGAATCGATCACGTCCGGAAGTCTCTATCATCGATTCCAAAAGTCTAGGTCCATGACTTCAATCGAAACAAATAAAAAGAAAGCTCTCATATCCATTGGACAACACGTTCCATGGCGACATGACCGGGAACTCTAGTGATACGGAGTAACTCACTCCCTGTCAGAATGTGATCCGTACACCGAAAAACAAATATCGGTCCGCGTTGCCATCCAAGAGCACACGCGAATATGTGAATGGCCACAGGGTTACAAAATCGAATTTATTCACGCGAAGTCACATACACGCGATCACACGTGAAAAACACGTCAACATACGAAGGCTTAAGCTCTTCGCGATCATCTACGCACACCTACGTTCGCGATCGCGAAAACTTGATAACACTCCGGTAATTATGTGAACGTTTTAGTACTTACGAAGTTACAAACGCGAATCCGCAAACGCGCGCGATCATGAATTGGTCACGTCCGGAAATCCTTAGCCTTCATTCTAGCAATTTAGGTCCATACATTCAGTTGGACCAGTCAAAAAAAATAAAGCTCATATACACTAGACCACACGTTATACGGCGACATGACTGGGAACTCTAATTATATGGAAGAACCCACTTTCGTCTGGAATCTGAACTGTGCACGAAAAATTAAGTATCAGATTCGCGGTCCACGCGCGATCATTCTAGAACACACGCGAATATGCGAAAGGCACACGGTTATAAAACAGAATCTATACACGCGAAGTTACATACACGTTAGAACACGCGACACGTCACGCGATCGAGCACGTTAACGTACAAATGTTCGAGCCCTTCGCGATGATACACGCGATCGCGAGTCCCTCCGCCCGCACATACCTGAACCGTACAATGAATATCACATTCAGAATCACGGCCCGCTACAATTGGCCTAAAGCAGTGTTTTAGTGGACGACATTGCTTGTCTCTTCTGCAAATTGTAGCATGTGATTCTGACGGGGTGCCCTTCCGAGAACCTAGCTCTGCAGCTCCAGTAGGACAACTCTCGAAAAAAATACATGTCTTTGCTTTATTGTAAAACAATTATTGATCTTCGTTTTGTGTGGATTTTCTTCAAAATTACCTAAAAAAATAATTTTTTCGCCATGATTCAGAGGTTCTATAATTAATATAATAACTTTTTGTAAAAAACTTTAAAATGGGATTTATTCTCTAAGGTCCACAGAAAAATAGAAATTTTTTTTTAAAAAATAATTAGGTTTTGAAAAAGTTGCGAAAACCGCTTATATACGACAATTTAGCTCAAAAATGATAATTTTTCATAAATCGCATTTGCGGAACCACTAGATAATTTTTTAGGAAATTGATTTGTTCTACAAAAGTGCTTAAAATATGCTTATCTTTCATTATAGGGTTGAGCACAATGACTTTTCGAACATTGATTTTTTTTGGGACAGCCTAGTACAGAGGTATACACATACACGGTCTTCATAACAACGTTGGTTACACTAACATTCCTTTCCTTCCCCGATGGTTGCAAGGACGCGTTCGGCGATCTTATTGGCATTTCAATGTATAGAACTCGCGAAACGTGCACATAGAGAAAAGATAGCTACTCCCAGGCCCTATTCGTTGAGTCTCTATGTAATTTCGCTTGTTCTAGTCAATCACGGAATAACAACAACGAATTGTATGGCCATCACGCTAAAAAATCTTTCTCACACTTATAAAATATCTGTGGGATTTCAAATTTTGTTTCAGACTTAATCTTTCAATTGGTCGGTGTTAAGTCAGACCGGACTAAGTCGCAAAACATCAAAAAATGAGTTAATGATAGCACTGGATAAAGAATTTCTTCATCTACATTCCACTTTTACCGGATTTGAAATATGAAACAATAAACAAGAATTATGTCAAAAATTATTTTTCAATTATAATGTAAAGGATGCTGCGATTCAAACTTTAAACGCGTTTTTCTCGAAATCAATGCACTGTCACTTAGTCCGGTCTGACCTAACACCGACCAATTAGCTGTTCCTTCTATACGATAGGTCCAATTAGATTAACCAACGGCATAAATCATTCAATCGTTGCGAAGATTGCGTGATGAGTTAACAAAATCAGTTAAACTGCTGTCAACTCCAATCACACACACCTGAAATTGCACCACAACGTGCGTCGTGAAAGGCAATAGCAACATTTGAGCAGAGTACACGCTTTGCGTCCGTCTAATCGAAGCGCACATTACGTAGGAATACGAGGGTCCTCTGCGCTGTAATTCAAGTCGACACAGAAAAATGGTCATTTATATACTTTCACTTTCAAACTATTGCCATTCTTCCATACCGTCCCGTCCACGTTGGGATTAGGATAGTGAGACAGACTGGGAACAAAAAAAAAGAAATAATAAGTCCAACTGACTAAAAATAGCAACTGGTTGTTACGTTCGACTTCATATTTAGTGCTTTCGTTGCATTCCGACGGCGATCAAGGCACGGATAGCTAGCCGCGGTCTTTTGGCCAATTCGTTGGGAACGGCTTGTTAAAATGGGTGTGATTGGTAGTTTTGTTATTGGCAGACTCCAGAGGAGGTATCTGTCACCTTCACCCGGTTCAGTGTGTGCCAAACCTAGCTAAAGACGCAACGGGATGTATTGTAAAGCTTTATCTATGTTATTGCATCATTTGGGGGGAATATTGCATGATTTATTATGGACAGTTGCCATAAAATTTAGGTTTATGATTTTCTCATTTGTGCGACTATTTTGTAGTGTTTTTCTCTTTTCTTGGTTCAGTTGGCTAGAGATGACTAAATAGAGAACATTTTGAAAGGATTAGAGTCTATTCAAGTGAGGGCAATGTTATAAAGATGTACAGATCGGACAACTGAAATTGATAAAGTCATCAAACTTATCCTTTGACTATTAGTAATAGCAGCCGAATTTACATAGTAGGTAGAGTTATTGTAAATCGTTTGAGTCCAGCAGTATGGGCAAAGGGAAACTTGTCCCATGAGAGCTCTAGAAGACAAAAAAAATCACGCGAGAGAACCACTAGAAAGCAGCAATAATGAATGGTAAATAGTGCTAGTATGTGTATGTTTGGTTTGCTTTTCGACGGCTGGGACAGAATTTTTATTTGGCTATTTCAGTTGCATTTACTAAACTAATAGCCGGCTATTGTAAATAAGTTTGTGGCGCCGACGCGCCAACAGCGTTCTAGCGGTTCGCTACTTTAATCCAACCAACCAATGTAAGAAAAATGGCAATAGCCTAAGACAATTCTGATCTGGCGTTTCTAAAGTACCGAGATGAGCATAGGAACTATAGACCATTAATTCTCCCTGCAACCATCGACAGGTTTATGGTGATTGTCTTACGTGACTTCTCTTTCGTCAGTGATTAGTTTTCATAAGATATCTAGCTTATTCTCACCCTGATATGCTAATTTTTTTGTGGTGGCATAGCATTCAAAAACTATTTTTCCTTAATACGGTTGGGGTTAGGGAACATGAATAATCTGTTTTGTTTATTCTTTTCTCTCAGTGCTAGAAACTGCTTAATTTTTACCTTAAAATACTCAATACAATTATTCTAGAATATTTACAATAATCCAATAGCATGGAAAAGGTAATCGAAAACACTCTTAAATTACAGATTTGATCAGTTTTCAAAAATATTTCAGGATATAGAAGATGTATCAAAAGTTGGATTTTCACAATTAACTGAAGCTGTCCCTGGTATCACTGCTCCAGCGGAATTGCAAAACCAGTACCTTGAATAATACTTATACATGTTTGTACTTAAACGAAAGATATCAGTTATCAGTTTTGCTTGTTTTTGTAAGCAAACCTTGTTTAAACCAAGATATATAGATGTTCAAAAACGTCGTTGCTTATAAGCAATTTGGGCAAGAAGAGTTTAATAACCCTGTCCCATCAAGTTTTCGGATCAGTGTATTTTCGAAGTCTGTTTAAGGACCATCCATATTGATGTACCCTATTCAACCAAGATGTTCATGTGAATCTTTTCTTCAGGTGATTCCATAGGAAGGGTTTTAAATTCCATTAAAAATTGATAAAGTGTGGCAGTCGAGTAGTGGTAATGAGTTTAAATAGAAAATAACGAGGGTGTTTTTAATTATTTTACGTACTGTACATGCAGAAAAATCATTTGTAGTTTCAATAAAAATATAGATTTGATTCAATAAATAAAATTATTGGTCGGGAGACTTATTGAATTCAATAAAAATTATTTATTGTTTCAATAAAAAGATTTGTTGTTTTCTTTTTTGATAATTATTTTATTGAAATTAAAACTGTTTTTATTGAAAGCAAAAATTTATTGGTGTTCTAATAAAAACATGTTTTCAGTCCAAAAAGTTTGTCAGTTGAAGTAATAAACAATAAATTATTGGATTCAATAACACATATTTTTTTGTTTTTAGTAATACTTTACAATTGTTATGTGCTAGTTGTAAGATCTGTGTACGTGTTCGTCTGAGTATCTGTGACAGTTGGAGCAGGGAATGGATTCAGAATTGGCGTATACGATAGATTAGTGGGAAATATATTGCTTCGCGTGCCTTTTTTCTTTCCTAGGATTCATTGCTCACTTTTTTCCGATGTTCAATTTGAGCCTTCGATTCGATTCATTCGGGAATATCGGATTGGTTAAATTAAGGTACGATTAATTTACCGACGCATGTGAATCATCCACTCTCGGTTAGCACAGTATGACAAAATCCTAATTGAATGAAATTATCGTTAATTGTAAATAAATATCATTTGCTGGCATGTAGACGAGTTTTTTTTTTCAATTCGTTTACTTGGCACGGCTCAAGGCGTTAGCTTCACGGAGCCGTGGGTCTTTTATATATTTACACGATGTAAAAAAATAAAAATAATAAACGATTAATACTACGAGTCTATCCGATCCCGCACGCGCGACTTACCATTGCGCCGCGGAGATCCGTTTTCGTGAAGGGGAAATATTTGCATCCACGCCAACTATATCATGGGAGTCATTCCTATCTCTGTCGTCGTCGCACATGTCCGGGTCATCATCGCAGTTACTGCCTTGATGTTCACGATCAGGTGTTCTTCCTAACTTCTTTCCCTTTCGGGTCACGAGCGCGAACCCTCCGTCATTGCCAGTAGCTCCCTCATTGCTGGTGTTACCTGTTGAGTTTGTGGTACTTGACGCGGCTTTCGCAGTTGTCATTATTGCTTGAACAGCAGCCACAAATTTGGCAACTGTTTGTGGCTCAGGAAATGATATTGGAGACTGAGTGTTGACATTTCTTTCTGTAGATGAGCTTTTCTTAGCGGTTTCTGGGCAGGGTTGTCCGTAATGTACCGTTTGTTCACAGAAATGTAGACGCCTTCAAGTAGTTTGATTACATGTTGCATGTGTTCTTTTCTTCTAATCCATTTGTCTGTTTTTGTTGTACTTTTAGTAGTTTGCTTTTCCACTACTCATGTGTGTCAAAAATAATATCGATCAATTTATACACTTCTGTTTAATTTCTTCCCTTTTTCCTTATTCGGCATGTTATTGTTCCATTTAATGCAATATCTTGAATTGGTTTCACACAAACACTCACTAACACAAGCAATTGCATATTCTCTTATATACACTACCAATCTATCTCATTCCAAATGTACAAATGCTCGTGGCTTTCTCGATAACACAAACCTAACTTAGCTTTCTCGATAACACAAACGCGAATATGCAATTGCAATCATCCACACATACTTACCAGGGCATAGCAAAAAAAATTTTTTTGAGTTCTCGAAGGCCCCCCCTCTCATATTGTGACAAATGTCAAACTAAGCTCAGATGCCAAATTTCACATCATTTGGACAATTTTAGATCCCCGCCCACGTCGCTTGAAATTTTTTGAAATTGGTGCTATGGGAAAATATGGAGGAATAATACATTAAATGCGATAACGTTTGAAGTAGCAATCAGAAAATTACAATTTATACCTCTTTTGGAAGAAAATCTTCTTAGTATTTGAATGGAGAAAACACGGGAAAGTGGGGTACTGGGTCATTTTGAACCCAAAATCCCATATTTTTAATGATTTTTCTGCTCGGTGATGCAAATCATACATATTTTGTAGTTTTTCTAATATGAAAAAATCGATCGGGGCCTTTTTGACCTTTGTCCGAATACGAGGGGTTATATGGTCTTTTGTCATTCATATTAAACTTCATCATTTTCTCGTGAATATATCTCTATTATTCTTCACTCAATTTTCATAAACTATACTTGGTTGAACGTGGGAAATCCTTAGGATTACAACAAAAATAGATTCGTTACCGGGAAAATTCAGGAACATCAGTTTATCTGACATATAGTGTCGATTTCACATTTTTATCATAAAATTGCACATATTAACTCCATTTAACAACAAAATTCTTATTTAATTTACTACTTTTAGTGTAAAATATGCTTAGGGATCACATGAGAAAAGTTTCATTCCTGGAAAACTAGGGGAAGTTGAGGTATTAGGACATATAATGAAAAAATGTAATGTAATGTAGAGTAAATATCAAAAAGTTTGATGCTTCTGAATTTTTCCTATAACGTTTTTATTTTTGTTTTATTCCTCAGAATTTTACACGTTCAACAAGTCACATTTTATGAAAATTGATTGAAGAATAATAGAGATATATGCATGAGAAAATGATAAAATTTAATATGAATGACAAAAAGGCCTATAACCCCAACTTCTCGTATTCGGACTAAGATCAAAAGGGTTTCGGTCGATTTCTGAGGTTTTTTTTTACATTAGACAAACTACAAAATATGTATGATTTGCATCACGGAGCAGAAAAATCATTAAAAATGTGGGATTTTGGGTCCAAAATGACCCAGTACTCCACTTTCCCGTATTTTTCTAAAAACAAAAATATCTCCATTCAAATAAGATTATTTCCTTCCAAAAGAGGTATAAATTGTAATTTTCTGATTGCTACTTCAAAAGTTATAGCATTTAATGTATTTTTCCTTCATATTTTCCCATAGTACCAATTTCAAAAAATTTCAAGCGAAGTGGGCGGGGGTCTAAAATTGTCCAAATGATGTGAAATTTGGCATCTGAGTTTGACATTTGTCACAATATGAAGGGGGGCCTTTGGGAATTCAAAATAATTTTTTTTTGCGATGCCCTAATACTTACGCCCGCGATCTTTCCAACATTAAAAAAACTCCGGTAATTAAGTGAACGTTTTAGCACCTATAAATTTGCAAACGCGGAAGTCCGGAAGTCTATCCTCGGTCCTCATGCCTTCAGTTGGATCAATAAAAAATGACACTTTAATTCACTAAACAACACAACAACACAACACATGGCGACATGACCGGGAATTCTAGTGATATGGGGAAACTCTTCTAGTATGTGAAACGTACACTGATAATTAAGCATCAAAGTCACTGTCCGCGCTATCATTTAAGAACACTCGCGAATATGCGAAGACGCATACACGCGAAGTCGCATACACGCGACAAACACGTTATGATACAAATGCTCGAGCCCATCGCGATAATCCACGCAACCAACACCCACGATCTCGCAAACATGATAAGATAAATTTTTAAATGCGGTCTCAAGCGTGAACCTACAAACTCCTGCGCACGCGCGATCATGAATTGGTCACTTCAGGAAGTCTCTATCCTCGGTACCAACAGTCTAGGTCCATGCCTTCAATTGGACCAATTAAAAAAAAAGAAAGTTTTCATATCTACTAAACAACAAGTTCCATGGCGACATGACCGGGAACTCTAGTGGTATGGGGTAACTCACTCTCTGTCAGAATGTGATTCGTACACCGAAATCTAAATATCAGAATGACGGTCCGCGTGGACACGCGAGCACACGCGACAAACACGTTGTCGCCGATACCCCTTGTTGTGGCGCGTCACTGGTGAACCATATGTCCTATCCCTCGCTAACCTAACATCACGACCAGGCAGTGCGAGCGCTTTGACAGATGATCAACATAATTAGTCAGCAGAATTGATAGCGAAGTGACAAAAGTAATCCAACTCACGTTTTTCCGTACAATCACAGTTCTGTCGCGAGTTGTAATTAAATTAATAGTAGTTATTATACGTTGCACTATATTAGCCACACAAGTGGAAACCTAATTAAAAAGCAGAGACTAGAAAGTGAATTCAGGTATGAAATTACAAACTAATACTTACCTAGATTTATTACTTACCACTAAACCTAACCTAAACTTACCGTTAACCTTTGTAGAATACACTGGAGTATCCTTCCACTGTAAAACAGGAACCTGAAAAGATAGGGAAACACTGTAAATGTAAGCAAACACACATACAAATACTTACCAATTACCACTAATGAAATTCAATAAATTACAGCCTTTTAGCTGTGCAGTAATCAACTAAAAGAACGGTGTTTGTTCCGACTTCGGGAACATTCTAAAAGGATTTACATCCTAAGTTGGATGATTGATTGCTACCCTTGGAAGTTCCTCCAACCGATATCCTGTAACCGGGAAAAGATACACCGCCGGGAAACGAGCCAATCTATAAGGTTTGAGAGTGCATTGGTTTTGATCGTTTGAGTAGAACTGTTGACAATTAGTCCCGTCATTCAGTCGCGAGTCCCGTATAGTTTCCCAACCGGGCTGGTGTAAATTAACACAGTTGAGTTGCTCCGTTTCTCGAGATGTCAGAAGAACGTGACAATACGAAACCGGAAGGCAATGACAGGCACTGTAAAAGGTGCGACCGTGCCGATGCGGATGACGATATGGTGTGTTGCGATATGTGCGAGTCGTGGATCCATTTCCAGTGCGCCGGTGTCAGCGAATCCATTGCTGAACCGGATAGAAGTTTTAAGTGTAGCAATTGTCTGGCAGACTGGGATGGTGCGTCGAAGTCGGGTGTGTCATTCAACGAGTCATCCGTCAGCAAGAGCAGTCGAGCGTCGCAGAGGTTGCATCTCAGTTTACAACTTCTAGAAGAGCAACGGAAGCTGAAAAAGATGCGTGCGGAAGAAGAAATTAAAACCAGGAAAATGGAAGAAGCAGCCAAATTGAAGGAAATCGAAGAGGAACAGGAATACTTGAAGCAGAGATACGATTTGCTGTTGCAAATCGGCGATGAAAATGATTCGGCAAGTAGGAAAAGCGGGGTCAGTGTCAAAAAGAAGCGCGAACAGATGGAGAACTGGCTTAATAAGGGAGCACAAGTGGACGAGGTTGGTAAGTTGAAACCAACAGCGTCTGAACAGAAAGCTACCCTGTCAGTACCGGCTGTTAGCAAACAGGATCGCGTAGTAGTAGTACCAACAACAACAATCTCTGTTTCGAACAAGCTTGCTTCCTTGAATTCGGATAAGCTTCATCCTGATCCGACTATTCCAGTTCCTGGTGGGAGTGTCAGTGCTTTGACTAAATCGATGCCAGATGGTCGTATCGATGCCAGAAAAAGCGACCTCTACAGTTCCAGGAATAACAGGGGATGCAGTAGGTGGAAGTGTAGTCACGTCGGACTTCCACGCGCCGACGAGTGCTGCATCGACAATCGGGCCCATGTTGACAGTTCCTAAAGTGACTCTTGCAGGAGTTTGAAATTCTCTGGTTTGTCCTGGTACAGCACCGGTTTACTCGTACCCAGGAACGACCGTCACACTGTCGAGTGTAGCCGAGAGGGTTCCGGCGATGCCGTATGTTTCTAGTAGTTTTTATGGAAACCAGGAACAGTATCTGACTACAGTCGCGTACAGTTCGTCACAGTTGCCAACTTCGATTAATACCGATCCACTATATATCGTTCCAAAGAATCCTCTTGTCTCTTCTGCTGGCCAGTGGCAGTATGACGGTGTCGTACCACGGAATCCAATCTTAATACCAAACTCCAGAATTTCAAATAATGTAAATATACACACTGAGTATCCGAATCCGCTTCCACCGACAAGTGTTCCGTATCCCGGGCTGAGGTCGGAAATCGTACCCTCGATAGTACCACCATCTTTAGGATTCCACGGGAATGGGAACAGTCTTTCGGCCAGTGTAGGGCCAAATAGTGCGCAATTAGCAGCTCGACAAGTAATGCCACGCGAATTGCCGAGGTTTAGCGGGGATCCTCAGGATTGGCCTATGTTCCACAGTTCTTTCAAAAACACGACGGAGGTCTGCGGATATTCCGACGCTGAAAATCTAGCCAGATTACAGCGTAGTTTGGGAGGGGCAGCACTGGAAGCAGTTAGAAGTCGCTTACTCCTGCCAGCATCTGTACCCTACGTGATGGAAACGCTACATAAGCTGTATGTTAGACCAGAGATTTTAATAAGTTCTCTTCTGAAGAAGGTGAGAAATGTTCCGCCGCCAAAGTCGGATAACCTGAGCTCGATCGTTGCCTACGGATTGGCAATTCAAAATCTTGTCGATCATATCATTCTGTCTGATCAGCAAGCACATTTGTGGAATCCAATGTTGCTCCAGGAGTTGATCGATAAATTACCCACCTCACTGAAGATGCAATGGGGTACATTCAAGCAAGCGTTTGCGAACGTCAACTTGGCGACATTCAACAGTTTCATGTCGGGATTAGTAAATCTGGCTTCCGAGTTGAGTATCGATGTGAGTTCTGTCCAGAACTACCACCAGCCACAGCGAGCGGAGAAGTCAAAGC
Source organism: Topomyia yanbarensis (assembly GCF_030247195.1). Taxonomy (NCBI): domain Eukaryota; kingdom Metazoa; phylum Arthropoda; class Insecta; order Diptera; family Culicidae; genus Topomyia; species Topomyia yanbarensis. The sequence continues at coordinate 6,911,420 of NC_080671.1, forward strand.
CGAAGGAGAAGCTTTTCACTCATGCGAACGAACCACCAAGCGTATCGAAGGAGTTTGCGATAAAAGGACATACGTCAAAAGCGTGCTCCTATTGTGAGGAAGACAGTCATCTGATCCTAAACTGTCCTCGCTTTAAATCATTGGACATCGGAGGCCGATGGAAGGTGATGCGGCAGAAAAACCTATGTCGACTGTGTTTAATCCCGCATAGTAAATGGCCGTGTCGTTCAAAAAAGGAATGCGGGGTAAACGGGTGTCGCGTTCGACATCATATGCTGCTGCATAGTAATCGTAGCGATACTTCCGACGGTTCAAGGTCTGGAGAGATTGTTCACCAAAATCACCATTCTACGAAATCATTTTCATTGTTCCGCTACCTGCCAGTAACACTGTACGGAGACGGGAAACAAGTAGAAACATTCGTATTCTTGGACGATGGGTCGTCATGTACACTACTCGAGGAAGGAATCGCAGCACAGTTGGGCATAGAAGGTGAACCTGATAACCTGTGGTTGAGTTGGACCGGCAAGATTAGCAGGCACGAGAAGACTTCAAAGCGAATGAGCGTGAAAATATCCGGTAATGGACATAGGGAAACGTTTCAACTAGCCAACGTACGCACGGTGCGGGAATTAGGCCTTCCAAGTCAAACGTTGGACTATACAGAGCTGTCGAATACGTACCCGCATCTTCAAGGCCTTCCTGTGGCCAGTTACACCGATGCAAAGCCCGGTATGATCATCGGACTTGAACATGTACGGTTGTTAACAAGTTTGAAGACCCGTGAAGGCAGCAGCAACGAACCAGTAGCAGCTAAGACTCGGCTTGGTTGGTGCGTGTACGGGAGAAATAACGGAACTGAAGGTTCAATTGAACAAGTGCACGTCCATACTTGCGGAGAGATAACGAATAGCGACCTACACGATTCAATGCGAAAGTTCTTCGCAGTTGAAGATGCTGCTTCCGTGCAGCAGTTGGAATCCGAGGAGGACAAGCGAGCACGCAGTATTCTTGAGGCAACTACGGTACGAAAGGGAAGTCGAATGGAGACGGGTTTGCTTTGGCGAAAAGAAGACGTGAACTTCCCGGATAGCTACCAAATGGCGATCAGCCGTTTGAAAGGTTTGGAGAAACGACTGGCGAAAGATCCCGAGCTGCGTAAGAAAGTCAACGAGCAAATTGAGAGCTACGAACAGAAGCAGTACGTCTGCAAAGTATCATCGGCAGAGATGGCGAACGCAAACCCTCGGCGAGTGTGGTACCTCCCGTTAGGGGTGGTGACGAATCCCAAGAAACCAAACAAAATCCGACTGGTGTGGGATGCGGCCGCGAAGGCTTGTGGAGTTGCTTTCAACGACATGCTTCTCAAGGGCCCGGATCTACTCGTATCGCTAGTGAACGTCTTGTTGCGATTCAGGGAAGGCAAGATAGCAGTATGCTCCGATATCCGAGAGATGTTCCTGAGAATTCTTATCCGGGAGGAAGACAAGTGGTCACAGTGCTTTGTATGGCGTAGCTGTCCGTCGGATGAAGTTCAGATATACACAATCAACGTCGCTATGTTCGGGGCAACCAGTTCCCCGTGCACGGCTCAGTTCGTGAAGAACAAAAATGCTCTCGAATACGCGCAATCATACCCCAGAGCGGTAAACGCAATCATCTACAACCATTACGTGGATGATTTCCTTGACAGTGTCAACTCGGTAGAAGAAGCAGTACAGCTTGTCAAACAAGTGCAGTTTATCCACGCAGCAGCGGGGTTCGAATTCGGCAAAATTATGTCCAACTCGCAGGAGGTTCTTGATCGTCTTGGGGAAACTAGTTCGCCGGACAGTAAGTCACTAGTATTGGACAACGATCACACGTATGAGCGCGTCTTAGGTGTAGTGTGGGTTCCATCAGCGGATCACTTCACCTTCGACCGATATGGGGTCGTAGGCGTTTTGGGCAGTGACCAAACAGTTCCAACGAAGAGACAGGTGCTACGAATCGTGATGAAGCTGTACGACCCTTTGGGATTTGTGGCGCATTTCGTAGTACAGGGAAAAATCTTAATGCAAGAGATTTGGAGAACGGGAACAAATTGGGACGAGCCCATATCAGAGCAACTGTATGATCTGTGGAGTAGGTGGATCGAGCTGTACGAGACGATTGATGAAGTGCAAGTACCGCGTTGCTTCTTCGAGAATTCTACAACGCCAGAGGTGGACGAAATCGAGATTCACGTGTTCACGGATGCTAGCGTAGCGGCATGCGCGTGTGTAGTGTATCTGAGGATGGCAAACAGCGGCGGTAGTTGGTGTTCGCTAGTAGCAGCAAAAACTAAAGTCGCACCACTTCGTGCGCTCTCCATCCCGCGCTTGGAGCTACAAGCTGCTATGATGGGAGCACGATTGCTGCACAACGTTTGTTCGGCACTCACTCTCAACATACATAAACGCTACCTGTGGACGGACTCCAGTACAGTTCTGGCGTGGCTTCGCTCGGACAGTCGCCGATATCACCAGTTCGTCTCGTTCCGAGTCGGAGAAATTCTTTCACTCACCAGCGTAGATGAGTGGCACCACGTACCTTCGAAGCTAAACGTAGCGGATGATGCCACCAAGTGGAATTCAGGACCATCGTTTGATCCGAATAGTCGCTGGTTTCAAGGCGGGTTCCTACGAAATGCGAAAGACCAGTGGCCAAAGCAATCAAACAAGGTAGATGAAGTAGATGCGTCAATCGAAGAAATACAAATGGTAGCTGTACATCTGACGTCGGAGGAGATCGTGGACATCGAACGCTTTTCAAATTGGAATCGTTTAGTTCGAACGATGGCCTACGTTCATCGGGCGATAAGAAGCTGGAAGCAGATTGGGAATAGTAAACACCGAAGACAAAATCCAGATCAAGAGGATTTCGTAAAGGCAGAAGAAACCCTTTGGCGTCAGGCTCAATCGCAGGCATACAGTGAAGAGATTCATCAACTAAAAATCGATGGCAGCGTTGACAAACGGAGTTCACTGCGTTCGCTGCTCCCTTTTTCCGACGAGCACGGAGTCATGCGGGTACGAGGTCGGATTGGAAACGCGCCGCATATTCCGTACGCGGCAAAGTATCCCGTAGTATTGCCGAGGGAACATCGCATAACTTTTCTTCTGGTGAATTACTACCACCAACGGTTCCTTCACGCCAACGGAGAAACTGTGTACAACGAACTACGCCAGAAGTTTTACATTCCGGAGCTTCGAATGCTAATACGTAAAGTTGGCAGGAGTTGTCAGTACTGTAAGGTACAGAAAGCTGTTCCAGTGCCGCCGCAGATGGCGCCACTTCCGAAGGAACGCCTAACCCCATTCGTCCGGCCGTTCACGTACGTTGGCGTCGACTACATGGGGCCCTTCGAAGTCAAAGTCGGCCGCAGTCTGGTGAAAAGATGGATCTGCTTGTTTACCTGTCTTACGGTACGGGCGGTTCATCTGGAGCTAGCACACAGTCTTTCAACATCGTCCTGCGTGATGGCCTTTAGGAGATTCGTGGCCCGACGGGGTGCGCCGCTGGAGGTTTTCTCCGATAATGGCACTAACTTTGTCGGAGCCAATCGCCAGCTGTCGGAAGAAAAACAGAAACTTCAAGAGATCGTCGTAGACTGCGCCAACACATTCACCAACGCACACACTCAGTGGCACTTCAACGTTCCTGCAGCCCCGCACATGGGGGTACCCTGGGAGCGCATGGTCAAGTCAGTGAAAGTCGCAATGAAAGCTGTTTCTGACAGTCCCCGGCATCCTAGCGACGAAGTATTAGAAACGATCATGCTGGAGGCCGAAGGTATTGTGGATTCGCGACCGTTAACCTATGTTCCCCTGGAAGCTGCAGATCAGGAGGCACTCACACCAAACCACTTCCTGTTACATGGGTCGAACGGAATCAAGCAACCAGCAAGCGAACCTGCGATCACAGGAAACGTTCTTCGGGACAGCTGGAAGCTGGCCCAGCACATTGGAAACGAATTCTGGCGAAGGTGGATCCGGGAATATCTCCCAATGTTGACACGGCGGGTGAAATGGTTCGATACCGTGAAGCCCCTGGAACCTGGCGATCTAGTCGTCATAGTCGACGAACATGCGAGGAACCGCTGGGAACGAGGACGCATCCTGGAAACCTTCCCGGATAAGTCCGGACAGGTGAGACGCGCAACAGTACAGACTAATAGAGGTGTGTTCGAGAGACCTGCTGTAAAGCTCGCTGTTCTGGACGTCGTAAGCTGTAACCAGAAGTCGGATGAAGCCGCTGCGGGACCGGTAATGGTTCACGGGTCGGGGGATGTCGCCGATACCCCTTGTTGTGGCGCGTCACTGGTGAACCATATGTCCTATCCCTCGCTAACCTAACATCACGACCAGGCAGTGCGAGCGCTTTGACAGATGATCAACATGATTAGTCAGCAGAATTGATAGCGAAGTGACAAAAGTAATCCAACTCACGTTTTTCCGTACAATCACAGTTCTGTCGCGAGTTGTAATTAAATTAATAGTAGTTATTATACGTTGCACTATATTAGCCACACAAGTGGAAACCTAATTAAAAAGCAGAGACTAGAAAGTGAATTCAGGTATGAAATTACAAACTAATACTTACCTAGATTTATTACTTACCACTAAAACCTAACCTAAACTTACCGTTAACCTTTGTAGAATACACTGGAGTATCCTTCCACTGTAAAACAGGAACCTGAAAAGATAGGGAAACACTGTAAATGTAAGCAAACACACATACAAATACTTACCAATTACCACTAATGAAATTCAATAAATTACAGCCTTTTAGCTGTGCAGTAATCAACTAAAAGAACGGTGTTTGTTCCGACTTCGGGAACACACGTCAATATACGAAGGCTTGAGCCCTTCGCGATCATCTAACTTAACACTCCGGTAAAAAGGTGAACGTTATAGTACTTACAAAGTTACAAACGCCGTCTCAATCGCGAACCTGCAGACGTTCGTGTGCGCGTGATTATGTCGGGAAATCTTTACCCTACGTCTTAGCAACTTAGGTGAATACATTCAGCTGGACCAATAAAAAAATGAAGCTCAGATCCACTAGACAACACGTTCCATGGTGACATTACTGGGAACTCTAAAGATATGGAATAACCCACTTTCTTCTTGAATCTGAACTGTACACCAAAAATTAAGCATCAAATTCAAGGTCTGCGCGCGATCATTTAAGAACACTCGCGAATATGCGAAAGACACACGGTTATAAAATCGCATTTTAACGCGAAGTTATTTCAACTCCCCCGCGATCGAACAAGTGTACGTACAAATGCTCGAGCCCTTCACGATGATACACGCGATCGCGAAGTCCCTACGCCCGTACATATCTGAACCGTACAATGAATATAACTTTCAGAGTCACAGCCCGCTGCAATTGGCCTTAAGTAGTATTTTAGTGGGCTACATTGCCTGGCTCGTCTGCAATTGTAGTGAGTGATTCTGACTTTCGAGAACCTTGCTCTACAACTGCAGTAGGACAACCCTCGAAAAAATAGAAGTTTCAAGTTCGAATTCGATTTTTTGATGCCGGATGTCTACTGTGCGTGGGGTATCGGAATCCGATGTCGTTCCGAAGGGGGTATCTATTTTTGAGTCGATTTTTTGGCTTGTGGGTCAGCATCAGGCTTGTTATTTGCTCACACAATGTGCCACAAAGAGCGAAATACACCGATTAAAAATAGAGCAGCACAAAAACACTGCGATGTGCAGAACGACCGCTCAAAGAGAAACTTGAGAACGAAAAAGAGTAAGATTTCGGTCAAAGAGTCACCTTGAGGAGCCACTTTTTTGTGCCTCCCCTCAGGTAGGAAGGCGAATCAAACTACAAATCAGATAAAGTTTGATCGGAAGAACGTTTTAAAAATGTTTTTTGGTTGCCTTCTCTACTTACGTGCGTGTGGGACCAAGATACACAATAAAGAGCCTCTTTATTTCTACTCTTTGTGACGTGCAGCCATGGAGTAGAATACACGTGTGGGAGCAACACGCATCGGAGTGAAGAAGTTTATTGTGAAAGAGAAGAGCGGTGGTTCGCATGAAAAGTGCAAAGAGCTTTTGTTAATCTTCTCTTTATTTGCTCTGAGGTGCATAACATCCCTGGTCAGCATGCGACTTGAGTTTCGAGGTGCGGCTATTTCTTCCCCCTCGGCAAATGCGTAACTTTGGGGAGTTGTATTTCCGAACATTCCTCCGATATTTTTTGGGTTCCAGAGTTGCTATTTTTTTGTCTTCGAGATGGCACTGGGTTTCGACATTTTATGCATTTCTAGACCGTTTGGCGTGAGGTGCGTATTATATTTCTAGTGATTTCTCGCGGGTGGGTATTATTGGCTTCGATCGCTTTGCTGTGCTCCTTGATTGTGTCCGATTTGGCTTGAGTTTCGCAAAGTGGCTCGAGGGATGCTCTAGCTTTTGTGGTTAGTCCGTTTAGAAAATACAGGAAGATCATTCTTAACGGTACCCTATTGTACCTCCCGCGATATCGCCTCGCCTAAAAATGCCTCTGACGATTTAGTCAACGTGTTAGAACCTACGAATTTACAAAAGCGATATCAAATGCGAATATACAAAAATTAATTATCACACGATCGCGAATCGATTGTGTCCAGAAACATCAAACCTGGGCACACACCGTCATTTGCACCACCATAAAATTAATAAACAAAAAATTGCATATTTGAATCTCGGTCGCGCGAACATGCAGACCTAGATGTTCGCGCGATTATGAATCGATTACGCCCGGAAGCTCCTACCCTCGGTCCAAACAGCCTAGGTTTAGGCTCAATCAAAAATGGCACTCATACCCACTGGACAACACGCTCCCTGGCGATGTGACCGGGAACTATAGTAATATAGGGAAACTCACTCTCTTATAGTATCTGAGCCGTACACTGAAAATTGGGTATCAAATTCATGGTACGTGCGATCACAGGCGAATATACAAATGGCCACACAGTTATATACTCGATTTATCCACGCGAAGTTACATACACGCTAGCACATATGACATATAGACGCTCGCGCGATCGAACACGTTAACATACAATCGCTTGAGACCTTCGCAATGATACACAAAGACGAACATGGAACCGCGATCATCCACGCACAACTATGCCCAATCTTTCGCAAACACAAAAACGCCTCCATGGTTTAGTGAACGCTGTAGCACTTACCATCTGAACAATGTGGTTTCAAGCCCAAACAAATATACGCTCATTCCCACGCGATCATGAAGTCCATACGACCGCATATCTGAATCGTACAGTAGGACAATTCTCAAAAAAGTCCGTCCCACATATGCATAAACAAATGCGTAATGTTTCATCAAAGTCGGAGCAATACGACCTTTCGAACAGGGTGCCCACTTTTGGAAAACTGACTTATACTAGGAACATAGAAGACTTTATTCACATTTCTTATAAACTGTTCTTTCACTGTACATCTAATCTAATCTAATCTAATCGCAAGATCTGAACTTAGTTGAAACCACAAAATTCATTAGCAGCACAAATATTTTTAACGCTTCACGAGAATTGAAATAAATAAAACATAGGTATTTGTATAGTCGATTGCGTCAATGTGAATCGAAGGCCGGGCAATAACATTAGCTATTTTCAACATCAACTGCGGAAGCTGCAAAGCATGCTCCTACCATATATAAATAGCAGGTTCTACAACTCTAAATCAATACGCGCAACAGGTTTACTGCCCATAGCAAGTAAAAAAGCTCGGTCCGTTATTGGTCACATAATTTCACCTGATTAAGTCCGATTGCAAACAAACACGGGCTGCTCATTTACATTCGGGGGGCTGACGCGGATTACTCAAAGCGCTACACGTCACCTCACTCAGAGACTACTTGCTGGTGGTGGATTTTTTTCGAACTCACCTGTGGGGTTCGACCGAGTCAGCTTCACCCACGTCACTGAAAAGCGTCGATTAGAAGCATACCGCCTACCAGCACATTCAAACAACATTCACTACCTACAAGTTTTAATTTATTTTCGCGCCGATATCCGTTTATGATGATTGGGGCCGGTTGGACCGGTGCTGTTCGACTGTTTGTTTTGGTCTTGCTGTTCGCTCAAAGGTATTTGTAAGTGGTGCAGACGTGAATTTTTGTCTGCGCGATCACGCACAGGATCACGCGAGTATTTTTGCCAATCGAATGGTTTAACTCTGTATAATTGGTTGGTTTCATCGCAAGCTTGAATCGACTATCATTGAAATGATTGAGCACGGTATCAACTGCGCAGTTTTCAGTTCAATTTGAACTCTTTTGCTTATATTCTTCTCATTATATGTTGGTAATAATGAAGAAATATAATTCAATACTCATTGAACTGTAGCGTATTTTGTTCCGAAGATTTCTGAGAATGTAATTCTCATATCATATCAAAACATATATGATAGCAAAGCGACTTTGATCTCCAATCTGATTTGCTTGGTAAATTTTGTTCCGTTATGTTAGCGTCACGGATAGGTCTTTTTTTCCTAACTGTAGGTGTTAAATGTCATAATTAATGCGCACCAATTCAAAAAAAAATATGCATTTACTGTTCCACGTTGTAACCATGCTAGAAGAATTCAAACTTTTTAACGACAATTTTATTGTTCTATTTGAAAATATCATTTTCATGCCGCTCCTCGTCTTACTCTACTGTCTCAAAGAGCTGTATCAATATGAACGTTTGTGTACGATAGCAGAAGATTCTACAATATCTCGTTTCACTTCTGGAGTCCTATCTCTAGATAGTATATATTTGAACCGAAGCACACATACACGGAGCAGACTTGGCGAGACCGGACAAATTAGCACCACCTCAATAAATCGCACAATGGTATTCCTTTTTATCAGTCCAAATGCTGACATCCAACGATGCAGTTTGTGCCAACCCGTTGCGTACCCGTTCTTTTTTGTGAAAGTGGCCTATTAGATAATGAAGTGTGATTGGCAGTTTATCAATTGAACGCAATGTTCTACCTCGGAACCAAAGAGTGGTCTAGAAAAATTAAAGTGCCCAATTTGAAGAAGACAAAAAACATCAGAGGATCGATATTCGATAACTACGCTAGTATAATTCAGTATGTGATATTTTCGTTAATATTTGCCGCGAAAAGTTCCGATAACCAAACGCACATCGCAAGTAAATGTTTTACATGGTAAACGTGTATCTGGTGCTGATTTGCTACATCGAATGGCATCTGTCGATGAAGTTGCTCGAAGTGTTGCTGGAGCGTGTTAGGAGGATGAAAAAGTTGACTGTGCTGCTGACGTTCTGTTGGGTTCTTCTGGTATCTCAGATACTGGCCATTACCAGTTTGTATAACGATGGGTAAGCAAAACACCAACCAATATTTTTACAGAATTTATCAAACAATTTCTCACCTCACGATGATAATGCATGTTTTCTCTGGCTGTGAGTGAAAATATCATTTTTTACAGATATTTATTTTTGGGATACAACACCTCTGTGGTGTAATGTAGATCAAATCCTATCAGCATGTATCGTTATTGTCCGATTTGATAGAATTTATTGTAGCATATACCCCACGGCCTGTTTGAATCAACAAGTTGAATTTCAAATCTGCAAAATAACACTGTTCGACAAAAATAATCAACTTGAGTTTGCTGAGACCGCATATTGTTTTTCGAAAAGTAAAAGTAAAATAATAGAAAATGGTTTGTTTGTATCTAGTACGTCAGGATCGATGTCTTTGTGCATTTGTTTACGTTTTTAAATAATCAATGAAATGAAGAGCGTAATTTTGTATGCACGAAAAAAAATTGTTCCCAAAATAGTGAATAAAGTGCCATGAATTCTGGAACAACCGCGTTTTTACGTTACGGAAACAGGACCATGAACAAAAATCATGGCTTATTTTCAATTTCTCATCAGTAACGCCCGCGTAATGCTTTTATTTGTTTTCGTTTTGTGAACCTAAGTCATGTTTCCCACCATGTCATTACCAAATCGATTTTCTGTACGTGAGCTAGTTCGCAACTTTAGGGACATTATTCATAAAACTAGAGGTTGACTTACGTTGTTATTCATGGATTTAGGAACATTAGTTCACAAAATCAAAACAGGCTGGTTACTTTCCCGTGAACTCTTTTACGAAACTTGGATTTTTGTTCATGAATTCATACAATCCTCATGAACTAATTCATGATTTATAATATGTTAGTCACGATCCAATATCCGTGCTCGAGAAATAGTTCACAAAATCAGCAAATATTCATGTATTCGTGAACTGGTTCAAGATTCCTTGTATAATGGTCCCGACCTATCATTCGTGGTCGTGAAATAGTTCACGAAATCATGATATATTATTCATGCATTCGAGAACTGGTTCATGATTCCTGGTATACTAGTCACGATTTACCATTCGTGCTCGTTAAATATTTCACCAAATCATATAATATGATTCATGTATTCGTGAACTGGTTCATGATTTCTAGTATTTCTAGTACAATAGAAACGATTTACCATTCATAGTAGTGAAATTGTTCACAAAATCATTGAATATTATTCATGCATTCATGAACTGAAAGTCACGACATACCATTTGTACTCGTGAAACAGGTCATGAAATTATCAAATATTATTCATGTATTCGTAAACTAGTTCATGATTACTAGTACAATTGGGTCATTAAATGAGAAAAAAGTCGTTTTTTATTACTTACATCGATAAAGCTGATTTTTGTGATTGCAACAATGTTTTTTTCCAACTCAGGAAACGTAAAAATAATATTAAAATTTAAAATAAAGAAATATGTTGACAGTCTGGATTTGATACTATAGGAAGGATTTGACATATCGAATTTCACGACAAATGATGCCCTGTCAGAAAAAATTAAGGCATGTTTCCTCGGTTTTCCCGCAGGGTTATTTTTGTTTGACATAAACACCATGCATTGCATATAGTTTTTTTTTTCATTTTGGGTGTTGTCCTGATAGATCAGATGTAAACAACCGCAGTTTTCCTATGTATGGTTTCCAAGTTTACATAAGATTTATTTTAAAAAACAAAAAAATCGTTTTTACGTATTACAACGGAATTTTTTTTTGAAATAATGTTATATTATGTATATTGGACCTAAAATTTATCGAATGGAACGGAAAACTATATATAGCTTAATGACCCATTTGTCACGACTGACCATTCGTGCATTAGGTCATTGTCACGGCTGACCATTCGTGCATTAGGTAGGTGATGTTGTCGAACCAGAAATATACTTCAGTTTAGAGCCCAACGTGATTTCCAGACCTGAGTTAGTTTTTGCCTCAATATTGAATATTATTCATGGGTTCGTGAACTAGTTCATGATTCCTAGTACTTGACCTAGGATCTTTCTCGCGTGCTTGTGATATTAGAAAATATCCCTAATTCCATGCAACATGCTCATGAAATTTTCACGGGAACTATTTCACAAAATCAAGAGTATTATGCATAGAATAATTTTTGTTTCATGCGCTATTTCATGAAATGTCATATGTCCAGCTGCTAGCGACCAGCAAGAGACACAAACAGTAGATATAAGAAAACTCTTACGACCTAGAACATCGTTATTCATTTGATAAGGTTCAGTGTGATGTCTTGTCAGAAACAGAAAACTGCGCTGACTACTAAAAATATAGAGCCACAAATCATGTTTGTGATATAGTTCATGAAACAAGATCCCGTTAATTATCCCGATCGCGGTAAGGCGAAGAGAAATTGCGAAAAACATAATAAAACTGCTGATGTCATGAACATCAGTCACATCACTCCACGTGTCAAATTAGAAAGTAAGCTCTAGAATAAAATATCATGACAACGTATATATAAATTACGAAAATCGTTACTATGATCGTAAAATTAAGAACATAAATCATGCTGTTCGTGTCAAAAATATCAGAAATCGTGCCTAAGATCCTGAAATCATGAACATAAATTACTCTACTCGTTACTAAAATATCAAGATAACGCGAAAAAATATACGAAAATCGTGACTAAGATCCTGAAATCATGATTAACACATTTACTCGTGATTAAAATATCAAAAATCGTATCTAAGATCCTGAATTCGTGAACATAAATCACTCTGCTCGTGACTAAAATATCACAAAAACGTGAATAGAAATTATGAAAATCGTGACAAAGATCCTACAATCATGAATATAGATCACATTACTCACACAAAAATCGTGATTAGTGTCCTGAAACCATACTACTCTACTCATGACTGAAATATCATGGAATGAAAATTACGAAATTCGTGACTGAAATCCTGCAATCATTAACATAACCCATGCTACTCTGACAGAAGAATCCGATAGTAAGCTCTTAAATAAAATGTCATGATAACTTGATCAGAAATCACAAAAAAATGCGAATAAGTTGCTGCAATCATGAACATCGTTTAACTGTCGTCTGTGTATTCCCTAATTGTGAACGAGGATCACAACAAAAACTGAACATGTCCAGGGAAAACCACAGTTACCCTGCCAAACAGTCGAATTTAACGCCATATATATTCGACGAGAACTAGTTTTTTTGGAACATAAATAGTTTCATGAATGCGAGGTTTATTATTCAAAATTTCAGGAACTTTGTCATGGTTTTCGTATTTCCTTCAGTTTTTAAAGTTGTGCACTTTTAAAACAAATGTTCATAAGCGGTTTTACATTTCTTACCACAGAAATGTATAGAATTTGCTCAAACTTTGAAACGAGGCTCGGAAGGCCGAGTGTCATATACCAATTGACTCAGCTCGGCAAATTGGGACAATGTATGTACGTACACTAGAGTGGCTCGAATATGACATTTTTCAGCACAGCACTTTTTGAGTTCCTTTTGTGGTCCCACATGCCTGTGCAAAGTTTGAGAGCGGTCGGTTGCTTCTCGGGTTTGCGCATTGCGTCCAAAGTTTGTATGGGATTTTATATGGGGAAATCAATTATTTTGCATTTACGTAAATAAAAATCGCTATTTCACTGAATATGAAAAACCAGCTTTACAAAACTATAGTTCAAATCATGGTTAACAACTTTGTCGAAGACGGTAACTAGCTACGAGTTTTCAAAAAATAGTTTACATTCTGAGATATGGGTGATTTTGTCAAAACACGCTATTTTTATGCAATCAACTTTCCAACAAAGCGAAATAAAAAGCTTATAAAAATACCTTTCTAACAAGCTATAGATAGTCAAAATCATTTCACGAGCGGTGGAGATATTAAACATTTTGTATTTTTATTCCTCGCTTTCCAATTTCCACCAACTATAAATGAGACCGTTACATACGTAGTATTGCTTTACTGGCGTTTTAGGGACTGAGCTCAACCGATTTTGAATATCGGGGTATGGGAACACCTCTAAGTGATTTAAGGAGGTCGATTCTGAAAATATTTTCTGAATTACCTCAACAATACATAAAATATTTTTTTGAAAAAATTAACACGTCAGTTTTCTTCAAAGACAAAATGATGTGAAAATTGTCTTCATAGTGGATTTTTTTCTAGAGTTCTTGTATTTATCCCTAGGATTATGCGTTGCGTTCAACCGTGAGGTAGATGTTGAAGGGTATATTAATTCTTAGATCATCAAGTGATCCACCTAGTAGTGAGATAAAATATTTCTCATATAATTATACTAGTGGCATCACTGAGAGCAATTGTATTTTTGAATCCCAAAGTTCTAGCGAAAATTTGGCTTCTTTTGCAAGATTTGGGTTATATACTGATCATGACGCAACAATTACTAGTTGCGTTATTTATAAAAAGGGTGTAAACAAATAAATATATCGCGTAATATACCTATAAATATAACGTCACGACAATAACCATCATCTGCCATTTCTCACCCCCCCCCCCTAATTTGGTCCAGATCTTAGAAAAGCTGGCCAAAAGTTAATATCTCGCCGGTGTTGTATTTTAGGCTGGTGATGTCTTCAGGAAAGTTAGGGGTCCAACCCCCAAGACCCTCCCCCTGGATCCGCCACTGTTTCAGAGCGTTTCGTTGCAAAGTCTTCTACATAATATCTTCTAAACAAGATTTTCACATCAAGTTGTCTCAACATTTTCTTCCCTCCCCAAGGTTGAAGGGTTTGACGGTATTGCAAACATCATCAGGCATATTGCGTGCATCAGCGCTAAAGAACAACTGCTTTAAGATGGTTATTGCATTACGCCTCGATAGTGGTGCATCGAGGAGACCGAGAGGGCTTATGCGTCTTTTTTTATGTTCTATGTTTCTTCATACTCTGCACCTGCGCATACAAACGCTCAACCACTGGTCTGTGCGCGGTGATGTGGCCGACGGGCGGGTCGTCGTGCATTGACACAATTTGATGGTGGTATTCGTGAACGGGGCTCACAGTGGGATTCATTGTGCGTCCATTCATCGGTCGAATTCGTCATCGTGCATATACTAATTAAATTAATTTAATAATTAATTTAATATATCCCTCCCCTAGGTTGAGGGGTTTGACGGTATTGCAAACATCATCAAGCATAAGTGCTACAGAACCTCTGACAGACAATTGCTTTAAGATGGTTATTGCATTACGCCTCGATAGTGGCGCATCGAGGAGACCGAGAGGGCTTATGGGTCTTTTTTATGTTTCAGGTTTTTTTCACACTCTGCGCCAACCCATACTAACGCTCAACCAGTAGCCTGTGCGCGCTGACGTGACCGGCTGGCGGGTCGACGTGCTGTGGGCTGTGTTTGATGGCATTATTCCACAGCTAAATGGCAGTATTGGTGGAGGAGCTCACAGTGGGGGCCATTGTATGTCAATTTATCGGCCGACTTCGTCATTAAATTAATTTAATAAATACATCAATAGAAATCTATTAGTTGTCGTATTGTAGTAATTGTAGTTGTTGGTACTAGTGTACAATTGTTATGTGCTAGTCGTATGTCTATCTGTTTATGTGTTCGTCTGAATATTTGTGACAGTTGGCTCAGGGAATGGATGCAGAACGCCAGTTATATGATAGTATATGATAGAATAGTGGGTAATCTTTCCGGTATTCAATTTGTGCATTCGATTCTATTCATTCGGGAAGGTTGGATTGGATCAATTAAGGTACAATTAATTTACCGACGCACGTGAATCATCCATTCCCGGTCAGCATAGCATGGTGAAAGTCTAACAGAATGCAATTGTCATTAATAGCAAATAAACAACATTTGCACGAGTTAAAGTAGTTTGATTTTATGTTACATGTGTTTTTATACTCAATTTCATTAATCTGTTCTTTTGTACATCTATTAGTTTGCTTTTCCATTATTCATGTATACCAAAATATGCACTTCTAATCATACTCTGCATCTTTTTTTTTTTATTCGGCATGTTATGATTCCTTTTATTGGTATACTCTATACTATACTATACTATACTCTATATATTCATATAGGAACAACCGTACAAACGCTCGTGTCCTTCGCGATAACACAAACCTGGTCACAAACGCGACCATGCAATTGCAATCCTCTACACATACGACCGCGATTTTGCCAACATTAGAACACCCCGGTAGTTAAGTAAACGTTACACCTATAAATTTACAAAACGCGGTCTCAAATATTAATCCACCGCTCGCGTGATCTTGGAACGGCCACTTACGGAAGTCCAACCGCGGTCCTAGCAGCCTAGACTAATACTTCCAGATGAACCAACCAAAAATGACGCTCATGTTCACTAGACAACACGCTCCATGGCGACATGACTTGGAACGCTAGTGATATGGGGAAACTGATTCTCTTCTACCATCTTTACCATACACTAAAAATTAAGCACGTGGTCTCAAGCGTGAACCTAAAAACTCCCGCGGTCGCACGATCATTAATCGGTAACTTCCGGATGTTTCTATCCTTGATATCAGCAGACTAGGTCCATGCCTTCAATTGGATCATTTGAAAAAAGGAAAGCTCTCATATCCACTGAGCACCACGTTACATGGCGACATGACCGAGGACTCTAGTGATATGGGGTTACTTACTCCCTGTCAGAATGTGAATTGTACACCGAAAACTATCAGAATGACCGCGTGACCATCCAAGAACACACGCGTATGTAGTATAATGTATAATGGCCACACGATTACAAAATCCAGTCTTGCACACGCGAAGTCACATGAACGCGAGCACACGTGAGAAACACGTTAACATACGAACGCTTAAGCCCTTCGCGATGAACAACGCACACCTACGTTCGCGATAGCGCAAACCTAATAACACCCCGGTAATAAGGAGAACGTTTTAGCACTTACGAAGTTTCAAACGCTATCTCAAACGCGAACCTACAGACGTCCGATTTCGTGTGCTAATGATCGGTCACGTCCGGAAACCATTACTCTCTGTCCCAATAACTTAGGTCGATACATTCAGTAGGACCAATCAAAAAATAAAGCTCATATCGACTAGACAACACGTTCCATGGCGACATCACCGGGAACTCTAGTGATATGGAAGATCTCACTCTCTTTTAGCATCTTAGCCGTACACAAAAAACAAAATATTAGATTCTTGGTCCGCGCGCGATTATCCAAGAACACGCGAATATGCGAAAGGCACACGGTTATAAAATAGAATGTATACACGCGAAGTTACATACACGTTACCACATGCGACATACAAACGCACACGCGATCGAACACGTTAACGTACAAATGCTCGAGTTCTTCGCGATGATACACGCAATCGCGAAATCCCTACGCCCGCACATACCTGAACCGTACAATGAATATAACATTCTGAATCCCAGCCCGCTACAATTGCCCTAAAGCAGTGTTTTAGTGGGCGCCATTCGCCTGTCTCGTCTGCAAATTGTAGTAAGTGGTTCTGACGGAGAGCCCTTCTGAGAACCTAGCTCTATAGCTCCAGTAGAACAACTCTCGAAAAAAAATCATATCCAATCATTTAGCTTCTCTGGGCTTTGACGATGATCCCTGCCAATGAGACTCTTTAAACTTGGAATGTTCTAAACCAGAGCTACCAAACTCCGGTCTAGTGAGTCCTACCTCTGCACGTACTACGTACCATTGCATGCTTCATTATGAGGAATGGAGTTTTTTGGGTAACATTGTCCAACTGATGACTACTTAGATACACACAGAAAAAAAATATTGGTAAAAGTAAGAGTGTTCCGCTCTTAGCAAAAAACAACCAACGCCAACTATTAGGTTGAAAGTAAAACTTTTGAATTAATCAAGAATAATAATCAAAGTAAAAGTTTTCCTTTTAAGCAAATGAAGAATAGTACTCAAAACAAAAGTTTTATTTTTAAACTAAGAGTATGCGTTGGTTATTTTTTGCTAAGAGTGAAAAACTCTTATTTTTACCAACATTTTTCTTTCTGTGTGTCCGATGTTGGAATACAAGCATTTTTTTCGTAACAACGACTCACTTTTCAATATAGGGGCTCCTTTTCAAAATATCGGAGAAAGCAGGAGTGCAAGGTTTTGAACGTTGGTAACTTTTAATTATGCTGAACGTATGTATTTTCTGATTACACTAATCAGTTGGAAAAATGTTTACCAATTTCGAAAATGTATCGGTAGAACGATTTTTTCCCGTCTATTTCGAGCAGAGTCGTAAATATGGAGCACCTACGAGACCTAATTTAGTATTGGGAAGTTAGACAAGCCTCGCATGTAGTTTTGTGTCTCATTCGTCGCTCGGTTGTTGAGCGAGAAATATGTGGATGTGCGTTCACAGGGCACAGTAAGAAGTATGCTTCTTAAGGCAGATGTCTTCCATTTGATACCACTGTAATAAGATTAAATTACACTATAATTAAAATAATGGATTATTAATTTGAATTATAAAATGGAACATACAAGAACAAGTTTTTAGTCTTGAAGTGAAGTGAAGTCTATTTACGCTCGTATTTTTCCGAGAATTTGAATCCATTTAGAATATTTCAAAAGTGGCTATAGCCGAGCTTGGGTTTTGGTAATCTCCTCCAACATTTTGAAACATTTCCAGTACCTCATTAAGTACTACCCTCTTCTGTCGTGTTTTCACATTTTCCCACATTATTTCATTCAATAACAAGCAGAAATATCATTCTTGCAGTTATACATAAAATGATACAAATTTCTGTATTTTTATGACAAAAGATACTGGGAAATGGAATTCACTTTGATCGGGCACGATAGACAAGCTCTTTTAACGTTAACATTCGAGAGCACCTTCTAAGGGTTAGGAAACACGCACGCCCCTACGGCAAATCGTTAAGCGGATTGTATAACGTAAAAACAGTGTTTTGAACCGGCTATCTTCACTTGCAACTATGTAGGTGATTTAATAAAAAAAAAGGTAGATACTGGTAGATTGACAAAAGATATCAGCAGTGATTTGGCATTTTTTGCTGAACTTCGGTACAGTTTTTGCAGGTTCGGATACTAGGGGAGATAACAAATTTATAACGAGAGATTAGGTTAACGTAGGAGAGATGGTTGCGAAAGTTGATGGCATTCGATTTAGAATATATTGATTCGATTTCTCGACCGATAAGGATATCTTTAGGCATTACCATTTACATATAAGGTATTTGGTTGCAATTAGAAAAGCAAGCCATAGTAATTCTGTTTCAGGCAAATTGCGCTGTTCTGAGAAAAGTGTGGAAGTCAGAAACGGAAATCCAATATTGTAAGAAAGCTATCAGCACCTGACACCCTCTCGGCTAATCCACTACAAAACAACGCTTTTACGCTCATGATTTTGAAACATGAAACCTATCAACTCCACCACGCTTCCGCCCCAGACAGGCCAATGCACGTGTTGCAACACATTTCCGTTCACGTTCAACTGCGCGTGAAAGGTTTGAAATTGTCGGCCAGTACCCAAATGTTAACGACGGTCAAGAACGTGTTTGTTCGATCACGCATTTCAGCATACCGCGTGGGATTCTCGCCTACTTTAACTTGAATGGGATTGAGTTACCTAATTGGAAGGTGCACGTCTGCGAAAGTTGGACTACACTCAGGGTGGATACTGCAACAAGTGTGTTGTGAATTGGATGTTTTCGTTTTTGAATATACGTAGTACATCATACCTCGGTGAGGTACCTACAATTTTGGTTCTCTTTCTCATACTACAGCGCCGTACTTATAATGTAAAAACAAAAGTGCTATAAGATCAGAAGCACTAAATACAAATGCAATCATGGAACTTTGCGTGGCGTCGTGTAAAATAAATGAATTAGAAAGAAAAACAATGACTCTGTCTATATTTGCACAATTACTTTACACCCAGACTAATCTTGTGACTGATATGTGATTGACAATCTCCTCAACGGTCTTTTTGTAGCTGTTTAAACGACAAGTGTGATCTTTTCAAAAATATTCACTATTTTATCTTGCCTAATTCGCTAATTAATTATGTTTTCTCTCTTACAGTTTACAAAACATCCCTGGTCCACCGTCGGTTGTCACTCTGGTTGACCACCAAAACAACGAACTCAATATTGAATCAAAGCTGGAGGAAAACATTGAAGCTACACTGAAGAACATCAGCCATCAGTTGGTCGATCCAAGCACAATCGATGAAGTGAATGTGGAACAGGCAGAAGCTGACCTGACTCAACCTTTGGAACAGTTGGAGCCCACATTGATTCCCATGCGGACGGATCCTGAGCAATATGAACAGTTGGAGGCAAAAATCAATGATTCTGGAGGAGGAGGAGGAGGAGAAGCATACTTTGCGCCCGATCCAGCAGAACAAGCTTCTGACGAAGACTTCGAGCACACTACAGTTCAAAACATCACCGATGACTCACAGCAGGGTTCGGAGGTGAACCTGACGGAAGAAAACCCGATGCCAGTGTTCTCCGAGTGGGCCCAAAAGCAGATGGCTGATGCGGAGAAAAAGCTGGGCGAAAATGTAAACGCTTCGGCGATGAAGCGCAACATGAAACCTTCGGGCAGCAAAATGCCTCCTCTAAAACTGCGAGCGAAAAATTATGCTGCCCCGGATTGTGGAGCGAAGATAATAGCTTCCAATGCGGAAGCACAGAGTACTGGATCGGTGCTTACCTCACACAAGGACGAATATCTGCTGAATCCTTGCACCAGCAAGATTTGGTTTGTAGTCGAGCTGTGCGAACCGATTCAGGCTGAACGAATAGAAATGGCCAATTTTGAGTTGTTCTCATCGTCCCCGAAAGATTTTTCTATTTCGGTTACCAATCGGTTTCCCTCTAGGGATTGGTCAAATGTTGGACAGTTTACAGCGAAGGACGAACGCGATGTCCAAAGTTTTAATCTTCATCCACATCTGTACGGGAAGTTTGTTCGCGTGGAGATTCATTCTCACTACAATTCGGAACATTACTGTCCGGTATCGTTGTTTCGAGTCTATGGAACGTCAGAGTTTGAAGCGTTCGAAACGGATAATACTCCTTCTTTGGGAGACGACGGCGACGAGGATGAGCTTGTGGCTTCTAGCATACAGTTGGAAGGAGAAATTCTGGTTGATAACAGTCAACAAGAGGAAGGCCTGGATTCAACAGGCAACAAGGTGAAAAAGACGGAGAATATCCTCAAATCTGCAGGAGAGGCGGTCATGAGTATTGTTAAAAAGGCTGCCGAAGCATTGGGGAAATCCAACGAAGATAATAATCAGGAGAATAAAACCAGTCACAGTACCGAGGGTGAAGTGATAAATGATACTAATCGTAGCATTCACTTTGAAGCTAATGAGCTAAATGATATGGCGACCATTCCGCAGCACTCTCGAAATCGCTGCTGGTCGTTAGCCTACCAACCTATGTGTGAAAGTTGTTCACTTGATCTCCGAACACGTCTACAGCAGATGATGAATTGTAAGCACAATCTTCTGGATAATCTGCTAAGTATCGAACTAATCAGTTCGTCGTTCAACGAATCTCAGCATTTACTATGTGCCAATATATTAGGGTTTAGTCTAAATAAAGGTGAGGATGTTGAAAGCTGGAACTTGAATAGAAGTATTTTGAGTTGGTTGCCTGTTGAGCTTCTGGCAGGATTTTGTAACATACGAGCGTTTGAGAGAGGTTTGATCGAGATTAGAGGTATAGAAAATTCTACTGATATTGAAGATTTTGAACGTTCATCTGTCGAACAAGATTCACTGTTGAGTCAGCCTCAAACCAGTGAAGATTCACGAAACGTAGAAATTGAACAACCTGCATTAGTAGTGGATCCTTCTGTAAATACTGTGATGAAAGAAGACTCTCACGCAGCCGCTCCAGGAGCACAAGAGGACCAGCAAAAACCAGCAGCACAGGAGGATGTTAATATTTTCAACATTAACGAAGGGACGACTACGGATGCTCCAGTTGTGGACCATCAAAAGCACGAAGAGATACCCTCACCTGCTCCGCCTGTCCATGCGGGAGACTTCTCACAACAGGACAAGGAAAAGGATGAAATTCTTACCAACGGTGGCAATCTGGAAGATATCGACAATTTACTGTTGGCCGAACAACCTCATTTGGACGGTACAGTGGTTGGAGGAAGTGGCACGAACATTCCGACTATTACCAGTACAACGTCTACGACACCTTCCCCCTCTGGATCACCCGCATCACAGAAGGGTCAACCGGAAAGTGTCTTTCTGCGACTGTCGAATCGAATCAAGGTGGGTATTTGAATATAACCAAATTTGTGCGTGAAGGGCACAAAACCTATAATCCAATTAGCGTTTCGACTTCGTCTCATCAGAATCCGACATTTACTTAGTGATGGAACTAATCTAGCGCTGGATTGATGCTAGCTCTAAAGACGGAGCCACGAGCAAACACCTAGTCAAGCGTGATGTCCCGCAAGAGAAGCAGTTCTGTTTAAGCTGATGAGAACATTTCAAGCTAAAAACAATTTCGACTTCATTTGTTTCTCATCAGCTCTTGCGGGACATCACGCTTAACTAGGTGTTTGCGTCTTTGCAGCTAACGTCAATCTGCTTACTGCTAGCTTTCTCCCCATAATCGCAACTCAATCGCTTGTTCTATGGGATTCGCTATCAACATGGGACTGACCTGCGATTATAAGCAGCTTAGTCCTGTCACTAAGTTAGTGTCGGATTCTGAAGAGACGAAGTCGAAACGATTTGAAATAGTTTAAAGATTGTCCACCATATTCATCATTTCCACTTTTCAGGCACTGGAGCGCAACATGAGCCTTTCGGGGCAGTATCTGGAGGAACTAAGCCGCCGCTACCGCAAACAGGTGGAGGAACTGCAACATTCGTATGCCAAAACGTTGCATGAAATAGAGGAACAAAACCGTCGCATCCGGGAGAGTGAAGCGTCGCTTCGCGAGGAAAATAATCGTTTGCGGGAAGATTTTTTCACCTTCCGCGATAGCTTGTTGAGCTGGCAAAACATCACTATTGTGTTTGGTACAGTTTTTGTCGTACATATTGTGATATGCTGGGTGATGGTGAGAAGCGGTCGAGTGCGACCCAGTGAGCTCGAACGTGATCTTATCGATAAGGAACTTGCTCAGGTTTCCAGTGGAAAACCAATCATTGGGAAGCTTTTGCGAAGAAAGTCAATCGATGGAATAACTGGAGGAAGTCAGAGTTTGGGATCGCTGAAAAAGAAGCGCCCAAGCGAAGAAGCCTTGAACATCAGTGGGACGTATGAAAACTTACTCATTAAGGACGAAGGAGGGGGTGATACTGTAAAAGCGGAACGCAAGAAAAGTAGAAACAAACATAGGAAAATATCAACCCCTTGCATGCAACAAAGTGTTAATGGGAAGACAAAGAGAGCAACGTCAGCTGAACCTCCAGAGGTTAGAAAGGTAACGAAACCGGATCTAATACGAACCGAATCGGCACCGGAACCGAGGCGGTTCACGCCAGAGATGATCAAACCAGACGAACACAACCGCATAGACGAACTACCCATGCTGGAGGATAATGATGAGTTCATTATACCGACAGCTTCCGATCTCTCGTACAACGAATTCGTCCCGGATTCCACGTCAGAAGTTATCAAAACGAATGGGATGACTTCTTCATCATCATCCATCGACTCCAAGCAGACCAACAAGTCCGGCAAGGGACGGCGGCTCTCATCACCTGCTTTCTTTAAACCCTCATTTCTCCGTGCAAGTCGGAAGTCCTCTGGGAAAAAATCCACACCCAGTCAAAACGTAAGCAGTGCCAGTAGTAGTAATACCAGTAGTAATGGAAGCAGCAATGCTAAAATCAGCATCAATATACATAACTCGGGCAGTTACGACGTGCCGTCTCCGGTTGCGAGCAGTCACAATGCCAACGTGACAACTACCAGCAGCGGAAACGAGTGGTACAAACTGAAGAAAACATCTAGTCAAGATAAGTTCACCAAGCGCCAATCGAAATCCGAAAGTCCCGAAATAGAAACGGTTGAAAACGGGTCCGCTACTCCGTCGGATCACGTCGATCGAAAGTTGAAAACTTCGATTTCCTTCAACGGCAGCACCAGTTCGAGCGAGCGGAAGTTCAGCGGCGGTGGAGGAAGTATTCGGCGATTGTTCCGGAAGGTGTTCTAGTCGGACTGTTGCACCGGTGAGACCACCGGAGTGAAGAAGTGTTCATATTGCAGGTCGAATCGCTGACTAGGTCATGGGAGAGAGCGTGAGTGTGGTTCCTTAATACTTGATAGACTGATCGAACATTAAACAAAATTGCAAGAACACGTAGCGAGAGCTTTAAAAGCGAGTAAACGTGACAAGAGTTGTGCATGTTTTTGGCATGAGAACAGCTGAATGCGTTAAGTGCTAGAATGTGGCACAGCACGGCAATTGTTAATTTTAATTATAAACAAATGTATAGGCCAGCATGTATTGGATTAGTGCTATCAAAATTTTGAATTTAATTGATACTGCGTGTATTATTACTCCAGATGAACGGTACTTTGTATGGGGAATCATTCTCTTCGAGGTATAAAGGGATATTGTACCAGACGTTTTCATGCTCAATGCCATTTTTGAGTTCGTTGCCGGACTAGACAAGATCCTTGTTACAGTAAAAGAAAATAGGGTCTAAAACAACCAACTCGAATAGTTTTGATGCGGCACGCAAACACGAGTCCCTGGTAATTATCGATGTTCAATTTGTTTCCCTTTTTGTGCACCGTAAACATGTGGACCACTTTCCAATTAGATATGAATATTCTAGTAGCGAGAGTAGATGCGATCAGTGTATCTCTTATTTGCACTAAACTGATGTAGCACCAGGTAAAGGCAGAACGCTATTTGATTTCACTTCCCGCTCGACATTTCGCAGGTGTCTGGAGAAGACACGTTTGCTTTGCTCTTTTTATTCGTGGTTCGGTTGATTATCAGCGAGGGTGTTGATTGGCGCTAATTGTTCGTTTTGGCACATAACGGTCGATTAAGTAAGAATAATAGTAATCGCTGGATCATTCACATCGTTGTTGCTAAAATTTTCGTCCCAGTTTATATCCATCCGAGTACTAGTAATGCTATTGTAGCCTGAGTTTTCAAAATCATAGATGATAGAGCTTGTAATGTCTTTAAAATTTACCGCCGTATTATCATCGATGTAGTGGAGAATGATCACGCACATGCTGGTCTAAAGGAGACGAAGCAGTGGAACAATAGGGAATGTAATTCCGAGCGTTTACAAAGCAGAGTGTCGAATCTTAAATCTAAATCAGTTCACCCCTCGCTTTGAAGAAACCTGCATTTTTATATTTTTTGTTACTACCAACTTTACCAAGAAAAACAAAATGAAATTTAGCGCTAAGCGAAACAGGCATGTTTCTTTTTATTGCAGAGTTGAAAGTAAAACATTTTTGTTCCGAATTTCGAGCCGGATATCGCGGAGGTAACGGTCGCCGGTGACCAAGCGATTTTTCTGAGAAATTCAATTAATTTCGCGAACTAAAGCATAGTTTTGTGTAAATACGTATCGCTTCACGGCGAGGATACGGAAACAGAAGAAGCGTCGATTTCCGTGAAAATTGACCTGTATATGCAAAAGCCGTCGTCTTCCGAGAAAGCCGTCCAGCAGAGTAATTAGTAAAACCCAGCAAGAGCTAGCTGGTAATGCAAAGTGTAGTATGTGATTGAAAATCACGAAAAACGATTTACAAAATGGCTGACCAGCAAGAAGAAACAAGTGGTGGAAAAAAGTGCTGCATTCGCCGGTGTCGGCACAGTAGAAGAAAAAAGAACAGAAAAAACAACAGCAAGTGAGTGATCTGAAGATGAATGCGTTCGAATTCAGGCGACAAGCGGTAAACTCAAAGTTGCAGCGAATAAGGGAAACGCTCTCAAATGCAGAAGCAATAACCGTCCATCATTTGGAGACATATTTGCTACCAATTGATTCCTGCTACGATGAGTACAACATTATCCAGAACGAGATTTACATCGAGTTTCCTGATCTACGGGGGGAACAAGAAACCTACTTCATTGCCTTTGAGTTACTGTACGAAGAGCTTCGTGTTTCGATTTGTGCCGCTTTGGACAACCATCTTGCACAACAAACTACTATGCCACCAAAGCTAGCTGTTCCCGAAGCAGAAGGACAGACACAGCAGTTGGTCGTTAATCAGCCACTCGGGTTGCCGCATGTCCCACTTCCATCCTTTGATGGAACGTATGAAAAGTGGTTTCGTTTCAAACAGCTGTTCCAAGATTTAATGCAAAAATATCCCTATCTGTCAGACGCAACCAAGCTATACTCAAAGAGAATAGTGAAAGAGACGCAGAGTGAAAATCAGTCAAAACGGCAACACTCCCTTTACGATGATTTCAACACTAGAATTTGGCAACCGTTTCCAAAGGCAGCACTTTAAATGACTCCTATTATATTTTGAAAACAAACCTTTTGTCGATCGTTGAATTTGTATATCAAACGATGTGCATTTCGAAACAAAGAGATGAAATAATTCTAAAACTTGTTTTTACTCATACATAGACTCTAGAATGCACCTTACAATCACGATTGCACTAAATTCTGACGAAAATTCAAATTTTTTTTTGATAGATTTACAATACTTATCTCCTCCAACTCAGGCATGAGTAATGTTTATTTACATTGCACGATTGGTCTGCTCAATAAGGTATTTTTGGCTTCACACTATTCGTCTCTTTTCCTATTCTCTTTGGCTATACTATCTGACGCAAACACTGAAAGAAAAGGCAGAAAGTGTTCTCAGCGATCAAATTTTAAACGAGAACAACTTTCAAGCAGCATGGAATTTATTGGAAGAGCGGTATGAAAACAAAAGAACGATCATCGATATTTATGTAGGAGGTCTTCTCAATTTGAGAAAAATGAGCAGAGAAACTTCTTCGGATCTCAGACAGCTCGTTGAGGAATGTAGTCGCCACGTTGACGCCTTGGAATTCCATGATCAGCACATGCAAGGCATTTCAGAGCAGTTAGTGATTTCTCTCCTGGCATCCAAATTGGATAAATCATACGTCTCCCAACCTTTGAACGGAACGGATCGTTATATTTCACAGTGGTGTTCGGTGTGTAAATTTTAGTGAATCAAGGTCATCCTTTGTTCGTTCGTTAGCTG
The DNA here is from genome assembly GCF_030247195.1 of Topomyia yanbarensis. Lineage (NCBI taxonomy): Eukaryota > Metazoa > Arthropoda > Insecta > Diptera > Culicidae > Topomyia > Topomyia yanbarensis. Next base: position 6,937,986 of record NC_080671.1, read on the forward strand.
CCGTTCTGCTGGTGCCGACAGTAAATCCAGTACATTGTTTTCGCTGGTGCTGAACAATCGACGTTGTTTGCAGATAAGTTTTGCTTTATTTTTTTTCCTCGTTTGCTTTCTTTCCTTTTCCGTACTTTTACTCTACCTTGTAATCAAATAATAAGACACATTCCCGTTTATATAACGCTCTGCCCTCGTGCTTAAATGGCCGAGGGCGAAATACCATCTGATGTAATCATGGAAGTCCCTGATCCCCCTAATACTCGCATTGCTCCCCGTATAAAGCAGTACCCAGAAGGTTCCTCTGGGCCATGGGTGGTATATTTTCGGACCGGAGAGAAACCGGTTAATATATTAAAACTTTCTCGAGATCTGACTGCTAATTACCCGGCTGTAGCTCAGATAACACGTGTTCGGGCAAACAAGATACGTGTTCTAGTGAATGATCTCGGCCAGGCAAACGCGATTGCTTGCTGTGAGCGCTTTACACGGGAATTTAAAGCTTACGTGCCTTGTGTGGCCTGTGAAATCGATGGTGTAGTGTCCGAACCGGGCCTGAAATGCGAAGAACTGTTGGAGCACGGGGTTGGCTGCTTTAAGGACCCCTCTCTTGAACAGATTAAGATCTTAGAATGCAAACAATTGTATACCGCAAATACCGAGGGAGGTAAGACTACCTACTCTCTATCAGGCTCGCTTCGGGTGACATTCGCCGGGTCCTCTCTTCCCAACTACATCCTCCTTGACAGGGTTCGCCTACCAGTTCGCCTGTTTGTACCGCGGGTCATGAGCTGCAGCAATTGCAAGCAGTTGGGCCACACAGCCACATATTGTGGAAATAAGAAACGATGCGGCAAATGCGAAGGAGAGCATGAGGATGACTCTTGCGACAAAGAAACTGAAAAGTGTATTTGCTGCGGGGGCCCTTCACATGCTCTTAAATCATGTCCTGCGTACAAGCAGCGCGAGGATAAAATTAAGCGCTCCCTTAAGGAACGCTCAAGGCGTTCTTATGCAGAAATGCTAAAGAATGCTTCGCCATCTGTCCTGTCCGAAAATCCCTATGCTGGTTTGGCTAACGTTGAGCAAGAATCTGACGATCCACGAGAGGGAACATCTTTGGTTAACCCAGGGGAATCCAGGAAGAGGAGAAATCCAGCCTCCCCTACATTGCCTCGTAAGGGTGCCAAGGTGTCGTCCACTCAGAGTGCGCCATCTACAACCAATAGATCCAACGGAAGTGATGCACAAAAGCCGAAGCAATTTGCTCCAGGACTTGGAAATATTAATTCTAACAAGGAGTACCCACCACTTCCAGGGACATCCAAAACCCCAAGTGTCCCCTTTTTTCAAACAGATACTCAGTCCAGTAGCGGACTAATGAAATTTTCTGACATAGTGGACTTAATTTTCACAGCTTTCAATGTTACTGATCCTCTTAAAAGCCTTCTGATACGTTTTCTCCCTATAGTGCAAACATTTTTGAAGCAGTTGACTACTAAATGGCCCCTCCTTGCAGCGATCGTATCCTTCGATGGCTAAGTCATCGAACGAGGTCACGGATTTGATCACTGTTCTACAGTGGAATTGCAGAAGTATCATCCCGAAAATTGATTCCTTCAAAATTTTAATAAATAATTTGAGTTGCGATGCATTTGCATTATGTGAAACTTGGTTAACTTCCGATATAAATCTCAACTTCCACGACTTTAATATAATTCGTCTGGATCGAGAAAACCCCTATGGAGGAGTACTTTTGGGGATCAAAAAGTGCTATTCTTTCAACTGAATTAACCTCCCTTCGACACCAGGCATTGAAATTGTCGCTTGTCAAGTTTTAATCAAAGGTAAAGACCTTTGCATTGCTTCCATCTACATTCCTCCTAGAGCCTCGGTAGGGCACCGAACGCTTTGTAATATCACGGAATCCTTACCGGCACCGCGGCTAGTTCTGGGAGACTTTAACTCGCACGGTACGGTATGGGGCTGTCTTCATGATGATAATAGATCAACATTAATCCAAGATCTTTGCGACAATTTCAACATGACCATCTTAAACACGGGAGAAATGACGCGGATTCCTACACCACCAGCACGCGCAAGCGCGTTGGATTTATCGCTTTGCTCGACATCGCTACAGTTAGATTGCATGTGGAAGGTGATCCCTGATCCCCACGGTAGCGATCATTTGCCTATCGTGATTTCAATTGCTAACGGTTCAAGACCATCGGAAACAATCAATGTATCGTATGACCTCACACGGAACATTGATTGGAAGAGTTACGCGACCGCGATATCCGTTAAAATCGAATCCACTCAAGAACTTCCTCCGGAGGAAGAGTACAGGTTTTTGGCTGGCTTGATTCTCGACAGTGCGAATCAAGCTCAGACTAAACCAGTACCCAGCGCGAATACCCATGGACGGTCTCCCACCCTGTGGTGGGATAAAGAGTGCTCAGAGCTGTACGCGGAAAAGTCCACTGCATATAAGGCTTTCCGGGAAGACGGGTTACCCGCTAGCTATCAACAGTACGCGTCGTTAGAAAGGCGAATGAAGAGTCTAATGAAAGCCAAAAAACGCAGTTATTGGCGCCGGTTCGTCGACGGGTTAACGAGAGAAACAGCGATGAGCACTCTTTGGGGTACGGCTCGACGTATGCGTAATCATAATAGTACCAACGAGAACGTGGAATATTCAAACCGTTGGATATTCGCTTTCGCCAAGAAGATCTGTCCGGACTCTGTCCCGGTACAGAAAACGTACCGCGCCGCGTCTTCTCACGATACCGCGAACGAAACACCGTTTTCGATGGTGGAGTTCTCACTTGCTCTCTTATCGTGCAACAATAACGCCCCAGGGTTAGACAGAATCAAATTCAACTTGCTGAAGAATCTGCCTGACACTGCAAAAAGGCGCCTGTTGAATTTATTTAACAAGTTTCTTGAGGGTAACATTGTCCCTTATGAATGGAGGCAAGTGAAGGTCATCGCCATCCAAAAACCAGGAAAACCAGCCTCCGACCACAACTCGTATCGGCCGATTGCAATGCTGTCCTGTATTCGGAAGTTGTTCGAGAAAATGATCATGTTTCGCCTCGACAATTGGGTTGAAGCAAATGGCTTACTGTCAGATACACAATTTGGCTTCCGCAAAGGCAAAGGGACGAACGATTGCCTTGCGTTGCTTTCTACAGAAATCCAAATGGCCTATGCTAACAAAGAGCAGATGGCATCAGTCTTCTTGGATATTAAGGGGGCTTTTGACTCAGTTTCTATCAACATTCTGCACCAGCATGGTCTTTCACCAATTTTAAATAACTTTTTGCTAAACCTGTTGTCTGAAAAGCACATGCACTTTTCGCATGGCGATTTAACAACATCGCGATTTAGCTACATGGGTCTTCCCCAGGGCTCATGTCTAAGCCCCCTGCTCTACAATTTTTACGTGAATGACATTGACGATTGTCTTGCCAATTCATGCACGCTAAGGCAACTTGCAGACGACGGGGTGGTCTCTGTTACAGGGCCCAAAGCTGCCGACTTGCAAGGACCATTACAAAATACCTTGGACAATTTGTCTGCTTGGGCTCTTCAGCTGGGTATTGAGTTCTCCACGGAGAAAACTGAGTTGGTTGTTTTTTCTAGGAAGCGTGAGCCGGCGCAACTCCAGCTTTTATTAATGGGTGCAACGATCAACCAGGTTTTCACATTTAAATATCTCGGGGTCTGGTTCGACTCTAAAGGTACCTGGGGATGTCACATTAGGTATCTGAAACAGAAATGCCAACAAAGGATCAATTTTCTCCGAACAATAACTGGAACATGGTGGGGTGCTCACCCAGGAGACCTGATCAGGTTGTACCAAACAACGATATTGTCGGTGATGGAGTACGGGTGTTTCTGTTTCCGCTCCGCTGCGAACATACACTTTATCAAACTGGAGAGAATCCAGTATCGTTGTTTGCGCATTGCCTTGGGTTGCATGCACTCGACCCATACGATGAGTCTCGAAGTGCTGGCGGGCGTTCTTCCGCTAAAAAATCGATTTTGGGAACTCTCATATCGATTGCTCATCCGATGCGACATTCTGAACCCGTTGGTAATTGAAAACTTCGAGAGGCTCGTCGAGCTTAATTCTCAAACCCGTTTTATGTCCTTGTACTTCGACTACATGGCACAGAGCATCAATCCTTCTTCGTACAATCCCAACCGTGTCCGTTTCCTAGATACTTCTGATTCTACTGTATTCTTCGACACATCCATGAAGGAAGAGATCCGTGGAATCCCGGACCATATACGCCCGCAGGTGATCCCCAATATATTTTATAATAAATTCCGAGAAGTCGACTGCGACAAAATGTTTTACACTGACGGATCAAATCTCGATGGGTCCACTGGCTTCGGTATCTTCAACAATACTATCACCGCTTCATTCAAGCTCAATGATCCCGCTTCAGTTTACGTCGCAGAGTTAGCTGCAATTCAGTACACCCTTGGGATCATCGACACTCTGCCCACAGATCACTACTTCATCGTTTCGGACAGCCTCAGCTCTATCGAGGCTCTTCGTGCGGTGAAGCCAAAAAGCAACTCCCGTATTTTCTGGGGATGATACAGGAGTCCTTGTGTACGTTATCTGAAAAATCTTATCAGATTACCTTTGTTTGGGTCCCCTCTCATTGTTCTATTCCGGGCAATGAAAAGGCCGACTCATTAGCAAAGGTGGGCGCATTAAATGGTGACATATACGAAAGACCAATCTGCTTCAATGAATTTTTTAGTATTTGTCGTCAGAGGACGCTCAACAGTTGGCAAACCTCGTGGAGCAATGGGGAACTTGGACGATGGCTACATTCGATTATCCCAAAGGTATCAACGAAGCCTTGGTTCGGGGGGATGGATGTGGGTCGGGATTTTATTCGTGTAATGTCCCGACTTATGTCCAATCACTACACCATGGATGCGCATTTGCGGCGTATTGGGCTTGCGGAGAGTAGTCTGTGCGCTTGTGACGAGGGCTATCACGACATCGAACACGTTGTCTGGGTGTGCGCCGGGTATTGTGACGCCAGGTCTCAGTTAAAGGAATCCCTTCGGGCCCGAGGTAGACCACCCAATGTACCAGTCCGAGATATGCTGGCAACTCGTGATTTCCCCTATATGTCCCTTATTTATACCTTCATAAAAACGATAAATATCCCAATTTAGCCCCTCTCTTTTATTTCTCGTTTTTAGAGTTTCCTCCTGCCTTGTGGAACCGATCAGCTCCAGAGTGCCACTATGTAACCGCCATCGCCCTTACCACTACGCCTGCATAGAAGGAAACTGAAGCGAGAGCGACTCGAGGTCCGATGACTTTTGAAAGATTCCCCGCGGGTCCGAAGAATACCATCCGCCAATCCGGTACTCGACGACTTACTATACTGAGGCGCAAATTTGATACGCTGATCCCCCTCCCCCCCCCCCCCCACGCCGTTCGAGCGAAAGTTGCAAGTTTTGCTCTTCTTTCCCTGTCTCTCCCCTCTCCTTGATACAACTGCTGCTACACTGATGCGGAAATAAGCCACCCTCTGAATATCTTGACCAAGCATAAGTTTTAGTTAAAAGAAATCAAATTAATATTCTGTATTCCTAGTTTTAAGATAGCTATAATTTTTACTCTTTATTGAAACTCTTGTCCTCCATCTTGTAAATAGAATTGAATCCCTAGTTTTAAGATTTCTGTGAAATTTCTCATAAATATTTGTTCCCCCTTTTGTGTACTAAACTATATTGTTAGTTTTAAGATAACCGTAAAATATTTCGTAAAATACTATTACTCCCCCTCTTGTATATCAAAGTGAATCCCTTGTTTTAAATTTTTTCATAAAAAAATCTTTTGGCCCTCTTTTGTACATTGAATCTTATTTCTAGTCTTAAGATAGCTGTAAACTTTCTTTTCCTTTGTAAAAAAATATTTCAACATTGTAACCTCCTAGTTTTAAGATATCCAAAATGTAAAAACAAAAGCATTTGGCAACGCCAAGCTAACGCATTTGTGCCTATCAAATAAACGAAATGAATAAAAAAAAAAAAAAAAATTGGATAAATCGACACTCAGTCTATGGGAAAACACAGTTAAACCGAAGCAGTTGCCAAAATATAAGGAAACGCTAGAATTTCTACAGAACCGTTGTTTTGTGTTAGAGCGCTGCAAAATGAACACATCACAGAAGCCGAACGAAATGGGCAAATCAAAAGCGCTGCCTATCACACCACGACCACCTGTCAAAGTACACACAGCGTCGCACACAAACGAGAGCGTGTGCGTGATTTGCAATGAGCCTCACAATGTAACAAGTGTAATATTTAACAACAGATGACGGTATCGTAGAGAATAGCAGTCGTAAAGGATAAACAGCTTTGTTTTAACTGTTTAAAGCGAGGTCATCGAGTAGTTCAGTGTAAGTCACGATTGTGCACAGTTGTTGACTGCGGAAAGAAGCATCACACACAATTGCATAATGAAAAATCGGTGGTGGCAGAAACATCTACTGCGACAGAAAACGTTATAGAACAAAAGATAGAAACGCCAAATCTACCCACACAATCAGTTCCAAATGTTGCATGTTCCAGCACCCTGATGCCAGAAAAGAGTTTTAGTAAACAAGTGATATTGTCTATAGCTGTGGCTCATGTGAAGGATTGGAATGGAGTCTACTATCCATGCCGAGTGTTACTAGATTCGGGATCACAATCTAATTTTTTGTCTGAACATATCGTGAACTTACTACGGCTCAAATGCGATGTCGTGCGAGTGCCAATCGTCGGTATTAATGGAGAAAAGCTTATCGCTACAAAACAAACTATGACAGAAGTGAAAACAGTGTACGGAAATGCATCTTGGATACTCGAGTTTCTAATAGTACCTCAAGTTACCGGCCTTCTTACGTTGCATAAAGTGGACATCCAACAGTGGAATGTCCCACTTGATTTGAATCTGGCAGATCCCAGCGAAAGTTGATATGCTTGTCGGAGCGGAGTTATTCTTCGAACTGCTTCTAACGGATCGTTTAAAACTGGACAATGACCAACCCACGTTGTGGAAGTCCGAACTAGGTTGGATTGTTTGTGGTTCCTACCGAAATCCCCCCAAGACGGTGTCAGTCGTAAGTAGTTGCTTAGATATAGAGGAGAGTTTCAGCGGTTCTGACAGCTAGAGGAAGTTCCGGACGCTCCAACGGTCACCACTGAGAACAAACGGTGTATTGAGCATTTCCTCACAACGTATCGCCGAGAGAATGGCCGGTTCGTAGTCCGGCTCCACTTTCGTGAGCAGCTTGAGTGCTCGCGAAGTCTAGCAGAAAGGCGTTTTCTCCAAACTGAAAAGAAGCTTGCATACCATCAAGATCTGAAGTCCAAATATGTAGCCTTCATCAATGAATACGTGTCTTTAGGTCATTGTCGTGTTGTTGATACGGATACCAGCGGGTTTTACCTACCTCATCATGCTATTTTGAAGCCATCGAGTTCGACAACAAAACTTCGCGTCGTATTTGATGCTTCGGCGCGCTCCGACATCAATCTTTCCTTGAATGACGTGCTAATCACTGTCCTAAGATTTAGGAAATATAAGTACGTTTTCACTGCTGACATCATTAAGATGTACAGGCAGATACGAGTTGACGAACGTGATACACCCTACCAGAGAATACTTTGGAGAAATAACACCGACGAAAAGCTGAACACCCTGGAATTAACAACAGTAACATATGGCATGTCTTGCGCATCATGTTGTGCTACAATGTGCCTCCAACAATTGGCTGACGATGAAAGAGCAGAGTTTCCGATCGCTGCACAGATTGTGAAGAACGATTTCTATATGGATGATGTACTCTCAGGTGCGGATGAGCTACACGATGCGCTGGAATGCCAAGAACAGCTCATTTCTCTTCTGAATCGGGGCGGTTTCTAACTTCATAAATGGTGTGCTAATGCGTCACAGCTATTGCAAAAAATTCCCGAAACGTACAGGGAAATACAAGTACCAATTGAAGATCGGAGTTCCAACGAAGTTATAAAAACCCTCGGGCTATTGTGGGACCCACACAATGACGTGTTTCTGTTCAGTATCCGAGTAAACAATGAGGATAGAGACTACCACACGAAAAGAACGGTACTTTCAGACACTGCAATAATCTACGACCCCCTCGGTTTTTTAGGCCCAGTGACCATCCGAGCCAAAGTTTTTATTCAGGAACTATGGGCCAATAATGTAAACTGGGACGAACATTTGACAGCAGGACAGGATACAAGATGGCGACGGTTTAAAGATGAATTGCAGAACATTAACGATGTGAGGATCTCACGGCGTTCTAACGGTGACAATTCAGTGGCATTCGAAATACATGGATTTTCAGACGCGAGCAAAAGGGCGTACGGTGCATGTGTGTATTTACGTAGCCTTAAGGTAGACAATACGAGTGAAATGCATCTTCTCAGTAGTAAAACTCGTGTAGCTCCGTTACCAAAGAAACTAGGAAGTAAGCGTGGCAGCAAACCTTTTACGATCCCAAGAGCCGAACTTTGCGGTGCTTTGCTTTTGGCGAAACTTGTCACTACGGTGATTGAGTCCATGAAACTACAACTTAATGCGGTAACACTTTGGTGTGATTCACAAATCGTTCTTTGCAGGCTCAACAAATCTCCAGCTAATCTTGAAGTTTTCGTGGGTAACAAGGTTCGTGAAATAAATCAGCTAACGGCACATTACAAATGGCAATATATCCATACAAAGGAAAACCCAGCAGATCTTGCTTCGCGTGGGGTTAATGAATCGGAACTAATGAAATCTGCATTGTGGTGGCATAGTCCGTCCACGATACAGAACACTAGTGACATCAATAGTCAGTCTGAGTTAGTCTACACCAGTGAAGAAGAAGGGCTACGAGATTCAGTGCACGCCAACGTATCGTTGCAGGATTGCCCTATTGAATTACTAACTAGATACCGCGACTTCAGAAAGCTCCAGCGGGTGTTCGCCTACGCCATTAGATTTATAAACAACTCTCGTGCGAAAGACAAGGCTCAGCGAGTTTTGGGATCGTTGACAGTAGCCGAGTTGCGACAAGCTACGCAAAATATTATCGCCCAAACACAGAAGGAAGGTTTCAGTGATGAGTTAAAATTGTTAAGGCGTGGTAGAGCAAAAATGCTTCTACCGTTGGCTCCGTTCATCGATCAACACGGCATGCTACGTGTCGGCGGTCGTCTGAGACATGCTAGGATCCCGTTCGGTAAAAAACATCAGTTACTGTTACCACGAAGTCATGTAACAAAGATTTTGATAATGTCCCTTCACAAGGAGCATCTACATGTTGGGCCACAAGCCTTGCTGTCGATAGTACGCCAACGGTACTGGACCGTTAGAGCAAAAAGTGTTATACGCCAAGTCATTAAGAAATGTGTCCAATGTTTTCGAATCGTTCAATTTATGGGTGAGTTACCCGCCTTCCGAGTCAACCCCTCGCTACCTTTTTCAACAACGGGGGTTGACTATGCGGGGCCCTTTTTCATTCGTCAAGGTGTCCGACGTATGGCAAAGGTGAAAGCTTACGTGGCTCTATTTATATGTATGAGCACAAAAGCAATACACCTCGAACTGGTGTCCGACTTAACCAGCGAGGCATTTTTGGCAGCCCTTCAAAGATTTGTTGGTCGTCGTGGTTACCCAGAGCAAATACTATCTGACAACGCAACTAATTTCCGAGGAGCCCAATCGCAGCTACATGAGCTGTACTTGTTGTTCTCGTCTCAACAAGCAAATGATGCGATCAATCATTTCTGCACTGCACGGGAAATTCAGTGGTCGTTTATACCGCCGCGATCGCCAAACTTCGGAGGCATTTGGGAGGCCGGAGTGAAGGCAGCAAAGTCTCATCTAAAAATCATTCTGCGTGATGCATCTTTGAAATACGAAGAAATGAATACGGTATTAGTGCAAATAGAAGCTGTCTTGAACTCGTGACCGCCAACACAGTTGTCTGCGGATGTCAATGATCTTTCGGCTCTAACCCCGGGTCACTTTTTAGTAGGACGTGAATTAGTTGTAGTTCCTGAGCCGAATTTCAAGGAGATACGTTTGTCGTCACTGTCGCGGTGGCAGCATTTGCAGAAACTAAAACATGATTTCTGGATCAGACGGTCGTCTGAATATCTCCACGTATTACAGCCAAGGAGTAAATGGTACAAAAATAAGTTGATCATACAACCAGGAATGTTAATAGTTCTCAAGGAGGATAATGTTGCTCCTCAACAGTGGCGTATGGGGTGCATAAGGGAGGTATGTCCCGGTATCGACGGATTAGTACGCGCAGTGAAGGTAAAAACATCGACCGGAGAAGTATGTCGAGGAGTGAGCAAGATTTCTGTCTTGCCGATTGATGATAACTTCGTGTCGACCGGGGGAGGATGTCGAATCTTAAATCTAAATCAATCAGTTCACCCCTCGCTTTGAAGAAACCTGCATTTATATATTTTTTGTTACTACCAACTTTACCAAGAAAAACAAAATAAAATTTAGCGCTAAGCGAAACAGGCATGTTTCTTTTTATTGCAGAGTTGAAAGTAAAACACAGAGGTCAATGCAAGTTGCCGAACAGTGCCGCTACTGTTGTCCAGAATACAACGTAGAAACCTTGCACTTCAAGCCAGGCAAGTTTGAATCGCCTTGAATCATTAACCGGGCGGCGATCTAGGTGATGAAAAAATGGCGTGAAGGTGTGCATCGATCAGGTTGCAAACATCGGATGGGAAATACATGACGCACAGGAATAGTGTGCGATAGATAAGTTCTTCTGATAGTCGGAATTCGCCCACTAGTCGCCCATCGCACCTGGCTCCTGGTGAACAGAGTACGGTTGTCAAGCCATGTCTATGTCAAAGCGAGGACGTCATAACTACGCCTCGTAGCCGTAAGCAAATAGTTGTAAACTGATGAATTTAGGCCTCCAGCGTGTTGATAGTAAACCTCGATCAGGTTCGGTTGTAATGGCGTCAACTGTAGTAATAGCGGAGATCCTTTCATCACTTTCACGAACAAAATCGGAATGGCGGAAGATCGCTGGCGGGGATTTGAGACATTGCATATCATGTTCGATGTATACTTGCCATTTGTGGCATGTTGGCAGACATTCGCACCGATGTCGAATCTCGTAGTAGATGGTGTATCTGTAATGAGGAAATCCCAGTTCTCGCTACAATCAAAATGTCTGTAACGAGAACTGGGGAGAAGGGGTACTGATGTAGATATCTGTTGTTAAGGTGTATTAATTTACTAGGTAGAAACAGCATTATAAAATCACATTAATCGACTTGAGGGGTACAGAATTTGAAGGTCTTGAGGTGCCCGGACGTCCCGGATCGGCATGTCGGGTGGTCTTCGTGTGCTTGTAGAACTTCATTAGATTTTGCTCTGGCTTCATGACGATCATAATCAGGTTCTGAGTACGACCAAACGATGTGATCAATATCTTAGTAACTTTTGCCACAATTACACAAGGTGCTCTCGGTAAGTCCTATTCGAAAGTGGTAAGCATTACTGTTGTAGTGATTTGACATCAGTCTTGACGTGAAACGAATAAAGTCTCTTGGCAGATCGAAGTTGAAACTTTGGGATTATAGGAATAATGCCGAGAAACGTTGAGTTATTCGCTATAAGAGATAGGCCTTTCGAGGACATTTGCTACGGTGGCACCTTTTTGACGAGTTCATCTGCTTTTTTATTACTCTGTGTGCGTGTTGGTAGCGAATCTGAAACAAAAGCTTTCGTACTGTATCACCGACAAGATAGTTGTTTTGTACAATCTGATCAATTCGAGTGGATGAGCGTCCCACCAAGTCGAAGTAATCGAGCGAAGGAAATTTACTCGTTGCTGGCACTTTTATTTCAAATAACCAATATGTGTACCCCTGTTCCTTTAGAATCGAAAGATTCAATGTACAGTTACTTGTGAAACAATCATCAATACTGCTGACATAAATATTGCACAAAAGTAGACCCGTATAGCTAAATCTCAACGTCGACGAAGTGAAAGTCCATTTGATTTGTGAAATTTCTATGATAGAACATCGATGGAAACTGAATCAATGTGCTGAAAAATCGAGGTCATTTGTTGACGTTTGGCGAAAGCGATGTCCATCTTCGTTGCGAGCAGCGCTGGACAGTCGTTTGTTCATTTGCCTCTCCAAAGTCCGAACTGTGTTTCCGAGAGCAGCTGATTTGCTTCGGTTCAGTTATCAAGACGACGAAGAATCATTTTCTTTGACAATTTTCGTATGCAGGAAAGCATAGAAATTGGTCGATACAAATGATGATCCGAAGCTGCTTTGAAGGATTTTGAATGGCGACGACTTAGTGCATATTTTCATTGTGAAGTCTAAAATCCAACGATCTGAGTACTCAACATCCTCATTTGTCGTTGACCGATTACGCATGTTTCTGGCTGTTTTCCAAAGAGTACTAATTGAAGTCTCTTTTGACAAGCCTTCAACGAAATGACGTCAGTAGCCTCTTTTTATTTAATGAGGCTTTTTAGTCTACCTTCAAAGGAGGTATATTCAACACACGATTCCTGCCTTCTCACCATCAACTGTAGTACGCATTCGACTTTTTCATACAACTAACAACTCCGAACATTGCGCCACCATCGATTTGGGGAATGTGCTAGAAATAGACTCAATTGACTCTGCAACTGTTTCCGCATAGAAATAGAAATAGCAATCGGCAAGCACTACCGTGAGGGCCTTTAATAACTTTCCAAGTACAATCGAGCGACAGTGAGTTCGAACATAGAGAGAGATCCAACCTGCTTTCTCGAGCTAAAGGGGCTGGAGCTCTTGTGGCTTCCTTAGTATTCAGGATAGCCATGTTGAGCTAATCGCAAAGGTCGGATACGACGGGCTCGATTATCACCCTAAGACTCCCTTCCCCAAGCGAGACCATGTGAGTTGAAGCCTCATAAGATCAGGTGAGGTGCAGGGAGTACATCAGTCATACCTCTTTCTCTTGCGGCAACAATAGGTACATAATCATTGTCCCCTTCCGAGTTGTTGCGCTCTTTCCAGATGTTGCGCTAGGCGTTCATGCCAAATACACAACTGTAGAGAAAACATAAACATGTTGTTCCATTTTGACGTTTGTTAGTTGCGCTGATTTCATCGAAATAAAAATACGTTGTTCAAAGAGCGCGGTCGTGTAATTCTTTATTTCGTCCGGATTATCCGTGTTTTCGTAGGTCTGGTTCCGTCGATCGATTGTTCGCCAACAGGTGATGGGCCCAAATTAGTTCGTGATTGTGGAAATCGGGTTCGCGCGAGAAAGGTTACGGAACGGTTCGTGGCGGATTCGCAGAGGTATGCATTGCGCAATTGTGCGATTGCGAAGGACGCATGGGATGCGTTGAAGACCTACCGCGACAAGGGTTCGAAGGTCTACTTCCTGAAGAAACTTGTAAGAGGTTTGCCTGCGATGTGAGATGATCGCGGAGGCAGCACCGACTAGCTTGGAACAAATCGCAAACCAACAATATCCACAAATACTGTTATATGTTTAAATTACAATATATTTTGCATACATGACACTTGTCCACGGCTGACTACCTTCAAATTTCTTCTACTCTGTACTAATCACTCGCCTTCATTCTTGGCTGTTCTAAACTGGCTTTGTCTCTCATTTCTACTCACGGATCCGCAACACGCCCGCCTTAGCATGCCATCCCGGGTTTCCTCCTACCCGTGCTCTTCATCACCGCTTTCATGCTCCACACCACAGCTTTGGCTTCGACTACTGATGACGTCAACGTGTTACCGGTGCACAGAGGTTCTCCTCCTGCCGTTCTCTGTCGTGCTGCCAGTCGCTCGCTTGACCTTCGTCCTCGTTTCCGTAATGACCGACTAATCCGTTAATAAATCGCCCTCCTAATTAGGCAAATCTGAGAAAACGGCCCCTTTCCGGGGCTGTTTTCCGAGATGGGATCGTACCGACCCGTTGTTAATCTTCAAAGTCGCCTTCCTCGTAAGCGTGTGCTGGGCGCCGTTTGAATCTTTCTAGGTCCCTCGGCTTGGCTTATTAGCTGAATAAGGCTCCCGTGGTGAACCAGGAGAATGTGTTGCTTGATTGCAGCTTGCGCTAATGGATCCAATCAAGCTAAAATGATCACGTGCGTTTGATGTGTCACTTTCCGATCTACTGTCCGTATTTAGAATGGACCCTGGCAAGTTTCCAATATGGCTTTCGTAGCTGAGTGGCGCTCGTGCCAAAACTCACAACGTGCGTTGGTCAGCGATTTCCGGTTTATAGACTTGAGAAATCATGCGACGATTATCGATCTGATTCGCAGCCTTTGGTTACTTCTGCTTGGTGAGTTCCGCACGAGGTTTTTTCCCAGGTGCGCGTCACTATCACGATGGCGACTTTGCTTACTGGCCTTGTTCGCGTTTTGGTTGTCTTTGTGAGAAAGACTTCACTCATGTGCGATTTCCGCCAAAAGTGATGTAGACTTTGTGCGGAGAGATATGCGGGTGCAAGATAGCGTCCGGATAGTGCTGCCGTGGTGCCAGAATGTCTGATTTTTCTATCAACTAACTATAATGTCTTTGTTTTGACCATTATCATACGTTTATAAACATTGATTCCTATGACAAACGTTACAAACTGACGCAGCTGGAGCTCAAGAAGGGCGATATGGAGTTGCTAATATTTCCGATCTGCTGCAACGGATCGCCAATGTTGGAGTAACGGCGATGGGACAAACTGACCGTCTGGCGGAAGCAGAAATTCGCCGGGAGCGCAGCGGAGCTACTTCGAGCAGTGGATACGCGTTGCGAGTGGATCATCGCCGCCGACGAGTAAATGGTGGTAGCAAGTTTGCTGGTGCCGGAAGTAAACAAGCGGAGACGCGATCCTGCTTCTAGTGTAAACAATTGGTGCCCACCTGAAGAAAGATTGCCCGAATTGTGCAGCTGGCGAATCAGTGACAAAGCCGATGAAGTAGAAGTTAGATGAATAGAAAGCCAAGTAGGCGCAGACAGTTTCCGAGGGACCGCTGGCGTGTATGGAGAGACACGCTGAACCGTCCAGCTGGTTTGTCGACAGTGGTGCTTCAGGGGACATGACGGTGAATCGGAAGTCCTTCACCTGAGCAAACCGGTGGTACGAGCGTGATGTTGGCCGATGGCGAGAGAGCCGAGGTTGCTGGCACGGGCCGTGGAATCATCTTTAGCGTGACCACCACCGGAAAACCGATAGACATCGAATTGAGCGAGGTATTGTAAGTGCCGAAACTTACCAGTGCACTTGTGTCGGTACGTATCCTTGCGAAGAAGAGCTAAGAATCGGTGTGGAATTCGAAGCCGCACCGGACAAGTGTGTCGGTAGGCGAGCGACACGGAAGCTTGTACCGTTTGTGTTTTCCGGAGCAGGCGATGGTTAGTGTCCAGACGTCGCATACGAAGCACAGACGCCTGAGACACCGGAATCCTGAAGCGGTTCGGTCGATTCACGTAAACAAACAAGCTGATGGGATGAAGCTCATGGACTGCGGAGTGCGTACTGGGGGCACCGTTTCCGAAAAGTGTGGATAGAGGTTCCAACGAAAAGCTGGACATCGTACATGCTGATCTCAGTGGTCCGATGAAGAGCACACCGAGTGGAAACCAATACTTCCTTTTTTGGTCGATGACCATACACGAATGGCGTACACTCTGAGGAAGCAGTCGGACTCTGCAAGGACTTCATTTTCTTCTGCAAGACGCATATGGGCAAGGATGCTGCAATCAGACGGTGGAGAAGAGTTTACCAGAATTTGTAGAATTTTCTTCGAGCGAGCTACTCCAACGAGCATAAGGCCTGTTGGATACGATTTCGGGACGGGATGTAAAGTTCCTCTAGGATTGGCGTATGAACAGCGAACGCGATACCGAGAGGAAGCTAGAATCGACGGTAGAATCGGGGTCACTACCGGTCCAGTACTCACCCGTGAGCCGGTATTTGAAGAAGATCCTGAGGATGAAGATGATTTGGATACGAATCGGCTGAAGAAGTGTATCACGGTGAAGATGCTCCCGTTCCGGGGAATGAAAACCATCTGAAGAATCCTCGTCGTTCCCTCCGGGGAGTGTTTCTGGTGCTTTTTCTAGATTATTTTGATGGTATGGCAATGGTTGACCAGGATGAGCCGACTACGTACGAGCATGCAATCAGCTGCCCTGACATGGAGGAATGGATTGGATTGGATGCCGAGTCGTTGGTGTCGAACGATACATGAAAGCTTGTGGACCCGCCACCTGCTTGCAACACTGTCGGTAGCAAGTGGGTGTACATGACGAAGTTGGATGGGACAGCAAGGTCGAGAGATCCGATTTCGAGGACATATTTGCCCCAGTGGTGATGTGTTCTACCTTCCGTGTGTTGTTATCTGTTGTGGGCCTCCGGAAAATGTAAAATTTAAATCTGCGTACCACTACGGAAATCTGGACGAGGTGGCGTATATGCGCCAGTCTCCGGGGTACTTGGAGACCGGAAGTGAGAAGATTTATGGCTTGAAACAAGCAGCAAAAGTTTGACACAGACGCTAACGGATAGACTGAAGCAGCTTGGAGTCGAACAGTGTAATGCCGATTCGTGCTTATATCGAAAGCAGATTTGGAGGAGTGGATAGATGTATCTGCTCATAAATGTGGATGATTTGCTGTTGATCTGTGTATAGGAGGAAATCGACCTGATCGAGGAGCGGCTGAAGATCACAAGGTTAGGTGATATCCGAAGTTTCTTAGGCATTCGTGCGCGAAGTACTTCAGACGGATTCTTCGTGATTTCCCAAAGTGCTTTCATCATAACAGGTGTGCTACGATTTGGATTGGGCAACGCTAAAGGATCGATGTACCCAATGGATCCGGGATACTGCAAGGTAACCGAGGATAGCCAGAAGATGGAGAGTAGCGAGGAATATCACAAGTTGATAGGTTACCTGCTGTATTTGTCAGACGTCATAGCGGCGGTCGGAATCTTGAGTCGGAAAGTTAGTTGCCCATCGGTAACCGACTGGAACGAGGCGAAGCGTACAGTGCGCTACTTGATACACATGGTTGACTACGAATTGACACTTGGAAGGTGTTGCGTTAGTTAGTTTTTCAGTGTGCGTCTCAATTCCTAAAACCCACTAGAAAAAATTAGACGTGTATGAAAATCGAAATACGCGGCAAGGCTCGCTCGAATGTCATACTCAGCAGAACGGCAACTGTCATCCATAAATGAGCGAAACTCGGTGTTTCCTTTTCCGGCAAACCGCACATAACACACACAAGCAGTCAGCATCAAACGGGCAAATAACTGCTAGCCGTCGGTAAGGCTAGTCGAAGCGGCAAAACGTGCCTGAGAGTCACCCAAGAAGGAAGGGTCCCGAGTAAAAATAACGGAAGGTGAGTCGATTCTAATGCCGAGACGGGCAAATTAATTGACGCAAGAATCCGCTACACTCTAGATTCACTGTACGTGAAGCATCAAACGGTGACGACGTTACATCAACCTGCGGGTTCGATTTGTCCACGTGTCGGAATCATCAGCAAGCTAACCAGATTGTCGACGGATTGACATTCGGACGGACGCGGCCGGGATTTTGATTAAAGTCCTACGGCAAGCAAATCCGGGAGTGGCATAGGACAAATCAGATATCATTTCGTAGGTGAGTCAAGTTTACCACAAGTTAGTGTGACGAACCTAACGGAGATACTTTTAGAGCAGATCGATCCCACGGCAAGTATCGCACACGCCGTCCGCCCAAATTGCTGCTAACGTCCAGACGACGGGAGGAAGACCCATCTGGAGGCATCCTCCCGTATCGATTCGTGTCGGAACTGATCGAAGCTTAATCACCCGGCCACGATACACTGAACAAATGACCTTCCTACAGGAAGTAAGTAATGAAAAGGAGAAAAATCGAGCGGAATATTGCTTGCTGCGTTTTCCCAGGGTTTTTTGTTCACAGCTCAATTCCATCAACTATTGAACGGCGCTGACTGACCGACAGGAGGAATCGTCGGCCATATATTCTATCGGACTGCAGCACGACGGTTGCAAGGCGTTGTCAACAGAACGCACGAGTGCGCGTCGGTAGCCGGACGGGCACAAGCCGCACAAATTAACGGCGAGAAGATTAGCCAGGAGGTGTGTGTGTGGATGTATTTAGTGCCCGGATCGGCGATGAAGTTAATTCGCCGTACAGATTAGGCCGAGACATGTACAGCGGCACCGAGTCCATCACGACGGGTAGAAGAGGTCGCAACGATGTTGGGTGCACCCAGAAGATTAAAAAACCGTGAGTAAGAAAAAAAGTGCGATAGAATGAGAAGGAAGAAAACAGCTAGGGCGAGAGTAGGACAGTGATGCTTCCGTACGTAGGAAATAAAGGTGGCACATTTTATTGTATACATTTGTGGCGTTCAATTTGTTAGCCGGCCGACCGAAGCATTTCCATTTCGCAAGGGTCGTTTCACAACAAAGAAGTGGACGTGAGCTACTGCTATCAGGATATTGCGATGTCGATTGGGCGGTTGATAGCGAGTGACCGCAAATATTGTACTGGCTACATGTTCAGTCTAGGAGAAGAGACCGTGACTTGGGCAAGCCGGAAGCAGAGCTGCGTGGTCATGTCCACCATGGAGGCCGAATACGTGGCCCTCTCAGAGGCTACGCAGGAAGTTGTTTGGCTACGACGTTTACTAGCTAAACTGAACGAGAAACAACGACTGACGATCATCTTCGAGGATAACAGAAGTTACCTAGATTTCATCGCATTGGATCATAAAAGAAAATGTTACTATCACTTCACCAGGAGATGCTGTTCATCGGGCGCTGAGGTCAAGAGGTTCGCTGAAAAGATGGGATTGGCAATCGTACCGATCGAGGAAGAGGCCGTCAAGGAGACACGGGGTGTTGCGCTAGGCGTTTAAGTGCAAATACACCCCTGTACAGAAAATTTTAAGTATTTTGTTTCTTTTTGATGTTTATTAGTTGCGCTGAGGTTATCGAACTAAAAACACGTTGCTCAAAGTGCGGTGTCGTGTAATTCTTTCTTTCGTCCGGACTATCCGTGTTTTCGTAGGTCTGGTTCCGTCGATCGATTTTCCGTTCAACACGAGCTACATCCATCAATGTATGTAAAAGTGCGTTCGAATAGCTCTGCCGTTAAACATTTAAGCTTATATGAACGTAGTTTGTATGTCGGATACCTACATGTAGAATGCGAAACACCAGCGCAAAGAAGGCATTTTCAGCCTCCACTGCCTGTGGCATCCTTGTGTGAATCGCCGCACTTCGAGAACTTAACTGTATTGCAACAGTAGGTATTCGTGTGATAATTAGATCAATTCATGAGTTTAGGTGTGTACCGGAGGTTGAAGTTGTCCAGTAGTATATAGTTTGATAAGGCAGCACCTTCGAATGTTACTCGAAATGTTTTCAAAGGGGTTATGATTTGTGCACTCCACGTGTCTTGCAATGAGTGAAGTTGTTTCACTTCAAGTATCTTGACCTGCGAAAGGTTTTGGGCTTTAAAATGCTACGCCGTTCTGTAGGCCACGACCGTTAAGGTAAGCACACCGTCTAGCTCTACGACGTTTGCCGGAATGTACACGCGATATTCTGAATTAAATCGCGTTTATGTTGGCATGTTTCCGGTCTGAGAGGACTATGCAAAGTTTATTGGCATTAACCTTGACTATTTCGCGTACGAAGACTGAAAACCCATCTGTAACATCCGAGGCTACGTGAAGGAATGGATCGGCAGCTATTTTGGCAAATACCGCTATGCTGTATAATGGTTTCACTTTGTTTGTATAACAGAATGAGCGAATTTCAGTTGGTAGTTACTTACCTTACCAACCAGTCTAAAGCCGTGGGGTCTTTGCTGAACCAAGAGGTCGTTTTCTTCTTCTTTCTGCTGCAGGGCACGAAGACACCCTTCAGCTTAGTTGATCTACCTGTTAACTTTGTACGGTAGCGTACTTTGTTCGACCGAAGGGTTCTTCTAAGCCCAAATGAGCAAGATTACCTGCCAGAATACGACTAGGACTTGCTGAAATGCGAAAAAATGAATCTGTAGTCGCGCGTTGCTATTTGTTGCCCCTCGAACTCCGGCGTTGACAAAGGATTTGATAGATCAATTTGTAGTCGGTTTCCAGCAATGCAATTGCTAATAATTTATAGCAATCCATACTATTCCCTCGATGCAATCCTCCGATAAAATCACCTCCTTCTAGATCTTCAAAATCACCCATTGGGGAGTTCTAATCAATGTCTCGTATTCGTACGCTTGCCTTTCTTTTTCGTCTCTCGAATTCGGATTCCCCCATCCCGTAATTTTGAATTGCGCTACTTATTCATTGGTATAATCAAATTCTGAAAGTTCACCAAGAAAAAAAATGGTAAAGTAAAAACACGTGTGTACACGATTGGATATCTTGGCAAAATGTCGCTAATTTTCATCGCTGTTCATTGACGATATTTTCATGCTAAGTTGGTCCGTAACAACCGTTGCTATGGGACCGGTAAAGGCAATGACAACAAACGACTGTCAATAGATTCACGGTGGGGCTATTTTTTGATTCAGGTCTAAAATCAAAATCAGCAAAACCATATTTTTTTCAGAGAAAGAAAAAATCCGATAGAATAACTTTTTTTCTCTTAGAAAAGGCATTTATGTAGGTTGAAAAATAAATCAAGGAATGTTTGGTACAATCAAGTGCTATTTGAATTTTTCAATTTTTCCCCAGACAGAGTACCCTATTCCGTAATAATCGCTTCAACGAATCATACTGAAAATATATTGTGATACGTTGTCAATCAACTATCACTAAACATTGGCTCCAAATCAATTTAAGTTTAACTTTAGACTAAATAACGTAATAATCTGTGAAATGTTAGGCTTCAGAACAGTAAAAATGTTCCATGGCAGAGCAACCATACTAAGACCTAGGATAACTATCTGTTGTAATTGATTTACAGTTAGAGGTAAACTAAACGTATGTGTTTTCATTGTGCAACCGTAAGTTTGTATTAACAGTGAGTTAATAGTAGAATACAACCAAAACCGTACCGGATCATTTTGTGGATGCATTCTCGATATTGTTGAAAATATGATTAAACTAGGCAATATGTATCAAATTAAAAATTTGCGATATTTCTTTCTGGGAACGAAAAAAGAACTTTTTTTCCATCTGCGTCATTTATCAAAGCTTCAATCCTTGCACAAATTCTTCCAGATCAACTAAATCATCCCGACTGAGCTTGAATTTCTTCGCCAGAACGTTCAACTCCTCGGCGGATCTTTTCATCGCTTCCTGCCACTTTGCCCCACAATCCAGTGCAGCATTGTCCGTGCAGTAAAATATTTCATTTACGTCCTCCTCTAGTTTGTATGATAGAACATATTTAAAAACCTGTTTCAGTTCGTCGACTACCTTCTCCCGCTGGGAATCATCTCGGCAGACCAGGTTCAAAATAAATACACCATCGTCGGTCAGCAGTTTTTTGCTGTTTTCTAGAACGTGCCGCTCCACGAATGCTTTTGGTGGACAACTCATCCCCTGGGTAGGATCTTTGCTGTCGACGTCAAACAGAATCGCTTTGAAATGTGACCCAGCTTGAACGCATTCCACTAAATAATCGAGTCCGTCCTTGAGTTCCACTTTCAACCGATCGTCCAGCGTCAGGCCGAAGTAGTTTGTGGCTACCGAAAGCATTTCCGGATCGATTTCCACTGCCACTAAAGTGGTGTCCCTGGAATGTTACAAATAATGTCAACAATTTAAATATTTTACTACACAAAGCAATAATACCTCAAGCATTGTCGAATAAACGTACACAGACCGCCACCACCAAGGCCAACAATCATTACACTGTCTGGTGAGTTTTTCCCTGTATCGGAACCTAACTTAGATGCCAAATGAACTCCAATCGACATATACAAGTGATGCTGACAAGCCAGGTAACCGGGATCAACAATTTTCTTTGATTTACCCTTGTTTTTCATCACCTTAATGGCGGCCTCGGATTGTATCACAAACTGATTACTTAGAAAAATTAATCTGCGGAAAATCTTTTCGTCTTTTCCTAAGATTTCCTCAACAATATAATCTCCGGACATGGCGCTGTGACCGCTGTGAATGGTTTCCCGCCGGCCAACCTCCGACCCAAGTGATAGGTAAGGAATCTGAATTGTGATTGAACAAATTTGTGCTGATAGAACAATACAATCTGAAATGTACTGGTCAAAATATACACTTACCTGTTCCTGCAGCCCATGAGGAGCCAACGATCTGACACTCTCAGCCAGTTCGTCCTTCACAGCGTCCCAGCTGCTGTAAGTCTGTCCCCGATGCATCGAAACGATGGCCAAACGATTGTGACTAGCGGATGCCAGCAGTTTTTGCCTACCTTTCGGCGTCGAAAATAACCATTCAGTCTCTCGTCCCTGAGGTACGATAAAAGCGGCGTATTTTCCATTTCCCCGAGTCGGTGCTTGATCTAGCACGTGAATTGTGTATCGTGGAATATCCTCACCCGGTTTATGTAGATCTAGCGAAACTTCGTTCAAACCAGCTATGCTTCCTCGTACTAAGCCACTACAAACCATGGCAGCTTTTTGGGCACCTGCGATCGAAAGTACAATTTCATCCGGCTTCTGCACCCGCTGGATTTGATCATCTGCCATGCACACTTCGTACACTTTCATTGGTAATTTTTTAAATTTGGTTGCCACCACCAGAAACACTGGCATAGTCGAACCATCATTGTTATCGGCTGCTGTTTTCTGTTCGGCCTCTAGGCAACGGATCGCACGAAACACAAACTCATGCTCCGGGAAAAAGGCCAACAATTCCCTAAGTATGTGCTCCTGTAGGAGCGAAACACACAAGTACCGGCCGCCGACGCGAAGTACTCGAGCGATCTCGGAAAAATATTTCCGGACAGTGGCGACCGTTGATTCCGATTCATCAGTGAACAATGCATCCAGTGTTCCTTTGTCTAGCACAACGGAATATTTTTCATTGCTAAATTTCATTGCTGTAGCATCCATGTGATACCACAGCATTTCCGGTCGTTCCGCTCGGTTGGCTTCCTGCATCTGTTTGATAACGACTTGCGAGATGTCGATGTTGGTTATTTTCCTGGAAACAAATATTTTAGATAATCAATCATGCTTGGATGTTAACACTTACTTGAAGCCAACATCGTACAAATCCAGGCTCAACTTGGAATTTCCGCAACCAACAGTGAGGATTTCGTCCTTGGCTTTAACATACTTATGCAGTTGACCGCACAGTTCTGGATATTCGCCGTACCTAAGGTAAATTTAACAATTAAACGTTTAGAACAAAATTATTTCTCCGTACGCTATACATACCATTCGAAAGCCTTTTGCCCTCGCTTTTTGAAGAATTTGTTCCAATATTCGGTAGTACCAAACTCGGTGGCTGTTTTGGGAAGAAGGCTCATCGCGTTCAACCGTATTTTTACTTAATTATCGATTGTTTAATAAATTTACAATTTACACATTCATTTCAATCGAACATGCGGAACGTAAATTGAATGGAAACAAAACCAATGACTGCAGGTGCGAAACTTTCACCCGATAGTGTGAGAATTGTCATGCGCTATTTAAGACAGGGCTGCAATGAAAGCTAGCTGGAAATATAACGCAATCTCGTAACGTTTAATTGATAATCCGTGTTACGTGCTGCTCACAGGTGGCGCAACGCAAAGCTGATGAATTTGATTTTATTGAGATTTTGTGTCGAAATTGGAATGGTTATGCATTATTCTTTTTTCAATAACAATAGCGTGGCCGCAGACTACTTGTGTGCATCATAAGTGTTATAGGGCACCAATACTGCACAGGGGTGGTGCTGGTGTGTAGGGGTACGCGTGTATGTTGCGGATGCAAGTGATGGTGGAGTCGAGAAGTGTTACAGGAGAGATCCTTGCGAGGTATGGACTTATTCCGGATATATGTGAAAATATTCTACTAAGAGCGAGTAAAGGCGCTTTAACCTAGGCTTATTAGCCAGGGCAAGTTGTAAATACCTCTGTCCCATCCCATCCCGAAGAACCAATGGAGTGACATTAACCTTCTTAGCCAAGTCACTCCCAACGATTTATTAAATCCCCTTTAAACTGAAACGGTCGGTACGGTTGTCCTCGTTTCTTCCTCCATTAAGATTCAAAACAAATCGTTAATTTGATTATTCATTAAATGAATAATTTAATTGCCGTCTAATTTTGAAACATCTTCAAACCCAACTCTGCACAGTAGGCCTGGCCGCTTTAATATTTGCGATATATGAAAATATGCTTCAAATATTAATATTGACAAGAAAAACACTACAAAATAACTGCAGTGTTTTCCAGGATTCTTTTCAATACTGGCTGTGTAAGGGTTAGAATAGAATAGAATAGAATAGATAACAGACGATTAGGCTCGATTAGAATCGTGTGTAAATACCCGCTACTGGATTTTTGAAATAAATCAGACATCCGAAACACGTTTGGCAAACGTTTGTAGATGGTGCAGTGATCGATACAATGTAGTTAGAGTGCAGCTGTCAAACACGTGTAGCAAACAGTTACGCAGATGGCAATAGTGAAATACGGATTGCCAACGTTTATCAATTTGAAAGTTTACATAGGTTTTTGAAGAAATTTTATTCTAGCCTAAACGTCTGTTATCTGTGGTTTCACTAACGTGCGGACTACTTCCCTAATCTTCTGAACACTACACTGCTTAAAATCCAATCTTATATTTTATGTGTTCTACACACATGCTGTGCATATGAACAAAAATGTGCTAAAATATAAATTGTATTAATTACGCACATACTTTTGATGCGAAATCTGCTATAACGCAAATTTCTATAAGGCAAACTATTACAATTTAGATGTACGCCACGTGAATTTCATTAATTTCACATGATATTTATGTGTGATATAATTTTTATATGCAGCTACATAGCGCGAAAAATCATGTATGAAATCACTAGATTCAATATAGCAAATTTTATCAGGGTGTTGGTTTTCAGATTAATAATTTGACAATTAGGATCACAAAATAATGCCGTTACACAACAGCTCTTCTCTCTTAAATTATTAATTGATATATACCAGAGAGAATAGGGAGAAAGACGAATAGTGAAAATCAATCAAAACGGCAAACTCCCTTTATGATGATTTCAATAAACGAAATGACATTCATCATTTTTAATTATTTTTCAAAGATTTGAAATTATTTATATATAAAATTTCTGTATCTATTACAAACTTTCAATCTTTTCGATCGCCTGAGTGGCGTTGAAGTGATGTCACTTTTTCTCTTTTTCCTTACATTACTTCGTTGTCATTACATTACTTTACATTACTCTTCAGAGGATTGTAGAAGAAATATAACTTCGAAGATAGATGAGGAATGAATTTGTTATAATAATTTATAAGCCCCAAAAAAGAGTTGAGCTCACACATTTTTTGGAAATTTTGCGCATTGCATTGAAGTAATTTTGTCCTGACAAGGCATTGACCTGTTTTTACTAATGATATGCCCAATACGCTCTGTAACAAAAAATCTACATTTATCAAAATTTATTTTTATGTTTGCCTTAGCAAGTCTTTTTAAAACTTTAAAAGGCTTCTGTTTGCAATCTCCTACACTATTATCAGCAATTAGCACATCGTCCAGATAGCAATATGTACAATCTAAACCCTTTAAAACCATTCTATCTGTTGGAAAAAGGAGGCACTAGATGATGCCCTCTGTGGCAATTTGTTGCAAGTAAATACCATGTGGACATGTGGCTTTCGGCGTTCACATATGTCGGGTGAACTGTTTAGAATTTTTTGTGTCTAACTAGAGCTAATTTGGGCACTAGTTTAGATACATCGTCTAACTAGACACCCAGATGGTGCTAGTTACTGACGAGATGAATTCGAAACACAAAAAAGCAAAACTTAATTTATATTAGATCTTGTGCCCTTAACGCGCAAAACGGTTTAGTCCAATTTTATTGCATGATCTCGTATTGCTGTACCATTGAAAGCTCCATAAGCACACAGTTCAGCTTGCAGCTTGAATGCTGACAAAGGACCCAAGCAACCAAAAGTGCGTATAACGAAGCTGCATAAGCTTCCCGTTTTAAGTAATTTTGCGATATGTTTTGTGTACTAATAGCGGCTTAAGCAGCTTTCAAGTTCCATTAAAGCTTAAGCAGCTTGAAAGTTTGCTAAGAACTTTATGTGAACTTTAAAGTGTGCTTTTCAAGTATTATCCGAACTTCTGGTTGCTTGGGGAGTCTTCAGCGTTCTGGGGGCGCTGATTAAAGGAGTTTTGCCTAACCTGACCTTGAGCTTATCTACTATCGTAGCTGAAGGTACGTCTGTGAGGCTACAAGTAATAAAAAGTAATTTTATTTCAGAATACTCGTAGGACCCCACTAATGTGATAAAATGGACCTTGCGATTTACTTCCGAAATTTTGTTTGCTATGAACGATAACTTAAACCTGTGGGTAAATGAGGTCCCCTTATAGAATGGCTTCATCAGGGATGAAAATGAGTCATTTAGCTTTCAAACAGAAAATTAATCGAAATAAAAATCATAAAAGAAAATAAAAACACCCAAAGCCAAATTAGAAATAATCTCATCGATCATAAAAAGTTTACCAACCTCCAATAAAATTCACTCGTTCTTAAAAATGTAAAAAAAATCTGAATGATCGTTAAAAAGCCGACACGCCATATTGACTGTACTGACCGAAATAAAGAAATGCAATTTTTTCACTATTTCGGATTAAATATATGTTCGGAAACGGACAAAATCAATTGAAATTTAATAAACAAATCATTAACCCGGTACAAAATTGATAACAAGAGTGAAAAAATGACTCATCAAACAATTTAATTATACTAGATCACCTTAAATTCTCGCCGGAATTATTTTTATTTGATGTTTTCTTAATTGTCCAGTATCTCCCAACCGTTGGTATAGCCCAGGATGATACTGAATTGCTCCACCGACAAGCCGAAAACTCCAGCGTGAAACGAAATTAAATAGAAATCATTAGAAAAGCTTGTTTTAATCCACCTAGCGGCCTTTCTCATTAATCTAAACAACACGGAAAAAAATTGTTCCCAAAATCGTGAATAAAGTGCCATGAATCCTGGAACAATCACGTTTTGCCTTTCTCAATAGAAAGGTACCGTAAACCGGGGTGACATTGATCACTTTTCGAAGTAATCATTACATATTTTTAGATGCAACACATTTATTTCAAGTTTAATATTTTTAAACCATGTACTGATGTATGGAGAACAAGATTGGATGGTTTTACTTAAAATTGTCCGCTTACAGCAATTTTTTCAAAAATGATTTCAAGTTGAAGTCCGTTTTCGTGTTCCGGGGTGACTTTGATAACCTGCATGTTCACCCACATTATGTTATTGATGTCAATGTTTTTCATTCAAATGTTTGTTTGAACTAATTCTGGGAAGATACTCATTGTTAAATAGATGTTAATTGGTATTATACGGAGATTTCAATGTACTGTAAAATTCGAGTAACCAAAATTCGTATAATTTGTGTCCAACTAGAATAAAAGATTCTGAAAACCTTTAAAACGGCTAAAATTGTTTTGTTTCAGTGTTTTATCAATGTACAAAAAGCTTCATCCATTTTAACACGTTGGAATATTGAACAATAAAAAAATGTTGCGAATTATAGCTTAAAATAATTTGAAATAATTGACAACTAGTTTCACAAAAAGTGTAGTAAAAATAAACAAACTCTTAAAACTAAATTTAGCATATCCCAATCTAAAGGAAAATAAAAACTCGCTTGTAATTTATTACTCTTGCTCAAATCTGAGATTTATTTGTTTTATAAAAATAGACACTTTACGAAGCTTCGTAAAAATCGGGTAAAGTCAAATTTCGGTTTTTTTGTAGTTTTTGTATCCAAAAACCGAACAATATACTCAAAAAGTATAACAAATCAGTATTTTATAAGCTTAGAGTAAAAATCATTTCAAATTGAAATGATTCGGTACTCTATTCTGGTTTAATAAGCGATCCACGAAAAAAGTTTTGAGTGATCAAAGTCACCCCGATGATCAAAGTCACCCCGGTTTACGGTATTGCAATTGCTCTGAAAACCGACTTTTTAACGGAGGCCCGGAGGGCCGAGTGACATATACCATTCGATTCAGTTCGTCGAGTTCGTCAAATGTCTGTGTGTGTAGGTATGTATGTATGTGTGTGTGTGTGCGTATGTGTGTGTGTATGTGACCAAAAATGTCACTCATTTCCCTCAGAGATGGCTGAGCCGATTTTGACAAACTTAGTCTCAAATGAAAGGTGCAACGTTCCCATAGGCTGCTATTGAAATTCTAATGGATCCGACTTCCGGTTCCGGAATTACAGGGTGATGAGTACGAACACGCAGAATATGTCGATTTTAATAAATTCTGCAATGAATGTATAAAGGTGAAAATTTTTCCAAAATATGACCACAACTGCTTCGATTTGTAGTATTAGATCACTAACATCCATTCAAAGTCTATTTGGCCACATTGGCCACCATCATCGGTTCCGGAAGCCCCGGCGGAAGTATCTAAATTCAGAATAACAGTCACATCGGTTTCTCGTAGATGGCTAGACCGATTCGACTAAACTTGGCCTCAAATGAAAGGTATTGCGTCCCCGTAAATGGCTATTTAATTTCATCCCGATCCGACTTCCGGTTCCGGAGTTACAGGTTGTGGCGTGCGATCACATAGCAAATTGTGATTCAAACCGATACTCCGATGAAAGCAAAAAAGGTAAAAATTTCGCTAAAATGTTTCTCAAACAACTTAAATTTGCTGTTCTAGGTCACCGACGGCCAACCAAACTTTCGTTGACTACATTGACCACCATAGACGATTCCGGAAGTGCCCGGGAAAAGCGGACATCCTGAAATTATGAACATGAATTACTCTATTTATGACTAAAATATTACGATAACATGAACAGCAGTTACAAAAATCGTGACTTAGATTCTGAAATCATGAACATGAATCAATCTACTCATAACTAAAATATCACGATAACGTGAATAGAAATTACAAAAATCGTGACTAAGATCCTGAAATCATGAATTTTATTCCTGCTAGTCTGACAGAAAAATGCGATAGTAAACTTATGAATAAGATAGCACAAAAATCACAAGAATCACGAATAAGCTCTTGAAATCATGAACATCATTTGACTGTCGGCTGTATATTCCCAAATCATGAACTAGAATTACAACAAAAACTAAACATGTCCAGGGATCAATAACAGTACCCTAACCAAACATTCTAATGTAACGCCTTGTATATATTCGGGGCGAACAAGTTTATTGAAAACACAAATAGTTTCATGAATTCGAGATTTATTATTCATAATTTCAGGAACGTGGTTATGGTTTACGTAAAATGTTCAGTTCACGAAATCGTGACCTTTTGTTCATGAATTTATGACTGGTTTTTTTCGTGTACGATTCCTTGGCTGGTTATGTTCAATATAATGGTGGAAATGTCCATTACATATTCAGTACGATTTGCACATACATACAATGGATTGACAGCCATGAACTTGAGAAGTTATGTGCCGTAGCTGAAACACTTGAACCCAGCAGCGGATTCCGGAGGAGAGTTCGGGGGGTCTGGACCCCGCCAAAAAGTTTCAACTTGTTAACAAATTTTAAATTAATTTCAAATTTAAAGTAGTTTTCAAACTCAAAATCATTTCAAACCAAATTTTTCACTGGTTTTCAGACCTACTAGGGAAGTTTATTTAGGAGGAACAAGAAAATTTTCCTTGGGGGGGGGGGGGTGTGGTTGACGATGTTCAGATTGATTGCATAACCTTTCTACATGAGAAAGGCAAAAAAGTAAGGTGAACTTATAAATATGGGACACCACTTTTTTCACTTAAACTACCATAAAAACGAACAAAACGCACCAGGGCTTCTAAATTTCGAGAAACATCGTTGATTAAGCTTCACAACAAACGTGTGCAGTTTTTTTGAATAGAAAAAAAAGTCTGAGAAATTAGGGTGAACGTATAAATGTGGGACACGCTGAATTTTCCCATGAAACCAATATCAAAATCTTCAAGCAAAGTGGGCAGAGGTCCAAATTATCCAAATGATATGAAATTTGGCATCTGAGTCTACTTTGCTATTTGTCACAATAAGAGGTCTTTGAGATTTCAAAAATGAGTGTTTATTAGTGCAATGCCCTAATGCGAGGGTGGCCAAGGGGGGGGAGGTTGATGAAAGGGCGAGGTGTTAGGGTAAGTGGGGGGGCGATGCTCCACCAAACTACATATTACACCTTCCATTTGAAAATCGGTTCGATCATCTCCGAGTAACCGATGCGCAATTGTTGGTCACACACATACGAATACACACGTTTTCCGAACTCAACAAGTGAGTCGAATGGTATAAGAGTGTCGGCCAACAATTTCAAGCAATTTGTAACTCGTTTTAATTATTTTTGCATCATTCATACATATATTGATTACCAGTTTATATGGAAATTTCGCATGTGGCCGCATACTTCAATCCGTAACACAGGAAACAGAGCTCCGACTAAAAGGAAATTCAATAGCATTCAATAGAAATATTCTAGCTTTCATTTGAGACTGATTTTGTGAAAATCGAATCAGACATTTCCGAGAAGCAGATGTGAATTCAAGTCAGGAATATAACCACTTTCCCGAAGTTTCCGGTTCCGCCGAAGTTGTCCAATGTGGTCAACGCGAGTTTGATTGGACATCAGTGAGCTGAAACTATAAATTCAAACATTTTCGAACACATTTTATGAAGTTTTGCATCTTTTAGATACTATGCTGGTTCCGATTTATATGGGAATTTCATGCGTGACCCCACTCTTCAACCTGTTACTCCGGAACCGGAAGTCGGCATTAAATGAAATTCAATAGCAGTCTATGGGAACGTTGTACCTTTCATTTGAAACTAAGTTTGTATTTGTTTGTTTGAATTGCATTTTACTAAAAAGAATCCATAAAAAACCGGAATGCGATTCCGCACTCACAATGGCGCCTTAAATAAAAGTTTTTCACCACTGTACTTACGTCTTTTAAACAAAAGCATGCAGCAAACATAAAGAAGCTCCGTCGGGGAATCTTACTCCTGTTTCCTCGATGGATGTTGCTGCTGGCGGTGCGCTGCGTCTGCCCAGTGAAAAACTCCTTTCCTCGCATGAAAAATAGGCTTCCTTCTCGTTGCCACTTCATATATTCTAACTCACCGGGTTTCACTAACTTGCGGAGTATTTCCCTAGTCTTCGGCACACTAATGGTTTTCGGATTAATAATTGCACAACTGCACTATTCAACTATTAAATGTATAAGATGTCCTGTTCAGGTTTTTTGCACTATTTATGCTGCACATTGATCGACTTATCGATTAATGTGCGCTAATTTATCGATGCCGATAAGTGGGTTGTAACCAAAGTCCTTTTAAAAAAGGTCCTAGCATGCGTCAAAGCATGTTAGTGGTAGAGTTACTATATTAAGAGTTAGGCGGACACAAAAGCCGGAAAACTGGCAGCTCTTATTTCAGGAAAAAAACGCTGGCATTTCATGTAAATGTTCAAGCTCTAGCTAAATAATTTTATTGTCGTCGTAGGTAAGAACTTTACATGCACGAATAGAAAAAAAACAATTCGAAGATCTAATGATATGATTTCATACTTGTCCGAATATCTTTTCTTGTTACAGAAAAAATTGGTTCTTTTATGACCATAATCACAATACCTTTTCCATATACATCCAAACATGTTATGTGACGTCATGCTCGATTGGCTCTGGTATTTGACTTGTTCAATTGGCTCCGCTCAGTGTCTCCGTCTAACTATGAATATAGTACCTATAGTTAGTGGTAGTGAACAGAGACAGTCTATAAAACGTGGTATTGATGACGTAGACGCTTCCATTCGCCCTTAGAAACTGTCACACATACGAGCACAAAGGCAGTTTTAGTTTTGACACATGCAAGGACCTTCCTATATAATAACTTTGGGTTGTATAACATTCGATTTCGAACGTTACACTCTTAACTGTTTTGCCCCCTAAGTGGGGTAACAAAATAATGCGGATCGGAAAACAATGTCGGTTCTAGCGGTAAAGATGGACAAGTCTGTCTATGTCAGGAGACATGCTGGTGGACTCGAGTGAATCGTAGTTATGCTGCCTAAGCTCGACCCTCATCAGCAGAAGACAAAAGGTAAGCCCGATAGATATTAAGCCTGTTCTAATGACCCTACCACTTGTAGTTTGCCGATCTGTATACTTCACATCCTTGCTCTCACTTGAGTAATATGGCTCTAATTTTCATAACTTTCCCTACCCAGTAATCTCTAGCTAATTGAATGTCGTTAAAATGTAAAAAAGAAAATGTGACTAACATAGTCGAAAAAAAAATCTGTTACACAAGAATAATAGCTGCGCAAATACCATCCAAACTGCTTGTGAAAAAATACTATTTGTAAAATGCAAAATTTTTGGTAAAACAGAAGCTTTTTCAAAATGCATTTCCATGCATGCAAATTAACTCTTCCTATGATTTGATTACACGCCATTTTGAATTCGATGTATTATTAATCTTGAACGTGAAAATCTTCTCACATTTAGTGAAAAGTGTCGACTATTTTTCAACCGCCATGTTGATTTAAACAATCTTGTATCAAAATCGTAATCTGTGTCAAAAAAACAGTAGTATATACTTTTGCAGGTGAATTATAAACATTTTCGACTTTTGATCAGATTTTGAGAGAAATTCGCCGCTGCGGCGCTGTGCCGTTTGTCGGTGCGTTTTGAACAATTATGCTTCGATGCGGAATGTTGCCAGTTTTCCCCCTCGGAGTTGGTCAGCTTAGATATATCTATTCTTCAACATCAATTTTGCATGAATTCATTTATTTTTATTCAGTGCCGGTATTTTGGTACCAACAAGGGATCGGAATGGTAGAACAATACAGTTTTAAACACTGCCATGTTCCATGTTGTCCGCTAAGTCGCTTTGAAAAACCAAAAGAAAGTTAAGGCTCAAGTTACCTCAAGGCTTGGTAGTGTGCGTAAAAAAATTGTGTTCAGCTTTGCCACCAGATTATCCATTTAAACCTTTTCAAAACTCTAAAAGAAGAATATCAGTCGATTTATTAGATCATCACGATTCAATTCATGCAAAATACCTGCTGCAAAAACCATCGGTTTAGCTGAATGGTGCTTTTGAAAAAGTGGCTGTGGTTTTTTCATTGCGCAGTTGTGTGGCGTGCCCCAGCACGCTGTGGTAGTGTGAAAAAAAATCACAGCCCCTTTTTCAAAAGCACCATTTAGCGAAACCGATAGTTTTTCCAGCAGTTTTTTTGTATGATTTGAATCGTTGTGATCTAATAAATCGGCTGATATTCTTCTTTTAGAGTTTTGAAAAGGTTTAAATGGATATTCTGGTGGCAAAGCTGAACATATTTTTTCCTACCCATACTACCCTGCGTTCAAATCTAACACATGCTGACAAAAGGTAACTTGAACCTTAAGCCAACAGACCCAATGACTTCGAAAGCATCTTCAGCACTACGGACACGTGGCCCTCTTGTTTTCGTATATAAATTTATAGAAATTACCGCGCGCGCCAGAAAAACTCTAAAGCTCGCTTGTGTATGGCACTACGAGAGAGTACTTCATTCATCTGTGTGAGTGGAGCGAATGTCACCGCCGAGGAAAACAGTGGAAACACGTGGCCCTAAGGTGTGGTGGTGATGTTTATTTTTCACATGTTTTTCTCGCATTGTTATCACACCGACTACTGCGATATGTATGTTTTCCTCCGCATCGGCTCGGGAATTACCTCTCTCATGCCGAATGGGCACGTGCTTTTCCATCGATGTGTCGGTATCTATATAGTTGTTTACTTCAAATACATATAGATATCATATGATGATGGAGTCTCGCAAAATTTTTCGCTCTTCCGCTCATTCGCGCCGTGCGTGAGTTCTCAAGAAAGAGCGAACGACGACGCTGATGATGGTCCGCTACACAACAGCAGTGCGACCGTTGACTACCTTCATTCATTCAGTCCCGTGATTTTGTACGCGAATGGTACTTTTCGTTTCGTTTCTCCGCAACGGCTACTAAATCAACCAGTTCAAGTATAACTAGGAATTCAAAAAAAAGCAAACATATTTTATTATTACTAGCATCACGTTCAAGGACCTACCGCTCATTCGGTGAATGCAAGTGATTTAGTTAAAAGTTCTCGAATGTTTAGTGGTTTTTTGTTTTAGGTGAATTATTTAAAACAATGTTTTAATATTGTTTTGGTTTTGTTCAACCATCAGTATCGGTTAATAATCCATCAGAATAACACAGTGAAAGTGACATTAGCAAACCAGAATTTTGCGGTGTTGTGAACGTGTTTTTTCAATTTTTGGATGAATTGCAGATTTGTGTCGCCAGTTTTTCTTAAGCTAGTTTGAGATGAAAAAATGCCCTTCGTAGACAGACCAACTTTTACTTCAACAAGATGAGGTGGTCCTAGTATTATAAAGCATTTCATAATAGAATCGTTTTGTATCGTTCACAAATAGACAACACCGTCGTTAAGTAAAACAATCGACGGGTTGTTTCATGCTTTCCGTAGGTGATTAAAAATCGGCAGCTTTTTATTCTGTTGCAACAACTCCTTCGGACAAACATAAAATAACAGTACTATTTATTCGTAAACGTTTATATTTTTTGCAAATAATGTCAATTCTAAATACTTGTTTTGAACAGATGTTTCCCTAGCAGTGTTAATAGCTGTTCAATTTTAACCTTTGGCCGCTAACTACAATTCTCCGAATATTACAATTACACAAAAACGGTAATGGTATCAGCTGCCGTGTTTTTAACAACACTTACATGAAATGAGAATTGTTTCTGTTTTTATACACTGTTGTAAATAAAGAACATGGGAATGAAAAATTAATAACAGCTTTTGAAGGTATTAAAAATCACATCTGAAGTTAAGTTTATGCAAATTGGGGGAAACGTTGTAAAGTTTTTTGACACATACACATTGGCATTAATTTCAGCCTCTGGAAATCAAAAATAATGTGAGAGTAGTAATGATTCAGATTTAAAAGTTCGAATAATAATGTAATATTCGTGTAATAATGTTTCAACTAAAATAAATCTTACACAACTGTGGATAGGAGCAAAACTAGTTCAGCTTACCCTCAGCACCGAGAGTGGCTGGTGCTTCTGGATCGGTTGGAAAAGTTAAGTGTCCTTAATAACTAGCTTTTCACGACGGCGATTAAGCACAACGATACATCAGTTTATCAAAGTGAACGAACACTGACCGGTTGTGCGGCGCATCCTAAACGACATATGCACGAATCGACCTTCACGCAGTCTCCGTCTCCGTTGTGCAGTGATCTTGAATGGGAATAATACGATTTTTAGTATATAGCATTTTTGTGATTTTTTCAGGAGAATTTTAATAAATTGCTTTGAAGGGTGAAACTTCCATTATTGTAAATGTTGTTTTAAACAATTAAATATTTTATAGTTTTATGTTCCAATATCCTCGAGAGTTACCCAACATACGCTAAATAGGAGTCAAATTGTTGTAATGGATCCCTTAGTATCGATTGAGATCGATATGTTAGTGCAGGTTTTACTCAGAACCCGTTTTTTCCACCCTCATTTACAGAAAACTTCTCAATATTCTCAATTTATCTGCATATTTCTGCAAGAAATGTTGAATGTTCTACAGTGGCGGATCCAGAGGGAGGGTCTTGGGGGTCCGGACTCCCCCCCCCCCAAATTTTTTTAACTTCTTGAGATTTTTTAAAATAGTTTAGTTTAAATTCGTTCTAAATTCAAAATTATTCCAAACCAGATTCGACCATCAAAACAGATCTCAATTAAATGAGGATATTACATATTACGTATTGTACAATGAACATTTCAAAATCGAAATTTTGGACCCCTTCCGGAATTTTTCTCTGGATCCGCTCCTGATGTTCTAATTACAACCAGCAAATCCGATTCTATTGTGATTAATTCGTGACTGTCGTGACATCAGGCAATAAAGATTAAATCTCTTCTTCTTTCGATTCTAGGAAAACGAGTAGCAGAAGTAGTGACTTTTGTTTCACTATGACAATTCTAATAATCAATTTCGATTTTATTTACACTCAGAAATTTTCGATTTTCATTTTAATTTTCATAAAATGAAATTAAATTTTGCTACAGGAAATACATGTTTTTTCATGCGATTTTTATGAAACTTCGAAGCTTTTTTCAAAGTGAATGAAACATTTTGAAGCTTTGTGGAGATCGAGTAATGATGCAAGTATGTAAACTTTTTTCCCAAAGTAAAACAATTGGATGTACCAATTTACGCTTAAGGGCACCAAACCTAACTTAGAAAAGTTTGATTTGAAAGTTTCGTATTCCACTGGTACATAACACAGTTGGCAGTATGTTGGTGTCAGTTACTGACGAGTGGGAAGCGAAACATTCAAATTGGTACATCCATACATACTCCAGGCGTTTAGCTCTAATGCCAAAAAACAAGACTTCGGTTCTCCATACTCGACAGTGACCCAGAGCTTCTGTGCTTGGCTAACCGAGACATCACTCGGTATCAGTCAGTTGCTTTAGGCGTTCACACATGTTGTATGAACTGTTTGGATTTAGTGTCTAACTGGTGCCAATTTGGTGTTAGTTGGGATATATCGTCTAACTGGCAGCATCTTGGTGTCAGTTACTGACGAGTGGAACATGAAACATTCAAATTATGCAAGGTTTTTTTTTGAGAAAATTGTATGAAAATGTTCAGATATTGGGTTTAAAAACTATTTTCATTTTATTTTCATTTTTTACTTTGAAAAAAGTAATGAATTTTCATAAAAAAGGTATGACCGGCGATGGACAAAATTCCAAAATCAAAAAAATAACTGCGACTCTAATATATACGGGGAAGCTGATGTTAAGCTTGCTACATTCCGCGAATCCAATGGCTCTGCTTGGTTATAATGTTCTTGAACATATCTGATTGCCAGATTGAGCTCCATCTGCACTTTTAGCAATTATTTCACTTCCCGAATGGCTGGTCTGACGGGAAATTTCCCCAATAGCAACATATTCCCTCCGCAGTGGGGCGCGCTTTTGCTTTGTATCGACAATAATCACTATTTCACCAAAGTAGGTAGGGGCAACGTGTTTGTGTACCGGATAAAGAACAAAGCGATTGAACCGATGATTGCTTGCTTCATTGATGTCTATAGTGGAGCAATATTTTGCATCTGTTCTGGACGAGATGAGAAGGTAGACTGAGATTTTTCCCATTCTTCCCTGTACTGGGAAAAAGTTTTATCGCAAATCTTCACAAAACTTCACGAATATAATATCAGTTACAAAATTAATAACAATGTTATTAATTTGTGAAATATTGTGCTATTTCAGGCGGAAAACATCTTTTAGTTGATTCAAACGTTTGTAGCAAACAAATCAAGTTGTTTCACTTTTCTTTTTTCGCGATTCTGAAAAAATCAGCTCCCGCTGTCACTTCATAAAATTTTACGAAATATTTCTTTTGAATGTTTCAGGATAGATTTTTTTTCTCAAAATTAAATGCACGCAAATACAGTCTATTTCAATTTATAGGAGGATACTCCTATTATTCTTCAAATGTTATACAGTGCCTTCGAATGGCATCTCACTATTTTATTGATGGGAGCGGAAAGAGCGGGTGGTGAAGATAAACCCGGGATTTTCAGCAAACATTTGTTCGTGATCTTTGGTAAACAACGATAAACTACGGAAATGGTGTTAATTTATCCAAGAAATGGATTTCTTGACTGGTGCAGGTTCTCAAAAAGATTATTTATAGAAATTGAATCGAAAGCCAGCACCCTTACTGCCCAAGAGAACTGATGCTATCTGCTCTGGAAGGCGATCGTTTATCTCTCACTTTTTACGGGAACCAAATTGATTATCTGACAGACAGTCAATTGTCAAGGCGGAACAAGATGCTTTTCTCAAACAACTTCCAGATACGGGACAGCATAGCAATCGGCCGATACGAATTGCGATCGGAGGCTGCTTCTCCTAGTGTTTGGCAGGTGATAACTCTCATTTGTCTCCAACCGTGTGGGACAGTGATACCTTCAATTTCATTTAAATTAAAATCCCTTTATTCTAGAACTAGCATTTATAGTACAACCCTGAAAAAAAATCAAATCGATCATTGGATTCGTTGTGGAGATAACATTGCGTTGCGTTGCGTTGCGTAAGCACGGTATACTTCGTAGATTGCAGACTGATGACTCTCATTTCCAGCCAGACTACTTGAGGAGCATTGTTTGGGAATAACAATTGATCCAGTCCAAGCGAGAATTTCGCCTGAGAGCCACCATTGCGGGCCACGACCATCTTTACCGTAACTTGGGATGAGAAAGGAAGTGTTGATGTGGTACTTACTTAACGGAAGGCCCCGACTCAGTGACACTCCCATAAGTACCACGGATTGGGTAGTGGGTGGGTTGTTAGTCAGGATTCGCTTCAAGCAAGCGATGCGACTGAGAATATACTTTCGTGCATAAGATGTTTGAATAGTTTATTGACTGAAGGATACGTAAATGTTCTAGGCGTTTAAACTCTGGGTAATCGTCTATCGAAATTTTTTCATCGAAAACAACTTGAACTCCGAACAGCCGGCTGTCGGGAGTGTTGTCGACAATGTAAAATGGACCGCAAACAATGAGTTTAAAAGTGGTATTGTGGAACATTCATAAATTATGTCACGCAAAGATTACCCAACACTAACTAAGTCTCTGTCATATTACCACGTTATTTTTATCCTTGGTCTAATACGAATCAAATGATTTTAGTTTTTCCTTCATTTTGTAGTAGCACATTAATGCCGCTACTTGCAAAAGTGTTCATGTTCCATGGAATTTCCTATATACATGGCGCAATCGTGCGTAAAACGGCCGATTGCGTCAAAGCACATGACGTGCTTCCCTCCCATTCATGTCACAATTAGTCATATCTCTTCCTCCTAATAGCGTGGCAGAATTTATAAATCGTCCTTAAGCATATTGTGATCCCGTAACTTGAAATTTTCCACCTCGTTCGAGTAAATGCTGCGTTCCTAAACGATATTAATGATGCACGAATCAAACACCCCCCGTTTCCAAATAGTACGTACTTATTCTCAGCTCAGTATAATTAACTGATGAGTTAATGGACTAAAAGTAAACCATTATATATGACTATAAAAATTTGTTTTTTATGTTGAAATGATTGCCGCAAATTGGTAATTGGATTTGAATTGATCTTGCGAATTGTCAATTCTCCATCCTCAACATAATTCAAAAGTCATACACTCAGACAAGACCATGCGTATTTCCTACACGCATTAAAGACCCAGTGGATTCGTTACCTAGTTGGTCAAATAAACACTAAACAAACAAATAACTTAGTTTGCTCAGTCTAAAGAAATGTCAGCTCGATTAGCATCAACCGGCGGATACGTGTTCCCTTACAATGCCATCAAATGAAAGTACATTTAAAATTACATACGACAAAATACGTGCAATTCAGAATATAACGAAATGAAGATTGCTTAATGATTTGCATTTAAAAAAGACCGGAAAAATTAGTTGCATAACCAAGGTGGTTCATTTTCAAAGATAGCACTGCTGATGAATCACTTTATAAAAATAGGTGATAAGGGACGCGGACGAAAATAGCTGACCACCGCCTGGATTCGTTGTGGAGATAACATTAGTAACAAAGCGCAATTGTAATTAGTAACATGAGTTGTTTGCATTTATTTATAGATACATTAGTTACATACATATGTGTGAATATTGTTAGCTTTAGTGAGGGAAGCCCTCCTATTAATCCAATTACCCATTTCAAGAACGCCATTAATTTTTTGATTGTATGAATTGGTCGAACCGACATTCCGAATTCCGAATATTATGCGCTTCTGAACTGGCTTATAGGTGCTTTTGAGAGTGCAGTATTTTTGGATGGCCTCAAGTTCACGTAATCTGAATACAATGTAAAGAAAAAAAATAATGTAAGACTTCTCGTGTTCGTTCGTGCATTATTCATTAGATTTTTATTTAATCTTATTTTGAAGAAGTATTGATCCTACTATAAATCTCGACAAACATATGATTACGGCTTAAAAGCCAACTGTCAAAATTCTCTTTGAAAGGAAATTCCGGACAAACCGTTACTGGTTAAACACAGTTCATAGCAGTTAATGAAAGAGAAAACTTTTCTCTTTTGTTTACTACTAACATCTGTGATTGGCGAGTAACGGTTTGTCTGGAATATCTATTCAAAGAGAATTTTGACAATTGGCTTTTAAGCCGTAATCATATGTTTGTCGAGAAATAATCTAAAACTAAACCGACATCTTCTACCAAATGTACAAGATTGACATTTTAAGCAAACACACATTTAAAATCTATCGGCTTTGAACATTTACTTGTATTTATTCTTCTGCTGTAAATACAATGATACATTTTTAAACTTTTCAGTTTTCCCGCAATTCCGGGATTTCCTGGGAAATAACTTTTTTATTTCCCGAATTCTGGGAAGCGAAAAACTTTGGGAAATGGAGAATCACAACTAAATACAATCACAACACAAGAAAGTGAACAACCGAGATTCTTCACTCCCATGTGAGTAATGAACTTTACTGATAAAGTTTATAGTTCATTACCAGTATGTATTAGGACTAATACCATATCTTGGAGTTTAGCTCCCTGTAGATAGGTTTGTCTATGTACAGAGAACCAGAGCTGTGAGCTCGTAATTGCATTACTGCAGTACATTTATGACATGAAGTTCCGTAATCGGATTCACAAAGATCTCACGAATAATACTCAGCATGCTGAATAGTAGCCATATGATAGTTGAATTTGCAATGTCCAGTCAGCGCCCTAACTAGAATAGTTAATGGAAAATGCCTCAAATTCGATGATGTCAGATAAGTTCGGCAGATAAGTTTTTGTTTGAACGCCGGTTTGCAAGTTGCGCCAATGATTATTATGTATGGATGCAGCCCAAAAGCGAATCTTATGGTTTATCCCAATAATCGGTAGTGATAATATTGATACTGTATCATAGAAGTCCACAGCAGCGCTTGTTCTTACCAATTCTCCCGCCATATCATTTCCAGAAATATGTGAATGACCCTTAAAAGTAGATAATAATTTAAATGTGTTCATCGATTTGTGTTCGACAAGTGATAACATGTTTTAATCTCGATTCTGCCAAATTTAGCTTAAATAAATTCTTTCCCCGAATTTATTCTTGAAGCACCAATTGTACGTCAAACAGAATAGCGAAGATTTTTACTTGAAATACCGTGGATCACATATCAAGTGAATGGGAATGGTCTAATTTCATTTCACGACAATAGACACCAGCACCGGCTCGGCCCTCCAACAAATAAACGTCAGTATCAAAAACTACGCGAGGAGGAATTATCACATTGGAAGTTTTTAAAGGAATACTACCTGTGTAAGTGTAAGGTCACTGATCCATTTGGGTCACAATTTTGTGTGGCTAATTGCCTCTAGAGCAGCAGTAGATGTTGTAGAGAACGCACCAGTCATCGCCATCAAGATCATCTTCTGAAGATGGTTTAATTTTGATTGGATTGCCATGACATCTTCCTTCTGCCACCAAATAAGGCACCCGTATGCCAGTACGGCTAGTACTGGTCTAACAATTGTTATATAGATCCACTGAATGTACTTGGGTTTGAGCCCCAAGCTTTTCTGAAGACCCGTCTACATAAGCCGAAAGCCATGCAAGCTTTCTTGATTCTGAAATCGATGTGAGTTGACCAATTTAGTTTTAACGTACTTAACTTGATCGGTGACAATAATTTCAGAGTCAAAGAACTTTCAACGTAGCATTGCGTTACGTGAAAAGCACCATTGATGTTTTATTTGAATAAACTGATAGTCACACATGAAGATACTATTGCTCAACGACACACAAGGCTTGCTAAATCAAATCAAAAATTGTATTGAGGCGAATATAGGTGATCATCATATGATAATCATCGGGGAAACCATATGTCGGAAACACAAGCTCATTAAGATTCCTTAACAAGTTATCGGCGACAAGGTTTCATAGAATTGGTGATACCACACCACCTTGAGGATATCCGCAAACACTCAGTTTCCTTATATCTTCTTGTCTTAACGATTAGCACACTTGTCGGTTGCTAAGCATTACGTGTATTCAGTTTGTGATACATGCTGCTGAATTCAAAAGACACGTAGTCAAAAGCTTGTTGATTGCTTCTGTGGAAAAGGTTCTTAAATGTTATAGACAACATTGTGTATCAGGGTAATAGTAGACTTCCCCCGCTGATATGCATGTCGCATCCCAAGAATCGGGTGCACATCCAAACTAGCTTCCTAAATGTAGTGGTCGATTAAACGCTCGACTGATTCGAGAAAAAAATATGTCATACTTTACTTTCAATCTCCCATTTAATTGATTCGGTTGTCACAATTTTTCGAGCAGATTCCCAAGAACCAGAAATACTTGAAGAGAACTCAAGGGTAGTTGTTGGTGATGGCTCGGTGCAGACTAGAAAGTGTGTGTCAAAAAGACAGTTGAGTACTACATCTTCGTCAGATGAGTATTCACCATTAGCAGTTCTAATCAAACTGACACGAAAGTTTTTCGATTTCGAAAGTAACTTATTTAATCTACTAGTTTCGTTGAGTCTCTTCCAGCTACTTCGACCAGAGGATCGAATAGCATTTCTGTATGCTTTCCGAGCCAAACTCTTCTATTTCACCGCGGGGTTCATCTAGCAGCATGCATTACTTGAAGCGGACAAGTTTCTTGGTAAGCTGTTACTATAAGTGATTTTGTTTTATACACGAACTCATCCAAGTCACTTAAAG
The DNA here is from genome assembly GCF_030247195.1 of Topomyia yanbarensis. NCBI lineage: Eukaryota > Metazoa > Arthropoda > Insecta > Diptera > Culicidae > Topomyia > Topomyia yanbarensis. Next base: position 6,981,050 of record NC_080671.1, read on the forward strand.
ATTCAATAGTTGCAAAATACCTATTAAAGCCTCGTACCTCGTCGTAGAGGTCTCAGTTCGTAGATTTGGGATTACGATATGGGACGATTTCTTGCGAGACATAACATAACGATGGCTCGAGCTCGTTTGGTACGAGCCAGTTTGCCAACTCATGCGTAATACCGCCAGAGCAGAGAGTTACATCTAACAACTCTTCCCTGCCAGATCTAGCGAATGCTGCGAGATTTCCTGCATAAGTATATGCAGATTTGTACTACTTAAATATTTCATCAAATTGATATCTCAGCTGCCTTGAATTATGTGGCGAACATTTTCATCATAGCCGATTGTGAGTGGAAAATCATTTCTGCCACAGTATGGTACAACTCTTCAAATGACTCCCGAAGCATTTTTGCAAAGTCATGTATTCTAATACATTGCAAGCCTGGTTTGACAACCGAATAGAGATTTCGTTCCTCATCGGGAATATATTCGAAACAGTTTTAATTTCCGAAAATATGGCCTCGGTTTCCAAAACTAGATGAATTTGGTGATCGTTTCCGAAAAAAACTTCACATTTTATTGGAACTCAGTCAGGGAAACCATAATTTTGAAATTTTATATTGTTTGTGAAGGGTGTATCCATATAGTTAGATACCGTATAATAGAAAAAATCAGCTCGAATCAAGACATAACATGAATCTTGAATACAAATACAAATCCGAAAAAATACTGCTTCCAGTAAAAGGTTGTTCTAAATTTAAAAAAAAATCTCTATTTTAAATTTTAAAATTCTCTGTTTTAAATTTTATAACTATCCCTTATTTCTCTATAGCAAAATCACTTCTGAAAATGCTCTGTGGCTTTAGTCTTGAGCAAAACTCAGCTCAGTTCCGAACTTAACTTGTGTCGAACTAGTTTTGAACCTAGGTTCATCACCTATTAATTGAAAACAAAGCTGAATTTGAGCGGAAAATGTATCCGGTTCGATTAAATTAACTAGAACTCTCAAACCAGATCAACGTAAGCGAAAATTGATCGTTGACGTTCGTGTTCGGGAGAACGAATATCAGGATAGTGTTTAAAAACATTTCTGACTTAGCGGTACAGTGGATAAGGGACGATCCATAAATGACGTAGCATTTTTGGGTGATTTTTAACACCCCCCTCCCCCATCGTAGCTTTTCGTCACAAACCTCTAAATACCCCCTGGTAATTACGTAGCTTGACGGTAATTCTCCCCCCCCCCCTTGTCCACGTAAAATTTAAAAACAAATAAAAAGATGGTGTTAGTTATTCCCCTTTAAAAAAGCTACGTAGCATGACATGACCCCCTACCCCCCTGTCGTCACACATCATCACAAAATACAATACTCCCCCCTTCCCCATATAATGCTACGTCATTTATGGATGATTCCTAAGGCGTTGGTATCATAAGCCACTCGTTGCTTGTTCGACCCCAACCAGGAAAGAATTTGTGTGGTCAGTAGAATCATAACATTAGCTGAGAAATTGTCCTGTACAATCAGTATTAAATGCGTAGTCTGTCGACAGAGAAAGTCAAGTTCCGAAACAGAATTTAGTAGTAAAGCTTTACTTTGTTTCGGGTAAGAAATGCCTGCAGAATTTTCTTTCCAACATTTGATTTTTTATTTTCTAACTCTGAGAATTGCTTGAGGGCACAAATCTGCAAAGACTTTCAACAGTTGAGTTTTATAAGAAAATCTAACGTTCCACCATAAATTAAATGCATATCCGGATTTTTTAATTTAGGTGCACAACTATACCTTTTTTCGAATAATTTTGATTTGAAATAATCTTTTTGTTTTCCGATCCAAACTAATTCTTCGTTTAAAGATAGGCATGAAAAGTACCACAAAATTGTACAGTAGAAACAAAATTCAAACTTTGGCATATTCAAAAACACTTGTGAGCTAAATAGTTTATTTTAAGTGAACATTTCGTGTAAATAGTGAAACTATGTCGGTTCTATTCAACCGCCGGAAAAATCACACCTCGATGTTTCTCTTAATCGCTCCTAAAAATATCCACCATAAATAAATAAGAATATCACAATCATTACACCGAGTTCAGCTATAACCGAAACCGTGCCAATGTTACGCTTCTTTGTGCAACTTCGCTTTCACTGAACGACCTCCGAGCCCAGACACAATGCTATTCGAAGCGGTTCAGAATGGAGACGTACAAAAGGTGTCCTCCCTGCTGGACGACGGAATCGATGTCAACACCAGAGATGACAAATTCTTCAACACCGCCCTTCACAGGTCCATCTTTGCCAGTGGGAATCGCTACCAGTTAGTCGATCTGCTTATATCTCGGGGTGCCGACTGTAATGCGCTGAACAAAAAATTTCTGACGGCATCCGAGTTGGCACTGGAGAAAAAACTCGATGATCTGGCAAAGCACATGATCCTGCGGGAGACCGAACGGATCGAAAATCACCTGGCGTACTATCTGTTGATTCGGCGCGGGAACCTGCAGCTGTTTGAGTTTCTTATCTCGATCAAAAGGCTCAAGTACGAGGATGAGATTCAGATCATCGCTCGAGCGTACGCGGAGCTCAAACTCAAAAATGTTCCGCTGAAGGAGCACATGGAAGCGTATCTGAATGAGATCCTGATTAACCATGACTACTGGCTGATTAACAACAATGGGCGGGGTAAACAGGGGAAAGTTCGCGTTCAAAATGTGCACCGTGTTCGGGAAATTGTGGAAAATGTGCAACAGCTGTTCGCTGCCTACGATAACTACAATCTAATGGATGTGGACAGCATATTTCTGCTGCGATTGTCCTACATACTGGAAAACGTCTTTTTCATCCGGAACCACTACAAAGAGTTACCATTGCATCATGTCGAGTTCTGCATCGGTAAGTGAGATCTTTTTTCACTGTTGTAAATCTATAAATCGAATCCCCAACCGATTTTCTATCAATTGTTTTACAAGGGTTTGCCTTCGACAAATATCCCCTGTCAAAAGTTCAGCTTGGTTGCATAATTATATCAGCACCGGTTCCCATAGCTTCGAATTAGTGCAAGAAATATTAGCTTGCTGTGTTAAACAACCTCCGCTTTTTAGCTTTACAACTAACCGAACTAGAAACGAAACGCGCGCGCGATTCCCGGTCCACATCCCGCGAAACGCGAGAGCTGGCAGAGCATCCTACGGGGCAGGTTTCGTCTCACCACGCGTACTGGTGCACGTGTGGCGTAGGTATTTACCATCTGCCTGCACGGTTGGGAATCTTGGCGAGGTATGGGGAAACTTTTTCCTCCATCGTGAGGTGGCACGGGATGATGGTGTGGACAAATTGCGCTGTCGAAGTTGGGGGCCAGTCGATTGCAAAGCTTCGTACTCTTTTTATCGAGTTTTGTGTTCTCTTCCCTCGATGGTTGATAACTTACGCAGCTAGTCAGGGAATCTATATCAACTACTGATGTATGAATGGGAGGATTAACTTGTCCATGTTTTTGGAAAATTTTGACTTAAGAAATAAGTTTTAGTTAAGTAAATATTGTTTATTCCAAGAGGATGCTACCACCTACTCAACCATATACCGAGAGCTTTGGTACTACAATCTTTTTGCAGATTTTTTGTAAATGACACTCCCAAAGAAATGGCTAATATTACGAAATATATTATAAACTCTTAATATCACAAATGAAAAGTCTACGAATTATTCAGAATTGGGAGCAATTAAAATGCTTCAGAAAACTTTCTTAGTAATGTTTTGTTATTTTTTTTAATATTAGTTGAACTATTTAAGCACAAGATGAATTTTGCATCTATAGTTAAACAGATCCGTTGCCAATATTTAAAATATATGTAT